>NC_079151.1:118616888-119262657 GCF_947563725.1 Argiope bruennichi | reverse complement strand
GACAGCATGAAGTAGCTTCTCATGAAGCTGAAAATCAAATAAACACAAATTCAGTCTTTGAACTCAGGCCAGGAGTTAATTGCCGAATAACTGGTCAAACCGCTTTGACCGACCACGATAAATTCACGACAAAAGTTAATATTTTTCAATTATCTTACGCCAATGCACTGTAAATCATTCTCTGGCATGAAAAGTTTATTGGAAAGTATGCAGAGAAATTTTGGGGTGAACACTGCCTCCTATTTTTTATAATGTTATAATGTAAATTATTTTTAATTTCTTTAAAATAGAGCGCCGCAAATAGTTTTGTGCAAGATATTTAGAAAATCAGCGAAAAGAACTGAAACATTTTTTTTTTTTTTAGAAATGAAAGCATGTTTTGCTTGTTAACTACTCAAAATCTATTTACTTGTTAACTATCAAAAGCGTAAAGGCATTTATATTTTCGAAAGAAAATTTATGTGCTTGTCTGTCTGCATATCAGCGATATCCAGAGAAATCTATCGCACTTACAACCTTGAGTCTTAGCACACTGGTACGTGAAATGCTGCTCCAAAACATCTCGGAGTCTGAATGATCAAATTTAACGTTGAAATTTTTTATTTAATGTTATTTATTTATTTGAAATAAGCACACTGCAGAGACTGGAACCATCATTTATAGCGCATTAATCAAAATTACAGAATAGTCACAAAGCACATTAAAACACGCATAAAAAAGGAACAGCAAAGAAATAAAGAATTGCAAAATTCTAAATCATATATATATATATATATATATATATATATATATATATATATATATATATATATATATATATATATATATATATATATATATATGTATATATATATATATATATATATATATATATATATATATATATATATAAATTAACAACTAACAAGGATCAGTAAGTAAAACACACACAAGCACAACAGCGGCGCAAAAGCATGAGTATACATAAATATCACAATATGTATAGTTTATAATGTGTACTCAAAAATTAAAAAGAATAATAAAGTCAATAAAAAAGAAATACAGCAAAATATATAAAAG
The DNA here is from genome assembly GCF_947563725.1 of Argiope bruennichi. Classification (NCBI taxonomy): domain Eukaryota; kingdom Metazoa; phylum Arthropoda; class Arachnida; order Araneae; family Araneidae; genus Argiope; species Argiope bruennichi. Next base: position 119,261,598 of record NC_079151.1, on the reverse strand, counting down.
TTGAGAACAAGTCTCTTTAAAAACACTTGGAGTCATATCATGTTGTCAAATTCACCAGAGGTCTTGTTAAAAGCCTTATAAAATTTATACAAATAGGCCCTTTTAATATAGTTAAATTTAGAAAAAACTTTTAGAAAAGTACTCTGGTTCCTTTAAAGATCTAACAGGCACAGCGAAGTTTATAGAACTCATAAGATCAATGCAATTGATCGAAATATTGACAACCGCATAAAAGAAAAGAACAGGATTAACATCTCTTCCACAACACAAACTAGACAAATTAAACATATCACGTAGATAAGAAGATATATCTTGAGAGTAAAATCCAATTTTCTTGTAAAACAAATACCGCAAGACACTGGTTTGAACTTGATTTTGCATTGTTTTAGATTATTTTTCGAACATATTTCCCATAGTATGAATGAGGCCGCGGTGGCCTGGTGGTTAGGACTCGGCTCATGAGCCGTAGGGTTTCAAGTTCGAGACCCGATTCCACTGAAGAACCGTCGTGTAAGAGAACCTGATGCACGTTAAATCAACCTCATCATCTGACCACGGTTTAAAATTACGAGGTCCGTCCCGAAGTAGCCCTAGTGTTGTTTTACAACGGGACGTTAATATAACTAAACTAAACTAAACCCATAGTATGGTTTTCAATGATCGTAGAAAAAAATTTCACTGACAAAAGGAAATAATTTATTGTTCCAGAGAAATCTATGTTGCATTTCTAAAAAAAATTTTTGAATTCTAAGAAACATTTAAAAATGAGTCACTTTTCCAGAAAAGTTCATTCATTTTAATGCCTATTTATTAATGCCGAATTTGTTAATCGCCGTTTAACAACTACCCGGAAGTTAGAATTGTTTATGTGTTTTACAAACCTGTTTTACGTTGTTTTCTGGTTTGATCAATGGAATGTCGTTGGCAGCGAACTATTTTTTAGTTATATAGTTTAAGAAAAATTGAGTTTCTTAATGTAGTTTCAATCATAAAAAGAATTTAAAGCTGGGATGCATTAATATACTATTTGCGAAAGTAAGGTCTCTGTAAAGCAGACCTTACTTTCGCAACCAATTAAAATGTAAAAAAAATACATTTATTAAATACATATAGACTAAAAATACATTTGTTCTGCAAACAGCGAGAGAAATTATATACCATGCATGCATCTTATGAGAAGGATAGTAGAACATTAAAAAAGTATCTGAGAATCTTAAGCATTGATATGAAACTGTTGCTACTGGCGATAAGCGAGGATCGAATTCGCAACCTTTGGGTTCGTAGCCGAGTAACAAGACCACTAGACAAAAGAAATTTCTCATGTCTCGTAGCTGTTATCTGGCTTATAAAGTATCACCACATTACTCCCCCTTCAGTGCGTCGGAGGTGAGACGAACGATTTTTTGCCCTGTTTTTGCTGTTATTAGTGATGATATATTGGCTGTAGCGTCTTATCCATTTTTTTTGGCTGATTATTTATCAGTTTTATTTATTTATTGGCTGATTATTTATCAGCTGCATTTTTTTATTTATTGGCCAATTGTTTATCAGCTTCATTTTTTTTTCATTTTTTATTGGTTGATTATTTATCAGCTTTTTTTTATTTTATTTATTTCTGGTAGAGGGTGCTACAACAGTTGTATGAAGGATTTTTTTTGCGTATCACGTCATCGGGTCACCAATGTTACTATTAGCGATAGGCGAGGATCGAACTCGCAACCTTTGGGTTCGTAGCCGAGTAACAAGACCACTAGACAAAAGAAATTTCTCATGTCTCGTAGCTGTTATCTGGCTTATAAAGCGTCACCACAAAACAAACGAATTTTTGTGATATCCTAGAAACTGTGAAATGAAATAGTTTTTTCAGTTTGTCTTTAAAACAGGGAATGGTGATAACTTATGACAAATACATAGGTCGTGAGCTTTCATATGAATGTCAAATTTTTAAAATCGAACTAGTGCGTGGGGTTAGTGAATGCCACTTTCAGTTTTCAAGAAAAAATTTACAAAGCCATTTTTTAAAAATTTCGTTTTGATATCATTATTTCAAGTTTTTCTGGGTTTGACTTCGCTAACATCATCATCTCACGGGCAACGCTGTGTGCCTGCTGTTTCGATTTACAAAGATATCTAAAAGTAATCAAGGAATTCTTATTTTAATATTTGATAAAATAATTTATATTTGAAATTCATTTAACAGATATCCATTAGTTAAAAAGATTCATTCATTAAATTCTGTTATTGTTCTACATATATAAAATAGTATCTGCTGCTAGTAATGGATAAATTTAATTTCGATTTATAAAGATATCTAAAAGTAATCAAGGAATTCTTATCTTAATATTTGATAAAATAATTTATATTTGAAATTCATTTAACAGATATCCATTAGTTAAAAAGATTCATTCACTAAATTCTGTTATTGTTCTATATATATAAAATAGTACCTGCTGCTAGTAATGGATAAATTTAATTTCGATTTACAAAGATATCTAAAAGTAATCAAGGAATTCTTATTTTAATATGTGATAAAATAATTTATATTTGAAATTCATTTAACAGTTATCCATTAGTTAAAAAGATTCATTCATTAAATTCTGTTATTGTTCTATATATATAAAATAGTACCTGCTGCTAGTAATGGATAAATTTAATTTCGATTTATAAAGATATCTAAAAGTAATCAAGGAATTCTTATTTTAATATTTGATAAAATAATTTATATTTGAAATTCATTTAACAGATATCCATTAGTTAAAAAGATTCATTCATTAAATTCTGTTATTGTTCTATATATATAAAATAGTACCTGCTGCTAGTAATGGATAAATTTAATTTCGATTTATAAAGATATCTAAAAGTAATCAAGGAATTCTTATTTTAATATTTGATAAAATAATTTATATTTGAAATTCATTTAACAGATATCCATTAGTTAAAAAGATTCATTCATTAAATTCTGTTATTGTTCTATATATATAAAATAGTACCTGCTGCTAGTAATGGATAAATTTAATTTCGATTTATAAAGATATCTAAAAGCAATCAAGGAATTCTTATTTTAATATTTGATAAAATAATTTATATTTGAAATTCATTTAACAGATATCCATTAGTTAAAAAGATTCATTCATTAAATTCTGTTATTGTTCTATATATATAAAATAGTACCTGCTGCTAGTAATGGATAAATTTAATTTCGATTTATAAAGATATCTAAAAGTAATCAAGGAATTCTTATCTTAATATTTGATAAAATAATTTATATTTGAAATTCATTTAACAGATATCCATTAGTTAAAAAGATTCATTCACTAAATTCTGTTATTGTTCTATATATATAAAATAGTACCTGCTGCTAGTAATGGATAAATTTAATTTCGATTTATAAAGATATCTAAAAGTAATCAAGGAATTCTTATTTTAATATTTGATAAAATAATTTATATTTGAAATTCATTTAACAGATATCCATTAGTTAAAAAGATTCATTCATTAAATTCTGTTATTGTTCTACATATATAAAATAGTACCTGCTGCTAGTAATGGATAAATTTAATTTCGATTTACAAAGATATCTAAAAGTAATCAAGGAATTCTTATTTTAATATTTGATAAAATAATTTATATTTGAAATTCATTTAACAGATATCCATTAGTTAAAAAGATTCATTCATTAAATTCTGTTATTGTTCTATATATATAAAATAGTACCTGCTGCTAGTAATGGATAAATTTAATTTCGATTTATAAAGATATCTAAAAGTAATCAAGGAATTCTTATCTCAATATGTGATAAAATAATTTATATTTGAAATTCATTTAACAGATATCCATTAGTTAAAAAGATTCATTCACTAAATTCTGTTATTGTTCTATATATATAAAATAGTACCTGCTGCTAGTAATGGATAAATTTAATTTCGATTTACAAAGATATCTAAAAGTAATCAAAGGTGTCTTGATATGTGATGCAATAATTTTATGTTTGATAAGCATTTAATGCATAATTATTCGATGAAAACATTCATGCATTAAATCCTCCTTTTATTCTACTAAATATAAAAATCGGTGAATACTATTAGCAATGAATAAAATTACTTTTCTTTTACAAAGATATCTAAAAGTAATCATGGGTTTCTTATCTTAATAAGTGATACAATAGTTTATATTTGAAATACGTTTAATCGATATTAATTGGCTGAAGCCATTCACACATTAAGCCTCTTTTATTTTGTACTATGTATAAAATAATGGTACTTACTGTTAGTAATGGATAAAATTACTTTCGATTTACAAAGATGTATAAAAGTAATTGAAAGTTTTTTTATCTTAATATGTGATAAAATAATTTATATTTAACAGATATTGATTGGCTGAAAACATTCATTCATTAAATCTTCCTTTTTTTGGTACTGTATACAAAAAAAAAACCTTGATTGCTATGAATAACTCTACTATTTAAGAAGCAAACTAACTCTTTTAGATTTGATTAAAATACGCGCGTCTTACATTTATATATATTAGTTTAGAATATTATTCAGCTAGTGAAGATTTTTAATTTTCTAGAATTTATTCTTCAATCATAGTATCCCCATCATAGATATCTAAATTAAAACAATTCATATTTTTACAAACACATGCACCTTTTGTATAAAGCAGTCCAAACCATATCTTTGCAAACAAATAAAGAGTAAATTGTCATAAAATTGCAAACCAACAACAAAATTTTATAAAGAATTTAAAAAAAAGAAATATTTTCTTCTCCCTCGAATAAATTGGAATTATCTCAAAAGTCTCCGAATTAAACATTGTCATAAGATTTTTTAATAAGACAAAAAAGCAAAGGTACAGCCGAAAGATTTTATCCCTGAACTCACTTTAAAAATATAAAGAAATCTGGTTAGTTGTTATGAAAAATGTTAAAAATTTTAATAAGTTTATTTTAAAAATAAAAGAAACACTTTAACCCCCTCCCAAAAAAAATCTTATTTTGTTTAAGAAAAATATAATTTAACAATAATTAAGCACAGAAATTTACTGTTAATTAAATCATAGCTGTATATATTATCTACTGTATGTAGAACATTTTCAAAGGCCTTTTCGTGTTAGTTTGTGCCTTTTTATGTCATTTATCTGGATTATTCGTTATTGCCATATCATCTAATTGTAATCTTAAGATTGCTGCATCAGTGTATAAAATGGGATTCACATAAAATGATTATACCATTTAAAATTTGCTTAGAATTAGACAAAAATATCATTTTATATTGAAAGTTAGTATTTAAAGGAAAAGGGCTATTAACTTTTAAAAAAAAATACATAATAAAAATTCTAAATGTTTTAACAGCATTCAATATAAAATATTATCATACATGATAATATTATAATTAACTTTAATATCACAATGATAAGGCCTAAAGGAATATTGTAAAACTCCAGTAAAGATTACATTCAAATAAGAGAAAATTATTTTTGAAGATTGTGAATCTATCAAAAATAATTTGGAGATAAGATTTTTTTAAACATACTTTCGTTAGAAGCAAAAAGATATCCATTAAAAATGATCGAAAATATCTGTGAAACAATGGAATGAACTGCATTCAATTGAAATAAAAAAAAAAAGTAATATTTCAAATAATATCACAGAATTATTTTTTTTAAATGTTTTAGAAAGATTAACAAAATAGGCGTCAATAAAAACATATTTATTTTTAGATCAGTATTCGGAAACTATAAAATATTTTGTCATGTATCGCAGAAGAAAAGCAAGAAATTTAAGAATATGATACTATAAAAAAGTTTAACTTTTTACAAGTGCGAAATTAATTTCATTTTTATTGCAAATAATATTTAAAAATTATTTCTAAAAATTAGGAAAAAATTTCAGGTCATTCAATTTTAGTTGCGTTGAAGAGATGGAATGTTCAAAATTTAAAATGAAGGAAAAATCATTTTTGTGCAATAATATGTTTTGAAGTAATTGGGAGAAAACATCAAAATTCATCTTAATTTCGAAAATCAAAATTCAATCACAATTTGAAAAAAATCAAAATTTGCAGTTTGAATTTTATTGCAAATAATATTTAAAAATTATTTTTTTAAATGTGAAAAATTTTCAGGTTATTAAATTTCAGTCCATTGAAAATAAAGAATGTTTAAAGTTTAAAATGAAGAAAAAGTATTTTTTTGAGCGAAATACTTTTAGGTAAAAAACACCAAAATTTGCCTCAATTTGTAAAATCAAAATTCAATCACAATTCGAAAAAATTGAATAATTAGTTTAAATTTTATTAAAAATAATATTTAAAAATTATTTCTAAAAATTTAAAAAATTTTCAGGTCATTAAATTTTTGTCGCATTGAAATGGAAGAATGTTAAAAATTTAAAATGAAGGAAAAAAAATTTTTGAATAATATTTTTTTTTGAAGTAATTGGGTGAAAACACCAAAATTTGCCTTAATTTAGAAAAATAAAAATTCATTCACATTTTTTAAAAATTCAAAAATTATGTTTAGAAAAAAATATTAAGCTATTTAATACTTTTCAGATAAGATAATTTAAAATTTAATAGCTCTTTCCTGATTGTTTACATCAGCGGTTCTTAACCTATGGGTCGCGACCCAAAATTGGGTCGCGAAGCATATTTCTTGGGTCGCGCTGAGTCGAACCAAAAAAGTTAGTAATACACCAAATTTCAGACATTTTAGAAATGACGACTTGAATAAATATCAACAATTGAAAATGAATGCGATTAACAACCGAAAAGCCAATAATTGTTAAAGAAGCCCTAAAAGTATTATTGCCCTTTGCAACAACTTATATGTGTGAGGTTGGTTTTTCGGCTCTGTGTGTAATCAAAAACACTTATTGGAACAAGTTAAATCCTGAAATAGATATAAGGTGCTCCTTGACAACCATTCAACCGAGGTTTTGAAGATCTTTCAAAATGTATTCAAGCACAAGGTTCTCATTAAAACTGTATGACTTGCATTTAAAATTTAAAAGACTTAAAGACTTAGATTGATTTTTTTTAGAAATAAGTTAAAATGTCAATTATTTTCAAAAAGTTATAAATATATTTTAATTTGGTCAATAAAAATTATTAAAAACACTTGATTATTAATTAAATTTTCCTTGGATCGAAAAGTACTTTTGTTTATCTTTATTATTAAAAAAATAAATAAAAAATTTGTAAGTTGAAAAAAATCATTATCGTAGGATTGAAGATTTTTTAAAAATACGATCTAAAATAAAGCAATGAAAAAATTTTGACTTTTTCTCAAATATTTCTCAAATTTGGGTCGCGGCTTAAAAAGGTTAAGAACCACTGGTTTACATTATAAAGTCATGAAATCGATATTTATACACATATATCAAGTTTTAGTATTAATAGATATTGCTTGTACATTATTTTGCACATTTTCCACCAAAATAGAGTAGGTAAATACTGTTCCAATAGTTGCCAACAAGAAACTTCGTTTTAAAGGAACTATTTTCCACACGGTTAAACATAACTCTTTCTCTACCATTCTTAAAAATTGTTCCTGGGCCTCTGTGTACTTCCTTCCATTAGTAATTTGCATATGAGCTTTATGCGATAAGCTTGAGTTTACTTCATAAACTAAAGATGCTGACAATGTCATACTAATAAATGCGACTGAACTTGTCACAAATAGGAATAGCACTGCGCACATGCTATATATAGAATGTTCCTCGGGGTGTAGCCACACAGCTACGCCCAAATACATTGTTGAGGCATTATAAAGTGAAGAAGTGAACATTAAAATTGATGTCTTTGAATCAGTTATCTCCACCAGCTGTCTGATGAGCAAGTATTGACTTAGCACAAGTTCTGCCTCATGCTTTAGTCCACTTTGGATGGATGCTGAAAAGCTGTCCATGATGCACTTCAGATTCAAGCAAAGACACACGTAGAATATCGCAAAGATATTCATAGGCAACAGAAGAAGCAATAAAAACAGCAAATACAGTGATATTAAAAGGATTATAACAAATTGCTGCATGGGCTTCTTCCCAAATAGAATTAAACTAGCTTCGCTGTCCTCCATTGATAGTAGCGATAACACGAAAAAGGGTAGAAACATAGAAAAGCTCAATAATCCAGAAAAATGTGCCCATTTCATGTATCTGTCTAATCCGGAAGTATTTAGTGCCTCAGACTGTGCAATGACTTTTTTTGAAAGCAAGACAAGATCATTCAGGCTTGTGCAAAGAATTAAGCGATGAATCACTGGAACAAGTCTCACGAAGAAGTTAGCCGTACCAAGAAACGCTTTTCCCTGGATCAGAATTGAAACGTTGAGAGACAAGTCACCAAAAATAATTATGAAATTAAGCAGCCAAAATACTACTTTTTTCCAATTGCGAAAATAGGCAAGCCTCCTCACAGGAAAAAGAGCACAAAGGCCAAACATCAAAAATATAGAATAATGGAAGCGATTTTTACTTGTTGACTTGTCCATTCTCACTAATCCAGTTTTGCACAGGTACATCTTTAAAAACTTCATATTTCAAAGCATAAAGTGAGAATGGACTAAAAGCTGATTTTTATTAAAAATATCTTAAATCGATTTAAGCAAACACACATTAGTTAAAAAATAATAGGACAATGTTTTTACCTTTATCTAATCAATTAATCATCCAACAGACTTGAAAGTTTGGAAAATATGTTGACAGCAATACAAAATTATACGTAAAAGATTACTTTTTTAAAATTGCATTAATAGATATTGTTTCACTAGAGAGAAAGATGACACAAACAAAATTTGAAAGATACAGAACATAGCAAATGCTTTTCCCATGTTTATCTGTCCAATCTTTCTAGTACCATTACGTTCATGCGCAGATTTTAAATCTTTATAATATATCAGATAAAATAACAAGATAATACTTTGCCAGAGATAATATACACTTTATTAAAGCCTTCTAATAAAAAATATTTCAAATCTATCAGAGTAAGCATAGATTTTGTTATGAGATGCAAGGATAAATATTAATAAGATCCATTATACAGTAAAATCGATTTACGTCGACAACATGCTGCATTCATTAAAAAGGAAATCATTTTAAAAGGTTGTCGTCGCTTAGAGTCAAAATATTGATCAGTAATTTCTTGAATGCCTTTATGATTTTTAATTTTTTTTTTCTTTTAGTTTATTTTAAAATAGTATTTATATCAATGACAAAGAGCAGAAAACGGTATTCAGTTAGGCCAATCAATCTATATAGTAATCTTTGATAAATTATTTCTATCATATCAAAAACAAAGTTTCATTTTAAACTATGCATGCACAATACTCACTGAAAAAATCGATATAGTGGTTATTGTTGAGGATCTCTGTTGCCATTTTTTCTTTTTGAAAATGTGTAGTGAAGTTGTGCTTTTAAAATTTCTCTTGAAAATGGAAAATGGTAAGGGTGGGCAGACGATTATTGATTCCATATCTAAAGATCAAGAGCTTTCAAATAAATTTAAAAAATTACAAATCGGTAATGGCTGTAGCTGGACAAATTACCCTTTGGGTTTTTTTTTTTCTTATTATTATTTTCAAATACATAGATTGTATCTGAGTGAATCAACTTGTATTTAATATTTGCACTTTTATTTAAGAAAAGGTACTTTCTTACAGATAGTTTTGGAATGTATATATAGATATATATGAGAAATAAAATATAACATGGCAAAAGAGTATTATATATATATATATTCTAACATATTTTTTACTGTATAAATATGATATATAAATAAACAATTACATTTCTGTACAAGTAATATGAGAAAATAAAGCTTTTAAAAATATATAGTAATTTTTTTCGTGAATTTTTCAATAACGATGTCTGAGACTAATTCGTTTTATATAAAAAAGAAAACATCCTTTAGCTGGAAATGGAAATGATTTTTCGGGAAAAGCATGCTTGATTTAATCAGTTGTTTCGTTTATCTTGTCTTTCTTTAATTTATCTTGTCTTGCATTATCATTCTTTTGGTTGAATGAATCCTTATTACATGTAATACTGATTAATCATTTGTTTATCAGTGTTTCTTATTTATTCTGTAAGCATGAAAGAATCCTAATTTCAAGGTGCTCGGCTGCCAATTTAAGCTTCAAAAATCGGACACGTAAATTCAATGAAAATACCTAACTCACGTCTTATTTAATAAAACAGAAATTCAATTGAACTTCAAATGGTTATGAGACGAAGTAATGGTATCATTTTTCTGATACACAAACAAATTACAGTTGCATTTGGAAGTGATACTTATTTGCATTTTAAAATGTGGTTCTTGATAATTTCTGTTGCATTTTAGTCCTACTCATTTAACTTTCTAAAATATCACTTTTTTTCTAATAACAATATGTTAAAAAAATTTTGGGAATAAGATTGATTTAAGAAAAGAAGTTTATTTGTACTATTAGATGTAATTCATTTAATTAATCACTTTTTAATCATTTATTCACTCCAAGACATTTCGTTATGATTTAATAAAGATAAGTTTTTTTTATTATTATTTTTTTCATCAAACAATTTATTGTTATGCCAGTCTTTTCACCATGGGACTTTAACCATTTCTAGGGCCGTGAGAAGTATGCTTCCCACCAAATTTATCAATCTTTGTATGAATTTATGTAGGTTGGCATCAGTTCTGACAAATTTTTTTAGAAAGACAGAAACTTAGATGCTTCAGTTCTTTATCTCAGACAAAATAATGTGTCTTGATTTGTTACTTAATTATTACTTAACCAAATTAATTAATTAATCAAATTAAATTTATCTAATAAGCTAAATGAATCCCTTTTCTTATTCTAATTTCAAGCCTAAAAATATTTCAACATAATATGACTAGAAAAAAATGGCCCTTTAAAGGGTTAATACATTTTGCATCTAAATAAAGTTTAGTTGATACTTTGGATTTTAAAGCCGAATATGTAATCAAAGTGTTTATTAACAAAATTTTGTTTCTGAAGTTGTGAATATACAATACCTCTAATAACCATGGATATTAAAAAAAGAGCGAAGAGTTTCATCACTTTTATGGAATCAGAAAGTGAAAAACAAACAATATTAATCCTTATTAAGGGCTAAGCGAAATCTCAAATAACCTCTTAAAATGAGGATACTGACTTTTAATTAGAAAAACCCCCCTCCCAACTTTTCATGCAATTAAAAAATATTATACATTATTAGATTCAGCTGACACCACGGTTTTTATTTTATTCCCTGTTGAAGATTCAAACATTTCAAATGAATTTTGTTTATATTTTTGAAATCATTACCAAAGTAATAAGTTATTAACTATATCAAGCAGAAAATTTTCTAATTTTGATTTGATCTCAAAAAGTATAAATATTGTTACCAATGCAAAACTCTTCACTGTTTGTTTGAAACAAGTGACAACGTTGAAGAGTCGATTTTTTTTTTTTGAGAAATTATGCATCTTTTTTATTTAATAGTCTTTATGTTTGAACAGAGTTCTTCATAAAACAGTTGGAATTTTATTTCTAAGGCTATTTTTTGGAGAAGTTTGACTGCTTTTTATATTTGCATTTACATGAGTTTTAATGCTATTTGTACCCTTAGATGCTATTTTCTCAAATTCTAATCTGTGTTACAATTTTCTGACGATAAACCTCATAAATTAAATTCTAATGCATATTTTTTTTTCAAATTTCGTATAATAATTTCCCAATATGTTGTGCAATTCCTGAACTTGAAAATAAGTGATCCATTTATTTCGAAATATTTTACGGTTGTTTTAGTCCTTCGTAATGTGAAAGAAATTGAAACTTTCATGTTATTTATCAATAGAACCCCAATATTTAAAGAATGGATAAAAAAACAGATTACTTTTTACTTCAAGGACTAGATAATATAATTTTTAAGCTATCTGTAATATTTTAAGCAAATGATTCGATAAATTTCTAAATTATAAGATTTTTGCTTTATACCTCTTTTGAGCTAAAGAAAATAGCTTTTTTTACCAATTTTTGAAAGGCATTTGCCACGTAACTGGTATATTTTTATTTCATAGATGTTTTTTTCAATCTTTTTGCGCAAATATTCAAAAATATAACTAGTTCCAAATTTTTTTCGAACAATTCATCCCGAATGTAATCACATACATTATATCTTTTTCTAATGTTTAATCTTCCTGAATACCCAATCAAAATAATCACTACGAAACGTGCAATGGTCCCAGAAATCCAAAAACAGACTCCCAGTAGAAAAATAATTTTAAATCTGGAAGCAACAATCTAATAATAATGAGATGTACGTTTTAACGTTTAATGTATTTTATTTTTAATAGAAATATAAAGAAAATCATTAAAGCTAATATTTGTTTGCCAATATCGTAGTGGACTTATTAAGTATTTTAGATGACTAATGGCTGGCAATGACCCCTTAAATGCAACTGATTCTCAGAAAAGTGAGATGCTATTGTTTATACCAAGCACTAAATATAATTACCCAATAATAAATTTTACTTCGTTTCAAAAGTTGAAAAAGTATATTTTTCATGATATTAATTTAATAGTGCAAAATTTCTCTTGAATTTTGATAATTTTTTAAAACCTTTTTTTTTATCTGATTTCTAACAATAGGTTAGATTGTTCCCTTGAATTTTCAACCGTTTTTCTTATTGCACCAAATATCTAATTGTAGAGTTTTCTTTTATTGAAAGCTAAGGATGAAGGATTCTTTTTAATATCTGTGTGAGTTCACAAGACAGATAAAAATGAGAAATTACAACAGCACGAAATTTAGATGAACTAGATAAGTTTTAATAGTCCTATGATGTAATGGTATTGCCTCCGTTAGAAAGGTTCATATACAAAATAAATAGAACTAAAGTAAGACATTTAAAATAATAAGACTTTGCCTGACAATGTGACGAAGGAATCATGAAGTTATATCTAAATGATTTAAATTAAATATAGCCAATATCCCCAGCGAAATAACATAAACTGAAATGAAATATAATCAATATAACCAGCAGGTTACAAAAGGCAATTAGTTTTGAATATATGTAAAACTCTGTAGGTGCAATTTTATGTTTTTATTGTGCATTTATGTCATGTAATGGTGTCTAATGAATTGCAAAATTATCTTCTGTATTTCATATTTTATTACCTTAAAATAAATACGCTTACATATAATTCTGAGTCTCTTCAATCATTTCTAAACGTTAATGTATCATCAAGAGGAATGTCTTGTTAAAGCCTTCGCATACAATGACGAATTTGACTTAGAGAACAAATTATTAAATTTTCAATTTTAAAACTTAAAGTGAAAAATATTAAGCAATTTAAAATGCAAAAATCACTCAAAATGCATCATTCTTAAAATGCCCTTGTATTGTTACAGGATAATAATTGCCACCTACAGGATATACCATCTAATTCGGAAGTTAAGTAAATTCATATTTCAAGAGGTTAAAGAACTTTTATTACTTAAGGGAGGTTAATAGTTATGTTTAAGTAACTTAACTATTTGGTGGTAACTTTAATATTTAATATATTTGAAATTCAATAACTAAGCAATAATCACCTAATCATACATAAACGAATAAATGGAATACAGCCAATTCAAAGACTTTGTATTGGAAGAAGGGAAATCAGAATTTAAAAATATTTAAGAACGAAAATTTTGAAATACTAGAAAAATTATTATTATAACTTAAATTTATATTCGATATAAAAAGTTATAATGATTAAAAAACCAATAAAAATATTAATAATTAAATTTTGGACATAGTTTGTAAATTTTAGATTTAAAGAAAATGAGATGAAGGCTTGATATCCACCAAGTCCCATGGACTCAAATACACTTTCTAAGAGACTTTAAAAAGTCTGTTAAGTTAATAACTTAAGACTTGGGGTTGGAAAATGGAAATGCTTTAGAAAAGATATCCATTTATTTTGTAGCAGCGATCAGAATTATTAGAGCGTTATACATTCTTCAGATTTCATAAGCTAGGAGATCTCTCGGAGAGGTTCATATTTGAAGATGTATTGCTTACAAATAAATATTCTACTAAGCCAATTCTTCATTTTAAGCTTTAATATATTTTCTTTTTGTAACTTATAATGCTTATACGTGAAACTTTCACACAGCAAAATACAATACACATTCATAAAAAGTCGTTTCATGCATTGCATATGATGAGTATGATTACATAAATAATGAGATGAAAACATATAGAGAATCCATTACTCAAAATGCTGGGACTGTGCAGGGGATTCGTTCTTTCTATTCGTTCTTTCATTTTGAGACAGAATCATTAATTTCTGCGTTCTGTTTGCTTCTTTTGTAATCCTTTGTCATAAAATCTGAAAAATACAAAGAAAAAAATATTAATGCTTCGCATAAGCTAAAGAAAATCACATTAGCAAAATATTAATGATAAATGCATATATTCTGCATTAACTTTATTTTATAATAAAGATAATGCAGCTGATAAGGCTAATTATCATCCAGCCGATTCCCATAAGTGAGGGAAGTAAGAATAAATAGAAAGTATTTCTTCTTCAAATAGAAAGTATTTTCTTCTATCACGTGACATTTTCCGAACAATCAGAGTGCATCTGCCAGAATGGACTGCAAGCCGGTAACGTGAGCAGCCATAATTGAAACTGAAATCAAAAACGAAATCTGAAACTTTAATTGCTAACTTTCATTTTTTTTTCCACCCTCCGATTTTCAATGATATGTACAGCCAAAATGTATGTCATTAGTTTCTAACATAATTTTTAATTCAAATGAGAAGCTTTATCGTTCTTTTAGTGGAATCATTATTATGACATTAATTTATTGAAATTAACCTTATAATAAAGCGAAGGTCTTGCTCTACGGAAAGACAAAATGTAGATCTATTTTGATATTTCCATTACTTGAATAAAATGCCCCCCCCCCAAAAAAACCAATCTAAATTCTTAACAATATCAGTTACTTTCGTAGATGCTTCCAAATGTGGCCGAGATACACAGGTGGGCACATGACGCCACAAAACATCAGATATGATTGCTGACTTTCTGGGTTAGTTTAGTTATATTAACGTCCCGTTTGAAGCAACACTAGGGCTATTTTGGGACGGACTTCGTCATTTTGAACCGCGATCAGATGACGAGGACGATACCTGAGATGGCACCCCCCTCTCCAGACCACACCACACCAGCGGGAGGACGTTTGGTCAGGACGGATTTAACGTGCAACAGACCCCCTTACACGACGGTTCTTCGGTGGAATAGGGTCTCGAACCGTAAATCCTCCTGTTCCGAGACCTTACCACCAGGCCACCGCAACCCCGCTGACATTCTGGGAGTTAGTGCGGTAATTATTGGAAGGTTGTTGATTTGAGTATCTAAAAATGTTTCAACGACTGGAAGTTGAGACTTCGGATTAATTATGAAAGAGATTCGAACCAAACATATGTTCAACCGGTATTCAGAATTGATAATTTCTATGTTTCAAATGCCTGATAAACTCATACTTGAGAACCCTCTAATTTTATGATAAAAAATATTTATTCTAGATTCAATATCTGAGATGTTCAATAACTTTCAGGTTACATCAGTACAATACAGTAACATTGGCTGGTCTAGGTACAGTCAGCATCTAACTCTCCGACCCGCCACAAAGGCACACGGATTTAAACCATAAAAACTGAATAACCAGACCGCCGCAACAGCAACATTGGCGTGAGCTGTGGTTTAGTCCTAAGGGCCATCACCGGCCACGGTACATCCCTCCCCGAAGGAAGTACGTCCCGTCATCGATGGGAGGAGTCAGATCCCCCACCTATTAGTGTACCCTCCAGGGTGGCGAGATCCAACCACCATGCCGGAAGCATCTCATCCTCAATTCGAGGTGCCCCCCTCCCGGGTCTAGGTATATGTAAAAGTCTAAATTTAAAAAAAGGAAGTTTTTTTTTTAATTCAAAAATTCGAAACATGATATTAACATGATTTAACTATTATCAATGCTTACAAGAAATCATCAGCTAAAACCCGCTAATTTTTAAAAATACATAAACGACTAACCAATACTTGGACTATAGTGGATGTTACGCCATAACCTCCCTATTCTTATTTCACGACCAAAATAAAAAATAAGTGAAGTGAAGAGACAAGAACAATTGCATAGGAGACGAGTGAAAAAAACTGGTGAAAGCATGTCTTTTTAAGAGCTCCAAAGGAAGCTTCGAAATATAGGTTTTAAATTTATATCCTAATTGTACATATATAAATAGACATTATATATTTCCTAAAATACAATAAAAATTTGCCAAGTAAATCATAACAAAAATTGTGGTCGCTGTTTTATCAAATAAAATTGTTCCACATAATAACTTTAGAAACATTAATTTAAATCAGTTAATCCATAAATAAGTTGAAATAAGTAGGTTAAATATACCATTACAGTATGAATATAGAGAATGAAATATGAGTATAGAAAAATGTAGCATTATAGTATCAATAAAGACTTATCTTACTTGCTAACACGCAGCACAAAAACAGTATTACTGTGAGTGCAGCATTTGATGAAAGAGGGCCTTCGCTCTCAAGAATATGGGACAGCATTTCAGTTAAAATAAGGCCAAAAAACTGAAAATAAAAAAAAAATTACGATGGAATTTGAAATTTTGATATCAAATATGATAAATTTTTTGGAGAGATGTTATTTGATTCAACATTAGAAAAATGTATATAATGTTTCAACATATAATAAGAAAAACATTGAATACCATGAAATTAATTATATTTTATCTAATACTAGCTAATATATTGTTTTTCTCGGAGCAAAATTATTTTATTTTTTTGTGCAACAAAACACTAATTATTTATTTATCGGTAAAACTTTCTTTTTTCCTTATGTGTGAGTGAAATTTCAAGAACGAATAACTTAACAAATAATTATAAATATTAATATAATTATTATTCATTATATTAATAAAAGTAGATCAGTTGTTGAAACTACATAATGTAAACATCACACCAGAAAAAGAAAAGTATATTAAATATTAGCTCTCGTCGGATTACTAAAGTCCCAGTAAAATAAATACTTTATAAATGAATATAACATTTTTAAGTGCAAAAAATTCTTTTATACAAAATCTTATGAAGATTCTTTATTTTTAAATTAAATGACTTGTACTAAATTAAATATATTGCACTGAAGAAATGGACTGTTAACTGTCCCAAATGATTTTTAAATGCCGAATAAAACTTTTTGAATAAATTACTAACAGTTTTTGAAAAAGGATGCAAAAGTTAATTGTACATCTTAATTGGCATCTTGAATACATGTTTATAACTTGGAATATGACGGTAACCAGTTATTTTCAATCTCCATTGACCATTAAACCATTTGAATCAATTTTTGAAACAGAAAAAGCTCGAATCAATTTTCAAGTTAGAAGTAATTTTTAATAAGAGAAAGTTTCAAAACTCTTTTTTAAATATTTCTTATTCCCATGTATTTGCTATTTTAAATTCAATTATTAAATGAATCTTGGGCATTGCCATGTTGTTTGTTTGGGAAACACTAAATCTGTATCAAAATTATATCCATCTAAATATTAACATTTTGTAGGCGCCATGTTCTGTACTCAGAGGTCAGACAGACAGAATTCCTCTAGATCGATATCATTCGACATTATTACAATACTTTTACAGTTCGACATTATTACAGCAATTACAGTACTTTTTATATATAATTACAGTATTTTTTTTCATATTATCTATTATATTGTCAGGAAAAATTAAGCTGTTGCAGTAAAAGATTACAAAATTCAGCAATCTGTATAGTTTTTCGATCCTGTTGGCCATATTTTATTAAATAATCATGACACTCTAAAATTTTAAGCAAAAACTAATTCTTTGTGAAACTTTGAATATTTCTATTTCAGACCAATCAAAAGAAGCCTCAAAAAATTGAAGTTCGTTAATTGTTGGATACTCTTTGAGAAAGATATAGAAATGGTCTAAAATATTACATATTTTTAAAATTTTAGTTAATTATTAAACTTATTTACACTAAATATTACTGAATGTTAACATTAAAAAATTCTGATGTCAATTAGAAAAAAATAACGAGTGAAATAATTCAATTCGAAATTTCACCTTTTTCTTTCCAGTAGTTCCAAAATATGCAACTAAATAGTAAAGCTCATCGGGGCCGCAGTAGTAAGGTTTAGGCTTCGGAACCGGAGGGTTTTAGGTTCGTGACCCGATTCAACCGAAGAACCGTCATGTAAGCGCGTTTGGTGCACGTTAAATTCGCCCGGGCTAATTATCCTTCCACTGGTGTGGTGTGGAGAGAGGGGTGCCAGCTCAGGTGTCGTCCGCGTCATCTGCCCGCGGTTCAAAATTACGATTTCCGTCCCTAATTAGCTCTAGTGTTGCTTTAAAACGGGACGTTAATATAACTAAACTAAACAAACTAAACTAAAGCTCATCGAATCCCGGTATTTTAAAAAAAAAAGTGGATACACATGATAGTAATTTTATCTAAAATGCAAGAGAAAATAAAAGCAAATATTTAAATATTTCTCTAGAGTAATATTTTAATATTGATATAATATATTTTTTTTATTTTGGAAACAATTGCAATGAAACAAGCAGAAAAAAAGCAAATAATCAATTCAGCAATTAAATTCGATCAGAAACGAAAATGTTTTTATGCGCGTTCAATCAACTGGGATTGCAAAAATTCTAGAAAATCCTTGATTTATAAAAAGATGATGAAAAAAAAATTCTTTGAAAAATTGTTAATGAAGTAAGATTCGATACAGTTATAAAAGTATGAGTATGAAAAAAAATATGAATTAAATAAAATTCAGATTCGAATGGTTCTAATATAAGAAATCGAATCTACTACTAATAAAAATGAATCTGCATATGTGTTCTTCTTCTACGGAATATATTATTTGTCCTAAAGCAATCACACTTGGCACATGACTATTTTTCTGAATAAAACTGTGCAATTAACTAAGCCTATTTTAAATTTAATTAAAATTTTAACTATTTAAAAATTAAACAAAATTTTAAATTTTTTTTAATGAATAACACCAGAAAATATTTTAGAGATCTCATGATTAAAAACATTTTTTTTTAATTATATCATTTTTGGCCATACAACTATTTTTCTACTTTTAATTAATTTTTAAAAAATATTTAAATATATTTTATAATATACTTCATTGCTGTAGTGAAATACAAATCGTTTTCACAGATGTTACTAATATTTCATCCCAGCATTTTCCCCCTTATTGATGAGAGGAATATGAATAAGTGGTTTATTTTTCCATGATGAATGAGACATGCTTTAAAAAATTTTTTTAATTTTGTCGGACTTACAATTAAGGATTAACTTCATAGTAGAGGGTGATGAAAAATCCATCTTTAAACACAATTTATTTCTCTCGTAATATAATTGAATGCATAACCACACTGGCTACTCCATCAGTCATATTTAATTAAAAGCATTCAAATTAAATATGACTGATCAGTCTGCCTTGGTAGCATTGGTAAGGACGAAAGTTGAGTCCTAAGGACCATCACCGGCCACAAAGCAACCCTTCCCGTGGGAAGCACGTCCCGTCATCGATAGGAGGTAGCCGACCCGTAATATTTATATACCCACCAGGGTGGAGAGAACCAACCAACATGCAGGAAGCTTCTCATCCTCATTTCTGTGGTGCCCCCTGGTGTAATAGAATGTTTAAAGATACCGGCAGAAAATTAAGGAAATAATAGCACAGTGTACAAAATGATGTAAAGCTTCTAAAATAGCTGAGTTATATGTCTACTGAAATTTGAAGTTGAAAATTTTGCTGATAAAGCTATTATAAACAAATTACACAAAATTTTTTATTGATATTTTTAGCAATCATCAATCCAATGAAGCAACTGAACAAATATGATTTATATGTTACTGATGTCAAAATGATTTACATAATTTTAAGGAGACACATTTAATACATCAACTAATATGTTTTGATTTAAATTATTATACACTGCGAGCAAATAAGAAGTAATCGTGTAATTTTTTGATAGACTGTTACGAATTAGTATCTATTAAGTGCTAGTACATTTAGTTTTCCATGAAATATGATATGAATTTGGTGTCATTTGATTTACAAGATGTGCAAATAGATAACTAAATTTGTAATTAAAATAGTTTCGTGAAAAATATTCAATATAAAAAAAAAAGAAACACAATATAAAGCAAAAACACAATCTGATATTTACCATTGTTGATGCATTGAGCAAGCATGCACAGATCGCTTCAGACTGTGGATAAGTCACCTCGATACCATATTCGAAACCGATGGGTAGAAAACTTGTTAAGAAAAACCTGAGAAAAAGTATGGAAAATATTAAAAATATTCAGAAGCGATTGTTTAGAATGACCATTTCATGCTTAACTAGAAAGAGAATATTAATAGTGATAACATTTTGATACGTCAATTCTTAATTTGAACCTTTACTATTTAATATATGAGAAATTATCAGCAAAGTTACAGTAAAGGATAGAAAAATTTATAAAATTTCTTCCAGAGCAAAATCGATTAGAGTGAACATTTACTTGATGTTATTAGAATTTTTCTAAATTAAAACAATTTATATTTTTTAAAACAAAAAATGATCTTAGCATACGGCTCGGCTTACATCATGATTTCTTCTTGAAATTCAACAAGAAATAAAAAGGATTGAATATTCTAAAAAAACACCAGAAAACGAAAGATTTAAAATTATTCAGAAATACTTCTGCATCAAAATTAGTAAATTTATCTTTACTTCAATTTGCTCACTGAAAAATAAAATTCAATATGCAGATCATGAACTGGGTAGCAATATATATTCTTTCTAAAAAATGTATTGTAATGTTTAAAAGTTTAGGAACTCTGGTCTATTCGATTATTTAGGTGGTCTTCTAGCGAATGTCGCTTAACTTGGCAATCTGAAAATTACAGCAACCCCTTTACCCTCCCTTCCGGTCTAGTCTTTCAGGGGTTCATTAGAACGTTGACCCGCATCGGGTTCCCAGCCCCCGCAGAAGCTGCAAACAACTTCAGTTTGTAAGATTTAACAAAGCCATCCGCAATCAGCCATGTATTATATAAACTACTCGCCGCAAAAGCAGTGTATATAGTGTAAATAAAGAAGTTTAAGCATAAGTACAGTCCACTGCTCACTTCACTTCAAATCACCGGATGGCGTCAACGTACTCGTATTTATTCATTGGCGGATTCTGAATCCTTGCTATATTTGATTAGTTAGGTAATTTCAAACTTACTCGAATTTATTCAGTGGTGAATTTTTGAATATACAAACTATGTACCTGCCTAAGGTGGTTGGTCTGAGGGTGGTTAGGCAAGTTGATTAAAAATGTTATAAGCCTTCTTTAACATTTTTGTTATTAAAATATTTATCACTTGTTATATTTTCACTTTGTTATTAAAATATTTATTAACGCCAAGATTTGCTTAAACAAAATTTGATACAAGCTAAAATGCAGAATAATGATAGTAAGTCATATCAAGGACTCTCCGACCCGCCCGAGGGCACACGGATAAATAATACTGAATGACCGGACAGCCGCAACAGCAACACTAGCGGGAACTGTGGTTGTCCTAAGGGCCATCACCGGCCACGGTACAAGCCTTCCCGAAGGAAGTACGTCCCGTCATCGATGGGAGGAGCTAGATCCCCCACCTTTTTGTGTCCCTCCAGGGTGGCGAGATTCAACCACCATACCGGAAGCATCTCATACTCTTTCCGAGGTGCCCCCCGGGGATTGAATAATGATAGTAAATGAATCATAATAAATAAATATTTAATAACACATATATTTTCATAATACTTAAAACATTATATAAAAATAATATGGAGTTTGTTTGCAAATGTATTGAAATGGGAAAATAAATTGACTGTTTTATTAAGAGATTAGTCTTATGATGCATACTTCCCAAGGCAATAAAATGTCTGAATCCACCTTAGTTATTTACAACAATTTCGTTATTTCTTCGCGCCTTGCTTTCAATTTAGTGTTTCTCCTCACACTGAAAGCGCACTCGACTGTCTGAGATCAAAAATTAGACATCTTCTTGCGAGAACAGGAGATTAACCTATTCAAAACAAAAACTCTTAATAAAATTTAAAAAAAATTGTGGAGGGGCGAGACTCTTTATAACTTCTTTATGAAACAGATGAAAATAATAGACGAGTTTCAGTTAGTCCCACAATTCCCAAGACAAAACAAAAACGAACACAAAAGTGCACGACACTCACTTAGAATGCGATCTAATAATGTCTCTCAAGAAGGATCATGGGAAATATACCTTAATGTTAATAAAGTAGCGTCATCTGTTGTATCAAAATTGAGAGTAGTAGAATTAGGTGACCTCTACAAGATATAATTAATATTCTTCGTTGTAAAACAAAAAAAATGAATATATCTGATCATCAGTCTGTTACAAGAATCCTTCTGAAACAGTCCATTAAATGTCCTTCTAGGCCCATTCCTACCCCAACTGTGCTACTTTAAACTTTTCTAAAATAATTATTTCGAAAGATATTTAATTAAGAAAGGGAAAGGGTTCAGACCATTTCTTTAGCACAAAATGTTTATCTTAAGCTAACTCAAAAAAAGTATACTGTTCGTCAACGGATTCTGAAACGACCACATTTCGACGACTCCATCTCATTAAGGGGTGAGACGGGGAAGGATGAGAGCATTTCCGGTATTCCCTTTGACCTTGGATTTCCCCTATTAGATACTAGTAAATGTAAACACCTCCTTTCATCTTTCCTTTCACCCCTATTTTGACGGATTAAACAAACCCTAACGCATGCGCAAAAGCGCGGAGGGTTTTGCAATCCGTTGCAGAACAGACCACATATTTGAATTTAAAACGTCTTTTCATGTTCTTTTTGCCGGGTATTACAAGCCGTGACAGGATGTAATACAGAAAATATTTATGTTTCCGGTGTCTTCCGTTGTATCCGTGTATTTGTATTTCCGGTTGGACGTCGAAACATCAGACAATAAGGAGATATACAGTGGCTCAAAAAATTGAGAGTACACTTTATTTTTACTTGATAAATCCGACTTTCGATATAAATAACACATTACGGGGAAGTGCAAACATGGTTTTATTCTTACCCATAACAAATGGTTTAATTTACAGTAAAAATTTAAAAAAAAAATCAACGAAAAACTTCTAAATTGAAAAGTTTCAGAAGCATTTCAAATAAACATACGCAGAATTTTGCCTCAAAAAATTGAGAATACACCAATGAAATTTTTTGTAATATCACGCATAGAAACAAAGTGTCACTATTAAGTTGCATGACTTTTGGCTCTTCTAATGGCCTCTAAACGTCATGGTACCGATTCGATCCATTTTTGGTGGTATCTTAAGATATTTTACCCCATTTTTCTTGCACCGCTTGTTTTAAATGGGTTTTGTTTTCTATTTTTGTGTTTTTGGACCACTGCTTTGAATGTTGCCCACATATATTCAATGGCATTGATGTCGGGGTACTGTGGTGGTGTGTGTAACAGCTGTTTACAATGAAAAAGACACCATATTTTGACGTTACGTGCATTCTGTTTGGAGTCGTTGTCCTGCTGTAAAATGGAATTTCCATTTAAACCCAAATTTTCAGCACTTTCCTTTAGATGCTGCGAAATATATCCAAGTAAACCAAATCGTTTATAATGCCATCTATAAAATTTAAATTTCCTACCCCGGATGAAGCCATGCAACCTCAAATCATGACGGAGTCACCATCATGTTTAACTGCAGGACGTACATTTTTTGGATCCAAAGCAGTATTAGGCTTACTCCATGCAATACGATGGTTGTCACTGCCAAAAATGTTGAGTTTTTTTCCATTACTAAATATAGCTTCTTCCAAAGGTTATTGGTCTTTAATTGATGGGTTTTTGCAAACTTCAAATGCTTTTTCTGAATTTGCAAGCTGATGAACGATTTCACTCTAACAGTGCGACTTTTATATCCAGCTTGCTTAATGGCAATTCGCACAGTTTCAGCACTTACACTTCTACCTATGATTTGAAAAGTTTCTGCAACAAGTTGGATGAACTATATGGTCACAGCAATCTAAAGAAAAGTGTTAAAAATTTGGGTTTAGAAGGAAATTCTATTTTCCAGCAGGACAACGACCCCAAACAGAATGCACGTAACGTCAAAATATTGTGTCTTTTTCATTTTAAACAGCAGTTGCACACACCACCATAGTACCCCGACATAAATACCATTGAATATTCGTGGGCCACACTCGAAATAGTGGTTCAAAAACACAAAATTGAAACAAAACCCATTTAAAACAAGTGTTGCAAGAAGAATGGTGTAAAATATCTTCAGATACCACCAAAAAGTGGTCGAATCGGTACCATGATGTTTAGAGGCCATTATAAGAGCCAAAAAATATGCAATTTAATAGTAACACTTTGTTTCTATGCGTGATATTACAAAAATTTCATTGGTGTATTCTCAATTTTTTGAGGCAAAATTCTGCGTATGTTTATTTAAAATACTTCTGAAACTTTTCAATTTAGAAATTTTACGTTGATTTTTTCTTTATTTTTACTCTAAATTAAACCATCTGTTATGTGTAAAAATAAAAACATGTTTGCACTTCCCGGTAATGTGTTAATTATACTGAAAGTCGGATTTATCAAGTAAAAGTAAGGTGTACTCTCAATTTTTTGAGCCACTGTACGTATTGCGGAATACGATAATAACGATGTCGTGTCCGCATTACAATAGAAAGAGGCATGCAGTAGCTTCTGAGGGCAAAGATCCCCGAGCACCCCAGGGCAGAAGTCTGACTTCTAGCTCATATGAAGACGACACTCACTTGCACAGCTCTTTCACACACCTCACAGATTGAGTACAGCATAGAGAACAACCTCACCCTAACCACAACTCGAACCCGCGACGTCCAGATCACGAGGAAGACTCGCTACTCCTAGGCCATGAACCCGTCGGAACAAGATAATGAAACAAAGATTTGAGAAATTTCAGAATATATGAATATAAAGAAGATGTGGTCTTCGATAAATTATTCATTAGAATAATAAAGATTAGGATTATGGTTTTCATACTAATATATCAGCATAGAATTCCGTATCAAAGAGCATAAATTAGATTTAAGTAATTGTAGACAAAACAGAATCTGGGACCTTTTGGGTATAGAAAAAAACTAGAATCTAAAAATGCTTATATAAAGAATAAATAATTTTGTAATGATTATAGAATGAACTAATAATATTCATTCAGTGAAATATCATAATATTCAATTTAAAAAATGACACATTAAATATACTAGGATTTTAAATAATTTTCTAATGCTCTAAAAATATTTGTTTTAGCGTTCAGATTAATTACAGCACAACACGTCATAAAGCAAAAAAAAAGTAGTTATGAAGACAAAATTCTGCAAAAGAAAAAAAAAATTGTAATTATGGGATTAAGAAAATTAATTATAGGAAAAGAAGAAAAATTTGAACTAAGCATAATAAAGGCTAGTACTACCATAAAGTAATATTTATATCACTTTTACCGTAAAAAATGTTGGTAGTTTTCTTTAATCATAGGATTAAGAAAATTAATTACAAAAAAGGAAGAATAATTTTAAATCTCACCAGACTAAGCCTAATAAAAGAAAAGATAGTAATACCATAAAATAATATCTATAGCAAAAATGCAAGTAGAATATATTTAAGTTGTTTTAAAAAATTCAGAGACAGCGCAAACCTTTCATTTAATTTGTAAAATTTCATAAGCCTTTTTATCACACACACACCCTAAAAAAACTCGATATCAACTTAACTATATTGTTATAGTGAAAACATTTTAAATAAAAATAAGGACAAAAACTCAATGCTTTAATATGAATAATAAAGGCAGAGTAAAGGAGAAAATATGTTAATTCTTTAAGAAAGTAAAAGTTTTTTTTGTATTAATTTATAAACAAAAATTGTCAAAAAAATCCGAGTCTTTTATTCAAATATAAAAAATACAAAAAAAAAGTCGATAAAAGTTGAATTTTTTTGACAAAATACAATAAAACTGCAGAAGTTGAAGAATGTTTTTACTGGTTTATGCTTCATCATAATACAGGCTTTACCACAGCATTACAGAAGTCACAATAAATAAATAGATAAAAATGGATGCCATATTAAAAATCAAATCTTACCCAAAAACGCCAATGGTGATAAATTGTATCCAAATTTGGTTCGCGTACAGGCATCCACTAAACACTATGAATGTAATTAAGCTGGCGAAGCATATACCGAAAGTTGTTTCCCTGCGAAAATAATAACAGACAATAAATGAAAATAATAACAGAAAATAAATGGAAGTAATAACAGAAAATAAATGAACAATTAAAGGCCAATTCAAATTTCTTGCTCTTATATGCTTTCATGACCTTTCTGTGAAATAGCCTTTCAAGTATTTTAAGTTTTAAAATTTTTATTTCCTCACATATAAGATATAAAAGCATAATAACATTGAAGTTTTTTAACGCCCGACCTCCACATTTCTTTATTAACCTTGATAATAAAGCATGTTTGAAACTATATATGTTTATTCTATTTACATTTAGAAAAGACTACCAAAATTAAAAAAAGAAACCAGCTAGACAAATGTTCTTCGAATAACTTTTAAATAAAATTTGTAGAATTTTAACAATTGTGAACAGAATTTGCCGATGAAGTATCTATCTTACTTCCGATAATACTGGGGCGAATTGGAGGTGCGAGGATAGAACCTAAGATCTTGCGGTTCGCAGGCCAGTAACATGACCACAACACGAAAGCAATTGCTCGTGTAGTGTAGCTGTTAACTGGCTTGTAAGCTTTCACCATAGACTCTCCCTCCAGCGAGTCGGAGGTGAGACGAACGATATGGCTGTTGAGTGGTGATGTATTAGTTGTTGATTCTAATGCGCCTGTACCCATTTGAGTAGCGCCAAGCGTTATGACGAGCGTGTTTGGGTGAGTTGTTGCTGCGTCAAGAGAGTCTGACGACTTTGGATTGCTGCGGCCTTTTTGTGTTGCCGCGTCAAGTGAATCTAACAAGTTTGTGTTGCTGCGTCAAGTGAATCTGGCGACTTTGTGTTGCTGCGTCAAGTGAATCTGGCGACTTTGTGTTGCTGCGTCAAGTGAATCTGGCGACTTTGTGTTGCTGCATCAAGTGAGTCTGACGACTTTGGTTGTGGGTAGATGACGCCATAACAGCTGTACGAAAGTTGGAAGCTCATCGTCCGAGGTCACCAATGTAGCGAATTATTAAGAGTGAGGATTGGATACAAAACGCGATAATACAAAAACACAATAATCTAGATGGTTGAAATTCAGTAACTAATCACCAGGTCAAAACCCTATTTCTGTGTCAAATTTTCAATCAAATCCAAAAAACGTGTTAGCATGCATAACCGTGTTTTGAGAACCCAATAACTCATAACTGAAAAAATTAAATGACTGAACATCGGATGTGATATTGATATCTGAGTAGTAGAAAGCTGTCTTTCTCATTATATATCTGTTTGTGAATAAGATTTAAGATAAACCATTACTATAACCAGTTATTCCGACCCACGCGAAGGCTCGCAGAAAAATCTGAATGACCTTACTGCCGCGACAACAACACCTAAGGGCCACTTGAGTCCTAAGGGCCAACACCGGCAACGGCATAATCCTTCCCGTGGGAAGTACGTTCCATCAACGATAGGAAGTACCACCCTCGGTCACTTCTGTGCCACCAGGGTAGCAAGAACCAATCACCATACCGACAGCTTCTCTTCCTCATTCCTGAGGTGTCGCCCGCCCCCGGTGGAAGAAACTATAAGATAAAATCAGAATAAGCTAAACAAATAAAATTTTATTTGCAGCCTTTAAATCTAAATTGCTAATTTCATTTAAATTTTTAGTAAAATTTGTCAATTGGAAACGCATATGTCTATCCGTCCATGCATACAGAAAAAACGCAATAACTTAGATGGATGATACTCATTAAAATATCCTCAAACAAAGAAAATGTAGCACCGTCAGATTTCGAAGATGAGAATATCTATCTCTGTAACACTTATTATTATACCATACCTCCGTTTCTAGAGCTCAAATGGCCTCTTTCCGATTTGGAATAGATGTAAGTGGATTTTATTTTTAAAAAAAATTACACAATGCAATAAATTGGAAAGAAACATAAAAATGACAAATAACGAAAATATATATAGTAAAAAAATGGTCAAAACTAAAATGAAAAATATCTACAGTATAATAAAGTTGGATAAATCAACATGATGGTGCACAGAATGAGTGAAAAAAATAAATCAATTATATAAAAAATATGGTACTAAAGGATGTAATGTAAATAGGATAATAATTCGTAATCGCAAAAACTAGATAATTGAAATTTGGTGTATGGTATTGACATCAGAATAGTAAAATTATATTAAAACGCCAAACCCAACCAGTCATAAGTAAAAGATTCAAAATTCATGCTCAATTATTTTCACTGTCCTGTGAAGATTATCTTAGAAAACATTATACAATGTAAGTTCACTAAAAATAAAATGAGAGAATGCTGGCGCTTTATTATACGTTGAGAGAATTTTTCATTTTAATTAAGGTTTAAGGAAGAGCGTTATAGAAAGTTATAAATGGATTACGAGAAAAAATAATAACGAGCGAAGGGTTCACTAGAAACTTTCTTGCATGCTTTTTAATAGAAATATTATCCTCCCTCCCCCACACACAAAAATTGTGGACTGAGAAACACCATGAATGCCACAAGTGTAAAATTTTTTATTTTTATAGTCCCACTCCCACACATGAACATATTGAGCATCGTAGTATTGTGTAGAAAACCTAGGATCGATTTTTAATTTTTATTTTGGACTCTCTGAAACGTCAGTTGACAAACAGCTACAATTTCAATTATCAGATCGCATACCAAATTCATGTTGTTTTTGAGTGATGGCGTTTACATGCATGCAAATGTGCGGACCGAGAAACGATCGATTCCTTGTTTGAAAATTCGACATAGATCCATAATTAAGATGATAAAATCTTCTGGTAAATTTCATTTATCTAGTTCTTCTTTTGTAATTATCGATTTTGTAGCGAATTGAGATGCGCGAGGATAGAACCTGGGACCTTATGGTTCGCACTTCAATAACATGACCACGATACAAAAGAAATTTCTCGGGTAGCGTAGCTGTTAACTGGCTTATAAGCTATTTACTATAGACTCTCCCTCCAGTGAGTCGGAGGTGAGACGAACGATACGGCCGTTGAGTGGTGATGTATTTAGCTGTTGATTCTAATGTGCCTGTACCCATTTGAGTAGCGTCAAGCGTTATGTCGAGTGCGTGAATTATTGATGTTGCTACGTCAAGAGAGTCTGACGACTTTGGGTTGCTGCGACCTTTATGTATTGCTGCGTCAAGTGAATCTGGTGACTTTGGGTTGCTGCATCAAGTGACGACTTTGGTTGCGGGTAGATGGCGCCACAACAGCTGTACGAAGGTTGAAGGTTCATCGCCTGAGATCACCAATGCAGCGAATTGATATGAGCGGGGATAGAACCTGGGACCTTATGGTTCGCAGTCCAGTAACATGGCCACGATACAAAAGCAATTTCTCGGGTAGCGTAGCTGTTAATTGGCTTATAAGCTATTCACTACAAGTTAATTCGGACTAGGACATAAATGTAGGCAAACTCCTTGGGACTTGATTTCGTTCAAAATGTAACATAAATCTACACATTCGGTGCAGAGGTCACATACCAGATTTCACCCTTCTAGCTCAAAACGTGGTTCATAGAGCGATATACAGATATAACTCCAAAAATGTGTTTTTCGGATGCAGCAGTATGCGAAATGAAGACATTCGTCAATCTCTCCTTTTCAAATGTTTTGACGATCAAAATATTTTCCTTTTATATATATTCCGTATGTAAGAAAGTAAAAAGAAACCACAGGGGCAGAAGGCATGGGAAGAGATATATTGAAAAATATAGTCTTTATTTTTCCTTACTTGAACTTGTGGGTGCGATCCAAAATGTAACCAGCGAACAATGATCCGACCAGACCACACACGATGAAAAGTAATCCCATCCATCCAATTGCAACTTCTTGATGCTGAAATCACACATAACAAAATATTAATTCACATTTGAATGCTTTGTTTACTTTTTTTTGTTACTTTACAGCTTATAACTGATTATTTAAAATTTTCTTTAGAATTCTTCAGAAGCGAACTCAATGAATATATTGAACAGATTAGTATATTTTGAATGCTTTCTTGGAGCCATTGTGGGGATATATTTTTATGAGTGAATAGTTTAAGCATATATTTTGCCGTTTTGTAGGAAATATATAAATTTCAAAATGTTTGAACAACTCGGACAATAATTCGGGGGGGGGTCATATATTTTCTTTCCAGCTGAAATTAAGGTTGAAAAAAATTCAATTTACCTAATTAAGTGAAATATTACACTTGGATTAAACTACTTTTTAGGTTAGAATACAAACCAAAATTATATAAAATCATTAAGGAGATATTTACTTTTTCTGAGTATTATTAAAAAAAATTCTGATTAAACTATTCGACTTGATTAAACTTGTTAAATGTGTGCATCTGAGCACCATTTACTAGGCAAAATCTTCCTTTTATTTTATTTCTAGATAGAAGAATGGAAGTTCTTGCTTAAAAGGAGGAAGTAACAGCTATACAATGACACTTTTTAATCTTATAACTAGTAAAAACTGTCTCAGAGAATAAAATCTGAAAGTAAAATTTCCTTTTATGATATCATATTTCATCCATAAAAAAAGGGTATTTGCTGTATGTTATTTTAATTTTCTCGATTATGTGACTGCAAAAAGTTTTTGAGAGATTATAAAAATATATCTCATTCATATCATATTGTTACAAAATTTTTCTCTACAAATACCGCCAATCAATCGTAATAACGCAGCGCATTTTACAGCTTGTTCAACAGCTTGCTTGATGTCTAATCCTCTCGTTCTGTTACCTGTCGGCGACTCCGACTACAATCCCACACGACTTCCCTGCAGCTTGAGAGTGCCTGTCTTTTATAGTACCGGGAGGCAGGGCTAGAATCTTCCAGACCAATCAAGGCGTATCTGGGTGTATCTCGGTTCCTACAGGAAGGATCGTGAAAATTCTCGAACTTTCCAGTTTTATCCATTTTGTCGCCAAATTCATCGCCAAGTCGCCAAATGGTCACCAAGCTCTGAGGTTATTGACGCGGCACCTGATCAGCAAGCACAGGACAGATCGTACAACGGTTTTTTTCCCCTCGATGACACTATTCGTGCCGGGAAGCAAAATCACAGGTTTGTAACAATATATTTTTCATATTTTGATACAATTACGAATTTATAATATTGCTTCCCTGTTCAATTAGTTTCTTGATAAGTAAGATAGTTTTACAGATACCTTATAGCCATTGACTGGATACCAGTTCAATGACCCCCTGGTCTTAGTGGTGACTTTGGATATAGAAATGAAGAAGCCAGACAATTCAAAAATAGCAGTAACAGCTCCATTGCGACTCAAGTTCAGATGTTATTTTTAGAAAATTTGATATTTTGTCAAGGAACTATAAAAAATGGAGGCGACTCAAGTCAGAAATAGTTATGTTGAACTCAAGCAAGTAATTAAATGAATCTTTTTTTTTTTTTTTTTTTTTTTTTTTTGAGAATCTCCAATGATTTCTCTCTAAGAAATTTGTGCTATCACTGTTATTAAATTATGAGTTGCTATTCATATAATGCTAATTTCTTCAAATGGTCTTCCTATGGACACTTCGTCTGTACTTTGCTACTATGTATTCTTGTTTTCTTGTAGAACAAAGCGTCCTTATCCGTTATTGAACTTGTTGGATTTTCCAACGCACACTCACATGACAGATATTTTTCGTAACAATATCAATTATCAAATCTATTTGTACAAAGCAGACTATCTGTTTTTGTAAATGCATGTGCGTTATTTATACAAAATAAAATTCTTAGCGAGATTTTAAACACATAATTTTTAAATCAAGAAGAAAATTCTCTGTTAATTAATTTTAAAAAAATAGAATTTATTTTAGTTCTAAAGGTTTATTTTTATCTTTACATATACCATTCTATTAATTTTACAGAATGTTCTACGTGAGAGAGATGAATATGCAATTCTTTAATCAGAAAACATGTTTTGTTACTGTGTCTGGAAGAAAATGCAAATTTTCCGTTCACAACTTATTTAATTACACTTATAATGAGGGTAAAAAAAAAGAAAATCATAGTAATAGACCAGTTTCTGTATACATTTTTACATGATCAAAATAAACATTTAATTATATGTTAAGAATAGATTACAGAAATAAAATATTTTTTGTGTTAAGTGAATTTATCTTACTGGAAAAAATTCAAGAATAAGTTCGTTTAACGTTGAACCAAGAGCAAAAAAGGATCCAACCATGAGACCTGAAAAAGAAAGGAAAAATATTTAAATAATATATATATATATATATATATAGAGAGAGAGAGAGAGAGCGATTAAAGATTAAATAGTAAAGTGATTAAATTAATTACAGATTATTTAAATGTAAGAGCAAAAGTAAATCCAAGTATCAATTCAGAAAGTCTGTGTTTATTGCGGAAATATAATTTAAAACAGGACATCTATTATATGTAATAATATATAGCTCATCAAAGTTGGTTGTCATTATTACATTAATGCTACTAATGTCTTGAGAAAAAAGCTGGTCGCCGAAGTCGGCAAATTATTGTTTAAATATTTTCATCAAAACTCTAAAAAAGGGGAAAATTCTTGAATAAGGCTAATTACTTTTTGGAAATTATTAAATAAAAAATATTAATAAAAATTTCGTTGTAGAGAAATTCAGTAAGTCTTTTAAAACTGAGAAATACTTACCATATATTATGAATATGAGGATGAAATCCGTGTTCTTCATCATACTGAGTACAATTTCCTTGTAAGAAACATTGGGATCCTTCTTTTTCTGGGCTTCGCCGACACTTGGAGGGAGTTTGGGGGCATTCTGAAAAGCTAAATTATTGATAAAACAATGAAATATGTCATGCATAAAAACTACAATTTTTTGAAATTTGAATAAAATTACTCATATGTGCTATTTAAAACAAGAAAAAATTCATTGAAAACTATTAAAAATCCAAAATAAATTAATCAAAAATTATACAAGTTTTTTTAACTGTTTCTTCCAAAAATGTTAACTCATAAAATAGATTTTTAAAATGTTTGTTAAATTGTTATTAGAAATTTTTATTTTTTTTTGTTAAAATTCCAAAAATTGCATTTTTTATAAATATTTTACATATTTTTTTTTTCTTATTTTTAATAATTCCTTCAAATTTAATTGATGAAAGTAACTAATTTAATAAATTATTTCATGAAATTAATCGAATTGATAAAATTAATTAATTTAAATTTAATTGATGATGAATGAAATTTAATTTACAATACTTCTTGTATTATTATGGCGAGAAAATTTAATTTTTCAATTTAACTATTCGATCGTATACTTTTCCAGTATTAAATTCAAATTAGGAAATTGATTTTTTTTGGACATTAAAAACAATATAAAACCTTCATTTCTACTTTTTATTTAGTAGTATGTATGCTTTTCAAATTAAAAGCGCAATAATTTGTTATAGACTGATTTAATTTATTTCATATTTTTAAGTCTTATTAATTAACAGTGTGAAATTTTAAATAAATGAATTCCATATTAATTAACAGCTAAGAAGTCAATTTTTCAGGCAAACTAGTTCCAAATCATATATGTGTTAAGCTTAGTTGCTCTAAAATAAAATTTCTAGTCTATAAAGAGCCAACAGTGCACATATTCATATTAATTATACATAGAGATGCAGAAACTGTTTGAATATAATATTAAAATACAAAACATTATTTAATCGCCCAGGAACATTTTTTAAATGAAAATGAAAATATGAATAAACCTAGTCTATTTTTAAAAACAATTCCTAACTAATTTACCCCATATGTTATTAATACTCTTTATTACATAAATACTTCACACTTGTTCACGAATATTGAAATGTATGGAAGATTTTAGCGAACATTTTGAATCAAATAATTAAACAATGAGCAAAAAAATTAGAATTTACTCCGTTGCAGTTTTTTAGCACGGTTCTTCGTAAGCTAAAACCATTTCTGTCATTGAACGTTTGTTTCATTTGTTGGCTAAATTTTACTTTCTTTGCCTTGTATTGGATTTGGGTGAAGGCTTGCGTTTTCATTTAGACATTGTTAATCGCTATACCAAATTTTTCGTTTCTCAGTTTTACACTCTTTACAATTACAATATTATTAATTACGATGTTGAATCTGCTGATAACGATTGCAAAAGATTTTAGGGGTTGTAAATTTTTAATCTATTTTTTTAACTTAGAATTTTTTTTTAAACAAAAAAAATTGTCAAAAATATTTTTAAAAATGAAATAAAATACCAAAAATAAAAGCAGAATAATTTAAAATTTCGTCGTTGCCTAGCAATAAAGTATCTGAAAATATCTTTATTTCAAAATCGTCTGCACTCTGTGTTGTAAATGTATCGGCTGTATTCAGTTATTTAATAAATGTAGAAAGAGAAATTACACAGAAATGAAATTGGTATTATGTAAAAAGTAACATTTCGAATTTGAATTTAAGATTTGCTGCAAAAACAATTCTTGTAAAATAATTTTTTTTCGAAGTTACTGCTGAAATGTAGCAAAAATTCGATAAAATTCTTATTAATTGAATATTTAATTAACTTTTGCAATTAAAAAAATCACAACATTATTTCTCTTATCTTAAAAAAAATAACTATACAAAGTTCTTGATCGCCCCGGTTACTTTAGGTACATAGTTACTTACATATCCACAATGACTTCTATTTATACTAAGATTTTTGGATGAAATTTTTCTTTATTTAATATTTTAAGCAGTTTCTAAAACACATTTATCTTTATTTTAAGCAGACGCTCATTTTATCTGTTATAACCGTTACAATAAAAACAATTTAAAATAAATGATTCAATGTAGAAAAACATATTTTAGAGGCACACAATAACAGAATATCATTAGAAAAAGGAATAATCCTCTTAAAAATATCATTATACAACTTTCAAAAGAAAAGAGTTTAGATATGACTTCTAAATCAAAAATTGAATCTATTGAACTTCAATGTCTAGTCATAAATAATTTATTTCAAGTCTAATGCTTAGCCATATAACAATACTTCAGACGATACACATTAAGATTTTATAGGAGCAATTTATATTTAAAATTCAATGAACAATTTAAAGAAGATGAAATAGAAAGATCAGTAGCTTAGTTACCTCACGTCTTTCGCATTTTAAATGGTCTCATTTATACAAATGTCACGTATTTTATATAAAGGAAAAATATATTACTTATTCGATGTTGTATTGCAAATTATATTTCTTAGTTAGAAAGTTTTATATAGTTTATGATGTTCAAACTCGTTTCAACATTTTTTCCTGGAAAAAGGATTCAAAATGGCTTTGTTAATGCGTCATTATGTCTTATTATATGATCATTTATTTATAAGCAACTGACTGCATGACTTTTTAAAAATTTATCTCAACGATTAAAATATTTAAAGCGTTGAAAAACCTATATAAAAAGAGCTATGTCACCATGTTTTTATTTAACTTAGTTTCTTTACTTTTAAGACTTGCAATTTTGCAATCAATTTGTTCTCTTTCTTTTCTGATACTCAAGAGTTTCGAAATTTTCTTCAGTTGTTTTGTTCCTGATGACAATGCAATACTTTAATACAAATTTCGAATACTTTAATTGAACAAAATTTCGAAACTCTTGTGTATCAGAAAAGAAAGGGAACAAATTGATTACAAAATTGCAAATCTTAAAAGTAAAGAAACTAACAACCATCTGATAGTGTAAATTGATTATAAGATTTCACAATATTTAAAAATTACGAATATGACATAGATTAAATACTAAAAAGAAGGTAATCACAAAAAAATAGGCAAGCTTTTATGAATTTACTTGAACATAGAAAATATTTTTTTATTCTAAATTATAGGAATAAAAAAATCGTAAAATCACTGAGCAGATATGAGTATAGAAAAAAAGAAATTTATGGCACATTTTTAAAAATTAGTAATAAATCAATAATGCGATTTAAATGCCGATTAATTTATTCTATCAACACGTAATGCATTTAGATCTTTGTTTTGACCTTGATATATTTCATTAAAAAACTGTTTTCTCTTTTTTTGGTGCCTAATTAAAGCCTACTGTTTTTATTTTTCTTATTTGTTACTACACTTACTTTCAATTAGAGGAATTAATATTAAATATTGATAGGAACGGCTTTTCATCGCAATTAACTTAAATAATAAATCAGTGAATATAATTGTAATATTTACTATGTTTTATATTATTTATAATGATATTTCTTTAGACAATAATATTTTGGAAAAGTGTATAAATTCTAATTTTATGGCAGAATTTTATTATTTAAAAAAGGATGTCAAATCCTCTGCTCGGAAATATCATAGCCTGATAATATTTTAAGCTTGATTCATCTTTAATTGCCTCAGCTCTAGCATTTCATGCTAAACAATTTTTAATTACTAGATTTACAGAGATATTACAGCTATGAAATATTAACATGATAAAAAATATAGTATACACTGTTTAGAAATATATTTCAATATATCTTAGTAATATACAGAAAAATCTAATATTTATATATCGTTAGAAGCCATAGAAAATAGTGCTTAACTGATTTTTAGTAAAATTAAAGGAAAAATTGTACAGATATGAATTCGGTAACACTGAAAATCCATTTTTCTTTTCTTTTTAAATTTTTGGTCATGTATTTTGCACAACAATATGCTCCGAAATTATTTAGAAAAAATGCTGAAATTTTAATTAAATTTTAATGAATTCAAAAAATAAAATGAAATGTTGAAATTATCTTTCTTGATGAGAACGAACTACTTAAGAAGTAACTGTGTGAAAAATTTGATAGTTCAAGATAGAAGGATCTGTACTGTAAAGCACTTTAATTACGATTTTTGCCCCACACAATTTACAAATCTATACTACTATTATAAATGCGAAAGTGTGGATGGATGGGTGGATGTTTGTTAGTCAATCACGCCAGATGGGCTGAACAGAATTGGATGAAATTTAGCTGAGAAATAGATTATAGTCTGGAATAGTACATAGGCTACTATTTATTGCGTTTAATTGAGCGGTTAATTGTTTATTAATTAAAAGCTAACTTTCCCGCCAAAAAGCGCCAAATGAGTAAAGCTTCAGGGTTGTTTTTTTCCCACGCCAATGAGATTAGGCTTAACATGATTTTGACTATTATTTCAAACGATTCTGTTTATTTTCTTAGTGTTCGATACATTTAAAATTAAACATTGTTAATGAATCGATCTTTCGGATTCATTCTGAAATACTTTTGAACTAAAATAAAACAGAATAAAGAAAATTAAAAATTTATAATCCATATTGCCTTACCCCAACTGGCGTAGAAAATTCATACATTTGTGTTGCACCAATTGGCGTTGAAAATTCACGCATGCGCAGGAGTAACAAAAGATAAAGCCATTGATGCTATAAATTAAAATCTATTTTCACGCGTACGAAGTCACGGGTAAAAGCTAATTGTAAATAAAACCGTATAATAAACAGTTTCATATGTAAAAAAAAATAGCTGAATATTCATTCATAAAGCCAAAGATGAATTGATTAAAGCCATTGTTGAATTGAGCAATAATAAACCGTGTAATAATCAGGCAATGTATTACAGAAATAAACTAGCTGGGGTGGTTTAAAGTTACTTTATTACAAACTTCTTAATAAAGGTATTTACTTCCACCTTATCTCGCATAAAAATGATGAGCCTTCAGAAAAGCTCGGACCTCATATTTTTATTTTCAAACTAAAATGAATGATCACTCGTAGTACAGTAAAGAGAACCGAGTATGCTTTTGCACGTTTTTTACTGATCCATTGAAACCAAAATTTGTCATCTAATTATGATTTTAGTAACAAGGCCAAATTTCATTTATCTAGATCTTTGAGTTTTTTTCATTCAAAAGTATAAATATGAAAAGACCTAAAGACAATCAACTGGTTATTGGATTTGGTTCAAAATTTGATATGATCTACACTTTAAATTAAAGAATAGTGTAACAATTTTATCAACTTAGCTTTTTCATCTTGTGATTATCATGTTTGAGCAAACAGGCAGATAAATTTTCTTGAATAGAAAAGTTTAAAATTTTGAATTTTGTGATGACTGCAATACTTTCTCTGTATATACTTCGTTTATGAGAAGGGTTAAAATGAGATTTCTACATTTATTATTGTAAACTCCCAATTAATTAAAAATTATTCAATTATTTGAATGATAAAATTTGTTTCATTTTGTTTTTGAAAGATTAAAAAAAAAAAAGAATAATACTCTCTTTGTAAATCTCATTTCGCTTTTTTATTAGAAACTTCCTATTCTCTTGAGATGGAATACTTAATATTTAAAGCAAGTAATGAATTAGATCAACCCTGTTTAATCATATTTGGATCAATAAGTGAACATGATACTTACTGAAAGTAATTAAAATGAAGATAACGATGTTGACAGCTGTTAAAATGTAGGCAACATTTCGCTTGCCAATAGTTATCAGGTCCTTACGAGAACATTCATTGGACACTGCTAAAGGAGACAGTACAAATCCGATAGCAATTCCTAACTGTAAAGACAAAAAGAAACAGTTGAAACTCATTTAAATTTATATATTTACTTAGATTTTTTAGAAATATTAATTAAATATTTTAATTTTTCGTAATACTTCAATTAAGTACCGTTTGTATGCCATTATCTATGGACTAGCTTATAGCAACATAAAAATAAAAACACGTACATTCGAAATATTAATAATCAATTTTCAAATAACAAATTTGGAGCTACTATTGAGAAGAAATAATTTTACAGATTTTAAGAAGGGTGCTAGTATGTCAATGTACACTATTGAAAATTATAAATAAGTTTTTAAAATGAACTTTCATCAATGATTTGAGAAAAAATTATATTGCTGATAAGAGAAAAAAAAAAGATTAAAAAAATGAAGAAACTGAAACTGTCATTGTAACCGTAAATTCACACTAGTTGCGCAAAAATGTGCGCAAACCCTTGGCTTGCTGTTATTTACCTAGACATAAAAAGGATAAAGCTGGAAAAATGTTATTCTTACCAGGATGGCTTCGTGCTTTGTTTGTGAAGTTGTTTTATGAAAACAAAGGAATTGCCAGCAGCTGCTCTTCGAGCGTTTCGACCACTTGAGAATTTATGCAATGGACCAGGAGGTACCAAAACATGCTCAAAATTTTTGCTGTGCCCCCCAAATACAACAGCACCAATGTCTTAATTCAGTTACCTTTCTGCAAGATGAAGCGGTTCCACACCATTGGACTCTAAGTACAGCAGTTTCTTCGGCAACATTTTACTAATGATAGTCATGCGTTTCCGGCAACCTAACCATCGATAAGGTCCTTACGATTGAATCTTTGATACTTTTGCGGATTGATATGTGCGAAGATAGAACCTGGGACCTTGTGATTTGCAGTCCAGTAACATGACCACGATACAAAAGCAAGTGCTCGTGCAGCGTAGCTGTTAACTGGCTTATAAGCTTTCACTACAGACCCTCCCTCCAGTGAGTCGGAGGTGAGACGAACGATATGGCTGTTGAGTGGTGATGTATTAGCTGTTGATTCTAATGCGCCTGTACCCATTTGAGTAGCGCCAAGCGTTATGGCGAGCGCGTGTGGGTGAGTGGTTGCTGCGTCAAGTGAGGCTGACGACTTTGTGTTGCTGCGTCAAGTGAATCTGACGACTGGTTTATTGTGGGTAGATGGCGCCACAACAGCTGTACGAAGGTTGAAGGCTCATCGTCCGAGGTCACCAATGTAGCGAACTTGGATCTGCGAGGATAGAACCAGGGACCTTGTGGTTCGCAGCCCACTAACATGACCACGATACAAAAGCAATTGCTCTGGTAGCGTAGTTGTTAACTGGATTATAAGCTTTCACTACAATACGTTCGAATAAAATGTGTTACAAATGTGTAGTTTAAGTCTTTCCAGCATATTTTTATTGTATAGCGCCATCTATCGGTGTTGCTGGAACAAATTTTTTTTCGCGCAATCCATCTCCCCATGTCTTGAATAGTATGTTCAACAATTTTGGAGCCTTTACACTGAGTAGTTCGCTATATAGAGAGCTCAGAGTAGGGGCGTTTTAATTTTGATCACCTTGTGTATATCTTGTATGATTTATGTTCTTAGATATAAGAGTTCAATAAAAAAAATCTTTAATCGTTCCCTGATGAGGAGATTGTTTATGAGTGTGAATAAACTAGTTGAATTTCATAAAAAATATCAAAATGTGAAAATGTACAACAGCGATTTTATTGGTTTAAATTTTGGGGGTTGTTATTTTAAGTAAGATTTTAAGTTTGCATTTCCATATGCAACTAGATAAAGGGGTGTGTGCAAGTTCAATGCCAATTTTTCTCGTTTAAAACCGTGTAGTTAAAAATTAACATAAATACTTTTCTGTCACTCAAAATTCGCGTACACAAACAAAAAATAATCCTTTCTAAAAGCGTTATAGCACGATTTCAAATTGTATAATGATCAATTTTCTAAAATAAAGGGAGAAAAATGAAGGTTGAAGTAACCACTTGAAACTACTAATGAGACGGTTGCAAGAATAATGTGAACAAGTATATAAAGAAATTAAAGTAAGAATGACTTGTGCTAAATAACGCAACGATAGACACAGCATTATGCAGTGCGCATTATAAGGTCACTCTTTTAAAAGACGGATTTATTTCATTTCATTCAATTTGTAATGTAATAATGGTGTATTTTAGATTAATATTTTTTTATTAAATGTGTGAGTACAGTTTTTTTTTATCCCTTAGGATTTCAGACTGCTCGGAATCCACGTTTATACACAATATTATTGAGGCAGATCTTTCGCTTTAACAAACATTTTAATAATCAAGTGAATGTAAAGAAATATAGAGAAAACTGACAGAGAGTGTATTTATCCTGATAGTTTATTATTCATATAACTTGTGTGTTTTTAAGAGATCGGTTTTTGACCCCTTCTCACCTAGTGGTCCTAAGTAGCTGCCTGATGTACCTAGTTGAAATTCCGCCACTCGATAGACCATTAATTGCGACCACTCTTACGAATCATCAGCTGTTCTTTTGCTCGGAAAAAGGAGTCACTATTTGTGAGCCAACGAATGAATTGTGGCCACAATGACGTATGAAAAGGGTGGGAAACTTAGTGTACTCAAAAGTGGATATTTTCATTTGTATACATTGCTCTTGTCAGTAGTGTCATTTCACAAATTTTAAATAGTCTTTTGGGGATGTAGAATATTTTGTAATCTTTCTCCTTCAAATACTTAATGACGACTCATTGTTTTAATTGGAGCCAATTAATTACCAGCAGGGGTTTATACTGGTAGAATTGCCATTTCCAGTTACTTTAAGTAGCCGTCTGGGAATGCCGTATATTTTACGCCCTTTTCTTGAACTACTTAATGACGACTCATCATTTTACTTGGAATTTATTAATTACCAACAAGATTTATAAAAAAAGAGTTCAACACTCGTAAACTTTAAGAGCATTTTGGTAATCCCATACAACCAGCGTCCTTTTTCTTTTAAATGCTTAATTCCACCTCATTATTTTATAAGTAACCAGCAAGGATTTAGAGAAGAAAAGTTAAATGGCCATATGCTTTAAGTAGCCTTTTAGGGATACTATAATCCTGTATTTTTTTTCTATAAATACTTAATGACTGCACATTTTTTCACACGGAACCAATCAGTTACTAGTAACAGTTTATAGATGAAGAGTTTTCATCTCTGTAAACTTTTACTAGCCTTCAGGTGGTGTTAGATATCTTACATCTTTTTTTTTATTCAAATGTTTAATAACGACTCATTGTTTTACTTGAAATCCATCAGTCATCTGAAAGGGCTTATACAGGAAGAATAACTCATAAATATATAGAATTTAAACTACACATGTCAATTCATTAAAATATTAAACAAGTTTTTATGTTACTTTTTGTATAACCCTCAGAATGAAAAAGTGTATTTGTTTTTTATACTTTTTTTACCTTGTTGGTGATGTTGATTTTTTCATGTCGGTTTTTTTTTAATGTTTTAAAGGTGTTTTTAATCTTACATGAGAACCTATTAAAAAATAAGGTTAGAATTAGAAAATATGATTCAATTTTATTTAAAATAGGTAAATACTTTGAAAAAAAATCGATTTTTTGCAAAAAAAAAAAAATCAAATATTTTGTTTTTCAATTTGATATTCTTAATTTCCAAACAGCCTTCTTTTTTTAAAAAAAACCGTTTGATAATTTGTTTTTGAACTTATACTTTTGTAAATTACATTGCATTATTTTTATATTTCAATAATGCATGTTTTAATGCTATTTTCCATCATTAAAGGCACTTTTCTCATATGCTATATTTTTAAAAAAATTTCTTACGAAAACCCTCATAAGTTAAAATCTAAAGCATTTTTCTTTCAGATATTATAGAATTGTTTTTCAATATGTTTTTCCCTTCTTGATCAAGAGAATAAGCAATCAGTTCATTTATAAATATTCTGTAGTTATTTTAATGCTTCACAAAGCGAAGGAAATTGAAAATTTCATGGTTTTTATCTGTCGAAACCCAAAATTTAACGATTCGATGGAAAGAGAGCTTCTGTTTTAGTTTAGGAACTGCGAAATATATTTTGTACAATTCAATCGATAAATTTTTAAATGAGAAGATTTTTGCTTTATACTTCTATTTAGCCAAAAAAAAAAAAAAAAAAAAAAAAAACATGTATTTTTTTTAATTTTTAAAAACATTTTTGATATTTAATTGGTATATTTTGGCTTTGTTGACGTTTTTAATTAAATTTATATACAATTTTTTTTAAAAAAAATATCACGATTTTAGAGCGTTTTTTAAAAATTTCATTCCGAACGAAGTTATGTACTTTAAAACATAAGTACTATTTTTTCAAAAAGTACAATTCAGATTTTTTTTTATTATTATATAGGGCAGTCATATGATGTCAGTGACTAGAAAAATA
Organism: Argiope bruennichi; assembly: GCF_947563725.1. NCBI lineage: Eukaryota > Metazoa > Arthropoda > Arachnida > Araneae > Araneidae > Argiope > Argiope bruennichi. The sequence continues at coordinate 119,218,279 of NC_079151.1, read as the reverse complement.
AAATTGATTTTTGTTTTTATTCCATAAGGCAGTCATATAATGTCGGTGACTAGAAAAATAAAATTGTTTTTTGTTTTTATTCTATATGGCAATCATATAATGTTAGAGACAAGAAAAATAAAATTGATTTTCATTTTACCTGATTTCCAAACACTCCCACAGCGCATGCTCGGTTCAGTTCGTGGCTGGGAAACCATTTCGCAGCCAGAAAAGGAGGAATGGCCAGTATGAAAAGGTTGGACAACGAAGCAACAAATGCACTCAGCATGACATAAGGAAACCCGCTGGGTTGCGTAGTAGCAAATTGAAGACCGGTAGCTGTAGAAGGCAGTCGAAAAAATATTAGGACAGAAAAAGGGCATCAAAATTCTTTTAAATATACAAACATTAATAGAAGGATATGCAATAAACTATTTTTTTGTACTTTTGAGAAAAAATACATTTAATGCCAATTATACTTTTTCAGATTAGTATACTTAATCAAACTTTCGTTTAATTACAGCTAGGAGCGGGCATCCTGGTGGCATAGGGGTAGTGTATCTTCCCCGTGATCTCGGCGTCCCGATTTGGGCATGGTTGTTCTTCCGTTGTTCTATCTGTGAGATGTGTGAATGTGCCCTCCTGTAAAAAGGGGTTGTGCAAGCGAATGAGTGATGCGTGAGTACAAAGTCGTACTCTTCGCCCTAGTTGGCACTACTATAAAAACAAGAGACGTTCCCCCTCCGGCTTAAATCGCTGTCTTCGCAACAGCTGCATGTCAGTGGTTAGTGCCATAAGAAACAACAACAAAAAAAATTATTCTGCAGTCAGTTGCAAAGAAACAAATAAATGACAAAATACGAATACATATAACTTAAACAAAAAATGATAAAAACTAGAATGAAAAATATTGGGAATATAAAAAAATCTGGATGAATGAAAATGATAATGCACAGTATGTGAAAAATAAAGCGATCATGAACATGAGGTATTAGAGGAAGGAGTATTAATTATGAATTAAGGATATACTATGAATAAAATGCTGATTGCACCACGTAACGTAACACATAATTTTATTGTTTTAGACATTATGTTCTTAATTAGCAAAATATTTATTAGTCTTGATATAGGAGGTGAATATTTGTTTGTCTCATGGTGGCTTGTCCGTGGCAAGTGCCATAAGAAACAACAACACAGTTAGGACAATGAGAATTAGACTTACAGTTGATAAAAAAAACCCCCAAAAATGAAATAAAGTAATAAAATATAAAATTAAATCAAAATATTATTTAAAAAATTAAAAATTAAGGGTAGCTGAAACACATTGACAACTGCTACAACCCCTACAATTATCTTACTTTTTTCTTTTTTATTTGCGATATTTATTCGATTTTTTTCTGATATAGACTCTAGTGATCATTTGAAATTAAAAATGCTAAATTTTTCATAGTTCATAAGATCTTTAAAAATTAAATATCAGAGATTTTTTCGAAACATGCTGTTTCTACAGTGAAAGAATTTGAATAATTAGCCATGCAATATTTTATTGTAAACAAAGCTTTTATTTTTTTTAAGTAGATGGTCATGTAGTGTGTTCAATGTATTATGTTGATTAAGTAGCTCAACTATCAGATCAGTTCACAATATTAAGCAACATTTTAAAATTATTATTAATATATATGTTTTGATGATTTGGTTTCAGTGGTGGCAACGATGATGGTTAGTCGTGAAACATTTCAATTCAGTAAAATTCAATTCTATAACCTAAATAATTGGAACTTATAATACGTAAAATCGAAAGATCTGCCAGACTTTGCTTATGGGAAAGATCGATAATAGACTCGATTATCCCTAAATGTAGAATGTGGAAAAGCCATTGCACAGCCTGAGAAATATTCGCTGGGGCACCACCTTGCATGATTATAAACATAGCCCGATACAATTGCAATTCTTGTATAAAGTTACATAGCTCTGAATGGCACCAATGACTCAAACAGTTTTTGTGGTCTCCTTAGTAGAAAGAAAAATGAATCGCTTAGGCAGTCACCGATGAAACTACTCTACAGTGTGATTTTAGAGTGCTAAACAATGCAATTATAATTCTTGTAATCACTTTTTTAAACTTTATATTCACATGAGGAACGTACAGTCAATTTAGCTATTTAAATTGAAAAAAAAATAGTATAATAAATTCATCTAATATCGACCAGAAATCATCGGGTTTTTTAAGAAAATTTTAAATTAAATTTTAAATACTCCAAATTCTAAAGTGGTTGATAAAATACAATTTCTAGTAGGTCCTTTGTAAAATCAAATATCTTTGGTGTTGCCATTAATATATTGTCGTTTGTTCTTTCCACAAAGCCATAAGACATCTCGCAATGTCGATTGATATTTTGGATACTGTACAGTATCATGAAGATATCGTGATAATGTTGTTGATTGTTTTGTGCTTATAAGGTCTGAATCATTTGGTTTAGTTATATAAAATTTTAACGAAATATTTCATTTACTAGCTTTAGTCATAAGATTATGAAAAAATTATATCAATGCCCTATTAGCTCTGAAAAAGAGGCCAATATTACAGAGAAATATTGCATTTGGATATCCACACAATATTCAAGAGGAATTATAAAGTATTTGGTGAGTACCATCTCTGAATGGAAAAGAAGAAAGCAATTGGCATTGTTATGAAGATAATATCACTATACGAACTTGGTAAATTCTTAAGAAATAAAGCATCCGATTTTGGAAATTTAATTCCTCCTAATAATAATATTTTTCCAAATAACGAAAACGCTTCTTTGGATTATTTAAATAATTTAGATCAACAAAACTGTAGCTTTAGGCAAGTTTTAAAGATGAACTCTGTTGTCTGATAAAAACATTCAATGTGCTTGCTATATGACAGATAAATACTCAGGAATTCTCTCTACAGCATTCAGATATACCTGTAGATAGATTTGGATAATTAACGATATTTTGTACTGTACAGTACTGATATAAATAGTGACAATTTGATAGTCAGATATGAAATTGAAAATACAGTTAAATTTAATTAAGGTCGCTTAAAATTTTAATTTAAAGAAGAAAGGAGAAAAATTTAAAATTTCAATAAAAATTCAGAGTTTAGGATTTCATAGAGAAGGGTTGATTTAATAAACAACAACAAACAATATTCCAAGAATTCTGATTCTTTTAAATGTTTGGACTAAAGGTTACATTCCTAAGCCTTGTCAAGATTCAAAGCAACCGCATTTCGACCACGTCTGTATTCTAGATATCGGAATTAAGATTAACTTCCAATCGTTCTCAAGTAAGTAATCGCAACTTTTTATTAAATACTGATCATTAAATAATGTTCGATGTCTGCGCATCAAAGATTCTTCTGAGGGGAATTGAACGACCTACTTCATTATGTCACTAGCTGTTCATTCGCCAAATCTCATCAGTTCACCTACTTCTTCTTTCGCCACAGAATATCCCCGAGTCAGTTCACCTACTACAAACTCAGCAAGACCTTGAACTAATTTGAGGAACTCAGCGTGATGAAAAATGAAAGGCCCAAGACGGAAATAAATAATCTAGCGCTTTTCCTTTTGGATAATAAAGACCTACTTTATCCAAGTTCAAGGTCAAAATAATTTCTTTACTGTCACTAAAATTCGGTGTACCTATATCAGGGTTTCGTCAATATTCCCAAACAAACCTATTCCTTGGAAACCGCTTGCAAATCAAATAATCCCGCGATCGAATCTGGTGTTAGATGACAAAAACGAACACAGAAATTTTGTTAAAAAATTATCAAAAGATGCATTAAAGAAATGGAATGCTTATTTTTATACTCAAATAGATAATTCTAATTTATTTTAAGAATATCTATAGCATTATGAACTAATTTAGGGAATACCGGGAAAACTATATTATACAATATTGGAATCCAATATTGATCAAAATTACAAAAATCTTGAACTTCTCACTTTTCAATATTGTTTTCCCGATTTTTACAATATTATATAATATTGCGGGATCCAGATACAGAAAACAGTTCATTCCTTTGTATATCGATCTCTTTAGCATTTACATCGAATTTCCTTTTCTGATTACTTGCACTCTGTTTTGTATAACTATATTGTAATGTAGCTTTTAACATGCCTTTTTTTCAATAAGCTTTCTACGTATACCGTTTAATATGCAGGGAACCCTAGAAACTGAAATTAAAAGAAAAGAAAGAAAGCAACAGAGATCTCACCTACAACATTAAAAAAGGCTGCGCCCATAACCGTCCACCGTAGATTCAGGTAATTATTCATAAGGTATGACATAGGAAAACTGAAAAAGAAATAAACTACCATCCAGATCATAGCAGTCCAATTAACTGCTTCCATGCTCACGTCGTAGAAGCAGCTGTTGATGTTGGCCATGACTACATATTGTGGGAAGGTCATGGCACTCATCATAGACGATATACTGAACAGGCCGAGGGTCCATAATCTCCTCTTGTATACCTTGATCTTGGGGATCTTTTGTGGGGAATTTTCTGCGACGGCGATTGTAGTTTCCATTCTGTTTGACGTAAATGTTTCAGTTTGCTCACTTAATACACTTCAGTATAGTCCATGTTTCTGAAAACAAAATTTGGAAATTTAACATGAGAGTGAGTTTATCGATAAGAAGATGATTTTTTTTATAAAACATTAATTAATAAGAAGATTAATATGAGTCTGAAATTCTTAACCCTGCAATGCATCGTGTAACCATTTAGTTACGAGTCTTTATTTTCATTTATAAATTACGCATGATTGTTCCTAGTTTAGTTTAGTTATATTAACGTCCCGTTTGAAGCAACACTAGGGCTATTTTGGGACGTACCTCGTAATTTTGAACCGCGGTCAGATGACGAGGATGACACCTGATCTGGCACCCCCCTCTCCACACCACACCACACCAGCGGGAGGACGTTTGGTCCATGATTGTTCCAAAAAAGAAAGGTTGAGTGTTTGGAAATCCTTTTTTAAAAGCTTTTTGATAAACATTTGTAGAAAAGACCGATATATGACAGCGGCGCTATAGAATTGGATTTAAACAGAAAAATTGGGAAAATGCCAAGATGGCTGTTGTATGAATAATTTAACCATCGAAACTACTATCAATTTTTTTTTTTTTACATTGTAAAAAATAAATTAGTAAAAATTCACTTTTATTTTTATTTGGCCGATTTTGATTTTTTTTTACAGGTCACAAAAAAAAAATTGTATTCTTTTAATAATTTTCCAAAATTATATATTTCTATACAAAGCACATATATTTTTTATTAAAAAAATAAGAAATCATGCATTCTAGAGTTAATATGCTAAATTATTCTGCTTCTAGTGTCTGCTTCTAGATTACAGGATCATAATTTTGAGATTTCGCACCACTAAATATTCCTTACATATATGGTCCAGAAGCATGTTAAATACATTGGAATTAAACATGATTTAGCAAATGTATGTGAACATTTGCTGATAAAACTGCTGACGTAAGTGATATCTTTTTTAATCTAAAAGCGATTTGATCTTCCGATCTCTACTTATAGCACATCTTCCTTCGGACAGCTTCAAAATGGGGCATTAGCTATGTAAACTAAACTCTTGTTCGAAAAATATATCTGAATATTAGTATGAATCTTTGGTTAAGAGAAACATCAAAAGAATCATTACTTAAATTGATTTTTTTTAATATTTTGATTCTTCTAGTCAGATTATTATTGCTATTTTAATATATAGATTGATCAAGAAATAATAGGAGGTGTTTGGAGCCCTGTAGCGTGTCATGTGCAGGACGAAATAGAGCAAAATTTGGCCACCATACACAATAAAGTATGCGATTTCGATTTATCAAGAAAATAAATTAGTACCATAAAACGCCGATAGGGGAAATCCTGGCTCTGGGATCGAAAATTTTATTATGTAATTTGCTTATAGAGTACTTTGTAACATGACATCGAAGATAAAAGGAAGGGCTGTGGGAATGTATGTCATTATGCAAAAATTCGCACGTCCATTGCGTTACTCACCATATTATTCAGGTTTTTTTTATCAGCGGGATGAAAATGCCAGTGCTGCTCTTCGTGAATACCGGCTGTTCAAACAGTTACGTAGAGGACCGATGACCATAACTAACTTACGAAGAATGGTTGAAAGATTTGAAACAACGGGAATTCTCGGTGCGCAACCAGACCTAGGACGTAAAGTTATCAAGCAGGGACAAGTTGAAGAAGTTGCAACTGCCGTTATGGATCAGGCGATAGCTAATAAGCAGATTATCAGCAGTGCATGTTTAGTATCACGACAAACAGATCCCCCTTTCTCGATGATGTAGAAGATATTGAGCAAGATCCTGAAATTTTATCCGTATAAGACAACACCTATTAACTGATGACATTGATCTGAATCTTGGCAATTTCTGGTTGTGAGGCGGTTCTGATTCACCTGAAAAGTGTTGTGTATCAAGGATATGTTCCTGACATTCCTACTTTAAAAGATCAAATAGCGTTACATGTCAGACTGCTACAATGCCGATATGCTGCGAGCCACTATCGAAAACCTCGTGTACCGCATGCAATTATTGGAACATCAAGTTGGTGGTCACCTTGAGCCAAATTTGTAAGCTGCTATAACAAACTTTTTTCATTGGTATTTGGTGTGTTGCTATTTACTGTTTCCATTGGCAGTTATGTATTTTTTTTTACACATTATGATCTTGCAGCGCCAGAATTTCCCCTATCGGCGTTTTTTGGTACTAATTTTTTTTTTTTTTTGATAAATCAAAACCGCATACTTTAATGTGTGTGGTGGTCAAATTTTGTTATATTTCGTCCGGTATATAACACGCTACAGGGCTTTCGACCACCTCCTGTTATTTCTTGATCACCCTGTACTTAACTTTAAAATGCAAAATTATACTAATTGTAAATAAAGGCTATATTCCAATTTTTCTCAAGAATCCGTTTGGTAAGTATTCCAATGATTCGCTAGTTTGAAGAAAATGCAATTTCTTAAGTGGACGCTACCAGAGAAAAAACATTAGGAAAAGGCGTGATTAAAAATATCTTTAAATAATATTGGATTAGTTTTATTAAGAATCTAGAAATCGAAACAAAAATAAGCAAAGCGTGAAAATCGTATAAAATTAGTCGGGGGCGGGGTCATCAGTTTTATCATATTTCTATTTTAATGTGAAAAAAATATTTAAGAATTTTCTGTTTTATAATCGTGATTTAAATTCCAAATTATATTATTTCTAAAGCCTCGTAGATTTGCAATTTTTGGTTCGAATACGGATTTTCACATTAAAAATAATAACAATTTCTTAATGCTCTTTTAAAATTTTGTTTTTGAAAAAAAAATCATATTATAATCAATATTATTTAATTTTCAGTCTTTAATTTATTTCAGAATCCCTTATTCTAATTATCAGGGATTGTTCCAATAAACTTTTCTCAGATTATGTACTTAATAGCGCCATCATATGAAGTCCAAAATTAATTAAAGAGTTACCTTCTATAATATACAAGAAAGCCTGTTTCAGGAAATTATTTTCTACTTTATAATGTGTAATCCATTTCCTTATTCGTTATTATATTTATTACTAGCCGCCTTTGGCGACCAGCCGATTCGCCAATCTTAATGCTCGTTAAAATTTTAATAATTAACGATTTTTTGTAATTCCTTCTTTAATAGTTTCTTCATTAAAATATTTTAAAACTTCAAATTTCAATTCACTTGAATATTATAAAGGCCTTCAGTCATAACGTAATCTGTATCTCTCCAATTTTCTGTTAGCACCCGTAGAATTTATGCTTTAAATTAAAGTGGAAATGATTAATCTGCAATTAATATAATAATATTTTTTACTGAAACAAAGCATATTTTTGTAATATGATTACTGAAAACAGAGTTACTGAGCATTTAAACCTTATGGGCACTAAAGAATATCTTCCTTAATTTATGTAATATCTCAATTTGTCAACAAAATTTTTTCAGATTCATCTTGAGCAGGTACATTAATTAACAATGTTTAATTTTAAATGCATCAAACATTAAGAAAATAAACAGAATCGTTTAAAATAATAGGTCGAAAACAGGTTAAAAAAATTACTTAAAAAACGATGAACTTAAACTAACATAAATACAATTTAATTACAAAAGCATACAACTAACCTAAAAATAATTTAAATCGAGTCCGCTTCTGTTGAAATGTAAACAATCAGAATACAATGCGCATGCGTGAATTTTCAACGCCAGTTACGGTAACGCAAATGCGTGAATTTTTCTACGCCAGTTAGGGTAACGCTATGTAGATTAGAAATTTTTAATTTCCTTTAATCTGTTTTATTTTAATTCAAAAGTACTTCAGAATGAATCTGAAACATGGATTAATTAACAATGTTTAATTTTAAATGCATAAAACATTAAGAAAATAAACAGAATCGTTTGAAATAATCGGCCGAAAAATGTTAGCCCTAGCCTCATTGCTTTTGGGAAAAAAAACTGAAGCCTTACTCATTTGGCGGTGGGGAAAATGAAAGGATTTTTTTGGCGGGAAAGTTAGTTTTTAATTAATAATTAAAATTCTAATTAAAATTTCAAAAAAGGGACCCCAGGTGCACATTCTCGACCTCCAAGGTATACAAGTACCAAATTTTGTAGCTGTAGGTCAAATGGTCTTTTCTGTAGAGCACCAACACACACACACACACACATTGAGCTTTATATATAAGTATAGATATAGGTGTAAATAAGTTCTTTTCATATTCAGCACCAGATGGCGCAACTCACATAAAGGTGAAATTCAGTAAATTAATCGATAATCTGATAGTTAATTTGAGAAAATATTAAAGTGATGTGCTATCATGAAGTAAAGAAAGCATAAATGTACAAAATTTCAAAATAAAAAATAATGATTGAAAATTTAATTACGAAATTCTGTCTTCAGAAAGGTATAGAAGTTGAATTGTATAACAGCATATAAAAATACGGAATGAACATAGTATATTTTAGTATTCTCTACAGAAATTCAATTTCACAACAATTAATTTTTAAAACTGTTTCTGATATCAAAAAATGACATAGAAAATATAGATGAAAACTAACTAAGCTCTGTAACATAAAAATTTTGCCGGTGTCCTGGCATAGGGGTAGCGCGTCTTCCCCGTGATCTGGGCGTCCCGGGTTCGAGTCCCGGTTTGAGCATGGTTGTTCTTCTGTTGTTCTATCTGTGAGATGTGTGAATGTGCCCTCCTGTAAAAAGGGGTTGTGCAAGCGAATGAATGATGCGTGAGTGGCAAAGTCGTACTCTTGGCCCTAGTTGGCGCTGCTATAAAAAATAAGAGACGTCCCCCTCAGGCTTAAATCGCTGTCTTCGTAACAGCGGGCTTGTCAGTGGCAAGTGCCATAAGAAACAAACAAACAACATAAAAATTTTAAGTCTCCAATAAAATTATTTTTATTATAATTTTTTTAATACTTTTGAAATAAAGAAATACATCCACACTGAGAGAACAATGGCAGAAAAACTGAAATAGTGAAACGATAAAAGATAACCCATGCTTGAATATAAAATGAAACTTGCCTAGTGACATTTTTTTCAACTAAGATAAAATCTAAAGACGAGTGTCACTTTATTTGTGGATCTATTTATAAAAAAGATATGACAAGGATTTATGTAATTTAATTCTCTTTTCTGAATTCATGACAGTTTATAGTCATTTTTTTTGCATCTTGTGAAAGGCAAAACAATAAATAAACATTTTTTTGAGACCTAAAATTATTTTTCCGCATAAAGAATACTAAACTATAAACTACTGCCTATCTGCATACATAAAATAATTTGCATTAAACTGTATTTTATATCAGTGCGCAAAGATAATACAAGTAAAATTTAAAATTTTAATTCTCTATTCAAAATTATTTCGTAAACGATCTACTGTATCTTTTAGTGAAAAAAGTCCACGAATTGGTGATTATCTCAAATATTTCCACAAAATGACACATTTAATAAGGGATGTCTTAAAATTAGCGCAAGATTTCAATTCATCACCATTCGTGCAGTAAAGTATTGACAACCCTATTAAAACATTATTTGACAGCTGATAGTTTAAGATTAGTAAAAATGGAGCGGCTACAGAATAGAACAACGTGTTTTCTTTGTTGATAATCATAATTTATGAGTCTATTACTTAATCATAATTTATGAATAAGTAACAACAAACACAACAAAAGAAATATTGAAAATCTCTTTGATTCAGTGAGACCTAATAAAAGGAGTGCAATACATAATAATAAATTCCGTAACATACATTTTCCATAATTCATTTATTTAGCCCACGAAATGAGTCTCAAAAATTATTTTGGAATAATCCTATTAACAAATATTTAAGTAGTTAATAAAATGTTAAAAATTTGGTTGAATCTTGTTAACAAAAAAAATGTATTTCATTTCTGTAATATAAATACAATTATTTTTCCGTGATGAGAATTCGATAAAAGTATTTTAAGCAGAGATATTAAAATCTCTTCTTATATCTGTTTTCTATAAAGCAATATTCATATTTTCTTCTATTTTTAGTAATACTTGCAAAGAGGTAAGCGTATTAAATACAAACTTATTCATGTAAAATATTGTACAAATAAATATAAAAACGATATATGAATGTTTTTAGAGAAATTCGGATATAATTATTGCAAAATTAATTATTTTTGAGAACTGTTAAATTTACAAATTTCCAAAATATTTGTCATGTTAGGAAATAAAAAGTTTAAAATTAAAAATTAAACAAAAAAGAAAAATTTTTCATTAAATGCTTTTTTTCTATAGTTTTAATATTTTCTAATGTAATTTTCCCAAAAAATTCTCAAAAAATATTTAATAAAACTAAGATTCCGGTTTTGGAAATCTGCATTAGTTTCTGAGGAAAAAATAGTTACTCAAAAGTGTGTTTATTTTGAAAATGTTAAATATTTTCACTTCCTTTATTTTTTAAATTTTTTATTATTATATTAATATCAATTTCTTATTCTATTAAACCTTTCAGAAGCATTTGAATATATTTTATGAAATTATTTCAAAAGGTTTGACATCTGACATATGAAATAAGAAATGTATTGAAAACAAAAACAAAAAATATTATTCCAATAAGGATGTTGGAGTTCGGAGTTTTGCGTAACTAACGCCCTTGTTGAACGTGAAACTGTTTAATTTTTGTAAGTGTTACTTCTGTTACAAAGTAATCCATCCAGTGACCATCTTAATCGTACTGTTTTTAAAATAAAAAATTTATCAAAATCAAATGATTTTATATATAATTTCATTCAAACTATTTATTATTATTATATTCAGGATACTCTTAGGATATTTTAGAATTGACGAAAATGTCGCGATGTCACGAAATGTCATTTTTCCTTATGTTTAAGATTATTTGAAAAAGGCATAGAAAAAAACTTGCAGAAATATGACTATAGGGTAATATCTGATGGCAAACAAACAAGCATCAAGCATTTGCTATAAATTTCTTGTGAAAAAAAAAAAGTTCTTCCTTGTATTTTTTGTACAACGGAATGCTAAATACCTATAACTCAGGAAGACTGCTGAGTGCCTGTGGAACACATGGTTCAGGTAAGTAAACAATGCTGTAAACGGTACTGTTTCATAAAAGACTATTTATGATACCTTTGTTAAAGATCGAAAAAAAACCCATGATAGTGGCAGATTACATATGGGCTAAAACTGGACAATAAACAGTGATAAGCCTAAAAATAGATAAATGAATCTCTAAATTTAGTTCTTTAGCACTTGCATAGACGGCATGACGTACTACGTTCTAAACAACAAATAAGCCTTTATTTTCAGAAAGTTTAGCTAATATTTTCGGAAAGAAACTAACATTCCTGATAATATTACGCTCATTTATGCAAAAATACAGAACAAAATTCAAGTAATTTAAATAAATTGTGCTTAACATTTTATAGCAGATACAAATTTGAAAAAATCACTCAGAAATACTAATAAATCGGATTAAAATATCAAATATAAAACTATCAATAAAAAGTACCTATTTTTAGCTAGTCTTTTCACAATAGCAATTTAAGATATACAAATTGAGAAATAATAATTTATTAAATGTCAGAATTGTAAGAATTAGTAATAAAACTAATCATGTTTAACAATAGTAAAGAATATTTTTAAAGTATTAAGGAATTAATTCGTTAAATCTTTATAATTAAAATATTTAAGAACTTTTTCTTAATTGTATTCAATATATGGTTAATGTAAAAATAAGTTTTTAACATTTGAAAAAATATAAATAAAACTAATTATATCTAAATGCATAAAATAGATATTTTACGTCAGAATTCCGTAGTCCGTTTTCTAGACAGAATTATTCTTATTAGAAAAACATATTTAAAAATATTAGTGCAAAACTTTCAAATGCAAATTACTAATTTCAGTTTTCAAAGTTGCTCAATTCATACGAGTATATACTGATTATTATTTACAGTATCATTAATTTCAGTTTAAAATCTATTCTCTCTTAATTTTGATGAGAGATAAGACAATCATAAATCTGAAATCATTTCATTTGGAGCATTCTATATCTTCCACTTCTCAAAGAACATTATATTATTGATTTATATTTAGAAGATTACATTTAGAAATAAGACGATCATAAATCTGAGATCATTTCTTTTGGAGCATTCGATATCTTCCACTTCTTAAAGAATATTATATTATCCATTTATATTTAGAACATTACATTTAGAAATAAGACGATCATAAATCTGAAATCATTCCATTTGGAGCATTCGATATCTTCCACTTCTTAAAGAACATTATGTTATTCATTTATATTTAGAACATTACGTTTAGAAATAAGACGATCATATATGCGAAATCATTCCATTTGGAGCATTCGATATCTTCCACTTCTTAAAGAGCATTATAAAATAATACATCTTTCGGTTAATTCTGATATTTACAATTCTTCAAAAATTAATGTAAAAGCAAATTAGAAGAAATATAGGAAATATAAACAAACTTAGAAGAAATATTTTCAGGAGGATTCGAAATAGATGGAATTATATTAAATCAAAAACTTTAAATATATTAAAGGCAAGCAATAGTTTCCAGAAAAATATTTTGCTTTATTTAAATGTAAAAAATTAGATGGCATGGGAATTTAAATATAAAGTAAATAATGGAAAGAAGAGTAGCTCGATATATAGGTAATATCACTTCACATCTCGCTAAATATTTGTTTTATTAATATAAATTCAGAAAATTTAGCAGAATATTCCTGGATAATTTTGGACTCAAAATTAAAAATTCTTGCTCTCTCCAATTGTACGGAATCGAATCCCCTTAAAAGCGTATTTCAAACATTCATGCATTCATAACATATGATGCTTATATGCAAATCTTTGTATTCCAAATACATGCATATATATTTATAATTTTGTCAGAAATTATATAGGCTATATCTACCTCTGGAAATTATCATAAATATTGCTTGCATTTGCTTTGAGAAGCTTTGAAACATTGCAAAAGATGTTTTAATTTAGAAAAAAAAATATTGCATATAAGGCATAGATATAAAAATTTATAAGAGCTTAAAAACAAAAAGAAATAATTTATCTGCACTAGATGTTGGTTCTATAAAATTTACATTTGACTACAAGATTGGCACTCTTATGTTTCTGAAATTATATATTAATATATCATGAAAATGTGTGACATTTTGTTTTTTAGCCTACAAATTTTGAAATTAAAGAAGATGTGTTAAATTGATGGACATTTTAAAATGTTTTAGTTTTAATAATTAAAATCACTTTTAAAAATACAGTTTTCTACTTTTTTTTATGCAATAATAAATTTTCGTAATACAAAACAAAGATGGGAAGATTTAGTTTGGGACGAGTTCAGTTATATTAACGTCCCTTTTTTAAAGCAACACAAGAGCTATTTTGAGATGGGCGTCGTAATTTTGAACCGCGATCAGATGACGAAGATGATACCTGAGATGGCATCCTTTCTCCAAACTTTCACACCACCTAGCGGAATGACGTTTGCCCCAACGGATTTAACGCGTACAAGGCCTGCTTACACGATGGTTCTTCGGTGGGATCGGGTTTTGAGCGTGAAACCCACCGCTTTCGAAGCCGAGACCTTACCAACAAGCCACCGCAATCCAGTTTGGGACGAGAATTTGTTTTTGAAAAGAAAAAATTGTAGGGCGACAGACAGCTACTTAGTGATAGCAAACAGGAAACGTCTCCTCACTGGGGTAATCGGATTCCCGCGTGTATGAATGAAGAAAGAGAAATTGGGTCACTTTTTTCAGACACCTGTTGTGTGTAGGATATTTTTTTAAACGACAAACTGTCAGATAGATCTAAATTACAGAGAACCGATGCTCAGAAAAATAGCCGCTCAAAGCAGTAAGAGGTTGAGCTTCAATTTTCACATATATATGCATACAAAAATAGACATGGAATCAAGGTGCACATTTTTCATGATGTAACCATATGCTTAATAGCATTCATCAGAAATTAGCTAGTTTTTTTTTTCTTTTGGGAGGGGGGAGGGAGGGTTTCAGCATTCACAGGCACATAAAAAGACAGAGCTACAGACAGTTAATCTGCAAATATACCCGATTTGTCTAAATTTTGCTGATAAACCATAAACCAAATTCTAACTATATAGTTATAGTATTTATGAATTATAATATTTTCATGCATGTGAGCCGACAGATATCTTGTTGATGGATTCTCGATCACTTTCAAGATTTGAAACAAATCTAATTTTTGTTCAAAAAGAGCCATACACGTATTTTCACTTATCTAACTCATTCTGTTTTTCAATTACTGCGTTCACTGAAAAAATTCCGGTCTTGTATCTTTGATTTCTAATATGTTTCAAATATGGAGATGTATGAAATTTCGAGATAGAATTTTTTGACATTTATCTCATTTTTGCAATGCAAATATCGAATTCTAAAATTAGTAAATGGATAGATTTTTTTTTAGGACGATACATTACATTGTACGAAGACCGTTTTAGAAGAATCAGTTCACATTAAGTGTAATTATATGGCAAATATAATTATCAGGCGCATACCATTTTTTTTTCTGTTACAATGTTCGCAATAGATTCCTAAATTAAACTGGCGCTTATATATGACATGAAAAACTTGAACGTGAATTGACTTAATCCTCTCTCCCTTTATGGTTAAAATATGTTATATAAAAGTAGGAAAACATTTACAGATAAAGAAACTTTTAAATGCTTATATTTAAATATGAGAATTTGTTTGTATATCTATTATATAAAAATCCATCGCTTTCATTCGATTTTGATACAATTTGGCACACTTTCTTATTTAAGATGAAAATGAAATTACTGTCAATTTCTCAAAGTGCCATAATTAATTTTTAAAAACACTGAGCTAGTTTTGAATGTTCTTAAGTTAAATATTACAGAAATATAATATAATTAAATAATTTCTACACTGTATTAAATCTCAAATTATTTCAATCTGAATTTACCTTTTATTTAACTACTTTTGCTGTGAAATGGGAGAAAATATTTCGGATAATTTTCCTACTATTGATATAGTAAACTTCTAACATTAAATTGCTGTTGTTTCACCATACAGAAAAAAATCCAGTAAAAGTTAGCAAATATTATTAAATATCACTATGATACAAATGATACACCCAGTTTATTTCATTCGATGTCCAGCATCAAATTGAAAAAAATATATATAAAGTTAGTAACATTTCTATTTAACTCTTTGTTAAGTTCTAAATCGTTTTATCCCCACTATGAAATGTAAACATATTTTAGCAATTGCATGGTCGAATAGAAGAAACCTTTGGAATTTTAAAACTTTGATTCATTTCACCACGGGAAACAAATTTTACGTACAAAGAATAAATAAGAGATAAGAAATATACCAGTCTACATCGCGGCACAAGAGCAGGCGAGGTCAAAATTTTTCTCTTCAGTGGTTTACCATGGGATTTTGATAGAAATTTCTTTGACTGAATAGAGTATGATTTAGGAAAGGGAAATTTTGGTATCTTAAAAAAAATATCGTAAACGTTATATATATATACATACATATATACTAATAACTACTAACATACGTGGCATAGAAATTGCTCTTATTACTCAGTCAGAAGAAAGAAGATATAAAAGAAATTAAGATTATTAAAATAGTCTTTAAACAAAACTTATAGAACATGAAAACAAGTTTAATAGTCTCCAGATGGATAATCGTTATGACTTTACTGTGGAAGCCGGTGTTCATGTCTACCAAAAGTATTATTTCATAGAAACGGGTTTTACATAATATAAAAATTCAAAACATTATTTTTTACTGATAACCACATTTCCTTACAATTTTTCTTTATTTTTAATATTTTCATTTAAATTTACTTTGGTTTCAACCTAAAACAATATTATGATGAAATACAAATTATTCCATCAAAACACTCAATCGCATGCTATTGCCAGCTTTAAAATAGATTTAAAAAAATGATTGTCTTCCTTAGAAATAACCTATGAACTAGGATTTTCATTTTCGCTCTTATCCGTAGTATAAGCAATTCTTAATTCTCACCACAATATTTTATAGTAAATTGATTCAATTAAATTTATGTCTTATTAAATAGCACATTGAAACTTAAAAATGAATAAATAAGTTCTATATTAATCGTTTCATTGCATAAAAAGTGAATAATCTGAACTAACAAGCTGGTCGCCAAAGGAGTCTAGCATAAATTATTTTATTGAAGGGCACTGGAATAGATTGATTTATTTAAATTCACGTCTTTCGTTCTTAGTAAATAGCACGTTGGAATTTTTTTTAAAAATTCCACATTAATAAGTAAATAATAATTATTCTATAATAAGTAAATAATCTGAGATAACAAGCTGGTCACCAAAGGCGGCTAGTATACATTATTTTATTGATTTTCTTCCTTCATTCTTACTAAATAGCACATAATTAAAAAAATAAATTCCATGTTCATCGCTTCACTCCATAAAAAGTAAATAATCTGAGCTAACAAGCTGGTCACCAAAGGCGGCTAGTATAAATTATTTTGGATAACTATTTAAAACTATGAAAATACATATTGTATCAATGTATAAAAGTTTATCTACCTTAGAAACGGTGGTAAGCACAAACAGATCATTTCAAATGGTACTTACAATATTTCAAGAGTGTATCAATAACAACCAGCACGCTTTGTGCAACATGTTATGTGACAAATTCATAAGTGTGACCGTCTCTACGATCCTGAGTATCTTCTGCCATGTAACGGTTTCCTTTACAACTAATACTCAAAACAATGTGTGTGAAGAAAGGTATTTGATTTATTCGGCATTCATTTTACAGTCAGGCGGCACGACGATTCGATTTCTTTTTCCTCCAAGACAATGGAGAAAGAAGTATTAAACTTTCCCTCAACGCCTTTAAAATGCTTTGAGCAGCGTGGCATAACTCGTTACAGACGGCTTTGGAACAGGTGGTTTTGCAGTCACGTGGAAGAGAGTTATTCTTTTATTTACCACTTGATACAGATAATTAGCACATAGTGATGTGTCATCTTATTAAATTAATAAATAGTCATTTTATGTAACGAGACGGTGTTTTGTCCTTCTGAGGGAGTATAATTCTTTTATCATGTACATGAAAATAAAATGGAATGATATCATTTTAAGAGAGATGTTATGTAGATTGATCGACAAAAGATCCATGTTAGTCCAAAAATACTTTTTTATAAATTTATTTCTACCTGGTGATACAATATTTTTGAACCATAGCCAGTGATGTGACTCAGTATTCCATCTACATATATGATAAAACTATATGAAATAATGATATTTTATAATCAATTAAAATAATGATATTTTATAATCAATTAAAATAATGATATTTTATAATCAATTAAAATAATGATATTTTATAATCAATTAAAATAATGATATTTTATAATCAATTAAAATAATGATATTTTATAATCAATTAAAATAATGATATTTTATAATCAATTAATATAATGATATTTTATAATCAATTAAAATAATGATATTTTATAATCAATTAAAATAATGATATTTTATAATCAATTAATATAATGATATTTTATAATCAATTAAAATAATGATATTTTATAATCAATTAATATAATGATATTTTATAATCAATTAATATAATGATATTTTATAATCAATTAAAATAATGATATTTTATAATCAATTAAAATAATGATATTTTATAATCAATTAATATAATGATATTTTATAATCAATTAAAATAATGATATTTTATAATCAATTAATATAATGATATTTTATAATCAATTAAAATAATGATATTTTATAATCAATTAAAATAATGATATTTTATAATCAATTAAAATAATGATATTTTATAATCAATTAATATAATGATATTTTATAATCAATTAAAATAATGATATTTTATAATCAATTAATATAATGATATTTTATAATCAATTAATATAATGATATTTTATAATCAATTAATATAATGATATTTTATAATCAATTAATATAATGATATTTTATAATCAATTAAAATAATGATATTTTATAATCAATTAATATAATGATATTTTATAATCAATTAATATAATGATATTTTATAATCAATTAAAATAATGATATTTTATAATCAATTAATATAATGATATTTTATAATCAATTAAAATAATGATATTTTATAATCAATTAATATAATGATATTTTATAATCAATTAATATAATGATATTTTATAATCAATTAATATAATGATATTTTATAATCAATTAATATAATGATATTTTATAATCAATTAATATAATGATATTTTATAATCAATTAATATAATGATATTTTATAATCAATTAAAATAATGATATTTTATAATCAATTAATATAATGATATTTTATAATCAATTAAAATAATGATATTTTATAATCAATTAATATAATGATATTTTATAATCAATTAAAATAATGATATTTTATAATCAATTAATATAATGATATTTTATAATCAATTAAAATAATGATATTTTATAATCAATTAATATAATGATATTTTATAATCAATTAATATAATGATATTTTATAATCAATTAATATAATGATATTTTATAATCAATTAATATAATGATATTTTATAATCAATTAAAATAATGATATTTTATAATCAATTAATATAATGATATTTTATAATCAATTAATATAATGATATTTTATAATCAATTAATATAATGATATTTTATAATCAATTAATATAATGATATTTTATAATCAATTAATATAATGATATTTTATAATCAATTAAAATAATGATATTTTATAATCAATTAATATAATGATATTTTATAATCAATTAATATAATGATATTTTATAATCAATTAAAATAATGATATTTTATAATCAATTAATATAATGATATTTTATAATCAATTAATATAATGATATTTTATAATCAATTAAAATAATGATATTTTATAATCAATTAATATAATGATATTTTATAATCAATTAATATAATGATATTTTATAATCAATTAATATAATGATATTTTATAATCAATTAAAATAATGATATTTTATAATCAATTAAAATAATGATATTTTATAATCAATTAATATAATGATATTTTATAATCAATTAATATAATGATATTTTATAATCAATTAATATAATGATATTTTATAATCAATTAAAATAATGATATTTTATAATCAATTAATATAATGATATTTTATAATCAATTAATATAATGATATTTTATAATCAATTAATATAATGATATTTTATAATCAATTAAAATAATGATATTTTATAATCAATTAATATAATGATATTTTATAACCAATTAATATAATGATATTTTATAATCAATTAATATAATGATATTTTATAATCAATTAATATAATGATATTTTATAATCAATTAAAATAATGATATTTTATAATCAATTAAAATAATGATATTTTATAATCAATTAAAATAATGATATTTTATAATCATTTAAAATAATGATATTTTATAATCAATTAATATAATGATATTTTATAATCAATTAATATAATGATATTTTATAATCAATTAAAATAATGATATTTTATAATCAATTAATATAATGATATTTTATAATCAATTAAAATAATGATATTTTATAATCAATTAATATAATGATATTTTATAATCAATTAATATAATGATATTTTATAATCAATTAATATAATGATATTTTATAATCAATTAATATAATGATATATTATAATCAATTAAAATAATGATATTTTATAATCAATTAATATAATGATATTTTATAATCAATTAAAATAATGATATTTTATAATCAATTAATATAATGATATTTTATAATCAATTAATATAATGATATTTTATAATCAATTAATATAATGATATTTTATAATCAATTAAAATAATGATATTTTATAATCAATTAATATAATGATATTTTATAATCAATTAATATAATGATATTTTATAATCAATTAAAATAATGATATTTTATAATCAATTAATATAATGATATTTTATAATCAATTAATATAATGATATTTTATAATCAATTAAAATAATGATATTTTATAATCAATTAATATAATGATATTTTATAATCAATTAATATAATGATATTTTATAATCAATTAATATAATGATATTTTATAATCAATTAAAATAATGATATTTTATAATCAATTAAAATAATGATATTTTATAATCAATTAATATAATGATATTTTATAATCAATTAATATAATGATATTTTATAATCAATTAAAATAATGATATTTTATAATCAATTAATATAATGATATTTTATAATCAATTAATATAATGATATTTTATAATCAATTAATATAATGATATTTTATAATCAATTAAAATAATGATATTTTATAATCAATTAATATAATGATATTTTATAATCAATTAATATAATGATATTTTATAATCAATTAAAATAATGATATTTTATAATCAATTAAAATAATGATATTTTATAATCAATTAAAATAATGATATTTTATAATCAATTAAAATAATGATATTTTATAATCAATTAAAATAATGATATTTTATAATCAATTAAAATAATGATATTTTATAATCAATTAATATAATGATATTTTATAATCAATTAATATAATGATATTTTATAATCAATTAAAATAATGATATTTTATAATCAATTAATATAATGATATTTTATAATCAATTAATATAATGATATTTTATAATCAATTAAAATAATGATATTTTATAATCAATTAAAATAATGATATTTTATAATCAATTAAAATAATGATATTTTATAATCAATTAATATAATGATATTTTATAATCAATTAATATAATGATATTTTATAATCAATTAATATAATGATATTTTATAATCAATTAAAATAATGATATTTTATAATCAATTAAAATAATGATATTTTATAATCAATTATTTTAAATTAAAATTATAATGTTTTGTAATAATTTAATTTCAATTCAAATATTGATGCTTTGTAATCAATTAATTTCAATTAAAATAATGGCATTTTATAATCAATTAATTTCAATTAAAATATTGATATTTGTAATCAATTAATTTCAATTAAAATAATGGCATTTTATAATCAATTAATTTCAATTAAAATATTGATATTTGTAATCAATTAATTTCAATTAAAATAATGGCATTTTATAATCAATTAATTTCAATTAAAATATTGATATTTGTAATCAATTAATTTCAATTAAAATAATGGCATTTTATAATCAATTAAT
Source organism: Argiope bruennichi (assembly GCF_947563725.1). Lineage (NCBI taxonomy): Eukaryota > Metazoa > Arthropoda > Arachnida > Araneae > Araneidae > Argiope > Argiope bruennichi. The sequence continues at coordinate 119,196,417 of NC_079151.1, read as the reverse complement.
TTCAATTAAAATATTGATATTTGTAATCAATTAATTTCAATTAAAATAATGGCATTTTATAATCAATTAATTTCAATTAAAATATTGATATTTGTAATCAATTAATTTCAATTAAAATAATGGCATTTTATAATCAATTAATTTCAATTAAAATATTGATATTTGTAATCAATTAATTTCAATTAAAATAATGGCATTTTATAATCAATTAATTTCAATTAAAATATTGATATTTGTAATCAATTAATTTCAATTAAAATAATGGCATTTTATAATCAATTAATTTCAATTAAAATATTGATATTTGTAATCAATTAATTTCAATTAAAATAATGGCATTTTATAAGCAATTAATTTCAATTAAAATATTGATATTTGTAATCAATTAATTTCAATTAAAATAATGGCATTTTATAATCAATTAATTTCAATTAAAATATTGATATTTTGGAATTAATTAATTTCAATTAAAATTATAATGTTTTGTAATCAATTAATTTCAATTAAAATAATAATATTTTATACTTAATTAATTTCAATTAAAATAATAATATTTTGTAATCAATTAATTTCAATTAAAATAATAATATTTTATACTTAATTAATTTCAATTAAAATAATAATATTTTATAATCAACAAATTTCAATTAAAATATTGATGCTTTGTAATCAATTTCAATTAAAATAGTAATGCTTTGTAATGAATTAATTTCAGTTAAAATATTGATGCTTTGTAATCAATTAATTTCAATTAAAATATTGATGCTTTATAATCAATTAAATTCAATTAAAATTATAATGTTTTGTAATCAATTAATTTCAATTAAAATATTGATACTTTGTAATCAATTAGTTTCAATTAAAATAATGGCATTTTATAATCAATTAATTTCAATTAAAATTATAATGTTTTAATCAATTAATTTCAATTAAAATAATGATATTTTATAATGAATTAATTTCAATTAAAATTGAAAATAATTATGGAATAGATAATTATACCTATGATCGACACAGGACCACTAAATATGATCGACACAGGACCACTAAATTCCCAAATTGAGTCATAATTTATTTAAATGCAATTAAAACAAATGTATTTTTTAAATTCTAAAATTCGCATCAGCTGACGTTATATGAACCCTCATGGCATTTTATGTATTGCATCATCCGTCTTTTTTATCGACTCTTCCTTCTTTGTTTCCGTAAGTATGATGTAAGCTTCGGAAACAATGGAGAGTTGGAACTTAGGAAACAAAGCTTCGTCGAGTGAATCACGCAGACTTTGGTATCTTTTTATTGTCTTTTTCCCTGTTTCCACTTTTTGAGAATTCTTAGCGATCATAACTGTTTACTGAACCATTTGTATCGTTCAAAAATAAAGGTATTAAGTCCCCTTGAAGTAAGAAATCCAATTTAGGCAACTGTTTTAAGGTCCAATCTAGCCAACTTTTAATAAGAACCAAATTTCTCTTAACGTTATGTTTAAATTATTTTAATAACTTAGTTATAAACAATTATGACCATACGAGTTTTCTTTGTGAGCATTAAATAGCATGCTTTACTATTTATTTTTTTTTAAAAAAACCATAAAAACTATTAACATTTTCTTAAAATATTTCATTGATGCATAAATATTCATTAAGCATTTTCTTAAAGTATTTATTCTAAACATAAACACTTGTTCTCTAACTGCAACGGCGGCAATTTCTCTGGAAAATGATTGCAAAAACATCATTTACATCGCTGCACCAACAAATGTCTATTTTGTGCCAATATTTAATATATTTCTAACCGATGTGATGGTTCAAATTCAGCAATTCCCCCTTACATTATCATTTAAGGATAATGATTATTATTGGTGGCGGTGATAATAGTGACGAAATGAATAAATTGGGATTTTTAGCACCGAATGCTGCCATTCCCTAATGCCAGCTAATAAATATCAAAAAATTTCAATGGAAGAAAAAACATTTGTAGAAAGCGCTTATGAAAAATAGTTTAAGAGACGAAATTTCTTGATGAGTGAGCTAGCTCCAAAAGTTTATTATTTGAGTTGAATATTTCAAATAGTGCAGGAGAAAAACTTCAGTGTTCTTTTTTGTTGTTGTTACAGGAGACACAGTCGGTGTTATTAAAACATCCAAATTGATTCAGTAAATAGTAGATTAGATATCATCTAGGTGACAACATCCAGTACCTATTTATTTTTACACACACACCCAGATTGATTTACTTTGCCTGTCGCCAAATTTCATTACACATAAGATAAAGATATTTTGCTAAGATTATCGCATTGGCAAACTTACTTAGCGATTTTTAGATGATTCACTATGTTCCATTATACATAAGACGCCAGGATGGTTTCATTAACGGATTGACCTATAGATTTTCAGATTACGCCATAATCGTACAGATACTTACTTAGCGATTTTCACGTAATGTCTAGATCGCCAATACCAAGATGCCAATCGCCAAATTGGAGCGGGTTTACATTTTCTTGTCGATTTACCACGGATGAGTAGGAATAAACAATTATCCTCTAAATTTTACTACTGCATCAAAATCTCGTCTAATGAACCATAGCATCAGGGACTTATAGTAGAGTTCTAGTTTCGATACTAGGTAACATGAGTCCCTGTTTCACTTTAGATTTAGAGCGTATGGGAGCCTATCTTATAAAAATCTGTGAGAATCAAGCGCCAACTCGGTGCTGCGGAGGATTGGGAAAATGGCTGTCGCCTACGATACCATTTTACATTATTTGATCAAGATTCAGAAATTACGATATTCTCCCAAAGTAGTCATCCTGATAATGATACTTTAGTCTAATTAGATTAAACTCACAGGTTGTAAGCAACATTTCCATTAATGGAGTCTAAATAGTACAAAAGAATTGTAATTAATTAAACTGCAATGTGTCAATTGCAATTCAATTTAGAATTGTAAGGATTCATGTCTCGAATTTTGATTAACTTTTCCACTGATTAATCCATCTATAAAATAAATTTTATTTGAAAATTAAAATTACTATTTTTAAATGTCGAATCTCATCCCGAATGTTGTCAATGCAGTATTTCACGTAATAGAGTCAATCTATATTAATGGGCCGCATGCACCATGTTGACTGATTTAGGAATCAATTTATTGGTCATCACGTAGTAGGAAAAGATTGTGTTGTCACAGCATAGTAAAAAATGACTTGAATATGATGTATTATGATGTTCAATGCTTTGAAAAAAATTAGGTTTACCACTTGGGCAGTAATGTCATTTGAATAAATTCCATTGCTAGGTGAAGTCCAGTGCTAGTAAGATTTATCATGAAGTCATAGCACAGCATAAAACAACTGGCATTTAGATGCTAGAAGTGATATGGAGTCCAGTTGATCATGCTATCACGATATCACTTGAATTCTTTCAAATTATATTCATATGAAGTATGTCGAATGCGGCAAATCAATTAAATATTTGAATTTAAAATTCCTTTTTAAAAGATATACGGTATTATATGTTTTATTTGATCTGTCATTATATTGACTCTTTGCACTCGAAAAAGTAATTCGATGCATAATTATTTACCTAATTCAAAGACTTCTTTATTGCTTCGAAAAATAAATATATATATAATTGTTTTAAGTTGAATTCTCCCATTTAATTAATTTGTATCTTCTTACTACTCTTCAGGTAATTTTAACAATCGAAATTAAATAAATAAAAAGTCAAAATGATGCACCGTCTTGAATGGTGAATAAGAGTCACCATCCGAGTGTAAAGGGTTAAATGTGTGCATTTTATGCTAATTAAATTCATTGCCGTTTTAAATTTAAGTTTCAACATAAGTTTGTCACCCATTGTAAATTTCAGCATAGTAAATGCACGCTTTGAACTCTGATGTGCTTCCCTATCGTTCCTTGATTGGCCTCAATTGGTGCTGACGCCATAGTACAGTAGAAAAAACATTAGATGACATACGTAAGCAGCTTGTCACGTGACCATGACTGTGAATTATTCAAATTATGTTCACCTATATTGTGATACATCATTTAAATATTGGAACCAATTATGAGTTTTTCAGAAGATGGCTGTGACGTCACAGCTAGATGCTCAGTTAGGTGGCATGCAAAATTAGGTTTTACATGTACTTTTTGAAATTTGACTGTGTTACCATGACAATCTAGGCGACAGTTTACATGTGTCATTTATGCATTCCGTTTCCATCTTTCTGACTGCATTCTAAGCTTGAAATTAATTTATAATTATTATTATTTCGTACGATTTAAACTCAAAATCATTTCCCACGCAAAAGTTACATTTCATCCTCAATTAAACCCAATTATTCCTTTTAAAATAGTTTTCAGTCGTCATGAGAGTAAAAAAATGGATATTTTGAATAAAGTTTCATTTTAGAACATAACACGAACTTGGGTTTAAGTCATCAAGTAAATGTAATATTTAAAAAAAAAAATACGAAGTATGATTTATCAAATATTTCACAATACATGCATCACCTTGAATTGCTGAGTCCTAATCATACGCTTGGCGCATTCTCTTATTACAATCTTTAACGACAATGACCTTCGTTTGGTCACGAAAGGAATACAGACGCTTTAACTCTCTCAGGTATTACATTGAAAATTCAAATACATAACTTGACAATTGTAAATTATTCAGTAGTTAGTGATGTAATGTGAAGAATGAAACGAAATGATACTCATGAAAAATTCCAGACATGCTATCGTTTAGTATTAGTCAAAACTTGTATAGAAATGTAAAAGGAACAGCGCGTTTTATTCTTTTGTGATAACAGTAAACTATTTCAGCCTTTCTGTAAATATTAATAGAATTTTTTTTTATTTCTCTAAGTCACAAAAGAGCGTAGAATTTTCATAAATATATTTAGTTCTCAATTTAAACTATTCCGAAAACAAATAAATCAAGGACAATTTAAATTGATAGTACATAGAAAAGTGAAGAAATGTATTAGTGCACCTAATTATATAATCCCCTACATGATTATTTATTTAGTTAAAATCAATTGATATACTGAGTGATCCATTTAAAACAAGAAATGCTTAGGCATTTATTGTGAAACAGGACACAAAATTTTGTATACGTACTTTCGAGGTAAAAGTATTTATAGTTTTTAGAGAAAAAATAATGAATAGAAAAGTAAAAAATTGAAATCTGCTATCGAAAATGTCAATTTATCATGTGAGAATAATATTATTTTAAGTCACGTAGTATCAATCAGACAGAAAAACATCATGTTCTTATAATACTCATCTTTTGCAATCACCAACATTTAGAAAAACGATGAATTTTTTTTACCATCTCAAAATCAATTGAGTTCTAAAATTTTTTTCCTCAAGGCCCGAACTTTTTTTATGCGAAAAGCAAGTTTAAACTGCTTTTTAACAAACACATGACTATCGGATTATGCAAGCGTCAATATATAGAAAATAGTGTATAATGAAAACTTTTTTACCAGCTAGAAAAATTGAAAATTATATATATATATATATATATATATATATATATATATATATATATATATATATATATATATATATATATATATATATATATATATATATATATATAAATTGAAAATTTATAGTTTTGTTTTATTTGTCTGTCAAAGTTTTGTCTTAAATTAAATTAGCTCATATTAACTTCATTCTAAAATATTCTTTTTATTTCCTGATCCCATTCCACTTTTTTATTTAATTAATTCAACAGAAGCTTTGTAAAATGCTTTAGTTAGCGGTTCCCTAGCTCCGATAAAAATTGCTGATCTAAACAAATTCTTTTTAAAAAATCCCTGTGTTTCCCTTGTCTAAATCGGCGCGTGTAGAGAAATCCCTATCAGGATCTTAATGGTATATAAGATCAGGGGTAAATTATTTTTCTCTCTTTTACCTTCTGCCGCTTTTGTGCCGCGATGTGAGCGGACGGGCCTTATCCGTGCTGCTTGTGTCTCCCAGGATGGAAATAAAACGAAGTTAAAAATTTAAAGTACCTCTTTCTCTCTCTTCGAAACTGCCTCCTGCTTTCAAAAAATTATGTTTACATTAATTAGTCGACAGCATTTATCTGTGCCAAAATTGTCAAATTAATTAAAAGAATTAAAATTAAATCCGCCGGTCAGGCTTCGACGTTGCATTGTGCCTCCGCAGCTCGCCGTGCTCCGAAAAGGGTTCCGTACTGGCTCGGCCGCTTGCTCCGGTCTTGGTCCGCCTTCCTCCTCCGGCCATGGCATTCCATGCCAGCCAATGCCTTGTCCTCTGCCGTCTGTACTCCAGGGTTCTGTCCAGTTCTCGTTGAATTACTCTTCTGCTCATCACTACCTTCCGTAACCTGTGACCTCATCCGACACTCATGTTCTGCTGCTCAATATCCTTGTGTACGCGCTGCTTTTCCAAAAAATCCATGCCTCCCGGGATGCAATAAAGCGAACTTAATAATTAAAAGTCTCCTTCTTTGTCTTCGGCCACGACTCTGCTTCAAAAAATGCACAAACACACACATACATACACACACATACACACACACACACACACACATACACACACACACACACACACACACACACACACACACATATATATATATATATATATATATACATAGAGAGAGAGAGAGAGAGAAAGAGAGAGAGAGAGATAACTTTTGATACTACCCCTCGCTGCTTCACGTTCATTCCCATTTTCTTCTCTGTGCTTCTTCGGGTGATACCTTCTTACGAACCTGCTCTTCATTGGCTGAACATCGGATACATGTCGAATACAAGTAGTAAGTAGCGCGAATGACAACCTTCTTTATCGAATTACTGTAAAAACGAAAAATTGATGTCTCAAAAGTGATAAATCGCTAATTTTCTACTCGTGCATTTTGTGGATTCGAAAACTCCAAACCAAAAATACATCATGTAAATAAGGAGCACCAGGAGGGAAATAGCAATTGTTACAAATGAGTTGTCCATTAATTATAGGAAGTGTAGGAACTGTAATGCTTAAAAATCCGACATCAAGAGTTTGGTTAATATCTCCGCTTCAGATCTAACTAACCTACTCGAAAAAGCTATTTTTGGAAATATATTTGTCCGTCAACACGATAACTCAAAACTCTCCGAGGTAGAAGAGTGAAATCTGGTATATGTTCTTCACACCAGATTTGTAAACTCTTATTAATTGTTTAATGAATTCGGGAGAAGTCATTATTCTTGGCTGACTTGCTTTAAAAGAATACAATAACAGCAAAAGATAATGAGCTAGATGGCCAAATTTGGCACATATTTTAAAATCTCAAGTTCAGATTTGTATTATATTTTAAACGAAATTCGACCAGTCGGACTGTACTTTTCCATGCATGTTAATACGTTAACTAAATCAAAGGAAGGGGTCTCCCCAAAATTTTCTCGCACAAACTCTAATAAAAGTGTTATCCTAAAGAACGCCTTGCATGGCATTCATCATAGCATCATCACCTTCATGGCATGTAAAATGTGGTCACCTTCATGGCATTACGAAATAAGAACCTTTGGCGCGAAATTATATTTTTATTGAATCTGTCGAGTCATCTTTGGCGGCGAGTTTCTTTGTCGAATTATTTCCATTATGTGGCTAATATTATCCGACAATCGAATTTGTGATTTAAATACATTTTTCCCAGCCAATAGAAACAAAAATTTGACACACAAACTACACTTGTAGTGACAAAATAAAAATAAGAAATTTGATATATTTCAGTCATCGTGTTTATGTGTTCATGAAAATAGAGACCGACGACGGTCAACTCCTTGTCGAATTTGATAAGTGTCGATACTAGTGACACTAAATCCGTGTACCATATTTCATCTATTTAACTCTCTTCGTTTTATAGTTATAGAATTATATTTGAACAACCCGGCAGACAGATTTCTTCTGAACGGATTGGACACAAATCTACAAATTTGGTATGAAGACTAAATACCAAATATAATCCCTCTCAGCGTTTCTGAATTACCTTTGTCACAGACAGACTGACATTTTCCAAAAATAGGTGTCTCGAGCTCAGGGAGGGCTGAAAAGTGGAGATTCGTCAAAATCTTGAGTTCAAATTTTTTGATGATTACTATACTACGTATGCGAGTGGCTGCGCCCTGGCATAGGGGTAGCGCGTCTTCCCCGTGATCGGGGAGTCCCGGTTCAGGCATGGCTGTTCTTCTATGTTCTATCTGTGAGGTGTGTGAATGCCCCCCCCCCCCTGTAAAAAGTGGGTTGTGCAAGCGAATGTAACGCATTAAGTAGCTAAATCGTACTCCTGGGCATAGATGGCGCAATTGAAAAAACAAGAGACACTCACTCGGCTTTAATTGCTGACAGATAACTGTCGGTGGGCTTATAAAGTGCCATAAATCACAACACCAAAATATACGAAAAAGTAAAAAACGCAACTATTTAAATAAATGAAATTGAATTTGCAATTTATTCGATAAAATTATATAGCTCTGTACCTAATTTTAGTATTAATTGGTCAAAATTAAGCTATTTAAAATACCCACTCGTGCGTGTGTGTATGTCAGTCTACTTAAACGCACAAAACTTTCATATGCGGTATTTCAAAATCAAAATCTGAACTACAGCCTTATCCAATGTCCACGATTTCTATACGAGGTTTAGGAAAGAAAACATTTTTATTATGGAATAAATGAGGGAGGAGGGGGATTATGGGTGACTAGCGTTTGATAAAGTACCTATAACAACTTTTCTTTTACGAGAAAATGAGAATTTAACTGCAGATACACTTACTGCGCTTCAATTACATATGTTACTGTTTTTTCAACATCTATAGACCGAATATCTCTCATAATTTCATTTAAATTAAAGTTCCCATCCAGAAATTATGCAGAAATCCCAATTTTCTTAACCATCATTCACCGATGTGTTACAATAACAAAATTCCTAAACACGAAAATTTTACCAGTCAAAGTGCCTTGTGCAACAGAAGCACTGTTATTTCTCTAAAAAAAGAGTTGAATGAAAAATGATTGATTCGAAAAAATTATTTTCATAAGCATTGAAAAATTTTGTTTCGTGAAAAATTGCTTCCTGTAATCATTATAAAGGACACGACCTTCAAGTTTTTTTTTTTTCAATACCTTGGCATCATAGCTGTCAGGAGAATTTCATCATAGCTGTCAGAAGAATTTCAATATTTTCATGTAAGAGAACTGCAGCGTCATTTTAAATTCAACATCCAACAACAAACAACTGTCTGAATTTAAACATTTTGCGGCATAGGCAAGAGTTCATTAAAACTTTATGATGACGACTAACAGGAACTTAAAGGAACAATTGTAAAAAATCACTAAAAATAAAAGAACAGTCGCAGAAAATACTAAATTAGAAAATATTTTAAATAAAAAAAATTATATAAAAATTTATTAAAAAAACTTTTATCATCGTAATAAAAAAATGAATTTTTATCAGACATTTAAGGATAAAAAAAAATTGTAAAATCGTGAAGTGATGTAAATAGAAAACAATAGGAGAATATAAAGTGACAATGACGCAAAAAAAATCCTAAATATTCACTACATAAAAATTAAAATATTAATGTGATCACCATTACAATCTATTTAGAACATTTCCAACGGAGCATCAGGCTTTCGCGACATTTGCTTCGATCTAAAGAATGATTTTTTTTATGAATTTTTCTTCTTTTTAATACAATAACAAAAGCATTAATTTATAAAGTTTTCACCTTCTCGTATGCATAGTATAGAAAAAGTATGGTAAAGGTCAAAAAATTCGATCTCGAGATTCTGACGAATCTCGTCGTTTCAGACTTCCCTGGGTTCGAATAAAGACCTATTTTGGAAAATGTCCGTCTGTGACAAAAGTAACTCAAAAACTCTTCAGGCTAGATGGTTGAAATTTTGTATATCGGTCTTCACACAGAATTTGCAAGTTTCTGTCACATTTTGTGTAAAATCGGTTCAGGGGAAAACCATCTGTCTGGCTTTTGAAATATAAGTTACTAGGATAACTACAAAACAGTTAGCAAAATAAAATTCAGCACACGGATTTAACACCTACAGTGTGGACACCTCCCAAATTTTGAGAGCAATCTAACAAGTGGTTGATCGTCAGTCGGTCTGTACTTTCAGAAACATGCAAATGTAATAACTCAAAACCGTAATGAATTACAAATACTAAATTTGGTACGATATTTTGTGACGACAAGTGTAATATTGTGTGTAATTTTTGTTTCAATCGTTTGTCAAAAATGAGCCTAAAATGTAAATTCTATTTTCAGATACTATTAAAAGCATGCCAGGGATTAATCGCCAAATAATTCGCCATGGATGGCATGACAGAGTCATTAAAAATCACGCCAATGGTCAATATTTTATAACTAAAGGACGACAATGCCATGTAAGGCATAACTCCTTTATTAGATTGTGGCGAATTGTTAGGAGTGAGAATAGAACCTGGGACCTTGTGGTTCGCAGCCCAGTAACATGACCACGATACAAAAGCAATTGCTCGGGTACCGTAGCTATTACTGGCTTATAAGCTTTCACCACAAGAATATGCGAGAAAAGTTTGAGGAGACCAATCCCGCCAGTTTATTTTACATGCTATCCAACAAAATGTATTCATCTATAATAAATATTCTTACAAAGAATCTAATAATGGTGCTTTTCCGTTATTCGTAATTTCATAATGCACATTTATTTCAAAATACCATTGATAACCATATTCATAAAGCTAATAAGCTATTTACTACACTCTGATTCATGCTGTCATATTGCAATAGGAGGAAATTTCAAATACCGAAAAACAATAAATGCGCTTAGTTTTTATTCGATAGAACAATGTCTTAAAGATAATCAGTATCAAATATTTGATATTAAGGCTTTTGTATTTTTAAACATTTCGTATTAATTTTTATACTATATTTTTAAGAAGTGTAGACTGTTTTCAATCAGATGGCACATGTTAAACTAAATTATCGATCGTAACGTATACAGGCTTGTAATCACTATCACATACCAGCGCTTTGAATTGCTATAAAAGAAATCATTATTTTTTAGAAGAAACTTTAACGCTTTGTAACGTTAAGGCTCTGATTCCTCCTTTTATACAACTCAAAATCAAACCCTAAAGGAAATTAGCAAAAGTGGTCGCCCCAAAACTTTCTCGCATGCTCTCTAATAAATTTGTTATACCAGAGAATACCTTACAAGGCAATGGCGCACTTTTGTCATGGATCTAGCATTTTTACTAAATCTAGTCGTGTCGTCTTTGGCGATGAATCCCTGGCATGTGATTACTAGTATCCGAAAATCGAAATTGTGTTTTAGGCACACTTTTCTCAAGCGATTGGAACAAAAATTTGACGCAAAACAGCATTTGTAATCACAAACTTCCAAACCATATTTGGTATATTTAACTTATTCCGTTTTTATGTTTCTGAAAGTACAAACCCATAGGATCAATCCGGAGTTGGAATTGGTTCAAAATTTGATAGGTGTATACACTATAAATGTTAAATCTGTTTACCAAATTTTATATATCTAGCTCACTTCTTTTTGTATTGATCATAATTACTTATATCCGAACAGCCGGACATTCCCTGAACAGATTTTACTCAAAATTTGATTGAAATACACAAATTTAGTGTAAAGACCGTATACCAAATTTCAGTACCTCAATGCTTGTTTGAGTTATTTTTGTACCAGTCAAACAAAAAGACAGCAGGATGTTTTCCTAAAATGTATTTATCGAATTCAGGGAGATCTAAAATGTAAAGTTCTGTCAATATCTCTAGTTCTATTTTTTTTTTTTTTTAATCTTTTTCCTTACTACGTATATGAGAAAATAAAATAAGCTTAATTTAAACAGTTAAAATTGTTCGTCACTCTTGAAAATATGCAAATATATAAAATCAAAATGGATTGTTTACGAAAAAATAAAAGCAGTTTTGAATTTTACTGTATAGATTTTGCTAATAAAACCGACAAAGGAACTACAAAATGCGAAAGTAAATGTCACTCTCTTAACGTAGATTGTTACCAGTTTTTAACTATAAATATTATACTTCAAACGAATATACTTGAAGAAATCGGGTGAGTGCGCAAGAAGTTCGGAGTAATCTTTCCTTCCTAAATATTTGACCAATAGAATGTTACGAAGATAAATTCTAACACAGCAATAGAATACAACGAAGATAAATTCTAACACAGCGATACAAAAACAAAGATGCTACAGCTTGCTGGAAGTAACATAGTATATCCTCAAATATATTTTGACTGTTTTACATAGTAGATGCTTTTTTTAAACTCAGGTAATTATTATCAGTCAATGATTTGCTCAAAGAAAAAAGGTTAGAAAAATTTATTACAAAATTAACATCTGACAAGTCATATGATGTTTTTCAATCAAAGAGAAATAGTTGTAATTATAATTATTGATTCAGACACTATTTATTAAAAAGTGAATTTTAATGGTAAAAATTTGTTCAAAGAGAAATTACTATATGGATTAATTTGAATCTTGAAATTTTTGGTAGACAGCAAGATTTTGTAAAAAATATTTACTATCTTAAATTCTAAAAAATGAGTGTATTAATATTAGTTATTTATAAAAGAATCTCTCAAAGTATGTATAAATTAGGTAAATGATTTTTATTTAATTAATTATATTAATCAGAGTTTAGACAGATATATCATTTTATTCAAAATAATTACGATATTAATAAATTAGAAATATTATACTTTCAATAGCTGAAAGATTCTATAGTAATATTAATGAAGTTGGGTTACGCTATTTATATAATAATTATTCAAAGAATATCTACATTATATAAATCAATTTTGTTAGATGAACTAGAATTAATTAGATTAATTGGAATTTAAATATGATAAATTATTTTGAGGTTCTAATTTTCGGAATTATATTAGTTTGTTGGCACCATAAATTTCCTGTTATCTAATGAGAGATTTTACTTGAACATTCATAAATTTAAATTACGATATTTGAGTGTGCGTTAGCAACTGTATATTATATAATAATCAACCAAAGTAAGTAAATATTTTATTTCAAATTATAATCAAATATATAGTTTCTATAGCATATGAATTAAGTACTTATTTTCCATATTTTAAAACTAACTCTTACTGTCGACGAATTGGTTCAGTACTTATTTTCTATATTTTAAACCTAACTGTTATTGTCGACGAATTGGTTCAGTACTTATTTTGAATATTTTAAAACTAATTGTTATTGTCGACGAATCGGTTCGCAAAGATTAATAATCACTAAAAACTTCAATGAAATATTTATGAATTTAGTATTAATAGTTTCTTTGGCGAAATGTAACTAAATTTCTTTTTCGATAGACATAAAATTTTAATAAATGTAGACTTCTAAACATTACAAAATTTTAGAACTTAAATAAATACTTGCATTTAACAAAGACTTACGTAACATGGAAAAGTAAATCACATTCATTACTTATATAAACTACAGAAAGAAAAATTCCAAATAAAATATTTGAAGAAACAATAAAAACCATTCGAGATTCATTTCAAAATGAAATATATTAAAAATATTTTTAAAAATTCATTAAAAATAGACAAAACTGTAGAAACACATTGATATTATTAAAAAGATAATTTTTTTGAATTTTAAAACAATGTAAAAAATACTTTCGAGTTGTAATCTAAATACATAAAATGCTCACATACGGGGCACAGAAATCGCTCTGATGACATATGAAATTCGTACGTACGTCGAATGGCAATCGTCAAATGCGAACACATCACTATACGAATGTTTAAGAATATTTCATCGAACATTTTTACAGCTGGACTTAATTCATCGCTTCGCCAGTAAGACACAGAAAAATATTATTAGAAATATTCCGAATAAGGCTCACCGAATATTCTATTTATTCAAAAGAAGGAAGAAATCAAGAAATAGGCTCAAGCAAAATCGGACATGAAAATAGGTTTAAACATCGCCAAATGGGTAACCATGCCAATGAAAATTGATGACCATATCTTCTAAAATTATTAACCACACAAAAATGGCATTTGTATTAAAATAAAAAAACACCTTTTTAATGTTATCTATTTCATTTTTGTACAATCATTTCTTTCTTTATTATTCTTTTAAAAATACGATACATAATTTGTAACAATTTTTAATGCTATGAAATTCAAACTTATCTGTCAAAACATTCAATCGCATTAAAACAAATTTTCAAAAAATGCTTCCGTTGGATTTTAATTTTGAGGTAAGATTTTCACTTATGTTTTTATTTCGTAGTATATCTTTCTTAGCAACTGTTTAATTTGCATGCGTTAAAAATTGATTTAACGCATCTTGATTTAATTGAACTTATTGATTTAATTTTTTTTCTCTTATCATATAGAAAGGTGATTTTAAAAAAATATGCAATCAAGTTGGTCGCCAAAGGCAGCTAATATTTATGAATATTTTGATGAAAACCAACAAAATTTCATTGGTTTTTAATTAATTAAAATACAAACTATTTTTTTAAAAGCACTCCGAGGTGCACATACATTTTTTCTAAAATATAACTAAGCCAAATCTAACAATTTTATGTTTAACAATCTATTTGCAGAGTGCAAAGATACATTTTGCGTACATACATAGACATTTATCTTTACTGTTAGTAGAAATTGAAACTACTAAAAAAATTAAAGTAAAGCAAAGTAAATAAATTTTAAAAAATAAACCATAATGAAAAATGTAAAATAAACGTATAGATTGACTAATTATTTATCTTATTAATTAAAACAGAACAAACATTTTTATATATAATATTACCTGCAAAATTGTTTTCAGTGTAAAAAGAAATTCCAACCGTTTCTTAAAACAACCATTCTTTCTACTATGCAAAAATGGAACTCGGTGAATTACATATAATTCCGAGCCACGATGTTCATATAATTGAGTCATTAGCGTAATTTTCCACTAAAAATTACGAAAAATTCATCGAAATTTTTCAAGACAAAAAAAAAATTCTTAATGATCAACATCAAATGTAATGATAAATGTGATTGTTGATCAGTGCATTGTGTGATCAAACGTCGTTCCAAGAAGGAAATGTTTAATCAATCACACGCAAATAAAATCGTCTGCGCGGAACGCTAAAAATATCGTCTGCAATTATCTAAATAACGTTTTAATTATGTTGCATTTTTTCCAATCCTTTGAAGCCGGAAATACAGAATTAAAAAAAAGTTAAAATAGAAATTAAAGTGTAAAAAAGAAATGGGCAAAAGAAATAGTGCGCGCAACGATACAAATTTCAAATAAACCTCTTTAATTTCGAAATGATTTATCTTGTGGGAATATGATTGATAGTATGATGTAATAAACTATGAAAAACAATTTGTGCTAACAATAATATTTTTTTGTCTTTTTAATAAAATTTAATCAATAACATTAATTTAATAAAATTTAGAAACCATTATTATCCAAGGTGCACATGAACAAGGAGGTATGTCCCGTCATCAGAGCGAAGGTAACATGCCACAAGCAGTTACTTTAAACACCAGGGAAGCGAGAACCACTTGCAAACTGGAAACGTCTTTCGCATTTTTGATTTTTTATTACTAATAAGAAAAAACAGTAAGTTCAATCAAAACAGAAATAACCTAAGTCCATTAGACCATGTATGGGATGGAATTTTCCGTCAATTTGAAAATTATTTTTCAATTAGAAAAAAATGCAGACAATGAAAAAAGAACCCTCCAAGATACTGAAAATGTAGCAGCTGTGCAAAAATGGCTAAAAAAATTTAAAGTGACCATTAAAACTGCGAAACTAAAAAATTTTAATTAATGGTAGTAATTTTGTAACTTTATTATTATTGCAAGAAAATATTTTGGCCGCGGCTATGGGATCTTACACTCTTTTATATTATGTTCCCTTATTAAATAAAATTTATGGATTCAATTTTTCAGCCGCTTTTGTTTTTTAAGTTGCTTTTGTTTTTTAAATATAAAATTTGTTCATGAAATAATTGAATTTCTAACTCTTTAATCAATTCTACTCTTTAATCAATTCTCTTCTCACCAATTATATTGTTTTACTAATTTTAAAATTAACCGAAAAATTCGTATTCAATTGAATAAATCTAAATCAAAAAAAATTTAACAGTAAATGAAATGTTTGAAATCTTGTAAATATTTTATTCTTAAAATTTAAAGAAATTATACATATCAGTGTAACTTATTTCCTTTTGAATTGAAAATATGTTCTGTTTGATATGGAAAAACCGAAAACATAATTTCAACCTCTTAGATGGTACACAGAATCGAAAGCATCGAATAGTTTGAAATATTTTGTTTTAAAATGTCGTATTACCATTCTAGAGAAAGTTAATAACTTTGATCAAGTTTTAAAACAAATATGGGAGATAACAGCATTTAATAACACAGATTTCAATAATGTAGTATAGGATATGCAAAAATAACCCCAGTTAATGCTCCATTTCCAAATACGAATTCAAAATTCTAAAAGAACCTTTTTTGAGTAGTTATTTTGTAGACGCACATATAAAGTCTCTAAAAAAACAGAACAATGTCTAGACGTCTAAAAAACAGAACAACATAAAAAAAAGAACAATGTCTAACAATCTAAAAGCATAAAAAAAGATACAACTTAGGCTTTCTTCTTTTTTTAACTTTATTTATTAAGTTTCCAACTAAAACTGGCCAAAAGAAAAAAATTTCCTCACGCAGATGTTATTATTAATGTTGTTAATGACATCACCAAGTCCCTAGTAGAGGAAATATTATATTTAAAAAAATATTCTGAATAACAACAAACATTACGTATATTTATAGGTCAAAATTATAAACAAATATCATTTTTTTTAATTTAATCTATACGACAAAAAAAATCTCCAGCAAAAGTTTACTTGCCAAATGGTTAGAAAAAAAACAACATATTTTCTGATAAGAGAATACCGAACAAAGTTAAAGAGTTAATTTTTGAAAATATCTGACTCTTACAAAAGCCATATAATTTGTTTTTATCACTAAATCGTCTGATATAAACTAATTTAAACAAAACGAATCAGAAATCAAGAATTATAACACGCACACACATATATAAATATATGCAAGATAAAATTTAGCTCCACCAGATGGCAGTGTTCCTAATAAGAATGATGTCACAGACATCGCCGCCTTTATTTCCAAAGCTCGCCAGACGAAGAATTAGCAGTGAGAGATAATGATGATTGACTTGATGATGATGATAATTAATTATCTGAAGTCAATAATTAAATTTGTGTAAAAAGCAGCCAGACTTCTTAATCCGTTTCTTATTTCATTTTAATAGTTTGTATCCGTTTTAAATATCCAGTGTACATTCCCCAAATATTAATTAAAATATTTTAAAGACTAACTCCTTTGTTCTCCACCGTTTTAGAGACACACATTCAAATCCACTTAAATTGATTCAAATAAAGAAATATAAAATGTTTTTGTATAAATCAAATACTTCACTTCATTCCTTGTCATCTTCATAAATAGTAAATAAAAAACCCATTATAAATGAATACAAATAAAAATAAATTTAAAAGAACAAGAATAAGGAACATACCTTTGAGTTCTTGCCTGCACAATCATTCATGAAAATAATCCATCCTATATTTATATTTTTAAATTTATATTTTCACTCGTAAAAACCGAATTTGTTATAAAGGAATTAATTTTATCTTGACTCAAATTTTTTACACAGACATTTCACATTTCTGGGCCTTTATTCTAATTTTATCGCTTTTGAGCGTAGAATTTAATGTGGATGTTATATCAAAATGGAACACAGATAAAAAAAAATGAAAGATTGGCCTAGAATCTACGAACAAATACCAAAAGTAGAATAATGATCTTAGAACATTCCATCACATTGTACAGTTGCATTTAAAAATCTCCAAAAAAAAGTCTGTAATCGATAAATATGTTCTAGAATCATTAATAGCGGAACACACATAACAGATCTTTTTTTTTTTTTTAATTTATATTATAATTGAAACAGAGCAACTGCTTGTACATTACAAATGTAACTTAAAAAGTACGTTTGATAATTCAACAGTGCATTAATAAAACTTTTCAAAATAAATGGAAAAAAGAAATAAAAGTTAATCAAGAAAAATAATGAAAACAAACAAGTTCATAGGAAAGTATAAGTGAAAAAAGAATGAGAATAAATTTAATGAACAAAGTTATTGAAACACTTCATTAGTGTGTTAAAAAAATAAAAATATTTCATTTTAATTATTTTCCTAATTATTCTAATTTCCTAACTCTCCAATTTATAATAATTAATTATTATAAATCTTATAGATTCTATAGTATAGAATCCAGAAATCCTTTTTATCAAATTTACTATCAGTAACTCCACTACAAATAAAGAATCGAAATTCAATTTAATCAAAAATTAAATTGAATAAGATTAAATTAATAGCTGAAAATACTTTTTAATAATATATATAAATAA
Source organism: Argiope bruennichi (assembly GCF_947563725.1). Classification (NCBI taxonomy): domain Eukaryota; kingdom Metazoa; phylum Arthropoda; class Arachnida; order Araneae; family Araneidae; genus Argiope; species Argiope bruennichi. Next base: position 119,177,885 of record NC_079151.1, on the reverse strand, counting down.
AGTAGCGTATAATCATCAAGAATATCCGATTATGCTACAGTTATTTAATTTTACACATATAGAAAATGAAAATTTGCACTCGGGTGCAAATTTTTTATGAAATTTTAAATAGAATTTTTATTAATTAAAAATAAGTAAAATTTTGACCTTTTTTCGAGATAATTTCCTAAAATATTACATAACAAAAATTAATTCTACTTTATCATAAAATTACAAATATTTTTAGTAATATCTATTATTTTGCCTTTTAAATATGTTTTCGAATTTTAATTTTTTTTTTAATTTAAATAATTTTTCAAACAATCTGTTTTATATAAAATAAAAATAGACCTGCACAAACACATTAAGCTCATTTAAAACTAAGCCCAGAAAATTATAATTTTCAGCACATATTTGCGGGAGATAAAATAAATCTGAAATTTATTTTCAAAAAAAATTATGGAAGAAAAATTTTTCGATGACTTTTTAAAATATTTATTAAGTTAATTCAATAATTTTATGTTATTTAAAGCAGTTTAATAAATAGAGTAATCCATTTTTATTAGGATCCAACAACTAATTTCTAAACCAATATTAACAGTCATTAGTTATATACATCTAATAAATAAATATGATCTAAATGAAGTAAGGAATTATATTTTATGTAGTTTTAGTCAATAAACATTCTGATGCATTAAGAATTTTAAATTTTTATACAGCCTTATGAGTCATGTTTTTCAGACATTTTTTTTTAAATGCTCTAATGTTTTGCGTCTAAAGCTAATTGAGTTATGAAAATTTGATAATCATTTTATAGAAACGTGCAATATTAAACAACTCCATTGACCATCTTAAATAAAATGCACCAATCAGCGCTCAGAGTTCCCTCAAAGGTAATTGGCATAAAATGAAGAATAGTTGATTGTCCATGTTAAACGTTTCATAACTCGGTCACATTTGGTTTGCATTTTCTGAAAGGAATAAATATACCTATCTCAAACATTTTAGAAATTAGCTATATGAATTTTCAGATGATGTAAAAATATTTTTATGATGTAATATTTTTAATAATTATAGTAAAAAAGACGAAAAAATTCAGCTTAATATTTAATTAAATAAAATATTAAAAAAATAGCCACCAAAGTATATATAGGTGCCAAGGTTAGTAATTTTAGTTTAAACAATCCAGAGCATCAGCATTTGCAGATAACACAAGGAACACGTGCGTCTTGATTATTAGAATTGAATATGTTGGTGCATTGCAGATGAAGCCGTTAGAATTAAAGCTGCCATATTTGACAGAGGTAAATCTCGGAACAAGGAAATGTGTATACTGTTAAGATAACTTTTTTTGAAATTTTAATCAAATTTAATAAAAAATTAGTGGAATTTTAGTGCTTTTTCACTTGTAATTTTCGAAATTATAACATCGCATAATTTTTATATCATCTTACAATTCATCTTTTCAATTATCCTTTTTAAATAAAGTTCAAACTTTTTTATATATTTCTAATCAAATAAAAAATATTTTAAGCCTATTTATTACTTATTATTAAGCCTAACAATTTATTTTATTATGGCAAAGAAACTCAAATCTTTTTCATTGTTGCTACAGATATTTCGTTCCTGATTTTTCTTCTATTGATGAAGATGTTAATATTATAAAAAGGCACTTTTTTTCTTTTTTTTTCATAATAAATATGTTTCTATTTATTGTGTGCTTCTAACATACTTTTTAAAATTTTGTTACACTGACAACTAAAATTTAACTTCAGAAATAAAGCAAAGAAGAAAAATTTTGAAAGAGAGTTCATTTTTAATGATTGCAGTTACATTTCTTGTAATACAACAGGATGTATAAAAATATATTATCATTCTTATAATTTGTAAATTGCTTTTTTGTGCTAATTGAGATATTTACATTCCTTAGTGAAGAAGTTTAAATAAAATCAACTTACCTTTAGCAACGTTAAATCAGAATTTCCTGACAATTATGGCAAAAACCCAAGCATAATTTCATTTTTAACTTCTACAAAGATTACTCAAAAAAGATTGATCTCAGCTTTAATTCATTAAATATTGAAAATAGACAAATACGTTATTGGACATATTTTTTTTAAATCTAAAGAGATATTTCATTTCAAAAAATCCAATATTGATTCAGTATAAAAGAGTGAAGTCCAACAAGGGGATTGGGGATGCAGGGTCTGCTGAACAGAGAGAAAAGGACCTATTATAAGGAGGAGGAGTGTAATAATGATAACCCTCTCAACTTTTGGCTGATTTATTTAGTTCTCTTCTAACTCAATAGCCTTTAGCATGTTTTAAGCATGAAAATGTTGTCGACATATGGAGTGAAATTCTTTTTCTAGAGAGAGTAATTTTGTTTTCTTAATTAAAATTATTTTAAATTTAACTCATTTTGAAACAAAACACATTAATAAGATCTGATAATCAAATCATAAATCTTTAGCTTTAATTACAACAGCAAGCATTATTTGTAAATATTAATAGCTTTTTTAAACGTCTTTTTTTTTATTACATTCATTCAAAAATATAAGAGCATAATCAATATATTTAATGAAAGAAAGACAATTAATTCAAATATTTAAATATATATAATACAATACTGTACCTATTTCTAAGCACCAAAATAGATTTCAGATTTACAAAAAAATATTAATTTTAAATTATAATAAATAGATATCTGGCAAGGCCAGCATAAGCACAAACGGGTACATTTTCCATATGTTTTATTGGAAAATGTGATGAAACAACTCATAGTAATAAGAGATCTTGATAAAATAAGTGCAAATGAAATTTTTTTTTGATACAATTATCCAATTTTTCTATTATAAAATGAAAATCTAATTTTCTTCACCTACTGCAATGCAATCCAAAAGAGCATGAAGCTTTGAAGCCTATTTTGAATCACGACAGCATGCATATAATGTCAGACTATTTACAATGTATTGAAAGTTATCTCAATGTAAATTCACAATGTAAAGAAGCACAAGTTGTAACTGACAGAGAGCACGCAATTTTTATGAATTGATTCTTTTTGAAAAATGTATCAGCAACTAGATAAAAATATTGTTGAAGATGTTATAATGTTTTCAATTTAAATATATCTTGTTTCCTAACAAAAGCATTACATATATTCAACAGTTTGATTTTTAAATCATGTCATTTATTGCAATACAGTTGACAAAAGTCAAGATATTTCCTGTCTTCAAAAGTGCTAACAACTAGAATATCATGCTTTTTATGTTAAATAGCAGCTAAAACTTGGTGAACCATATCTATACAATAAATCCTGTAATGTCCCTAATGAAATTAAAAAAAAAAAGTTGCCATAGTAAAGCTGTTGTAAACTTTTAAAAAATTAATTTTTTAAATTTATTTTAAAGAGGAAAAAATTTCAATAGTGCGGAATGAAGGAAGGGAGTATACAGGATCCCTGATAGCAAGACATTGCCAACAACAATAATGTGAAACAGAGTATCTTTATGATAACTGCTAAATCTTATGATTTTATTATGATTAATAACTAAAATTAATAAATGAAAGTGAATTTTCTAATTTGACATATAATAAATATAAATAATAATTAATGATACTGCAACTGCAAAAATAATAATTTAATGTACATATAACTGGATGTGCTAAATTTAAAATTGCACACAAAAAAATCCACATGAAATAAAAATTTTATTAAATTAATGAGTAATAACAGAGGGTTATATTTTTATAAATGAAAACTTTAAACTTTTATAAGGCTTCCTACAGACAAATTTTAACAAATGAAATATTATCCATATGCGAATAATGTATAAAATTTTACCATTATTTCAATATGTGTGTGTGTGTGTTCCAGAACTAAATCTAATCAGAAATGTTAAGGAATTAACCAAATATTTAAAGATAAACACTTTCAATAATAATAGAATTTGCAAAACACATAAATGCAAATAATATCTGTTCCTAATATTCGTTTTATTAACAATACTTTCAAAAACAAGTTTCTCAATAAAAATTTAAATATTGATTGATTGGATTGTAATTGCTGTTTAGATTTGCTTATAAATCAATATTGAGATTGAGCAATTCTTTATATTCAGAAATCAAAGATCTTTCTTTCATTAAAAATAATGAAGAACAAATTTGATTGAGTGCATAAAAATACTGATAAATAAATGATGTGTGAATAAAATGGATACATAAATAAATGGAACACTATTTATCAAAATATGCACTTTTAATACACTTGCCATACACTTTACTCAGAATCAACATCCTAATAATATATTGGACAAGCTCTTCTGAACTATTTGATTGATACTATAGATGAAAAATTTCACTGTTTTAGTTCATACAAAAATAATGTTACACTGGAGTAAGCGATGTAAAACATCAGATTTACAACCAATAAAAAAAATTAAGAAAAAAAGTTACAAAACTAGAATATGTTCAAATATTTTTAGATATTCAAATTATCATTTTTTAATTGTGGTAAAAGTAATTTAAATTAATAAAAAAATCAAAACTATATATGGACAAACTTACTATTATTCTATTCTCAAAATTTAAAAGACTATATATTTATTAGTACTAAAAAATAATTAAAGAAACATTAATGAGAATCCAAAAACACAAATGCATAATAATAATGATTAATTTCAGTTGAAAGAATTTTATTTAAACATAAATACAGACAAAAATTTGGCCATTAATATTCGTAACAATCAATTTCATTGATATCAGAATAAAAATTTCAACTAATTCGAAGCAGTCACATGGGCTAACTTAATATGAATAGCGGAATTCTTCCTACTTTCAGCTCGATAATCTCCCGATGAAAAATGATGATCATCAATTAAATCAACAGTTGATGTTGTAGCTTCTAATGTAACTGTATCCGAATAAAATGTTTTCAATTGTAATGCAAGATTAACAGCTGTATTAACAGCAGCTCCAAGTCCATGGATTATTATTTCTTTTTCGTTATTTAGTAGAGATTTACATTTATTAAATTGCCCCATGAATGGCGTTTTTTGATTTACGTAAACATCATTTTTACGCTTTGGTAATCTTGGTGTTGGTCTTCTTTCAATTCTGTAGTCTGAGTCAAAACTATCTGCTCTATTAGAACGAGAAGTTCTATTTTCTCCCTCATTATTTGGTTTTGGAGATTTTCTAATTTTCTTTGTACCTTCCATAATCCTAATAACAAGAGAATTTGGAATGCAATGAAATGCAAGAAATTTTTTTAAACGTTGAGATTTCTGAAAGTCAATTCAAAAATATTGAAGATAATGTTTTTATTGATTGATGCTACAATTCAAACAAGTAACACGAAACGAAATTCCTAAATATAAACAATCAGTTTTTTCACTTCCGTTTAAATTTGAAATGATGATTAATTTGAAACAATCAAATTTAAGCAGGAATAAAATTATAAAGAGATATTAAATTACTCGATTTTATAATTGTGATTTCATATTTTTCTTTATTGTTCTCCTTCTTTATAGTTAGAATCAATCGTCTACTAAAAAAATGTTGTTCTAAGCAGCAATCATATTTATTAATTACAATTCATTGCTCATTTTTTTGGTGAATGAATTTTATTATTACATACAACAGTTTTAGAAATTTTGATTATTTCAATTTTACCATATAATCTGTATTTTTTAAATTAACTCTTATAATTACTATACTGGCTTCAGATCCTTTTAGAAAAGGATGTTAAAAAAAAATATCTAACTAGAGCCAATGCCAATGCAGTGCTGCGCTCTACCGGGCATATTTGTAAATTATTTTTCGATTTTCGGGCAGAATACAATAATGAATTGATAGAATAATAAAATAAAATCTGTGAGCAAAGAATGAAACTAAAGTTTTCAATATAATGCAGTTTTTATTTTTTCATTGTTAGAAATTCCGGGAAGAGATTTTTACCTCAATTTCACATTAATAAATATACATTTTAGTTATCACGTATTATAAATTCTTCTTGATAACTACTGGATTTGACAAAAGTATTTTTGGAAAATCTTTTCTTCATTCATCAGCCTAGAAGTAATTTGACTGTCATGGGAACTGTAAATTAACCCTTTTTCCCAAATATAATCAGTTTATCGTTACTAATGAATTTTATTTACCGATAGTGCTTTCTTAAAATTTCTGAGAGATCATGCGTACATTAAAAAAATGTTCTACCTGTAATTTTACCTTCTGTATTGTTACTCAATCCTATGATATAATTTGCATTTCTTCCACATTTTTTTGTTTTAAATTTAAATTCTTTAAAAACAACTAGAGAATTCACTGAAAAAAATAATTACTACATTTCTTCATGTGCAGGTAGCATTAAATACAAGTAATTGATATATATATATTTTTAATTAAAATCTTTTATGTACCGATATTTATCAGAAAATTTTATTTATAATTATTTATTTGAAGCTGTATTTATTTTACAGTTTGAAGAAACTTATGCATAATTATTTTATCTAAAAAAATACTCATAAAATTTTATGTAGTAAAATAATAAAATCAATAGTACTTATATTCTAGATTCTCTCTTATTTTTCTAGATTATATATGATAATATAGTCTAATTATTTATCATTAAATATTATTATCATTAAATATTTTTTGAAATGAATATTTAAAATATTTTATTTATTCATTTTATTCTGATACACTTAGAATTATTTATTATTATTATTATTGATATATGTTTTGTGTAAACGATGATATTTACTCACTTTTTTTCCTATAAAATTAAATTTCTGGCCAACAACTATCCCCTAAATGATTCTATTTTCCCTATCGAATTATATTACCTAAAAAAATGCAAACATTATAGTTATTAAAGACGAAATAGAATAGCAAACTCTCTTAGCATAAAATACCCAATAATATCACGATATCTTATGATATTCAACAGCATTGCGAAGGGCGAACAAAAACAGGGAACTATCGTGCAAAGTGTTGCATTAATAGGGTTATATACCATACATCTTACCTTCCATGGGATTCGAAAAGAAAGAAAAAAATGTTTTCATGTGTCTTCTTTTGAAACAATAGTTTATTTTTCTTTTCGCTAACAATCTTACATTTAAAAATTCTTCCTAGCAATTGAAAATTTTAAATAGCTTCAAAGACAAATCTAATTGAATTTGAATTAATTCAAAAAATATATTAAAATATTTTCTGAAATATATAAAATATAAAATATAGAAAATATATAAAATATTCAGAAAATATTTTAAATTCATAAAATATTATAATATGTAAATTTATACCTTAGAATGAAACGTCATATTATAGAACAATTTTTAACAGGTTTTGTTTTCAGAATCAGATAAAACCTACATAGGTATACTCTACTCAGCCAGAAATTCAGATAAATCTGATTAGAACACTGCGACAGTATTTCCCGGAAAATATGGTTGGCTTCTAAAAGCCATCACTGGTATAGCTCTTCTACTGGACAGGTCCTTTCATCGGTAGGTGATAGCTAGTCCTACACCATTTCTGCTCCCATAAAGGTAACGAAAACCAACCACCATATTGGAAGCTTCTTAGTCCCATGTTTGAGATCACCATTTTGCCCTTGGGGGGGGGGAGAGAATTAGATATAAGAAAGTCAATTACAGTACATTAAATGCATAATGCTGTAAATTTTGTACTCTTTCAGCTGGACCGGATAAAGTTTCAGTAAAGCAAATTTTACGGTCTATTTTATTCTCCAAACTTTCAAAACCAAATTTTTTATTGATTATATTTTGTCATTATCTTAACAATTTTAAGCTGTAAATTTTTGTAAAAATGCTTACTTACAGATTACTTTCTTATATTTGTATTCGATAAATTCAAACATTCATTAATGAATTCATTTCATTTCTTTTATGCGTTCCCAAACTTTTTTTTACCACTGAAATATTTACATTTTAATGTTGAGTTTATTTCATCAAATATTACTGCACATTATTTGAGTTAATGAAAGAATTTGATTTAATATAATTAAGATTTTTATTGATAGTGAAGAGGATATTTATTAGCTTTAATATTTATTATCAAGAAGTTATTAAAGACTATAGAAAAAATATATAATAACATTAGTTTAGTTTAGTTATTTTAACGTCCCGTTGTAAAGCAACACTAGGGCTATTTTGGGACGGACCTCGTAATTTTGAACCGCGGTCAGATGACGAGGACGACACTTGAGCTGGCACCTCTCTCTCCACACAATATATAACAACATTAGAAGAATTTTTTCCTAGCAAATGGAATATTCTCTATCCATAACATTCACAAACACTCAAATCAAAACTTATCACTAAAGCCGGATTAAAACAAATAATGGTCCATTAAGAAAAAAAAAATGCAATGCCAAATACAAAATAAAAAAAATGCCGAAAAAAATATGAGCAATAATTTTCAAATTATTTTATGAAGATATAATATAATGAATAATTTATTTTTATTCATGTTTAGCTTTATACACACGCCAATGAATATTAGAAAAAAAAAAATCTGTTTCAGTTGCTAGACTCCAAAACAGAAATCAGTATATCGCATCTGATAATGATACAGAACGGAAGGATAGGGTATCTTTAATTCCAACTTCCATTACAGATGGCGATGGATAATTATATTTACTGATAAATTTGTTTCATGTAAAAGCATGTATCATCCTTACCAGAGCCTGACTAAGGCAGGGGCATACGGGGCAGTTGTCACGTATTCGCCCACATCAGAGGAGAGGCCCCAAATCGAAAAGAAAGATTATTTTACGTTTCTTTCTTTAATGAACTTTTTTTGCTTTATAGCTATTTTAGGTTCTAGTCAATTTTCTTGTTATATATCCGTAATAAATAAAAATTTAAATACATCCATAAAGTTTGATTCTTCATTACCAAAGTAGTGAAGCATAGGGGACCTCCCAAAGAAGTTTTTGCCCCGGGTCCCAATTAGGCTAAGTCGGGCCTGATCCTTACGTTAACATATTCGTTGAGGCGTGCCCAAGTAATAATTAATGTCAAAAGTTGGCAACATCCGCATAGGCTATAGAGAAATAATCTTCAAATATTTAAATCCTTTCATTGTTGAATTATTGCGTTTACACGTTTCTGAAAATACAGACCGGCAGCTGGTCAACCCCTGGCTGGATTTGGCTCAAAATTTGACTGATACCTACACTATAGATGTTAAATCTGTGAACCGAATTTTATCTATTTGATTCTTTTCGTTTTGTAGTTATTGTATTAACTTATATTTGAACAGCCGCACAGACAGACTTCCTCTTTAGCTCAAAAGTTGATAGAAATCTACAGATTTGGTGCAAACATCGTATACCAAATTTCATCTGTCCAGCTGGAAGCGTTTTTGAGTTATGTTTGTCACAGACAGACGGACAGTTTTCAAAAATGTCTTTTTTTTTTAATGCAGGAAGGTCTAAAAAATGGAGATTCAAAAATGTCTTTTTTTTTTTTTTTTTTTTTCTTTCTTTTGACGATTACTATATTTTCTTTATGCCACATATAAGAGAAAGTAAAAATGCAAAATTATTTACTACATCTCTCCTACTTGGAAAGGGGGGCTTAAATAATATAAAGTACATTCATAGCAATTGAATGTACTTTATATTGTATTTAGCATCTTATAACTCCAATTTTCCTCTGATTTCTGAGGAAAATTCTGGATTATATTATTACAAATAATTTGTTTGACATTTCAGCTCGGGGGAAAATGGATATATGTGTGTGGGATACAGCTTCTAACGATATATTTCATACTGCTAATCACTTCTTCAGTATTTTGTATTGTTAATGACTTGTTCGAAATAAACCGGCCATGCACACTGAGCCTTTGGGAAAAAATTATTTTTGCTTATGGTTGCCGTCAGTAATGGTTTTACGCACTTAGTTGCTCAAGGAATTGCATAGTATGAAAACCTGCTTTCATATTTCAGCATATTCTTAACATGTTAATGATTTATATAAGATGATATTTTTTTATTTTATTTTATTAATTATTTTCTCGTGCAAGTAGAAATGAGAAATTATAATAATCGTCACAAAAAAATCGTACTTGAGATTTTGACGAATCTCCATGTTTTAGATCTCCCAGAGTTCGTTCTGAAAATGTCCGTCTGTCTGTTTATCTGTGACGAAGACAATTCAAAAACGCTTTGAGCTAGACGGATGAAATTCGGTATGTGGTCTTTGAATCAAAGTTTTAGATTTCCATTACATTTTTAGGTAAATCTGTTAAGAGAATACCTCTTTATCCAGCTGTTCTAATATAATTTAATTTAATAACCAAAAAACGAGAAAAGCTAGATGGGTAAAATTCAATACAAAAAATTCACAATTGTAGACTATCACTTATCAAATTTTGAGCAAAATACAATATCATCTGTTTTATGGCTCACCATCTCGGGTTGACAGTCTGTTGGTCTCAGTTTAAGAAACACGAAAAAGAAAAACTCAGTGACTTAAATGTATCAAATTTTGGCATGAGATTTTGCGATTACAAGTGTAATTGTGTGACAAATTTTTGTTTCAGTCGGTTGGGAAAAAGGAGTCTAAAACACAAATTTGATTTTGGAATTTTATCAATCGCATGCCAGGGATGACTCGCCTGGGATGACACGATAGATTCAATGCAAATACTAAATGTACACCAATGGTTAATACATCGTAACTATCGTAATCAAGCTTTCTTTGCAATAACAGCTTCGTTAGAGAGTATGCGAGAAAGTTTTGGGAGACCACTTCCACTGGTTTTTCTATCATCATGACTCCAGACTGCCCGTCATCCAGGTTTCTATATAATCTTATTGAAGCAGGTATTCAGTTTTATGAGTATTCTAACAACTAAGGGAACATAACGAAACATATAGGAACCTGTTCTAGTATACTTGACAAAGAATTAATGTTATCCTAATATTTTATTTCAAAGAAATTTGTTTATTTAACGACTAAGAAAATAAAGTTTTTGAATCGACTGTTGGACCTTTCCGCCAAGCTTCCTTGGCATTTGTTTATTGTACCAAGTTGAAAATCATCCACTGGTTGGCACATAATTCTATCTAATAGATGTTTTAATCCTTCGAAATATTTATCATAGAAAGCGGCAATATAATGTACTCTTTCCGACCACTGGATGTAAAAACATTTATTAAGCTAAATTATTTATAAATGTATTTTTTTGGATTTTGGTGTAGTTTAGTTATATTTACATTTAGTTTTAAAACAATTTGGGACGGACCTTGCAATTTTTAACCACGATTAGATCACGAGGACGACATCTGAGCTAGCATCTCTCTTTCCACACCGCAACAGCGGGAGGACATTTGGCCCTGAGGGATTTAACGCACCAAATCCACTTACATGACAGTTGTTCAGCGGAATCGGGTCTCGAATCTGGAACCCTCGGTCCCGAAGACGAGACCTTCCCACCAGGCCACCGCAGCCAGATTTGGATTCAGGGAAAAATAAATAGATTTATTAAAATATCACTATTTGAATTTTTAACAATAACAGATTGTGTGTGTGTGTGTGTGTGTGTGTGTGTGTGTGTGTGTGTGTGTGTGTGTGTGTGTGTGTGTGTGTGTGTGTGTGTGTGTGTGTGAAAAGAGAGAGAGTGAGAGAATAAGGGTTTCATTGAAACACGTTGTATAAAATCTCAAAGAAAGATCACGGAATCAAATGACTTAAAACTGCTTTTAACACGATAACTACACTTAAAAATACGAAAAAAAATAAGAATCTAAAAAAAAACAAAAAAAAAAACCTTATTCAATTGGTATAAAGAAAATAAATCCCCCCCCCCCCCCCTCTCTTCCCTTCTTTCCATCAACGGAAACAGAAAAATCACAATTCCATCACATGAAGCAAAATGCGTAAGTCGAGCTGAGTAGTGTTGCCTCAAGACCAATTGCTAAATCTTCTGTCAACTCACTGATAACAAGCATGCGTCACTGCAAACGATTTTGGATGTTTGCGGATAAAATGTATTCACCGGAGATTCAAGGATTGTGAGATTCTGTTTCGAAATCGGCGATAATTTACACTACTTTCCCTACCCGTGCCGGAATTGATCCATTCATAATGTAGACTTTTCGAGTTGTGTCGTAACAGCTGGTGATGCCGCGGTTTTGCGGTTAAGTTCTACGCGACGTCAGGAATAGAACACTTCGCTAAGCAGATTTGGTTGAGACGTGTTATTCGAAGAACTTATAAATAGCTTCTTTCATTTTAATAGTGTTAACGAAAAGTTTTTCGTTTCTTTTTTGTAGATTAAGATGTTAAATGTAAAATATCTAATAGTTTTATACTTTTTCTGTTGATTTCTATTTCTTTCGATAGATTTTTCCATTTTTTTTTAACATCGTTAACATATTTTATCCACAAGAAGCACGCATTATTTATAAGCAGGAGCGACGAATGCACACACAACACAAAACAACTTAAAGCGAAAAGAGAAAAATGAAGGCCAACTGAACATTTTATCCCTGACCTTATATAACATGAGATTTCTGACACGTGTCGATTATGGTTGGAATTTCTCGCACGTGGCTACCTAGACAAGAGAAGCAGAGGGATTCCTTCACTCGGCACATGTAACAAATAACGCAGTCATTTTTACAAAGCTTCAGTTGTATTAATTAGAAAGAAAAAGTGGAATGGGATCAGGAAATAAGAGAATATTTTAGAATGACTTTGACATGGGCTGAATTAGGATAAAATAATTAGGAAATTAATTAGGATTAAATTAAATTTTAAAATATCATTACACACACACACACACACATATATATATGTAATGATATTTTAACTCTAATTTCAATTTAATTAATTTTGAAGATTTTATCTTAATTTAGTCCATAGTAACTTCATTCTAAAATATTCTCTTATTTCGTGATCCAATTCCACTGTCTCTACTTAATTAATTCAAGAGAAGCTTTGCTAAATTGTTGAATCAGCTAAAATCTAACTTTCCCACACTACGCGTGAAGAGATAAAATACCGCTGATCATGCAAATTCTTTTTTAAAATCTCCCTCTGTTTCCCCTACCATGTCCACCCGTATAACGAAAATCCCTATCGAAATCTCATAATACATTAGCACTGTAAAGAAGTATTTTCCCTATCAAAATCATAGGTTATATAAGACCAGGGATAAAATGTCCAAGAGCTTTTTCCCTCATTCCGTTTCTGTGTCGCTCTGCGTGCTCATCGCTTGTACATATGCTTGCTTCTTCGAAATGAAATAAAACGACGTCACAAAATTAAAAGTATCTCCATTGTCTTCAAACTGCATCATGCTTCACAACAAATAATATTATATATATATATATAAACAGAGTAATCAAGTCTAAAACATTATCATTTCGAATAGAAGGGTTCGAAATCTCTTTTAAATTTTGTAGTCTTTATTCTATTTCACTTTTAATTAATTAAATTTTAAACCTTTTCAGTCAACCTCTTTTGAATGATGTGCTTTCGATAATCCCACATAGAACTTTTCAGTACACTATTTTCGATTTTTCATTGACTGATTGCGCCAAAAATTCGTTTCTTTTTCAAATTAATGGCTTCAAGTTGGCTCGAACTCTTACATTGTCTTTTTATAACAAGCAATTGCATTTCTCAATTGTCACTGATAAATTCCTGGAAACCATTTATTCAGATAACTTCAGTCAGTTCTGGAACTCAATTATGTGCGTTTTGCTGTTGACTTTTTTTGGTGTCTGTTTTCGGAAATTGCCATTTCTATTTCATCATCAAGGATTTCCTGGTGATTATATCTTATCCTATTGTTCTCCAAAATCGTTTAAAGGTTCATTGATTTCCCGAAACACTTTGGTGGAACAACTAGTTATATGTGTTAGGGTGCAAGTGAATTTATAAAGGAAAAGAAAAAAGAAGGGTTTGGTGTCGATTTACACTCATTAGTAAACAATTAATTAAAAGCGGGAAAAAATGATCACAGTTTTTAAAATATGACAACAAACTGTGTGAGATATCAAAATAAGGTAGAGTTAATTTGTAGCTAAACTGTGGAACAAATTCATAAGTCACCCTTTTCTTTCTAAAACTTTACATAGCCACCGGGAGTGGTTTCTCTAGAAATTTCTAGCATATTCTTTACTAAAGGTGTTTTCCCAGAAAACGTCTAGCGTGGCATTGGCTTAAAATAATTATGAAATGCTAACTTTTGGCATGAATTTAGTATTTTTACTGAATCTATCGAGTCGTCCTTGGTTAATTTTTTGCTATTAATCCCTGTTGTGTTGTGACTGTGACGGATTGTGATGAGCGAGGATAGAACATGGGACTTTGTGGTTCGCAGCCCAGTAACATGACCACGATACAAAAGCAATTGCTCGGGTAGCGTAGCTGTTAACTGGCTTATAAGCTTTCAGTACAGATTCTCCCTCCAGTGAGTCGGAGGTGAGACGAACGATATGGCTGTTGAGTGGTTGAGTATTAGCTGTTGAGTCTAATGCGCCAGTACCCATTTGAGTAGCGATAAGCTTTGTGGCGAGCGTGTGTGGGTGAGTCGTTGCTGTTGCGTCAAGTGAGTCTGACGACTTTGTGTTGCTGCGTCGAGTCTGACGACTTTGGGTTGTTGTGGGTATATGGCGCCAAAACAGCTGTACGTAGGTTGAAATTATCACGTCCGGGTCACCAATGTGGCGGATTTTGATGAGCGAGGATAGAACCAGGGACCTTGTGGTTTGCAGCCCAGTAACATGACCACGATACAAAAGCAATTACTCGTGTAGCGTAGCTGTTAACTGGCTTATAAGCTTTCACTACATGACTTCTGGCACTTTACAAGCCCCTGTCAGTGATTTAAGTCGAGTGAGTGTCTCTTGTTTATTCAATAGTGCCAACTAGGATCAAGAGTACGACTTAGCTACTACATGCGTCACATTCGCTTGCACAACCCCTTTTTATAGGGGAGGGGAAATTCACTCGCCTCGCAGATAGAATACAGAAGAAGAAAAACCATGCTCGAACCGGGACGCCCAGATCACGGGGAAGACACGTTACCCTTATGCCAAGATGCCGACCTATTAATCCCTGACATTCGTTAATAGTACCTAAAATTCAAATTTGTGTTTTAGGCACGTTTTTCTAAAATGGTGGAAGCAAATATTTTGACATCAAAGTGCACTTGTAGTGACAAAAATATTTAATACCAAATTTCATACAATTAAGTCACTGCATTTCAGAATTATGTCAGTTACATGTATCTGAAATTATATACCCACAGGTCGTCAATTGTTTGTTTGATTTAGTTCAAAATTTTATAGACGTCTACACTATAGATGTTAAATCTTTGTACCAAATTTTATCTGTCTAACTCTCCTCGTTTTGTAGTTAATCGTATCAACTTGTATTTGGACAGTCGGAGAGACAGACTTCCTCCCTTTAGATTTTGCTCAAAATTTCATAGAAATCTATAACTTTGGAGGGAAGACGATATCTCAAATTTCATTCTTCTAGCTCAAAGCGTTTTTGAGTTATCTTTGTCACAGACAGACCGGCGAACATTTTCCAAAAATGTATTTTTCGAACTGTGGGAGGTACAAAAAAAAAGGAAATTCGTTAAAATTTCGAGCTTTAATTTTTTGACGATTACAATGCTTCGTATACGAGAAAGAAAAAATAAATTACATAGTTTTCAAAATTTCAGCAAATTTGTATATTTATAAATACTGGAAATTAACCTTATTAATAAAAACATTTGTTCGGTAAATATTATAATATAGATCTGTTAATTGACATTTAGCAGACGATTCCTTTTCAGACATTTTATTACTGCTACTATTTTTATTTCTGTTAAAATATTATTAAAAAGTAAAAGCAAACGATTTTTTTCTTTGATAAACATATTTTGTTAATATTATTTCGATTATTTTTTGTATAATAGCTGATGATCCATTGTAAACCTTCTGGAATCTGGCAATGTTTGTAAGATACGCTGTTAAATTGAAAGAATAAACAAGCCGATGGAATTCTATTATGCTTGGAGTATTATTTTTATTTTAAGAATTTAAGATGCTCTGCGAGCTATAGTTTGAAGCTTAAGAAAACGGGTAGTTTTCTAGAAAGCATGCAAAAACATTAATGCAAGACTTTTTTAATTTGCTGTCATTGTTTGTTATTACATATAATTTAATGCGTAACTGAAATTTCAATTAATCGCTTAACTTTTTGAATAATTAAGTTTAATTGTAGTGACCTGCCTGTAAAGTATTTATTACGAAGAGTTCTAAGTTCGAAACCTGATTTCTCTAAAGAAATGCTGAAAAGCGGGTCTAGTACACACCAAAACCGTCAATGCCAGCAACCGTCAACACCTGAATAAAGAGCGCTGCGCCCCCTTCATCATCATCCCATCAAGGTTCAAATTAAGAATTACGTTCCAAAATAACCCTAATATTGCCTGAAATGGGAAATTAATAAAACTAAATACTGTCTGTCCACGACAAGAATACTGCTAGACATTCGTCTATGTTTACGGCGGGCGTTATAGAAACAGGTTACTGTAGGAAGAGTTCATTTCGCAGAGGTAGAAATTCATTCAAGTTTCTTACATTGGCACGTTTAGCGCCAAAGTGGCGATATTTGGTATTATTACATTTAATTCTTGAAAACAAATTTAAAAAAATAATTCACTCAGCTGAAAATCATTTGCATACTCGGAATATTGAAAATATCCGGCATTCCTGTCATATGTATACAAAGAACAAAACAAATCAAATAGAAAAACTGAATAAATATTTGTATGTCTAACGACTACACAAGAAGAAAAAAAAAATTAAGAAGTAAAATCATGCATGACAAAAAATTAATCGTCTTCATTTCATTTGCTCTAAATTTATATAAGTTATTAATATCAAATTCTCCGCAGCAAACGCGAGGCAATCTAATTTCACATAATTAATCGTAATTTAACATAATTAATCGTACTTATTTCATAAATTTTATAAAAGTGCTTTTATTTTGTTTTAAAGTAAAATGCTCATTGTTAAATAGGTTTGAAACCTTTCCAAATTTATATTTATTTTTCTGATGTATATACTATTTCCCGAAACACAAAATTAACGATTACCACACTATCAATTTTCAGATTTTTAAAAATCAAACTGTGATTTGTAACTTATTTTCAATATGCACAAGCTTTTTACAGCATAATTAATTTCGCAAAGTTTATATGTAAAAGTATTCTGAATTTGAAGATAATTCAAGTGTTCATTCATGCACGTGCCAGATGTCCCAGATTTAAAGGAACCCAACTAAATAAGCCCAATATCGCTTTACATTATTCTACGAAAAACGCGGTAAAAGTTTGTTTTTGTATTCCAGATTACCATTTATTCATTTCCCCCGGCTTGAAAAAGAAATACAATTATTTCAAAGAAAAAATTTTCTCACGAGCTGTCAATTCAAATAAGAGTGATAAATGAGCTTTTCCTTTCAATGTATCCTCGAAGCAATAAAGGATCCAAATTCCTGCATGCATTTTATCGTTTCGGGGTTGAAAATTCTTCACTCCTAATGTTCTTCACATTTCTATTCAAAGCCTATCAATACCGTTTGAGAATACATATCTGCTACCGTTTTACTATCACAATCAGTGCACCTGAGTAGAAAGGAATCTCGTTAAATACTTTAATCCTTCTAACTCACATTAACGTGCATACAATTTTTAGATTCTTGGAATCCTAGTTAAGAAGGAAAGCTATTGAAACTACAGAGAGGCGAGACAACAAGTCTCAATAAATGACTATTTTTCTTTATTTTATTGAAAAAAAAGTAATGCGCTACCTATAATATAATATTTTTTCATATCATTATATAGTTGAACTAGCCGCCTTTGGCGACCAGCCGGTTAGCCCATCTTAATGTTCGTTAAAATTTTAATAATTAAATATTTTATGCAATTCCTACTTTAATAACTTCTTTATCAAAATATTTTAAAACTTCAAATTTTGATATATAATTCACTCATAATATTATAAACGCCTTCAGTCACAACGTAATATGTATCTCTCTAATTTTCTGTTAGTTCCCGTAGAATTTATACTATAAATTAAAGTGGAAAGGATTAATCTGCAATTAATATAATAATATTTTTTACTGAAACAAAGTATTTTTTTGTAATATGATTACTGAAAAAAGTCACTGAGCGTTTAAACTTTATGGGCACTAAAGAATATCTTTCCTAATTTATGTAATATTTCAAGAATTTGTCAACAAAATATTCTCAGATTCATCATGACCAGAACGATTCATTAACAATGTTTCATTTTAAATGCATGAAACATTAAGAAAATAAATAGAATCGTTTAAAATAATCGGTTGAAAACAGGTTAAAAAAAACTACTTAAAAAACGATGTACTTAAAACTATAAGCGTATACAAAAAATATATAACTAACTTAAATACAATTTAATTACAAAAACATGCAACGAACCTAAAAATAATTTAAATCGAGTCCGCTTCCGTTGAAATGTAAACAATCATAATACAATGCGCATGCGTGAATTTTCAACGCCAGTTACGGAACGCAAATGCGTGATTTTTTCTACGCCAGTTGGGGTAACGCTATGCAGATTAGAAATTTTTAATTTTCTTTATTCTGTTTTATTTTAATTCAAAAGTACTTAAGAATGAATCTGAAAGATCGATTCATTAACAATGTTTCATTTTAAATGCATAAAACATTAAGAAAATAAATAGAATCGTTTCAAATAATCAGCCGAAAAATCTTAAGCGTAGCCTCATGACTGTTGGGGAAAAAAATTGAAGCCGTACTCATTTGGCGATTTGAAGATTTTTTTGGCGGGAAAGTTAGTTTTTAATTAATAATTAAAATTCTATTTAAAAATTCAAAAAAAGGGCTACCCTATCTTTTAAGTTAGATCAAACTGCACACGGTGTGCAAATTTGATTAAAATCGGTTAAGTAGTTTAGGAGTCCATCGCGGACAAACAACGTGACACGTAATTTATATATATTAAGATAATATTTAGCGATAAAAATTTAATAGAATTACTTCTTAATAATTGCATATACTCATTCAATTCCAGAAAAGAAATTAAATCGTTTTAATCTCTAAATATTTTCATATAGCATAATAGAATCACTATTTTGAATTTCAAAGTAATTCTTTTTTTTTTAAACTATAAATACAATTTCTCATAATTATTATTTAACACTAAGAGCAAAAGGTTAAAACAACGGGTTTTTTTTCCCCTCCTCATTTTTTTTTATCTTGACAATGATTGTGATAGTAGATAACTAAATTAATTATACCTGTAGATTTAAGGAAATTACTCAATAATTTCGATGAAAATAAAATACTGAATTGTGAAATATACTTGTTTAAAAAATAATGGAATTCAAAGTTCCCTGCAAGAACTTTTTTTTAATAAATTTTCAATACACTTTTCAAATAAAAAATTCAAAATGAATGATCAATTAATTTTACTTATACAAACAGCTGAGTATAATTTGCTTTAAAAGTTTGAACTGTGCATTTTTTTTATAAATATAATCTGAAATGGATTTCTATATTTTCCAGTTCCATATATCGATCAATTCAAAAGGCGATCTTATTTATGCTAAAAAGTTAAATTCTAATTTACGATAATTATTTTATTAAATTTCAGTTTATAACATTAAATAAAAGTTTTTGATCCAGAAAAAGTTATAAAAGTATATATATAATGATATTTTAAACTCTAATTTCAATTTAATTAATTTCCAAGGTTTTATCTTAATTTAGCACATAGTAACTTCATGCTAAAATATTCTATTATTTCCTGATAAATATTAGAATCTATTGTTTCTTTCTTCGTTTCACTTTCTACAATTTAAAGTATTATCATAACAATTATAAAAATTAATTAATCAGCAATTAACTAACTAAATTTCATGCTTTAAATTTAGTAAAATCTGCAAAATAAATAAATAAAACAGACCTTAAAAAATAAGGACAATCAAAACTATGTTAAACTGAAACTTTTGATTATTAACACAAACATGAATGGTAGAAATCAAGAACACATTAATGAAAAAAATAGAAAATAATAACAATGTATCAGAAACAAAATGTATTAGACTAAATACAATTCCATTCTGCTATAATCTATAATTGAATAATCGAAAAGAAATAAAAAAGCAATTTTAAAACTCACTTTTTATTTATAAAATATATTAATTATGATTAAAAGAATGCAAAACTATATTATTTTAAAATGACAAAACTAGCAGAGATCGAGTGACAGTTGTGTAGTTTCTTAAAAAAATTCTGAATCACTGTCACATGATTCCGTTTCTTCTGAATCGGAATCCGATTCAGTACTTCCAATTTGAACTACCAGTTCGTCTACTACTTCCTCTAAAATTCCATCTTTTTCCCAATAAGAATTTTCAAGTTTTTCCACATGACGGCAATGAGCCTCCCATTCCTTGGAAGACACTCCGCCCAAAGCATCGCACAACAGATTCTGTAAGTTTTCTAAACTTAAGTCTCCTGTTATATTTCTCTCTTTGATGAGTCTTTTGACTGAAGACCAAACGTATTCAATCGCATTTAAATCGCAATGGTAGGGGGGAAGTCGCAAGACATAATGCCCATTTTCTTTTATTATGCTGTCAATTTTATATATGATTTCTTTAGGGCGATTCCTATCAATTAGCGAATACAGTTCCGCTTTCCTCATTTTCATATCGCATTCTATTCCGTTATTAATCAGCCAATCGGTCATTTCTTTCTTCGTACTGTATTTGGTAGGTGTCGGATTTGCAACTTTTGTGTGATATGGAGCATTGTCCATGCACACGACACTTTTTGGGCGCAAATTTGGAATGAGTTTTTCCAACACCCATTTCTCAAAATTTTCATAATTCATTTGGCCATGATAATCACCAGTTTTAGTTGACGCTTTGTAAATTAATTGAGCGCCAGGAATAAATCCCGTGGACGAGCCAGCATGCACAATGATCAATCGATTTTTGGAATTTACATTTATTTCGGCTCCTGAAATTGTATCACTTTGCCAGCATTTTCTAAATGTTAGATTACTGTCGACCCACGTTTCATCAATGAAAACTATCTGGCATTTACTTTTTCTGTACTGCCTCATTTTTCGCAAGTAGTTGTTTCTCCAAAACACAATATCAGGTCTTTCGATGAGAAATTTTCTTTTATTCGCGCATTTCTTCCAGCGAAAATTCATTGAATGCAAAACTTTCCTCAATGATTCCTTATTCCAATGAAAATTCAACTTCTCTCTCAATACGGGAAGTAATTTTCTTAAAGAAGGCACTTTCTTTTGCTGGACGTAAAAATCTTGAACTGTTTGATGAATAACACATTTGTCGAAGTCGTCAATTTCACAATTTCGGTCAATAGGCCTTTTACGGTGCTTTCCAGGAGTACTCAAAACTTCCGTTTTGTCCAGTGTCGAAACTTCATTTTTAATTTTCCTAATAGTGCCTTCCGACACTCCAGTCGCCTGAGCAGCTCTTTTCAAGGCTTGTGGAAGAGGAACCTTCAAAGATTTTGCTGCAGCTTCTTCGGAGCAGAACTCTGCAACATTATGCACAATTTTACGTGCTTGTGATTTTAAAGTCTCTCCTTTCTTAAATCGAAAAGGCATTTTAAAGGATGTCAAAATTTACGAGACAAAAAAAAATATTAAATAATAAAATGCAGTTAATATTAACCAAAGAAAAGATTAATAAAATATAAAAGAAATAAGTTAAGCGAATATAAAGATACGTGCAACTGCGATTAAAGCGAGAAGACGAATGAGCAATAGATTTTCTGTTATCGCTTCACATTGACGTCAAGAAAAAGAATACCCCCCCAGACTTCTTTCCGATTCCACCCATTGAAAATGGATCATCCCTACCGCAACCTGTTTCTATAGCGCCCGCCGTAAACATAGACGAATGTCTAGCAGTATTCTTGTCGTGGACAGGCAGTAGAAAGGTCCAGATCCTAAACTCCAATAGGATCTTTATGCAAGTTGTGTTAATCAGCTTCTACGTGAAGAAGAATATATTTTTTAAACGACTCTTCTATAAAAATGATTGTAAGTATAAATCGAAAGAAACGTCGTGTTATAAATATCATATTTTGACATAATCTTTAATTAGTATATCTATAAACAATAAGCGAAATTGAATTATTTGCCCTTAAAAATGCAAGTAACTTTGCTTTTCTAAAGTTTTTTTAAATCAAATTTCTGTAGTGCCAATAAATTTTTTATTTACGTCTGATACAAAAAAAAAAAAAAATGCAAGATAAAAATTGTCCATTTATATAAAAAAAATATCAGATTAAAATTATGTTTGAAATTAAAAAGATATTTTTGAATGATCAATATAAAAATAAACATTTCGAGCATATTAATTATAAATAACTTTAGAAATGAAAACAATTATCTAAATTCTCCTTTAATTTTATAACTATTTGGATTTAAATTATCTTTTTTTTATGTAAATATTTTTCATTTAAAGTAACCTAATTGACGAATCGCAAATGAGATAGATACGAAGAGAGAAAAAATAACAACGCTAGAGTATCAAAACAATTAATATTGTTCTCTGTTCTTCTTCCACTGCAAGTAGAATAATCACGATATACAATCAGATGTACGAACAAGTTAACTTTTGTTCCATTTCATTCTGTTCGTGCTCATGTTCGACAATGGAAACAATAATAATATATTTGTTCTTAATAAACGTCAGTGAACATTTAATTATGAGATCGTTCGGGTGTTTTTTATTTCGTTTTGTTACCTTTGTACTGATATTTCAGAGAATTCTAGGTATTTGGGACAAATTTATAGGCAGACGATTTCATCATAATGTTCTTTGCCAGACTTCCGTATGCTAGCAGATGTCGAATAAAATCGTTGTTATTTTTTTTTTATCACGATGATATCAACTATGGTCGAAGTTTATTGTTCAACGCGTTTTATTGAGGTCGATTTGCTTTTTCAAGGTTTACATTGTTTTGATCATATTCATTTCGTACTTTTGTTTTTTAATAAAGAAATTTGACTAATTTTTGTATTTTTGAGAGAAAAAATTAATTTCTTAAGTATAGTAATTTGTTTTATATAAAAAAAAGACTAGATATATCACTTTTAATTTCTTTGGTTATAATTTCTTTTAGAATATATTAGTTTGATAATGCTTATAGGCTAAAAGCAAAATTCATTTGAAACGATCTACACTTCAAATCGTTGAACCTTCAGCAACAAAGTTTGATGTGTACGACTTTTTGCGGAATATATTAAATGTTTTACAAAATATTAATTAGATTCTAGATTGTTAACAAAATAATTAGAATTTAAAATTATTGCCTCGATCAATTGTATATTATCACAAAAAAAAAACTATTTTTACGTCGTACTGAAATTTTTTTTTAATTCATATTACATTAATATCAGCGCTTCCTTACAATCTCTTGGCATATGAAAAAACCATCACCAAGCCATAAGCAGGAATGGCTGAAAAGAGTCGCCAGCAATTTCCTTTCCAGGCAAAAAATCCACAGTATAATCAAATTTATAAGTGAAAATAGAGACCTATTCTTGCCTCCATAGCTCTCAACATCAAGTCTCATACCAAAAAAGACTAAGGGAAAAAACAAGAACCGCAGTCTCCTGCCACAGATTTCAATCAATCAGAAATTGTCTTCATTTCCATTTCTCAAATTATTTTCCATCTGATTTTTTTTAACTGCATCCTGATCTACTATATCATAAAAAATAAGTAAACACAGATTATATGTATATTTTTACGCATTTTATCTCTCAGCCTTATACTTCTAAGTTTATTACTACAAATTATATTTTTAAGTTGAAAAATTATGTAAACGGTCTCATCTTAATATAATTTCTTATATAATTGTAAATTCTGTAAATAGTTATTTTTATTTCGTTTTTCTGCTGTAAATATTTTGTTAATTAAATAAAATTCCCGTAACATGCCCACCAAACTGTTCAGTGACCAGAATGGTCACGGATACGGGCCTATGAGACTGCGTTCTGTTCTGTATGTGATTTTTTAACATTTTAATATATTTTTTTCAAAATTAGTTTTAAACAAAATTTTGTAAGAATGCTATTCCTTCATATATTCCCATGCAAAAAAATAGTACGATTGCGAAGAGCCTGAATATTAGTATTTTTAAAGTTTTCTTGCGACTAAGCAGAGAATAAATATTAGATTTTACAATTTATTGTTGGCTAGTGCTTTAACATATTACAATCAGAAAACAAACGAAGTGAGCACACGCAACTGAACAATGTGGCATTATGACGTCAGCTTATTCTGTGAGTTGCTATCTTTTGAGATTAAAATCCTATCCCACATCCATTTATTTATTCCATTATTATAATTATATAATATTATTATATATATAATATAATTATATTATATAATTCATTTATTATTTTACAACAACAACAACATTTATTTAATAATTGACTATGTACCAAAGAACCAATCATCGGGCTTTCAACTGTTCATGTGAATTCTTCACTTTTAAATTCATATGAAAATCTATGGCTTCTATATATGTCATCATCGTTCACTCCCACCCCCTCATTTTCGTGTGAAATCTCAAAAATATGCATTACGTAAACTTTCTGAGGCGAAAAAAACTAGTCTCCCAGATACAGTTACATTTCCGCTTCTTATTTCCCTTGAAAGATTATAAATTCTATATAAGTCATTATGGTGATTTGTCCCTCTCCAAATCCTCCATTTCTTAGAGACTCGCAAAATAAAAACATGGCATAGCCCCTACACCTAAAGAACTGGACTGATTTCGCCAATTAACCTCGCCATTTTGTAATCATAGATTTAAAAAAAACCAAAATGCTGTGTGTTCATTAGAAATTGTAATCTAAAATAGAACTTTCATACGGTGAAATAAATTGGTTAACAATACTAAATTATTGGTTGTCAGAAGTAGCTAATTAATTTTATAACAAGTAAAATAGTTTTGAAAAAAATGATGAGATTCTAACCATCAAATTTGTAATTTTTGTGACGCCTTTTATCAAACAAACAACATTTTAAAGCAGACAACTGTAAAAACAAACTCGTGTACTTCGTTCGATAGCCGCATTGTTTAAAATTTCTGCAAAAAAAGCGTAGGATTTTTTTCCTTCATCAAAAATGCGTATCCCCAACAATTGTTTTCTTCACTTCCCAAGCCAAGTTTTCCTTCTAACGATTCTTCTGGGTAATGAATATTTTATTGCTTAACTGCAACCGTCCCTGTCTTTCGTGGCTTCCAACAGAAATCTCAGGCGATGATATATTCGACTTTTCCGGTTTTCTTGCAACTAAAATTACTTTAAATATCCGCCTAAGACTTATTTGTCACGATTTCTAAAGCTGCTTTCATGGCTTTAATGAAACCACCCGCTTTCTGTCTTGATCCACTTTGTTCGCTGCACGTTTAAAAGCGCTTTCACACTGATTTCGTTTTTGGAAATAAAAAATAAAGCGAATTACAATTGTCAGTTGCAAGGCATAGAACAGGGAGAAGAAAAAATTTATAATTCCGAAAATACGTGACTGTAGAATAGCTCTTTGTTGGTCTTAAAATGGAATAAATATCTTTATTTAGTAAAAAACATAGATAAATGAAGTGAAGGGGATTATTTTTTCGTCGTTGTTTTTATGTTTATTCAAAATGGCATCGATTGTTGCTTAGCTTCGAATTATAGTGAGAAAAAT
Organism: Argiope bruennichi; assembly: GCF_947563725.1. Classification (NCBI taxonomy): domain Eukaryota; kingdom Metazoa; phylum Arthropoda; class Arachnida; order Araneae; family Araneidae; genus Argiope; species Argiope bruennichi. The sequence goes on along the minus strand of NC_079151.1, from coordinate 119,152,095 downwards.
CGAATATGCAATTTAGAAGTGTTTCTTTAAAGTAGTGGCGGATTTACATATTTTATCGCCTGAGACAGTGAACGTTATGATGTCATTGTCAGTTTAATTTCACATTTTAATGCAGTTTTAACTTAATCAAATGCTAATTATTTACTTTAATTAATTTTTATTAATTACTAGATAGAATGCCAGCTTTGCTCTGAATGAAATTTTCTTATTTTTTAAAATTAATTAAATGCTTACAATTAAATTAATTTCATGATAACTTCATTTATATATTCACCATTTGACAGCGAAATTTTGATTATGCTTTGCTTGCGAAAAAGTAAGTATTTATTTAATATAGCTCGACAAAATCCCAAGGAGTTCGTAAACAAATGTTGTTCATTAATTTAATGTTTTTTTAAAAAATTTTAAGGCAACAGTTCATTTTATATAAAGCTTTTCCATCTTTTATCGTCTGCAAATGTGTCTCTTTTTTTATTGTTAATAAATCCATCTATCGTCTGTAATTTTATTTTTGATTAATAAGATTCTTTTAAAACCAATAAAATCCTTTAAAATATTATTAAAAAAACAGAAATATGAAAAAATAAAGATATAAATAGGAAATAAATTCAAAAGTGTTTCGTTCGATCAAAGCTAGTTCTTCAACCAGGAGATTTATCAAAATCTCGAGATTAAATTTCTTAGCAATTACAATTTTTTTCTATGTATTCTTTATATATATTATTCTTTATATATACAAAGAGAATTTTGAATAAGAAAAGAATGAGTGAAACATTAACTTGATTATAACTGAAGCGCCAGTTGAAATTAATTATGTAGAAGAAAAAATTATTTCAAGATTCACTATCCCTTAACATGACAGTAGCAATAACACAATATTACTCATTATAGTCCTAACGTATTAACAGGACGTCTAAAAAATATTGTGGCAAATTTAAAACGAAATAACAAGGCATCTGAGGTACTGCTTTATGCTACTCTTTAGGGTATTAACATCTCATTTACAATTAACATTGTGATTAGATGCAAAATAGGCAGATGGTTGCTAAGCCTACTTGATAGAGATGCTTTAAAAGAGTTCTAATTTATTCGTGAGTCATTCCATTGAAATGTTTAAACATACAGAGCGAAGACAAAGCAAAATTAAAATATGCAATGAACCAGTTAGACGTTAAAGTGCATAAATATTTTGAAACCGAAAAGTTACATAATAAAATTGATGTATGATAATATGACTTAGCGATTTGAATATTATTACTTTCATATAAGTTGATATCTCATTGAAAATGATTGCTCTAGTATTCACACTCGCTACAGAAATAAAAAAAATGGAGTTTTTTTTTTGTTTCTTTTTTTTTAGCAATCTTCATTAGGTTGAAATAAAATGCCATTTAAAATTGGTGGCATTTTTCCTATTCAAAAACTGTTAATAGGCAGAAAATTTTTTGAAATTCCAATGACAATATTTTTGAAATGCCCATCATTTCCAGCAACATTATATAAGTGAAGAACATTTCCGAATTCTGCTTTGATGATAAATGAATTATTATCCTTTGTAGTTGCGATAAGAGCATAGAAATCATTTTTCCAAGACATTTTAATATATTACATGCAAAGAACAGCAGCTCGGAGCTCTTTTCAACTCATTTGAGATTTCACCGAATGATAAGCTTCTTCTATAGAAATTTATTTGTTGTAGGGTATGATTAATAAATGTTTTTTTTAATATTTTACATAATATCTCTTATAAGAAATCGGAAAGGTTTCTAAAATATAAATTATATTAATCTGCTATCGCACATTTCAAGTTACTTCATGAGAATATTTTTATTTTGTTATATAAATTTTGACTACCTGGAACTGTATTTTTAAACCATATCTGATCTCACAAAATTCATGAATAAATTGAACCATCCAAAATGTTTTCATAAAAAGTATAGATTGAGCTTCATACTTCAATCCTGCTGTAAAAGTATTTTTTTTTAATAATGTAATCAGAAATTTAAAAAAATAGTGAAATTTAGCATCTAAACTCGAGTATTATGAATATGTAATTTCTTTAATATTTCATGTTGTTGAAAATTCGGATTTAAATTTAATTCCCATAATCAATAATCTTTGATAATCAATGGTATTTATATTCATATCTAACGAATTATTTTGGAGCCATAAATCTTATTTTTAAACAACATCATATTCTTATATGATAAAAATTACATAGACGCTTTAATCAAGGCATCATTATCATTCAATTATGTTTCAGTATCATAATATGGCATGTCAGCGAGTCTTGCATGGTTTCAAAAACTGACTCAAAGCTGACAGCTGGAATCGAGGTTTTAATGCACAAAAAATTAAACAAACGGGAAGAACAGAATAACATTTAATTAAAACATATTTTTTGTTTAATCTAATGGAATTCGATAAGAATAAACTGAATGCAAATAACATGAATTATATTTCTTAGATTTTAATCTGAGGGTCGGGATAGTCTGGTTGGTAGGGCGTTGCATTAGCATCCCTTGAGTTATGAGTTCGAACCCGCCAGCCGAGAAACTCTTCATGTATGGTAGTGGCTGGAGCACGCATAAATCTGTAGTGGTCACAAAGTCTTCCAAAGTAGCGAATTATACTACTCGGGGTACTGGTTCAGATGTTATCGTTCTCTGGTTCAGGTCTAAATTACGATCTGTGGTTGAAGTAATGAAATGCATGAATGTAGTTCGCCCCTTAAAAAGGGTTCTGACTCGTTAGTAGTTAATTGCTGTACACTTGTCCCAAGTTGGTCTAGAACAAGAGAGGCAAAAATTTCAGCTTAAATTCGCTAACTTAGCAACCGGTCTTGTCTATGAAAAGTACCATCAAAAACAACAACAGATTCTAATATAAATGTTAGATAACCATTTATTAATATTGATGATTATTTCATTTGCTATGAAAATATGAATTTAGTTAATGGGAAACAAAATCTGATAATAGAAACGGAAGAAAAAAAATGCCTCTATAGAATTAATTTATTTAAAATATAATAAATATTTTATAAGCTACAGTTAGTGCAATATTATAATGTATCAGCGATTTTAATTATACACTAAAATTCTGAATTTAACGTAATTAAAATTTATGAAAGTCATGAATTTTCTATAAAAAAAAATCTGAAAAATTGTCGGCCCAAGTTAATTCAAGTTGAAGAAATTTACTGTTATTCGATTAATTGAATACATAAAAAAAATTTACATTTATATATATACTAGCCGCCTTTGGCGACCAGCCTGTTCGCCAATCTTAATGTTCGTTAAAATTTTATAATTAAATATTTTATGCAATTCCAACTTTAATAGATTCTTCAGCAAAATATTTTAAAACTTCAAATTTTGATAGTCATATAATTCACTCATAATATTATAAAGGCCTTCAGTCATAACGTGATATGTATCTCTCTCATTTTCTGTTACCCCTCGTAAAATTTATGCTTTAAATTAAAGTGTAAATGATTAATCTGCAATTAATATAATAATATTTTTTACTGAAACAAAGCATTTTTTTAATAATATGATTACTGGTAATAGAGTCACTGAGCGTTTAAACTTTATGGGCAGTAAAGAATATCTTTCTTAATTTATATAATATCTCAAGAATTCGTTAACAAAATTTTCTCAGATTCATCATGAACAGATCGATTCATTAACAATGTTTAATTTTAAATGCATCAAACACTAAGAAAATAAAATGAATCGTTTAAAATAATCGGTCTAAAACAGGTTTAAAAAAACTACTTAAAAAATGATGTACTTAAAACTATAAGCATATACAAAAAAATATATAACTAATTTAATTACAAAAGCATGCAACTAACCTAAAAATAATTTAAATCATTAAAAACAGGTTAAAAAACTACTTAAAAAACGATGTACTTAAAACTATAAGCATATACAAAAAATATATAACTAACATAAATAAAATTTACTTACAAAAGCATGCAACTAACCGAAAAATAATTTAAATCATCCGTTGAGAATGGTTGTCATGACAACAATCAGAATACAATACGCATGCGTGAATTTTCTTCGCCAGTTATGCTAACGCAAATGCGTGAATTTTTCTACGCCAGTTGGGGTAACGCTATGCAGATTATACATTTTTAATTTCCTTTATTCTGTGTTATTTTAATTAAAAAGTACTTCAGAATGAATCTGAAACACGGATTAATTAACAATGTTTAATTTTAAATGCATAAAACATTAAGAAAATAAACAGAATCGTTTGAAATAATCCGCCGAAAAATGTTAACCCTAGCCTCATTACTGTTGGGAGAAAAAAGAAACTGAAGCCTTACTCATTTGGCGGTGGGAAAAAGGGAAGATTATTTTGGCGGAAAAGTTGGCGGTGGGGAAAATGGAAGATTTTTTTGGCGGGAAAGTTAGTTTTTAATTAATAATTAAAATTTCAAAAAAAGGGACCCCGGTGCACATTCCCGATCTCTAAGGTATACATGTACCAAATTTGGTAGCTGTAAGTTGAATGGTCTGGCCTGTAGAGCGCCAACACACACACACACACATTGAGTTTTATTATAAGTATATATATATATATATATATATATATATATATATATATATATATATATATATATATATATATATATATATATCTATATATATATATATATATATATATATATATATCTATATATATATATATATATATATATATATATATATATATATATATATATATATATATATATATATATATATATATTATTTCGGGCATAGTATACTATTTCGTATATGAATGTCTTCAATGTAGCAAAGTATTTAATTATTTCACGAAGTCGAATTACAGAGTTAGTCTTGCATCGTCATTCAAAGAAATATCTAAACGCTTCTATTTATTCAGGAGTTAGATCACTGGCATCAAAACCAAAATTTTTTATGGCCTTAAAAAAATAATCTTTTTAAATATATATATTCTGTGTTTATGTAGATGGTTCGTGTCCGGATTAAAATTTTTGTTAATGCAGTTTTTGTCAAGAAATACACCCAATTTAATTTTTCATATTAAATTAGCTTGAATAAACACACAAAAAATTTTCCATTTTCCAGAAACGGCTTCTGGATTATGAATAGTTAAAAATAAGTCTCTGAGTGCTAAATGGAGAATGCTTTTTCTAGACATAAGAAATCCATTACAATAATTCCATTAAACTAATACTTATAACCAATAAAAATCGTGCATTTAATCTAAATTAAAGTCAGAATTTATAATTTTGATAAGTTCTTTAATTTATATCTTAAAACATATTGAATAGAAACATAAAAATTCTGATATTAATTGAAAACTCAGCAACAGAAACTGTACTATTCAAAATTTCAGCTATTTCCGTTTCGTAGTACTGAAGATGCAAGACAGGTGGCACTAATGGAAGATGTAATTAAATAATTCGATTACCGCCATTTTCACTGTTTTCACAATGTCATTACAAATTTAATAACAAAAATTTTTAAATAAAATAGCGGCGAAAAAAATGCAAGAGAAAACAAAGTAAACCCTGGATTCTAATTTGAATTAATAATTAGGCTTTTATACAATTAATTAATACATTCATTTTAAAATAATTATCGCACAAAAAGCTAAAAGCTAAAAGGCAATCAGCAATAAAATCTCATTCACTCAGACATGAATAATGTTCTTTTGGCGCAGAATTTAATGGAAAGGATAATTATAAGAAAGGATTTGTTTTATAAAGAAAGTGGTGGCAGAAAGTTTTGAAAATTCATTTACAAAAGTCATTGATAAAATAATAATAATAACAGATGGGAATGTTTGAGAAGCAAAAATAAGTATAAAACAATTCTATGAAAGGATTTAATGCTACCATTAGATTTTCATATAGGGCCATTTGTAAAAAGGTAATAAAACTTTTAAGCTGTAAAAGCCGATCTTCTTGATGAACTTTTTGATACTTTTTATTAAGTACTAATCTATCTATCTATACTTAAAATAAAGCTCAATGTGTGTGTGTGTGTGTGTGTGTGTGTGTGTGTGTGTGTGTGTGTGTGTGTGTGTGTTGGCGCTCTACAGGCCAGGTCATTTGACATAAAGCTACCAAATTTGGTACATGTATACCTTAGAGGTCGGGAATGTGCACCTTGGGTCCCTTTTTTTGAAATTTTAATTAGAATTTTAATTATTAATTAAAAACTAACTTTCCCGCCAAAAAAATCTTCCATTTTCCCCACCGCCAACTTTTCCGCCAAAATAATCTTCCATTTTCCCCAACGCCAAATGATTTAAGCTTTAGTTCTTTTTTTCTCCTAACAGTAATGAGGCTAGGGTTAAGATTTTTCGGCGGATTATTTCAAACGATTCTGTTTATTTTCTTAATGTTTTATGCATTTAAAATTAAACATTGTTAATTAATCCATGTTTCAGATTCATTCTCAAGTACTTTTGAATTAAAATAGCACAGAATAAGGGAAATTAAAAATGTCTAATCTGCATAGCGTTACCCCAACTGGCGTAGAAAAATTCACGCATTTGCGTTACCGTAAAAGGCGAAGAAAATTCACGCATGCGCACTGTGTTCTGATTGTTGGCATGGCAACCATTATCAACGGACGATTTAAATTACTTTTAGGTTAGTTGTATGCTTTTGTAAGTAAATTGTATTTATGTTAGTTATATATATATTTTTATATATGCTTATAGTTTTAAGTACATCGTTTTTTAAGTAGTTTTTTTAAACCTGTTTTCGACCGATTATTTTAAACGATTCATTTTATTTTCTTAGTGTTTGATGCATTTAAAATTAAACATTGTTAATGAATCGATCCATTCATGATGAATCTGAGAAAATTTTGTTGACAAATTCTCGAGATATTACATAAATTAAGAAAGATATTCTTTAGTGCCCATAAAGTTTAAACGCTCAGTGACTCTATTATCAGTAATCATATTATTAAAAAAAAAATGCTTTGTTTCAGTAAAAAATTATTATATTAATTGCAGATTAATCCTTTACACTTTAATTTAAAGCATAAATTCTATGAGGGGTAACAGAAAATTAGAGAGATACATATCACGTTATGACTGAAAGCCTTTATAATATTATGAGTAAATTATATGACTATCAAAATTTGAAGTTTTAAAATATTTTGCTGAAGAATCTATTAAAGTTGGAATTGCATAAAATATTTAATTATTAAAATTTTAACGAACATTAAGATTGGCGAACCGGCTGGTCGCCAAAGGCGGCTAGTTTAATATAAATGCCACATCAAAAATTTTCTGTTAATATTAATTTTGATTTTGTGAAAATTTCCTCATACTACTCTAAACAGGATTCTGATAAAATATTTTTTTATTTCATATCAAAGGGTTTACTTTTTTGAAGGATATTGATTATTTAATTATATCTTTTATACTAATAACATGAGACATAATAACTCTAAAAACATAACATAAAGAAAGATACCAGAAATATGGAATCACATGGTTTCATAGTTTCGTTTTATATACTGAGAATAAAAAAGTGCGTTTCTGGCAGATATATTCAGGGTATAGCTATAGATAAATAGAAATAAAGAATTTTTTAATATTAATTTATAGTTTTTTTTATTTTCTTTCCATATTTTATAAAATACAAATTTGAAAAAATTACATAAAAAAATGTTGGACTATATTTTTTAATTCTAACTACTATCTTTTTAAGAAGAAGTATATTATCAGAGTTAAATAATCGAATCAAATGATAAAATATAAAAAAATGAAATAAAAAGAATAAGAAAAATCTGTTTCCTACATTTGAAACAGCTTCTTAGATAATTTTTCTAATATATCTTCAATTATTTTCAGTTAAATTGCATAAAAAGTTCATATTTCCTCGTGAGAAATCGTTTAAAAAATTTAATGATGAAAAATTAAAGTTTTCTTCGAAAAATTGAGACCGATATGAAAATAAAAATGAAAATGACTCCATTTGCAAATAAGATTTTACCTTCTAAATTAAATATTTTTTTCTTGATTTTAACGTTAGTATATTACGAGCCATAAAAGATTTGCGATTATTTTTATAAATATATTTCCGTTTAGCAGCGATAATAATAATTTGCATTTACATTTTATATTCAAATATTTGAGCAAGCAAATCGAATAAAAATGTATACATTTTCAAAAATTTTTTTAATGAATTCAATGGTTTTTCTTTAAATTTAAATATTCTTTATAATCAACCGTGTGAAAAAAAAGGACTTCAAAAGTATTATGGCAATTTTATGCATAATTATTAAAATTACTAAAAAAATTAGTATTGAAATGCTGTAAAAAAATTATTCCTTTTCTTGAAATGTTCTAAATTAGATAAAATGTCATTTCTTTGTCTAAGATAAAGCATTCCTTTCTTTTAATTATTCTGAAAGATAAAAGAATTCAGACTCAACACAGTGAAGCTGGGAAAAAAATCGTTTGCACAAGTTAAAAAAAAAAAAAGGAAAAGAAATACTGAAACCGGAAGCCCGCCATTCTTTTTGAAAAAAAAAATATCTATCGGAAAGAGTTTTCCATAATGAAAGAAAAAAGGGAAGCAAATCTATATAGGAATCGATCGTTTATTCCAATTATATGCCTTCATTAATATATAATGGGCCGTTTCCCTTTCCGGTATCAATGCGTCTCCCGTGAAGGGAGAATCGATCATTTTCGATTTGTCCCAGAATTACCCTGCGTTAAGGAATGCAGATGAGTTTCTCTTTTCAGCATGAAATATATTCTAAAGATATATCACAAATCTAAATGGGAGATAAGTATGAAAAGATTACAAACTTTATTACATAGTTACTATGATTGCTATTACATAAAAAAAAATTGCGCAGACGATCGATATTATTTATTTTTTGGGATTGTTTATTCGTTACTCAATGGAATATAAAGTAAGATAGGTGAAAGCAAACTTTTCATAAAATAAATGAAAGATTTTGATGTACTTCAGCGCCATTTATGTTATATGCAAAAAACTGGATTTGTAAAAAAGAGCACATGTGGTAAAATGGAATATTATAAGAAAGTCAAATAGCAAGAAGTTCTGTCAAATTTTACTTAATATGAAAAAATGTATATAACAGCAATGTCATTGGTTTAAATTGTTGAGTTGGCTATTGAAAACAGGCCTTTAAGATTGCAACCGGATACGTTCCGAAAAAGGGTTGGGCGAGAGAAGGTTTCATTTTTAAATAAAAAGATAAAATTAATTTCTAAAGTTAAAAAAATTTAATTAAATAGAAAATTAAATAAGTTTAAGTTAAAATTAATTTAACTTTAAATTTCGAGAATTAAAAAGACATAATAAATTTCCGAAAATTATGATAGTTTAATAAGGTGTAAAATTTTTAAAAACATTAAAAAATCTGGAAAAATGTTTTTAATTTTTCATTTAATTTGAATGAAATTGTAGAAACTCCACTGTATGTTATACAGAAAAAAAATTGGCAAAATTTTCATATTTTTAAATAAAAAGATAAAATTAATTTCTAAAGCTAAAAAAATTAAATTAAATAGAAAATTAAAAAATGTTTAAGGTAAAATTAATTTAGCTTTAAATTTCGAGAATTAAAAAGACATAATAAATTTCCGAAAATTATAATAGTTTAATAATGTGTTAAATTTTTAAAAACAATAAAAATCTGGAAAAATATTTTAATTTTTCATTTAATTTGAATTAAATTTTAGAAAGTCCACTGTATGTTATACAGAAGAAAAAAAACTGGCAAACTTTTCATATTCATATTTTCACTAGTTTTTAAAAGATTCGACTTTGTTGATTAAATACCTGTACTGTTCTTTCCATCAGAATACGTGAACTGACAAAAAAAATTCTTATTTTAGAAGTGATTTAGCATTTTAAATGCCTTCATAATAATATACTTTTACGAAAAAAAAAGTGATGAAGATTTTATTTGCAAAGAAAAATCTTACTTTACAGCGGTTAATTAATAATGAGATAAAATGAGATAATGAGATAAAGCGTTAATTCAAATTTTATTTTCATCGTTTTTTTAAATCGACTACTAGAATAACAATTTGAAATCGTTAAATCTGCTTTGATAATTGGATTTTTTTTCGATCCGCGAAACCTTATGGATGGAAGATTATTTATAAGTATTTTTCGACTAAGGTAAATTTCTTAAAATCTAATGCAAATAACAATTTGAAGTTTTTACCTTCTATATAATACCATTTAAGATGAATTTTTTTTAGAAAAAACATGTTTGTAACAAATTTCTACTTTTTAAAAATTTTCTCCTGATCTAATAAAATTGTTGCAATTTTTAACAGCTCATTTTATAAATCTTGTTAATGGTTACAACTTTTTATTTTCTCATATATGTAGACCAGAGAAACTACTGTATCGTCATAAAATTTGAATTCGAAATTTTGACTCATTTTCACGTCTTAGACCTCCTCGGTTACGAGAAACACATTTTTGGCATTTTAGATCTCGGTCTGATATAAAGATAATTCAAAAACGCTTTCAACGAGTCAAATAAAATTTGTTAAATGGTCTTTACACCAAATTTGTAGATTTCTGTCAAATTTTGAGCAAAATCCATTCAGAGGAAGTCTGTCTATCTAACTCTGTGATTATAAATTAATATAATGTAGTGAATAGCTTATAAGCCAGTTAACAGCTACACTACCCGAGAAATTGCTTTTGTATCGTGGTCATGTTACTCGGCTGCGAACCATAAGGTTCCAGGTTCTATCCTCGCGCATTCCAATTCGCCACATTGGTGACATCGGACGATGAACCTTCAGTCTTCGTATAGCTGTTGTGGCGCCATCTGCCCACAGCAAACCAAAGTCGTCAGATTCACTTGACGCAGCAAAAGTATCAGCAACCACTCACCCACACACGCTCGCCATTACGCTTGGCGCTACTCAAATGGATACAGGCGCATTAGAATCAACTGCTAATACATCACCACTCAACAGCAATATCGTTCTCCTCACGCCCGACTCACTGGAGGGAGAGTCTGTAGTGAATAGCTTATAAGCCAGTTAACAGCTAAGCTACACGCGCAATTGCTTTTGTATCGTGGTCATGTTACTCGGCTAAGAACCATAAGGTCCCAGGTTCTATCCTCGCTCATTCCAACTCGCCACATTGGTGACATCGGACGATGAACCTTCAGCCTTCGTAGAGCTGTCGTGGCGCCATCTGCCCACAGCAAACCAAAGTCGTCAGATTCACTTGACGCAGCAATAGTATCAGCAACCACTCACCCACACACGCTCGCCATTACGCTTGGCGCTACTCAAATGGATACAGGCGCATTAGAATCAACTGCTAATACATCACCACTCAACAGCAATATCGTTCTTCTCACGCCCGACTCACTGGAGGGAGAGTCTGTAGTGAATAGCTTATAAGCCAGTTAACAGCTAAGCTACACGCGCAATTGCTTTTGTATCGTGGTCATGTTACTCGGCTAAGAACCATAAGGTCCCAGGTTCTATCCTCGCTCATCGCCAATTTGCCACAATAACTACAAAACAATGAAAGCCAAATAGATGAAATTCGATATACAGATTTAACATCTATAGTGTTGACATCTGTCAGATTCTCAGTCAAATACAGCAATTAGTTGATCATCTATCGATTTATATTTTCAGCAACATGTAAACGCTGTAATTAAAAAAGGCATTGAAATATATAAAATTTTGTGACCTTAAGCATAGTTCTGTTTCAAACTTTTGTTTCAATAGATTGGGAAAATGCGTCTAAAATACAAATTCGATTTTGGTATAGTGTTAACTGCATTCTAGGGATGAATCGTCAACTAACTTGCCAAGGATCACACGACAGATTCAATAAAAATGCTAAATTCTAGCCCAAGGTTTATATTTCATAACTATTATGCATTAGTATCTTGCAAAGTACTCTCTGCCTTACCGAAGGCTCACAGTCTTTTTGTGGAGAATGACACCTTTAGTAAACCCAGTTCCAATGGCCCGTGTGCATCTTGAGACAGGCACATTTTGCCCTCATTCCCCTCATTTGTTCTTTTTCGGAGCTCTTTGATGTCTGTTTATTTTACCGTCAATTTGCGGGCAGCTCGTGATCGACTTCCACAAGAGCGGGTGGTCCTACTGTGGGTCAGATGACATATTTATGACTATATCCAATTAAACTTTTGATTAATCTTTTTCTCTCGGATTAATAATTTTTTAATTAAACATGAAAAACCAAAGTTTCAATTTCCACTTTCTTGTCTTCCATATCCAACTACAATATCGGGTGCAAACTTAGAAACCTGCTTTGGACAGACAACTCAATAACTATAACGAATAAAATTGCTGTCATATGTTTTACTACATTATGATACTTTTCATAACAGTTCGACTGGATTAAATATTATAAGCTTAAGTGTAGAGAAAATAAAAAGTGTAAAATGTTCAGGATAACTCAAAATTGTTATTCTACGTCGTATTATATTTTGGTAAGCCTTTTTTTTTATCATGTGAGAACATGTTATTTTGGTTTGAGGTTTTTGAAACATCTAAAATGCGTAAGCAACAAACTGTTGAAGTCTCAAAATGCGTAGGCAACAAATTGGCGATTTATAGCTTTTGAGGCATTAATTTTTCGCTTTGTTATTCGAAAATAATACAGAAGGTTGTCACATTTGGTGATTTATAGCCAACAAAGTTAAAAGATTTCCAACTTATTCATTCTCTGAATTCTTACGAATTATCTTAATTAATTTAACTCATTAACCAGTTTAAACCAGTTTGAAACAATCACGAGACTATCAGATTACGCATGCGTCGATATTTAGAAAAAAGTTGACTTTTTTTCATCTCAAAATCGGTCGAGCTCCAAAACTTTGTTTTCCAACTAGAAAAATTGAAAATGAAAGTTTTAAAAAATTATCATTATATATATATATATATATATATATATATATATGTGTGTGTGTGTGTGTGTGTGTGTGTGTGTGTGTGTGTGTGTGTGTGTGTGTGTTTGTGTGTGTGTAATGATATTTTAATTCTAATTTCAATTAATTTCCAAGATTTTATATTAATTTAGCCCATAGTAACTTCATTCTAAAAATATTCTGTTATTTCGTGATCCAATTCCACTTTCTCTACTTAATTAATTCCTCTGTAAAACTAATGTTCCATCAGTAATAAAAGTATCAAATCAACGGAAGTATCAAATGAAAGTGATACTTCCGTTGCCCTTGTCCAAAGGTCAACATATATATTCCATCTGCGCGTGGCCGGAAATTCCATCTTATATAAGACTAGTGATCATTTGTTTCAGCCCTTTTTCCCTTTTTTCTTACTTCTGCTTTGTCTTCTACTGTGCCTTGTCCGCGTCTCTGCTTGTAAATAATTATGCTTTCACGAAATGGATATTAAAATTAATTTTAAAATATGAAATGTCTCATCAATGCTTCAAACCTGCCTTCTGTTCCAAACAAAATCATGTTACATATTATTTAGCCGACAGGATTCGAAATCCATTATATATATATATATATATATATATATATATATATATATATATATATATATATATATATATATATATATATATATATATATATATACACTCATGTCCAAAATTAAGATCACAAACATAAAATCTGCGAAAAATGAAAAACTATTCACTGTGCTGCCACGAAATTTGGCACAGAGGTACATTACAATGGAAGAAAGAACAAAGACACATAACAACACGGAAAAGATTTTAATTGGAAATTAAGAAACAGGGATATATCAAAAAGTGTTACGTTATGAATCGGAGATAAAGCATTTATCTCTGGAAAATCCTGTCTAATATGGAATGTGACCACCATGCACTGCTATACAGGCTTCACAACGAGCTTTCATACTGTTTATGAAGGTGTCAATATATGCTTGGAGTAACAAAGCCCATTCTTCCAAAAGCGCGGCTTTTAACTCTTGGAGGGTATTAGGAGAGGGGTTACGCTGTGCAATAGCTCTTCCGAGACCCTCCCAAACATGTTCAATAGGATTGTGATCCGGAGTCCTCAAGGGCCAGTCCATACGTCGAATATCTTCTTCCTCAAGAAAATCATCAACGATCTGTGCTCTGTGTGGAAGCGCGTTTTTATCCATAAACATGAAGTCTGGGCCAAAAGCACCCCGGAACAACCTCACATAGGCTTCAAGGATCTCATCCCTAGAGCAATGTGCATTGACAGTACCCGCATCGAAGACATGCAGTGGTGTACGACTGCCTAACATTATACCACCCCAGAAAAGGATTCCTCTGCCACCAAATCTGTCGATTTCTTTTACGTAGGAGGGATGATAGCGATCTCCTCGCTCTCTCCAGATGAAGATTCGACGAATGTCACTCTGTGTGGTAAATCTCGACTCATCACTGAAAAGAACACGCCCCCATTCTTGATGTGCCCAAGACTGATATGTTAGGCACCACAACAGCCGGGCTTTTCTGTTGGATGCAGTCAAAGGGACGCACTCAACTAGTCGCCGAGCATAAAGTGCCCTCTCTGCTAGACGTCTGTATACGTTTTGTCTGGAAATTCTTATTCCAGACGCAGTAGCAAGGCCATGAGCAAGTTGAGGAGCCGTTGCCAGCCTATGCCGTTGTGCGAATGCTAAATAGCGATCCTGTGCAGGCGTTGTTGCTCTGTGACGGCCTTGGCCGGCCTTCCTGGTTACAGTACCACTTGTTTGGAATTGATTCCACAACCTGGATACCACTTTCGGGGCCACTTGTAACCATCGAGCTACCTCCGCTTGAGACTGCCCAGCTTCAAGCCTGCCAACGGTTCTCCATCTCAAAGCATCGTCTAAACGATTATGAGAACTCATTCTCATTGGAAACAGGTTAAATTTTTTCTTTTAATGCAATATTCACAAAATTGCAAGCAAATATCCCAGATGCCTAAACGGTCTAATTTCAGTAGTTCCCCAAAAACTAATGCTAAACAACATTTTTTCCCACAACAAAGGTTAATATCGTGTTAGCGGTCCTTCATAATATATAAAATATAATTTGTTTAAATTTTACTGGTAGCCATTTAGAAATACTTTGAAAAACCTTTTTGTGACCTTAATTTTGGACATGAGTGTACATATATACAAAGGGAGAGGGGAGAGGAAGGGATAGAGACTGATAGAGAAATCTCGCCATTGTTTCAAACCGGTTTAAAATGGTTAATGACTTAAATTAATTAAGACAAATAATGACTTAAAAATAATAATGTTCTCACATAATAACTTGAAATTTGCCATCTTAGATTTCATTTTTTAATTTTTATTTATTTCATTTTTGACATTCTGATTTAAAGACATTGAATTTTCGTAGGCCTACATACAAATTATATTCCTTTTTACGAAATGTCATCACAAATAACAATTGAACATTGTATAGCTTTATTCTTAAAATTTTCTTATAAAATAAAAGGCGAAAACGGATCATAACTTGTAGAAGTCTTATTTTAAACGAAATTTCGATCGATAATAACATTCATGTAATCGTTTACAACTATTTATTTAAAGATATTTGTAAAATCTTAATGATATATGAGTTCTAAGAGAAAATTAATGATTAACTACAGTAATTACAAGAATATCTATAAAATAATTAGTGAAATTCTTTTAAATTGGCTACATTCGAGCTAAATGCTATAGTTCATCTTTAAATTAAAATGCTGCAAGACTTGGATCTCATTAAATGGAAAATACATCATGCATTTCGTTTGTAATGTGTTCCACTGAGATTTTTAAATTTTTACTTCTTTCTGTCTAATTAATAGCACAAAGCTCAGTTTTAATATGAATAGTTTTTAATGACTGCTGTTTCAGCAGTCTGCTAGTAACTGTAATGAATGCGTTCTGAAAAATCTTATGAACGAATTTCTTTAAAAGAAGATTTACTTTCATCATTTAATTTTTTATAAAAATATTTTTCATTTTTAAAAATTATCTCAAAGTTTATTTATTCATTTATTTTCTTTTAAAAAAATACACATAGAATTTTTTGAAATTCCACTTTTCTGACTTTACCCCTATTCGTGTTGGAAGAAAAGTTTTTGGACATTATAAGTGTATAATGATATAACTTTATCTAATTTAAATCCTGATTATTTTCCTAAATTTTATCTTAATTTAACCCATGTTAAATTCACTCTAAAATGTTCGCTTATTTCCTGACCCATTTTTCACTTTTTTATTTAATTAATTCTACACGCGCTCTATAAAACTGCTGAATTCAGCATGTTCTCACGCAATGAGCGAAGACATGATAAAAATCCCTAATATATACAACATTCGTTTAAAGATCCCTAAAATTCTCTTTCGCAAATCTACACGTGGCAAAGAAATCCCTATCAGAATCCCATAATAAAATCACTGAAGGGGGGAATTTCTTTAGCTTTTGTTCTTGTGTCACGATGTAGACTGACTGTATCGCGTTTTCTCTGTACAAAACATGACTCCCGTGGTGAAATAAATAGAAGTTAAAGTTTTCAAAAGTTTCTTCTCGGCCGCGCATCTGCTAAAATATGTTTACATGTATACCTTCTTATCTACTTGAGCAGAATATTCAGAAAGATTTTGTAAATTTTAAAGTGAGACCAGACTTGGAAAATAAATCATTTTACAATAAAATAATTGATTAGAAATACAAAGTGCGTATCTGTGCAGGAAGGGGTAATACACTAGAGTTACATCCACCCCGCCGAAACTTCCGAGAGTTGATAAAATTGTTGACTCTATTCTGACAGCAATGAGGCGGAAACTGTAGTTCACTTCTAACGGTCATCATCGCCCACTATATAGTCCTTATCTTAGGGAGTATGTCGCATCAACGGAGTGAAGGTAGTTCGATCAAATACCATAACTGTACCTATAAGAGAAGAGAGAACCTAACACCATAGAAAATTTTTCAAAAATGCCCATAACTTTTGGAATAGTACTCGGAAGGAGTAGAGAGGGAAATATAGTGCAAAAATGGAATATACAACATATCTTATTGTCAATTACAACACATATTTAATGTCAATTCACAATGGCACAAATTATCCGTAGAATATTAACACAAATTCAAATTTAAGACAGCCAAAATTGTGTAAAGAACAACAGCACAAATTCACAAGGGCACAAACTGTGTAGAAAATAGCAATTCTAATGAATTCACAAATGCATAAACTGTACAGAGAATAATAACACAAATACACAAATTCAAATTTAAGACAGCCAAAATAGTGTAAAGAACAACAGCACAAATTCACAAGGACACAAACTGTGTAGAAAATAGAAATTCTAATGAATTCACAAATGAATAAACTGTACAGAGAATAATAACACAAATGCACAAATTCAAATTTAAGACAGCCAAAATTGTGTAAAGAACAACAGCACAAATTCACAAGGGCACAAACTGTGTACAAAATAGCAATTCTAATGAATTCACAAATGAATAAACTGTACAGAGAATAATAACACAAATGCACAAATTCAAATTTAAGACAGCCAAAATTGTGTAAAGAACAACAGCACAAATTCACAAGGGCACAAACTGTGTAGAAAATAGCAATTCTAATGAATTCACAAATGAATAAACTGTACAGAAAATATTAACACAAATGCACAAATTCAAATTTAAGACAGCCAAAATTGTGTAAAGAACAACAGCACAAATTCACAAGGGCACAAACTGTGTAGAAAATAGCAATTCTAATGAGTTCACAAATGAATAAACTGTACAGAGAATAATAACACAAATACACAAATTCAAATTTAAGACAGCCAAAATTGTGTAAAGAACAACAGCACAAATTCACAAGGGCACAAACTGTGTAGAAAATAGCAATTCTAATGAATTCACAAATGAATAAACTGTACAGAGAATAATAACACAAATGCACAAATTCAAATTTAAGACAGCCAAAATGGTGTAAAGAACAACAGCACAAATTCACAAGGGCACAAACTGTGTAGAAAATAGCAATTCTAATGAATTCACAAATGAATAAACTGTACAGAGAATAATAACACAAATGCACAAATTCAAATTTAAGACAGCCAAAATTGTGTAAAGAACAACAGCACAAATTCACAAGGGCACAAACTGTGTAGAAAATAGCAATTCTAATGAATTCACAAATGAATAAACTGTACAGAGAATAATAACACAAATGCACAAATTCAAATTTACAACATCACAAATTGTGTAGAGAATAAAAACACAAATGCAGAAATTCTAATTCACAATAGTATAATTTGTGCATAAAATGACAGCATAAATTCACAATAGTGCTAATTACGTAAAAAAACAACCGCACAACCTTCGAATTCAACGAAACTTTGCGCGTTTATTATATAAAAAGAAATAATATTATCAATTTTCAAAGGAGAAAATTAATTAAACATTCAATAATTAGAAATGAAAAATTTTGTCCTTTTTTTTACACTCCAAATTATTCTATGATTATATTTAAAAAAATTTTCTGTTATTTAAATATGTACGTATTTTGCCAACGCTTTTATTGATTTTAAAATAGTGATTCAACCATTCTTAAAAATGTGCTTAAGTCAATCAGCGACAGTCTTTTTTTATATAGATTCTGTGAATTGCAATACTAACATAAATATTATAAACTTAAAGAGCATTAGTTCTCGATGATTTTTTAAAAAATCTACTGGTTCATATATTATTCATTCTAAATAAAAGAAAAAGGTGAAAGAGGATAAAGATTTCAAAACATAAAAGGATTTTATCTTTTAATTTATATAAAAGTAGTTTTTACATTAGCAATAGATTGCAGGAAAATTTTTAATTCCGAGCAATGCAGGATATATCAACTAGTCTTCCTATAAATATGACTACATAACTAAAATGAACTAAAATTATGATTACAGAAATTAAATGCACTTTTCTGAACTTTGCGCCATAATTTTACCATCTTTTTTTGGTTATGATTATGACATGAAAAAAAATTACTTTATATCTTAATTCAAAAAGCAATCTTATTAAATTCAAATAATTTCAAAATTCTAGTCAAACCAGACACTAAAAAAAAGTACAATGTTTCTCAATAATTTTATCGGTATTTTAATTAAAAAAAACTGGACAATCTATTTTCAAAGTAACTTAATTTTTTTTCCATTCATTATAAAATTCCTATAAACAGAAATAATAATTATTTCAAAATAGCCATTATTATAAAAAAAAATCCCAACTTTTTTATAAATCAATCCAAGCATAACATCTCAGCGCATAAATGAAATGTTTCTTTTCTTTTTTTTACTTTAAAATCCAGACGATTATTTTTCATTCACTTTACAACAGTAAAATCATTTGTTAAAATGTCGTTAAGATGTTACTCGTACAAAAAAGAAAGCATTAACTGTAACCGTGTAAAACCAGTTCAAAGTTAGATTTATCTAAATTAACATAACTAAAGGATTTGATTTTATTTTAGTTTTTACGTCAACAACCCAGATTATATATTTTTTATACATTTTACAATGTCGAATCATTCGCTAAAATCCCCTGGAAATACAAAATAAATCGTTTGCTGATTTTTATTCCTTTTCTTTCTTTCTTTTTTTCTGTCTCTATTCCAAGGTTAAAACAACTGTCAAAAGCGTCTCTAGTATCTCAGACGGCGCTAATAACAAATACTATTTTCCAGACAGAGAAAAAAATTAACAACTCAAATAAGGAAATTTTAATTTCGAAAAATGAGATAAGCTTGCTTTTCCGTTCGTTGACATCTTATAGAACACTTATTAGCTCTCTGACATTTCCTCTTTTCTACCTTGAAGCAATTTGAGAGCGCCGCTACTTAAGTTTCCTTACACACACGATATATTTAGAGCGTTTCCACTTCTATTGAAAACAGAAACAATGCAACTACCTTCCTTTATTAAAGGAGAAGGTATCTTGTTTACAGTAAGACGTCTGCATTAGATTTGTTTTTTTAAATACGATAAAGTTTATAGAGTGAATACTAATTGTAAATTGCGGTGTTCTTGACATAAATGCCCTACAAATTTGGCACGTGTTTACTTCTTGGATAATTGCTTCGCAATATGAAAGGACTTTTCGAAATTTTAATTAGAAATTAAAATTTTAATTGAAAACTAATAAAAATTTTAACGTTTTTCCCAAAACATTTCGAGGATTATTATTAACTAGTCGCCTTTGGCGACCAGCCGGTGCGCCAATCTTAATGCTCGTTAAAATTTTAATAATTAAATATTTTATGTAATTCCTACTTTAATAGTTTCATCATCAAAATATTTTAAAACTTCAAATTTTGATAATCATATAATTCACTCAAAATATTATAATGGCCTTCAATCATTACGTAATATGTATCTCTAATTTTCTGTTAGCTCCCGTAGAATATATGCTTTAAATTAAAGTGGAAAGGATTAATCTGCAATTAATATAATAATATCTTTTTACTGAAACAACGCACTTTTTTTATAATATGATTACTGAAAACAGAGTCACTGAGCGTTTAAACCTTATGGGCGCTAAGGAATATCTTTCCTAATTTATGTAATATCTCAAGAATTTGTCAACAAAATTTCCTTAGATTCATCATGAGCAGATCGATTCATTAACAGTGTTTAATTTTAAATGCATCAAACACTAAGAAAATAAACAGAATCGTTTAAAATAATCGGTCGAAAACAGGTTAAAAAAAACTACTTAAAAACGATGTACTTAAAACTCTAAGCATATACAAAAAATATATATAATTAACATAAATACAATTTAATTACCAAAACATAAAACTAACCTAAAAATAATTTAAATCAAGTCCGCATCCGTTGAAAATAGTTGTCAACAATCTGACCACAATGCGCATGCGTGAATTTTCAATGCCAGTTATGGCAAAGTCGTGAATTTTTGTACACTAGTTGGGGCAACGCTATGCCGATTAGAAATTTTTAATTTCCTTTATTCTGTTTTTATTTTAATTCAAAAGTACTTCAGAATGAATATGAAAGATCGATTAATTAACAATATTTAATTTTAAATGCATTAAGAAAATAAACAGAATCGCTTGAAATAATAGGTCGAAAATTGTTACGCCTAATCTCATTAGCGTGGGGGAAAAAAACTGAAGACTTACTCATTTGGCGGTGGGGAAATGAAAGATTTTTTGGCGGGAAATTTAGTTTTTTATTAATAATTAAAATTCTAATTAAAAATTCAAAAAAAGGACCCCAGGTTCACACTCCCAACCTCCAAGGTATACATGTACCAAATTTGGTAGCTGTAGGTAATACGGTCTGGCCTGTAGAGCACCAACATACACACAAATTGAGCTTTATTATAAATATAAATATAGATATAGATAAAAAAGAATAATTGTAGAATAGAATATACCATTTTAAAATTCAAATAGTTTGCTAATTAGTGACGTCAATTTAACTTTCATACAATTTGTTTTTCTAATTTTAGTAAATTATTTTAAATGTTAAATATATTTGTATCAATATATTTTATTGTTTAGAGCATAAATAGAAACTTATTTTTTAAATGATTCTTTTTATTCTATTACAAATTATTAATTTGAGTGAAAAAAAAATTTATTTGTAATAAAGATGATGGATTAAAATGCAGTTAATCAAAGTTCATTTAAAATATTAGAATCTTTTAATATGATGGCAGCACTCTAATCTTTACCCCATAGTTAATTTTCATACTGTTTATACTTTATTTAATAAATGGAGAAAATATTTACTTCTATTTATTATTCAATGTTTTAATTAAAACAATGAATTACATTTTGTTGTATTTAAGTCAATAAATATAATATTTAAATTAAATTAATTTTTCACATTCTCTAGTCCTATTATTTATAATTAGTTAAATATTTTTGACACGCTAATCCCTCTATAATGCAGACTATTTTTTTTATTGAACATTTATAAAAACCCCGTGCACCACAAAGTATCACACGGGGCTTACAGAAGTAAGTATATAACACATAACAAAAAGAAAAAGAAGAAAATTTAACAGTCATGAAGGATTACAGATGTCAACAATAAATTTACAGAAATTTTGAAAAGCACTTCTAGTGGAAATAAGTTGGTGAAATTCTGGAGGCCAATTTATATTCATGTGCTTAAGAGCCAGTCTTAGGATCTGTCTTTCTTTGACAAACTTGGAACATAGAAGGAGCAGATGTTCAACATTTTCCTCCCCACCAATATTACAATCTCAGGAAGATGACGGAAACAAATTAAATTTGTACAAATAACTTTTAAAGTTACCATGACCAGTTAGAAATTGGGTTATTTTGTAATTAGTATAAAAATGATGGCATGACAGTCTCTTATTAATGGATGGAAAAAATTTCTTTGTTAAACTCCCTTCATTTGAAAGGAGGTATTCTTGATTCCAAGACTCCACCATTTTTTCTCTCGTAATCTTCTTGTAAAAGGATTTAGGAATATTAACGTCAATGTCGATTTTGCGCTTAGTGGCAGCTTTAGCAAGCCAATTGGCCCGCTCATTTCCATAAATGCCCGTGTGTCCACGAACAAATGCAAAAACTATTGAGATATTTTTATCTTTCAGGCTTTTAATTTGCTTTTGGATTTCAACGATTATGTTGTTAGACGAAGAAATACACTTCAGAGAATCCAAGGATGATAGAGAATCGGTACAAATAAGATAGTCTGAGATTACACTATTTTGTTCAGCGATCCATTTGATGGCGAAGTTTAAGCATAAGAGTTCAGCTACAAAAACTGTGCATTCATCACGAATTCTGAATTGAAAGTGCTCGGATTCAATACCACCCCTGAAAACAACAAATGCTAAACCAACTGTACCATCCATTTTACTGCCATCAGTATAGCAAATAACAGGAAAAACATCCTTGGTTTTATCACTAAATTGAATAATATTGATAGCGGTTCTCTCTGAGGGATGAAGGAGAAAAAATGGAGACAGAATATAATCATAATTAAAGATGTAAGAAGCAGAGAGATTTTCCTTATAGACAATATTATGAAGAATAACAATATCAATTGGAGGGAAGCCAGAAATTGCATAAACAGACTCGTAACTTATGGTACGATATCCGCATATGACCCGCAAAAGTATCCTTCTTTGTATCCGTCGCAGATATTTAGAATTCACCTTCCTTTTAAGCGCTGCACCCCAAACTCTAGAACCATACATTATGAAGGGTTCGATTCCTTGTTTATAAATGAGCGAATGTACGTTGGAATTAATACCGAACGTGTTGCGTGCAATCCGATTTAATCCACGCTGCAATTTGTCACATTTCTTTTAACTAAGTGTTGCTTCCACGAAAATGTATTATCTAGAAGAACCCCAAGATATTTCATTTGCTTTACCATAACCAAGGGAGCCCCGTGATAAAGCTGAAATTCATCATAGCAAACGTTTCGTTTTTCAATAGAACTATTAAATTAGGTACGCAATTATTTCTCAGGTTTTCAAAATCTTAATGAACTCTTTATTAAAATTTAAATTACAATAATACCAATTTCAAAATTCAGATATTATTTTCTCGGCTTTATCAATTTTATTTCCGTGAAACTTGTAAAATTATTTTTAAATATTTCTAAATATATTTTTAAAATAAATTTAAAAAAAAATATTTTAAATATATTTAAGACAATACAATCACTGTTTCAGTTTGGGCTCTTACATTCATGTATTCTGCTTAAACAAAATTCTTGTTTGCACATTATCGTCGCAATAATGAAGACTAAATTTTAAAAAGATAATTTAATATTAGACGATTCAATCCTAAGAAATGATCACACTACGTAGTTTCGGCAAAAGAGTTCAAATCTCCTGCATTTTTCAAAATATTGTTATGGCAACTCATATTAATAAAAGTAATTATGTAATATATCATTATAGCTGAAATTCCACAAGATTATTCCTTCCATCTTTATTTAAACATTCGAATAATTATATTAATGGACCGAAAACTGAAACCCCCATTTTGCATTAAATTTTTAGGATTATCTCAATTCGTTTACTTTAATCCAAAAGCATTAAACGCACTGAGTATTCTACCGACGGCTCCTGGCATGGATCCAATTAATGATTAAGGTCAATAACAGTCATTTAACTATTACCATCAGCTTTGAAGGAAGATTAATGTTGCTGACGGAGAATGCGTTCCACCCCATGATTGCCGACAATTGAAATGATTGACTTTTCTTTCAAATAAACTATCAAACTATTTAAAAAGATTAAATATCGTAAATGAAGATTTAATTTCACAATTTCATTTCTTAGTTCATATTTTTTGCTGCATATTCTTTAATAATATTCATAATTAATTTATTTTGGAATATTCATAATTAATTTTGCTAGTTTTAACGTTAGGTGACCTTATCTGTAAGTAAAATCTCTTCAGAAGAAGCCCTGCTGTTCGAATATTAGTTAACACAATAATTACAAAACGAAGACAGCTAGATAGATGAAATTCGGTACATAGATTCAACATCTATAGCGTCTGTTGTAAACACCTGTCAAATTTTGTGTCAAATCCAACAACGGATTGATTGTCTGTCGGTCTTTACTTTCAGAAACGTACAAACGCGATATTTCAAAAACGCAGTGATCTAAACATATCAAATTAGGTATGGAATTTTGAGATTAAAAGTCTGTTCCAATCGGTTGAGAAAAACGCGCCAAAAGCACAAATTCGATTTTCGGATACTATTAACGGCATGCCAGGGATTCATCGCCAAATAGCTCGCCAAGGATGACACGATAGAGTCAGTAAAAATGTTAAATACTCGCCAAAAGTTCATATTTCATCACTGGCATGATAAGTTTACTAGAGGGTATGCCGGTAAGTTTCTGCGAGATCAATTCCGCTGGTTTAATAGATAATTTTTTAAAAGTTAAAATGTTTACATTTCAAGCAGTGGCTTCCAATCTTTATTCCCTCTGGCACCCCTAAATTAGTCATCTTCGTATTTCCGATTCTTCCCCATCCATTCATTTTGAGTAAGGATGCAAAGACATCTGATATCGATCTTCATCATACATGAAAAACTGTTAACAAAATTTCATGAATCCATATCCTTTCATTTTTAGTTATCACGTTCGCGTAATCTATGCATAGTATAAAATGAAGTCTCCTGAGAGCGTCTTGAAAGAGAAAAACTCGAGAAATACTTAACTGATATTGGAGATATTTGTACCATTTTATAGGGCATTTATTGGGGAGATGTTGTAGTGTATTGAAGTCATATCAAAATAAAAAAAGGAGTTTTATAGTTACAATTTTAATTATTTACCTATTACGATTCGCGCATGCGTAGAACAGCAGTATCTGTGATTTTCACTTATCCGCGCATGTGCAAAAACCTCAAACTCATCATGAGCAAATACCAAGAGTTGTGATATGCATATGCGATATATTTCTTTGTTTACATCTGATTTTAAACAGCGATTCAAAACTCATTATACCCATAAAAAGGAAATCCAACCTTGGTCGGAGCACATTAAATGCCAAAATGCTTCTTTTGTTGCGAGATAATTAAAATGTAGAGAAAAGAAAGTTCGGTTAGCGAATATCAGTGAAAGAATGTCCACACTTTGGGAAGGAGAGTCTTCTGTTGAGCGAAGTAATCGTTTCTCTTTAAATCGCACTGCAATTGAATTACAGGGACAGAATGAATCTCATGAGGAGCGCCCAGCCGATATAGTTTACAAAAAAACATTATGAAGCAAGTTGAATTTTATTTTCATATCAGATTATATATTGATAAACAAGTGTGGAACAGTGGGTGCAATGACTTATTTGTACATTTTTAAATTTTAAAACAGCTTTTCTATTGTAATTTTTAGTGAATTGTTTTGTCTATGAACATATCATATTTTTATCTTTTATAACAGTCTAAATATTTCTGAATGTGTGCTATAGAAAATATTTTTATAATTTTTGATTATTTCTAAATATATCTTTACGTTTGTTTGATGTTACGTGATATGACCATGTCATATCGGGTGGAGGCTAAACTTAAGTTTAAAGCTAATTTTTTCTCTTGGATGTTATGCCACGGGCAACGCTGTGCGGGCACTGCTAGTTATAAATAAATAAACTTCTTGTGAATAGTTTTTATTCTATATTAGATGGAAGTTTACAAATTTGACGTAAAGGATACATTTCAAATTTCATCTATGTAGCTCCAAAAGTTTTTCAGTCAGTTTGTTTGCTCACAGAAAAAACAAACATACATAATGTAGAAAGGGTGTTTTTCGAATACAGGAAGATCTGAAACATACAGATCAGACAAAATCTTTACGGTTTGTTTTCTTTTTTTTTTTTAACTATTACAATACTTTTATTTTACATAGTTCACATACGAGAAAGAAAAAATTATGCAATTTCAATAAAAATTATATAGAGATAGGACTATGCTTTTGGTCTTTTATATTTATTATTTATTAAGTATAATATAAACTGATAAAAGACCAACAAAGCTTTATCTAAGTAAATTTCTCTAAATACAACTTCTGAATTTCAAATACTTTGTAGTTATATAGATTATCATTTAGTGTGCCAAGCAGAAAAAGGCGAAAAATCAAAAACGGCTGTTTGATCACATGCAAGATAGCTGCTTGTTAATGATCCACCTGTTCACATAAAAATTGTATATTTATGCTACTCTTGGATAAGCATGAAGGCTGTCTGCAATTACAATAGAATATCTTTTTTTTATCAGTAGTTTTCTTGAAATTAAAAAATACTTTCTTTTAGGAAACGCTTTGTGTTTTATTATTTTGAGACTCGTTTCAAATCACTCTAAAATGATGGACTCTGATTTGTTGTAAAAATGAAATAAAATTAACAACTTTTTAACTCTCAAGTATAAGAAGAAAAAAATAATTTAATAGTAAAAACATTCATCCCAGGTATCTCTAAGGTATTTTTATTTTATTATCAACGAAGAAAAGACTTTTTGTTTTACCGCCAAGCAAACGAGAAGTGTTGTCAAGTTGTTCGCATTATGTATAATGGAACTTGGCAATCTAGGTGTAATCTGAAAATCTCCAAATCAACCGCAGGCCATAAATATCCATATTTGCTTTTCACAAAAACACAGATTCTCTGTAGAAAAATTCTTCAAAAAAAATTCTCTGTAGAACATACTTCAATTTATAAAAAGTTTTATATTATAAACTAATAATATAAACTGAAGAATTATATTTATATTCTTCATGAATTTATCCACAGCAATTTTATCAACTCATCTTCCAATTTTCTTCATTTTTTTTAAAAATAATTTCATAAACATCTTATTTATCAATGAGAAGACACCATATCGCCAAGATTGCTGTATTATGTATAAGGGAGCTTGGCAAACTCGGCATAATCTGAAAATCGCCAAGTCAACATGAGACTATAAACATCCATATTTGCTTTTTACAAAAATTCAAATTTACTCCCTGCAAGACACATAAAAAAAAATTTTGTAATTTTATCTTATAAACAAATATTATAAACTACAGAATCATATTTATATTTTTCATGAATTTATCCATAGCAGTTTGATCAACTTATCAGCCAATCTTCTTTTATTTTTTTGAAATAATTTCATAAATATCTTATTTATCAAGGAGAAGACCCCATGTTTTATCGCCAAGCAAACAAGAAATATCGCCAAGATTGCATTATATATAATAGAGCATGGCAATCTTGGGGAAATCTGAAAATCGCCAAGTCAACCAGAGGTCATAAATATCTATATTTGCTTTTATGTGGAAGCATATCATAAAAATTCTGATTCGTCTTCTATAGAACATATTTTAATTTATAATTTTTTTTATCTTATAAACTAAAATTATAAACTGAAAAATTATATTTATATTCTTCATGAATCTATCCATAGTAATTTGATTAACTCATTCTTCATAACTGCCTTTCATCTTTTAAAATAATTTCATTAAGATGTATTTTGCTAACCCGATCCCCACCCAGCTGTGAAAACCAATCAGAATTCGAAAAACATATTTAGCACCATGCTTCTTTTAATAATGATTTTTTTATTGCCACGTTAAATCTATCTGAGTAGAAATGGGAATATATGTTCAAGCAAAATGGTGAAAGTTATTTTTAGAAAATATAGTTAAGGAATTTCCTTTTTATTATTAACTGTCTTAAAATAGTACCTAATTAAAGAAAAACATTTGTGTGCAGCCGTTCGACTTACTGGCATGAAAGAAAAAGCATTAGAAATTTATTTGTATTCAGTAAGTAAATTTATTGGTTCTTCTTGTTTCGGTTCCTAACATTTTCGATACACTTTCATAAATTACTATTATCCAACAAATATTACTACTTTTAATTTCATAACATTCATATCTTCATCAAGATCGAAAGTTTTTTGAGCTTATAATTTTCATGTTTTCAGGTCACTAGTACCTGAATTTAAAAAACACGTCCATTGAACAACATAATTTGTTTTCCTATGCTAATTTTTTTCTCTAATTTCTGTAGTATTCCCCATAATTCCATCTTATTCCTAGACATGGAAATACGTCTGCAAATAACTTTAATATAATCAATAGAAGCACGAATTTGTTTAATATTTTGATGGTATCAAACATGCTGATAAACAAAGTACAGCTTGACTCTGACGAGCTGGCGGTTGATGTTCGATCTCGTATAGACGAGTGTATTTGGTTAGAAAGAGAAAAGTTTGAAACAGAGAACTGTAAGCTGGCAAATAATAGGATTGTAATTAGTATTATCGAATTTAACTCGTTACGTCTCTTTTTCCTAACTACTTATCATCATTGATGTACATTCAATTTTTCATTCAATGTTATAAAGGAGTCAGATGGTGCTAGATCTGGAAAACTTGGAGTCATGTGCTTCTTCTGATTTATCAAAATATACCTATCTGGTATCATGGAATTCTTTATATCACACAGGCCAACTCGTCAGAGCCAAACGATAATTAAAAATGTCCAAAATATTTTCGTTGAACGTGTTAAGAAATTTGCGGATATGTAAATACAATAAGGAAAAATGTATGTAATATTTTTCTTGAGAGTGAGTGCCAAAAATTATCTTCTAATATATAGCATGAATTTTGTTTAGTTTAGTTATATTCATAGTAATTTTTTAAATTACAATGAATAAACTGAGTGTTGAATTTTTTAAAAACGTACATTTTCTCACTGACCGGTTTAGTCCACAATTTAATGCAAATCTGCAGTTTGGGAGCAAAACCCACATGCCTAATTTGCCTTATCCAATTGGTGAGCTTTTGAAATATAGTACTCATAATAAACAGAGATACAAATATTAAAAATCAACGTATTTAATCCAAATTTTGATAGAAATCCATAATCCATAATGTTAATATTAAGACCACTGACTGAATTTCATCCATTAGTTCAGATGTCTTATAATACGCCTAAGAATACTAATGGACCAGCTAGAAGTAAAAATAATGTTGGTAACAGTTAAACATGACTTTTTTTGGTATATTTAGTTTTCTATTAAATTATATATTGTCAGACAAAAATTCAGTAAAACTCTGTTGTATTCAAAATATTTTCCCACCTTTATTTCAATAACAAAATCCTATGCGCTTTTGTATATGCGCCAGGAGATGTTGATTTCATAAAAATAGCGTTGAGATGCAAGATGGAAGAGATGCTCATATTTTATGCCACAATATAGTAAATATCGATTATTAGGAGAATTGAACGTTACACCAAACTTAGGTGACTCACAAAATAGAACAAGACATATGAAGAATAAAAACATGTTTCGATATAAAATACGAGATTATGGATCAAAATGATGAGCGGGAAAGAAAATAATCTGTAAATTGGAGAGAAAAAGAACTTAACCAAATTTAACGGAACGAAAATTGAAGCATAACAAGAACTGGAGTTATTTTTATTTTCTTCCCAGTATATTTGTTTAAGAATATTGAAATATACACAAAAAATAAAGAAGAGATCAGGAACATTACTTGAATTCATTTTTTTACACTTTTATTTTTTCACAACGAAGATTATAAATCTCCATTTCATAATTTCATATTAATTTTGGTGCAATAAATTTTGTAGAATTTTAGAAAAAATTCATGTTTTAAGAAAAAAAAAATTCTTGAAATATTTTTAATCACGTGTAATTTTTCGTAAATTAAATATTTAATAATGAAGACGATTTTTTATATGAAAATATATTAAAAATTTGTATTTTAATATTGTTTGCTTATTCCATGAAAGAATTATTTTGGAAACTTTAATCTGACGGGTTTTTGTTTTTTTTAATATTGAAAAGATACATCTGAGGAACAATATTAATAAGCCTAAATTTTAGCATAAACGAAAAAATTAAATTAAAAAACAAAATAAATAAAAATAATAATAATAATAAATCAATCAATAAATAAAATGAAATAAAAATAAACAATAATAATAATTCTATTTAGATATTCAAGGTTTCTATCCTTACTTTTTTGCAGCCGATTTCCTATTACAATGAGATAGAGTAAATAGGCAACAAAATTTTGAAATTTCTGTAATTCGAGAAAACAATTATTATTTCATAGTATTAATATTTAGCTAACATTATTCACATGTTCAGACAAACATTTACAATATTATTTTCACAAAAGACAGAATGATAGCGACGATATGGACTTAAATTTAAAGATAGGTATGTTACCACACGCTTCCAATGGAAATGATGTTCTTTAAGAATAAATTGTTTCAAATCTACTATTCTTCCCACAAAAATTCACGAATTTTTAAATTTTATTTGTTCGATGATATGATATGATATTTTCTACCAATATCGAAATATTTCCATCGTAAATTCTGTTTTTTAAATCTTTATATTTACCTGATTGTTTTAAATTATTTTAAAATTCATAGTTGTTTTAATAAATCTAAAAGAAATTTTTCAGTGAAAATTAAGAAAATTATTTAAATTTTTATGTTGTTATTATTCATAAAATTCCAACGATTTTTAGAATTTCAATTTAAAGATTTAAACAAATTGCTTGAATTGAAATTTGGAATAAAGTTATTAAAGAACACGAAGAACACAAAAATAAAAAAAAATTAAGCTATTGAAGAGCACGAAATGATTAGAAATTCATTCAAGCAGTGAAAAAAAAATCTCAAGAATCAACAATTCTCTGAATGAAAATCGTTTGCCAAATACTTTCATTTTAAAAATTCAAATTACGAGTTCGCCATTTATACGCATTTATCTTTATTGACGGTGTTTATTTCCGGTCTTATTACATATTCTATCTCCATCAATATTTAATTTTTCTATTAAAGATTTATCGCACTATTATGTATTTGAAAACAGAGTGAATGATTTCATTACTGAATATTTTATTATGGTGATTACTTACAAGAGGAATTTATTTCCTTTTTATTTTTTTATCTTGCCATAATATTTTCTTTTACTTTTATTTCTTTTCATGTCTCTTGCTTTTTAATAGCTTCACATTGAAGAAAATGGATGTTATCTTTTTTGTAAGTATTTTATTCATTTAAATTTTTTTTCTTCCTTGGCTTGAATTTTTTTATTCAAGATTTAAAGAGATAAAGATTTTTTGAAATAAATTGAATATTTTACACCTTTTCATTAATTTTTTTACATTACAAAATCATTCGATTTGATTTAAGATTGGTTAAAAGATGAGTTTATTGTTTTAATTGCTATATGAATTCTGAGATAAATCTAGTTTGGTTAAATCAATGCTCCATTTGAGAATACATAAATATATTTTGTTAACAATAGATCTCTTGCTTTAGTTACTGTCTTTATTCAAATGCTTGTTGCGATAGTATAAAATATTTTTATGTCTGTAGTATGTGTTTATTTGCGTTGCCACCGCTATATAATTAAAAGCCAATTTTAAAAACGGAATAAAGACAGGCGATAAAATATTAACATACTAAATTGTTTTTATCTAGAGATTCCAAACTTTTCTGAACTTAAAAAATATCGAAGTTTGTTTTTATTTCATATCAAGGATTTTATGATGTTATAGCTCAGTGTCTGAGACTTTTTATGTGGGTCCGATGTTATCTCATTAAAAGTCCAGCTGTGTCCGGGTAGACAAATTGGATCTTTTCATCTATTTTATTTTCTTTATGACTAATTATTGTTGCTGCAATTAGAATTCTCGCCAAATCAACAGAATATCTAAGTGCCCGGGGCGCCAATCAGGGAATTCCTGCTGAAACTTGGGAAAATAAATCTATCAAAATGTTCTTTTTATCTATTTACCAGAAAGTGTAAAATGGCGCCTCTAATCAGTAGTGGATTCAGGTATTTTGCAGTCCTGGGTAAAGCACATTGTGAGCCCCTCACCCTTTAATAAATTGGACAGTTTAAACCAACATTTTTTTAATCCATTCACTGCCAGTTACGACATATCTCGTAGGAAACTGATATAAAAGTCAAGCTTTTATGAATTTTGCTGGCAGGTGAATGGGTTAACATACTAATAATTTATTTTAGGTAATTTTTTTATCTTATTAACTTTGAGATAACTTTTAATTACCTATTATTTCTTCAGACAGCTAGGCAAACATATTTTTGCGCAATATTATTGAAATAAGTATTCGATGTTTAAAAATATTCTATTGACGAAGCGAAAGTAATGAGACGTACTGAGATCTGACAAATTATATTTAAATTATAATATTATCCTATTATTTTATAATTCATAGAATTTATACTTTTTGCAAATGAGTGTATTTGATAATTAGGAAATTATCTTTAACCTATTTCCTTGCAGCCTCCTCTCAGCCTACAGGCCCAAAGTCTGCCTAGTTTCACAAGTCAGAAATCCATAATTGTTTTTAATCCTTCTCTAAATTTTTGGCAAACTTGACCTTTTTGTAAATGAATAACAATATTTTAGGGTTAATTCTCGATGTAAAATTATCGTTTGATAACAAAAGTTATATGCTTATATTTAAAATATAAAATTAAAATTGCTGCATTCGTAGAGCTTTAATTATTTATTAATTAATTATTATTAATAATTATTAATTAAATATTATTAATAATAATTTGTTAATTAATCGTAATTTTAATTATTACTTAATAATTACAAACAATTATGAAAATGAAATTAATTTTACAGTTATTATTAGTAAAAGTGTGCTGATTTAGAATATTCGAACTTGTGATATAACTCATTCTATGACAAATCAAGTAGAACAAACAATAATTTAGGGTTAATTCTTGATGTAAAATTATCGTTTGATAACAAAAGTTATATGCTTATATTTAAAATATAAAATTAAAATCGTTGCAATTTTAGAGCTTTAATTATTAAGTAATTAATTATTTAATAATTATTAATTAATAATTACAAACAATTATGGAAATGAAACTAATTTTACAATTATTATTAGTAAAAATGTGCTGATTAAAAATATACGAATTTATGACATAACTCATTCTATGACAAATCAAGTAGAACAAATAACTTGATGTAAAATTATCGTTTGATAACAAAAGTTATATGCTCATATTTAAAATATAAATTTAAAATTGTTGCATTCGTAGAGTTTTAATCATTAATTAATAATTATTATTAGTTTTAATTATTAATTAATTATGAAAATTAAATTAATTTTATAGTTATTATTAGTAAAAATGTAATATGATGATCAAGTATATTCAAATTTAGGATATTTTCTGTGACAAATCAAATAGAACAAATACATATCTTTAATATATTGAAATGGACTCCAAGAAATGTTTGCCATTCATCATTAAGAAGCTTCATTACCCCCCCCCGTAAATTTAATATTACTATGTTTTGTACTTAGTTGTAAATATTTGTTTGTGAACGAAAGATGCCTCAATATAATCTCGACATCTGAACAGAACTTAATAGATGCATTAATGTAAAGCAAGAT
This sequence comes from Argiope bruennichi, assembly GCF_947563725.1. Classification (NCBI taxonomy): domain Eukaryota; kingdom Metazoa; phylum Arthropoda; class Arachnida; order Araneae; family Araneidae; genus Argiope; species Argiope bruennichi. The sequence goes on along the minus strand of NC_079151.1, from coordinate 119,118,137 downwards.
ATAGTAACAACAACCTTTTTAAGTATTTAAAATAAATCTTCAAAAAACTCGTCTTTTGATGTGTTAGCTTCGGATGTCTTCGCTTGTTTGTTTGTGAAAGTTCCTATTAATGTGCTGTTATATTATTGTAAACTTATGTTTCATTAAATCCATATCTTATCCATTATCTGTTGTATTCTTTACTTTTAGTTAATTCACTGTCTAACAATTCCCTGTGGCGATTGCCTTTTGAGTTTGCAACTTAATTTTCTATGTAAAAATGACTTTTTCCTAATCTATTTTGTAAAATAATTTTTGGTAAATCCTTATAAGAAGAACGCCCTCACCATGAGACCAGGCTGAACAGAAGACCGTTCGTCATACCTACGCAGTCCAGGGCACATCTAAAGTCAAGACTTCACGTTGCTAGGAAGGAAATAGCCTCGCTACGCGAGGCGGGTGCTCCATTATTCGCCAAATACTCGTAAAATATTGTCAAATATTTGTTACTAGCCGCCTCTGACGACCACCTGGCTCAACTAGAGTAATGCTCCTTAAAATTTTCAGTTAAATATTTATGCATCTTGGTCTCTAAATAGCTTCTTTAATAAAACATATTTAAGCTTTAAATTTTGATAGTCATACAACTCATATTATTATTGAAGCTTTACAATATTTTTCTCATTGTACTATATCTCTCTAATTTCTTGTCACTGCCATAAGATTGAAATTGGAATTTGAAATGGAAGAGATAAATTTGCTTGCTAAAATAGGACATACTTTAAAAAAATATTGTTACGAATCTGCGATGCGGCTTCCCAGCATAGTGGGTTCCATAGGAGGTCCCAGAGCTTGGCGACAAACTTGGCGACCATTTGGTGACTTGGCGACGAATTTGGCGACTTTGGCCCAAAAATAGATTAAACTCGAAACATCGAGAATTTTCCCGATCCGTCCAGTAGGAACTGAGTTACGCCTCGAGCGTTCCTGATTGGTTGAGAGGCTTATAACCCAGCCTTCTGAGACCTATAAAAGGAGCTGCAGCTGCCGGGGAGGAGTGGTGAACCAGAGAGTAGTCGGAAGCGACGGAGAAGAGTAGTCGGAATCGACGGTAAAGAACTGGCCTTCCAGAAATTAGCGGAGCAGCGACGTAGTCAAGTGAGTGCTGAATTAAGCTGTGCGCTACTGTCTGCAGTAGAGTCTGTTGTGTGCTGTTGTCTGCACGTCTCGGCTGAAGATAATTGTGTGCTGTATATAGTTGTCGTCTTTGTGCTGTCCTGTGCCTTCGTGTAAATAAATGTCGTTGTTTCATTTTCTACTGTCGCCTGCTGATTGAGTGTTCTCCACACCATATAACTCCCACTATCCAAACGAACCCCGGAAATTTCGTAACAATATGGTAGCAGAAAATCGAATCCTTTAGTATTGTAAAATTATATGTGCTAGAGATTATTTCTTCAATATTTTTTGCTACGTTTGAAATAATCATTCTATAAAAATATCTCTGATTCATTCAGAAAATTCAACCGTTTACCTTCAAACATATGTAATTTTTTTACATATGTAATAACTACATATGTAATTTTTTTTAAAAAAATCGACTTTTCTACATAGTCGATTAACTTTTCTCCATTTGTTTGAAATCAAAAATTATTTCAAATTTTATTTATTTAAGTTATTGCATTTTTGAATTATCTTTTTTACACCTGCGAATGGTCAGTCGTACAGACGATCAACCTTTGACAAATTTAGTCCAAAATTTAGTACAAGTCTATACTGTAGATATATAACTTGCTTAACCATATAATTTTTAATATTATTGTGTTGATTTTTAGTCGGACAGATTTCCTATGAATGGATTTCATTCAGAATTTAATAGAAATCTACAAATTCAATGGAAAGACTACTTACCAAATTTCATCCGTATGGCTCAAAACATTTTTTAGTTACACAATTCACAGACGCACATAATTCCAAATATATCTTTTACACATTCAAGGAGGTCTAAAGGAAAACAAGGAGAAATTCCTCGATACCTTGATTTCGAATTTTTTTGCCAGTTCATTTTATATTTCCTATACGATAAAATAAAATAAATAAATAAAAATTACGAAAATGCGAGTTCCATTAACATAAAATGTGTTGTATAACTAAGTCATCCTTTTGAAAAATCCAACTAAAACCGATTCAATTTAAAAATGCTTTTTAATGCTATTAATTTGTTAATGTGTTTAAATCTGCATTAACAACTTCATTCCAGACGATAAAGGAATAAATAAATATCTTTTAAGATAAAGTTTCTTTTTCGAGAAACTTGTATTGACGGTATTGAATAAATATTTCCAAATAATTTCTTTCAAATAAAATAAAATGAGTAATTAAAAAACATTTAATATTGAAGAGTCGATTGACAAATAATTATAATATAATAAAAGATAAAATACTTGTGCATTTTTTAAAAACTTTTACCTGTAAAACAAAAGGCAAAACATATTTGTCTATCTTTAATCAGCTTGTAAATTTCAAATTAAAAGCAAAATAATCCTAAAGAGTGTTTTTTCCATCACCGTGTAAGTGCACATGATATAACTCTTTGCTATATCTATAAGCCTTATAGGAAGATTTTTAGTGTATTTTTAAATTAAATTTATAATTATTATAAAAAAGATTAATAAAAACAAATTCATTATTGAAGATATAGTATCTTTAAGAGCGAATTGATAAATCTATTTTTAAATAAAATTTAAAATAATTATAAATAAAATTAATGGAAATAAATTCTTCATTGTAAAAATAATAATTCAGAATGATAAATGCTTTAACATCAAAGTTAATTACATTAAGATTTTTAAAAAATAAACGATTTAGCTTTCATTTAGTGACAAAGCTTTCATTTTCACTTTGTATGAAATTTCACTTTCACTTAGTCTTATAAAAAAACTCTATATCGATATCTGCAGAGAAATTGAAAAATAGCAGAAAAAATACTATGTTAAAAGGGCTTTTTTTATCTCTCATAGCTTATTGATAAATTTAACTGCTATACAATATTCATATATTTATCATTACCATTTCGTCTTATAATTTATCACATCTAACTAATTAATTGATGGAATTAAGTCTTTATTATTATCTTAATGCAAAGAGCATTTAATAACGAAATTTCAACTGAACAGCATTCTAATCAATATCGCTTTTAATTAAAATTTCGAATATACTTTAACTGAAATTTTAAATTCCAGAAAACTTTTAAAGCTAATTTTTGCTGCATCGCTCATGAGTGAGGTATATAGTATTTTACGTTCGTCAAAAATAAAAATAAAAATCTTGTTTAAATGAATCAGAGTAAATTCAAAAATTTCCATCTATTAATGATTTAAAGTTTCAGAATCAAACGATGGGTGGCGAAATGTTTAAAAAGCAAAAACTAAAATTACTGAATATTAATTAAATTTCCATTTACCCGGTGAAAGTGATGTCAACACGTAATTTTGTCGTACTCTTTTATCATTATATTTCTAAAAAAGAGAATTGAGATTGTTCTATTCTATTAAAAGAAAGTTTTATTAAAAGGGGAAAAAACTCAATTTTCTGGGGATCTAACGAAGTTATTGTTTCCTTAAATTAGCTTCAAAGTTTCCGCTAATGTAACGCAACTGGCTGCGGGGGCGTTAATGGCAAGGGAAAAAGACGACGAGGAAGTTTTTCCGCCTTTATAAATAGAACAGAAATCGATGAGGAGCTTGCGTGGTCTTCATTCACACGTTTTCGAAAAATGAAAAGCAAGATGTTTTGTAGTAAAAGGAGCTTAACTGCGCTTTTAAATATTGTTATGCTTTGAAGTATTTGTTATTATGCTTTTAAGTATTGTTTTTAAAAAAAGAATAATTTGCGCTTTTAAATATTGTTATGCTTTTTAAGTATTTGTTATTATGCTTTTAAGTGTTGTTTTTAGAAAGAATAATTTGCGCTTTTAAATATTGTTATGCTTTGAAGTATTTGTTATTATGCTTTTAAGTGTTGTTTTTAGGAAGAATAATTTGCGCTTTTAAATATTGTTATGCTTTTAAGTATTTGTTATTATGCTTTTAAGTGTTGTTTTTAGAAAGAATAATTTGCGCTTTTAAATATTGTTATGCTTTTAAGTATTTGTTATTATGCTTTTAAGTGTTGTTTTTAGAAAGAATAATTTGCGCTTTTAAATATTGTTATGCTTTGAAGTATTTGTTATTATGCTTTTAAGTGTTGTTTTTAAAAAGAATAATTTGCGCTTTTAAATATTGTTATGCTTTTAAGTATTTGTTATTATGCTTTTAAGTGTTGTTTTTAGAAAGAATAATTTGCGCTTTTAAATATTGTTATGCTTTGAAGTATTTGTTATTATGCTTTTAAGTGTTGTTTTTAAAAAGAATAATTTGCGCTTTTAAATATTGTTATGCTTTTAAGTATTTGTTATTATGCTTTTAAGTGTTGTTTTTAGGAAGAATAATTTGCGCTTTTAAATATTGTTATGCTTTTAAGTATTTGTTATTATGCTTTTAAGTGTTGTTTTTAAAAAGAATAATTTGCGCTTTTAAATATTGTTATGCTTTTAAGTATTTGTTATTATGCTTTTAAGTGTTGTTTTTAGAAAGAATAATTTGCGCTTTTAAATATTGTTATGCTTTGAAGTATTTGTTATTATGCTTTTAAGTGTTGTTTTTAGGAAGAATAATTTTCCATAATTATTTTTTGTTTTATTATTAATAATTAAATAATTGTAATGATTCTCGAAATCAGTAGCGTAGCTGTTAACTGGTTTATAACCTATTCACCACAAGCTCTTTACATTCGTGAATGCTGTATCTTGTCGAACAGCTGAAATGTTGGAAAATATTTTGTGGGAATTAGAATACCACATTGATATTCCTAGAGCTACCAAGAGTGCTAACATCGAAATTTAGTGATATACATAAGTGGTTTTATTAAAATATATATAAACATCGTCATAACATATCCAAACAACTGTGGTGAAAGCTTATCAGGCAGTTAACAGCTACGCTACCCGAGCAATTGCTTTTGTATCGTGGTCATGTTATTGGGCTGCGAACCACAAGGTCCCAGGTTCTATCCTCGCTCATCACAATCCACCACATTGGTGACCTCGGATGTGATCCTTCAACCTTCGTACAGCTGTTGTGGCGCCATCTACCCACAGCAAACCAAAGTCGTCAGACTCACTTGACGCAGCAACAGCATCAGCAACCACTGACCCACACACACCCGCCATAACGCTTGGATCTACTCAAATGGGTACAGGCGCATTAGAATCAACAGCTAAATACATCACCACTCAACACCCATATCGTTCGGCTCACTGGAGGGAGAGTCTGTGGTGAAAGCTTATCAGCCAGTTAACAGCTTCGCTACCCGAGCAATTGCTTTTGTATCGTGGTCATGTTACTGGGCTGCGAACCACAAGGTCCCAGGTTCTATCCTCGCTCATCACAATCCACCACATTGGTGACCTCGGACGTGATCCTTCAACCTTCGTACAGTTGTTGTGGTGCCATTTACCCACATCAAACCAAAGTCGTCAGACTCACTTGACGCAGCAACAGCATCAGCAACCACTCACCCACACACACTCACCATAACGCTTGGATCTACTCAAATGGGTACAGGCGCATTTGAATCAACAGCTAAATACATCACCACTCAACACCCATATCGTTCGGCTCACTGGAGGGAGAGTCTGTGGTGAAGGCTTATCAGCCAGTTAACAGCTTCGCTACCCGAGCAATTGCTTTTGTATCGTGGTCATGTTACTGTGCTGCGAACCACAAGGTCTCAAGTTCTATCCTCGCACATTTCAATCCTCTGCACGACCATGCATCAAATTATAATAGTTTCTTTACAATAATGATTTTTAATAAGGCAAAGACTTAGTGACCTCCCCTCCTTCCTATACTTCCCATACGAGAAAGTAATATAAACCTTGAATAATCTAAGATTAGTTCAAATGGATTAATAATTCTGCATTGAAAAAATGAAAATATTTTTTCTTTTTAAAACATATGATATACATCACTGTCTTATGTCTGAAAAAACAATACCCCGTACGTTAATTCGAAATTCAGGTCATTCATTTTCTTTTCAGTGTCTGGCACAGGATGAACAACTGGACGAATAAAATACCTCCTGACCATCGCATTGCTGGGAAAGTGACGTCTACTTCAGTGTTTACGATGAAGGAAGCCTTTTAAATCATTTTCCAAGAAAAGCTTTTTTTTTTTTTTTTTTTTTTTTTTTCCCTTAGAGATTTCCTTAAAGAAGACGCGGAATAAAAATCGTTTGAAATTCTAATGCTGATTTACTTGAGGATTAAGTCAGTTGCTACAGTATTGAATATTTTCTATTTAAAACCGTGACCTTGTACCTTCACTCACTTCTCTTCGTTTTTCTCGTCTAGAAACGTTCGTTTAAACCAGTCTAAAACGTACAAAGAGAAAGTGGAGAAAACTAAATTTCGAAATTTTTATATGTCACCACTTTAAAGACTCTCTTGTTAAAATGAATCATTTTTACTTTTATTTTTTTGATATTATTTATTTTTTATTGTAAATCGCATTTGTACAAAATATTATATAAGCAGACGCCCATTGTTTATGTATACTGTTATAATGAAGTGAAAAGGATGAAATAGGTACGAATCTGACCAGTTATCTTTGACACAGTATTAATTATCCTAACATTTTATTAATCAAAAAATATGTATTTATAACAAATTTTTATTTTTTTTATAATTTTGCCTTCCCTTCCGAATTTGTGTTTGTTGCAAAATGATGCTTTTTATAATTTTGTATATTTTTTTGTAAATTTGTATTTTTTTACAATTGTATGTATATTTTTTTATAAATTTGTATTTTTCAAAATTTGTGTTCTTTTGATGAATTTGTATTTATTTCAAATTTACATTTTTTTACAAATTTGCATTTGATACAAATTAGTATTTTTAATAAATTTGTATTATTTTATATATTTATATTCTTTTACAAATTTGTACTTTTTACTTTGCATTTTTATCAATTTGTATTATTTCATATATTTATATTCTTTTACAAATTTGTACTTTTTACTTTGTATTTTTATCAATTTGTATTATTTTACATATTTTTATTCTTTTACAAATTTGTACTTTTTACTTTGCATTTGTTACAAATGTATATATTTTTTACAAATTTGCATTTTTTACAAATTTGTATTTTTTTATAAATATATATTTTTGAAATTTATTTATTTGGTAATAATATCAATAGTATTTATTTTAATAAACCATTCTTTTCATCTGCAGCCCCTTTTCAGTCCAGTGGTATTAAGCAGCTATCTATTCTGAATCCCTCTACTGTCTTGATGAATCTATACAATTCAAATCTCCTAGACACTGAAAAAGCCAATTTTGGAAGTATGCCTTTTATGAATGCGATAACTCAAAAACATTTTGCAACTGATGAATGAAATTTGGTATATAGTCTTTACACCAAATTTGTAGATTTTTTTTTTTTTTTTTCAAATTTTAAACGAAATCTAATTACAGTAAGTCGGTATGAGCACATCATGTCTACAAAACGTGAAGTGTTAATTGGACAAAATTTATTACGCAAAATTAATTTGTAAAATGTAGATTCGCATTAGATTATGAGCCAAATTCATCAACATATTAACTGTCTGTCGGTCGCACACAGGCAAACGCAATAAATGCATCAACTGAGTAATGAAATGCCGCATCGTAACAACTTAAATGAAGTTTGGTATATGATCTTATTAAAATTGTGGTTCTGAGCCTATTTTGTTTTAATCGGTTCAAAAACGGGCTTGGAAAAAAAAATTCGACTTAATTCACTAATCTGCGAAGAACGAAACGCTTATACGCAGGACTCCGAAAAGTAGAATTTCAGCACTCATGGTTTGCCGAAAGGCCACAATTATTATGCGGGAGGGGGTGATACATTTGATTAGGGAATATGCTGATTAGGGAATACTTTTGATGGGTATTCCCTAATCAACATAATAAGCTTCAAATCTTCATTATATCTTATAGACTAATATGTAGGGTTGGGTAGAACCTGATTTTTTGTACCAAGCAACATAAGAATCAGTACCTAAAACTGATACCATAGATAAATCTGATACTAACTAAAAACATCAGGTAAACGGTATCAGTATAGGGACTCAATGGATAATCTCCTCTACGAATTCGTTTAGTAATACTGTATCAGTCTGATTTTTTTATCAGGCAATATAAGTATCAGTACATAAAATGAATGCCGACTAAGAATAACAGATACACGTTATCAGTATAGAGACTTAATGGATAATCATCCCTGCTTATTCGTTTTTGGTCTAGTGATAATATAATAATCTGATATAAAGTGTTTGGAAGATACTGTCTACTTTGCCGTCCTGCCTCGAAGACGCTGTCAGTATGCTTAATGTTTTTTCAACTATACATATTTGCTCCTCAATCATTACTGCACTTTTCCACTTTGTAACAGTGTACATTCCACTGAAGAATCTCTGCTTTCTCTTATATTAACTACCTTTCCTCTTCTCAGCCATCCGTCAATCACTGTCAAAACTAAGATCACGTCTTCATCAATACCTCTATCAAAGAAGCGAAATTCTAATTTGGAGTTATATTCTTTTCAGTATCTGTTACAAGACTCGACACAAATGTGAGAACCGATATCCATGTACATGGGAAATCTCCTACAGGGAAAAAATTACTTACCTGCTTTATCAGATACTGTCGAATATCAGCCTCAAACTATCCTTGATATGGCAAAATCGGGCATCTACTTAACCCAACTTGTAAACTGCCTTTGTTAGAGGAAAACCTTGAAATTTAAATTTTAACTATTTAAAAATAAATTTTGTTTATATTTTTTATCATTATAAATGAATATCTATTTCATGAAGAAGAATAGTTAATATTTTAATCAAAAAAAAAAATTGAAAATTTAAATTATTAATATAAGCTAGAGGGAGTAGTCTCGCCAAAACTTTCTCGCATATTCTTTAATAAAAGTGTTATCTCAGAGAACGTCTTTCATGGGATTAGCGACAATAGTAACGAAATATTAAACCTTTAGCTTGAATACAGCATGTTTACTGAATCTGTTATGTCACCCTTGGCGAGTTATTTGGCAATTAATCTCTGGCATGCCGTTAATTGTATACAAAAATCGAATTTGTATTTTATACGCGTTTTAACCAACAGATTGAAACAAAAATTTGACGCGGAATCAAAATTGAAGTCACAAAACTCCATACCAGATTTGATATATTTAAGTCAATGCATCTTTGAGCTATCACGTTTACATGTTTTTGAAAGTACAAACAGACAGACGGCCATTCCGTTGATGGATTTGGCTCAAAATTTGAAAAACGTCTAGACAATAGATGCTAATTCTACGTATCGAATTGTATTTGTCTAGCTCTCTTCGTTTTGTAGTTATCCTATTAAATTATATTCGAACTGCCAGACAGACAGACTTTGAGAAGATTTTACACAAAATTTGATAAATATCTGCAAGTTTGGTTTAAAGATCGCATGCCAAGTTTCCACTGTCTTGATCAAAGTGTTTATGCATTATCTTTGTCAAAGACAAACAGACATTTTCCAAAAATGTGTTTTTCAATTCTATACTACTTATACGAGAAATTAATAAAGTCATACAAGATCAAATATTGACCTCTTCGCTGATAAGATACTACACTAGCATCCATGTCGATTCCCGCTGATCAGTATAAACATCTTAATATTATATTAACTATGCTGGAATTTTGAAGAACATCTACTAAAAAAATTGGCTATTTCGCTTTGGTATTTCATTGATGGATCGTTCTATGGGTTTAATTCTAATATGCCAATTTTCATCTCGAACTAAACATCTCAAACCATATCCTCGCCTTACAGATACTCCGAACTTCATTATACTCCGAAGTTAAACATGAAACACTCGCTCTATACGAAAATCATTTCGGATAGACAATGTACAGACCATGTATCTTTACTTCCTTCTCTTTTTGCTGTACATTTTTGCTTTGTGTGTTTTTCTGTTTTTTTAAGTTAATGAATACTTTTAAGTAAAATCTTCTGTTCGATATATATAAATTTGTTCGATATACACACATATATATATATAATCTTCTGTTCGATGTACAGAAACTTACATTCTATTAAACACACTAGCCGTCTATAAAACGTTAGTCACATAGAAATATTCGATACATTAAAATTTGATACATGGGGATTCCATTATACTTACTTATTTTCTGAAATTATTGTTTTTAACAGTGTTTAATTTTTAATCATATTTTATCACTTTATTTATAAAAGATATTCTATAGCTATTTATTAATAGTTTTGAGGAACATTTGCTCAAAAATTGGCTATTTAGCTTTGATATTTCATTGACGGATCATTCTATAGGCTTAATACTAATATGTCAATTTTCATCTCGAACTAAACATCTCAAACCATATCCTCGCCTTACAGATCTACTCCGAACTTCATTATAGTCCGAAGTTAAACATGAATCACTCGCTCTATACGAGAAAATCATTTCGGATAGACAATGTACAGACCATGTATCTTTACTTCCTTCTCTTTTTGCTGTACACTTTTGCTTTGTGTGTTTTTCTGTTTTTTTAAATTAATGATTACTTTTAAGTAAAATCCTCTGTTCGATATACAGAAACTTACATTCTATTAAACCCACTAGCCGTCTATAGAACGTTATTCACATAGAAATATTCGATACATTAAAATTTGATACATGGGGCTTCCATTATACTTACTTATTTTCTGAAATTATTGTTTTTAACAGTGTTTAATTTTTAATCATATTTTATCACTTTATTTATAAAAGATATTCTATAGCTATTTATTAATAGTTTTGAGGAACATTTGCTCAAAAATTGGCTATTTAGCTTTGATATTTCATTGACGGATCATTCTATAGGCTTAATACTAATATGTCAATTTTCATCTCGAACTAAACATCTCAAACCATATCCTCGCCTTACAGATCTACTCCGAACTTCATTATAGTCCGAAGTTAAACATGAAACACTCGCTCTATACGAGAAAATCATTTCGGATAGACAATGTACAGACCATGTATCTTTACTTCCTTCTCTTTTTGCTGTACATTTTTGCTTTGTGTGTTTTTCTGTCTGTGGCAGATATTTTCCTCCAATCTCGGACAACTAGCCTCTGGCCAACTATTCATTTGACAGGTTGGACATTTAATTGACCTGCTTTCAAGACTCCGCGACATTTAACTGACTTGTTCAGTAATGAAAAGAAAAAAAAAGCATGCAGAAACGTTTAGAAATCGCTCTCTTAGTTAAAAGTTATAAGTTTAAATTTAAAATTGCGCCTTTAGGTATCGAATGTGAAGATTACTTGAAAAAAAAATCGATTTACAGAAAATTTAATATAAAATCATGCATATTGCGTATTTTTCCTAATTTCTTTATTAAAAACAACCATGCATAGCTAATTCTTTAGAATTGAAGTAGATTTACAAAAAGTGGACAGTAAAAAGTTTTTATTTTTTAAAAAATTTTAACTAGCAAAAATTTTTCAAAATTTTTGATATCGTACTTGATGAAATTTCATAATTTTTCGCTGCGTATTTATCTTTTATTCTCTTAATACATATTTTTATTTATTAAGCTGAACTTCTCTTTTACAGAAAAATATTTCCACTTAGGGTCCATTTAAGATATCTAATACTTAACTGAATTTAAAATAAAAATTTCTCACCTAGTTAAAAAAAAGTTATTCGTAGAAAAGTAACAAATAATAGCATATGAATACTCAGAGTTATTATTAATTTGTTTTCATAAACTATTTCAGAACTTTGAAGGATTTCTTCAGCAGACGATCGGCTTTTTTTTTTTCTTATTTATATTTCTTTTTATGAAAAAAGTTGGTGAATACTTTTAAGTAAAATTTTCTGTTATCTAACAGAAGATTATATATATATATAATCTTCTATTCGATATACAGAAACTTACATTCCATCAAACACACAAGACGTCTATAAAACGTTAGTTATATAGAAATATTCGATACATTAAAATTTGATACATGGGGCTTCCATTATACTCACTTATTTTCTGAAATTATTGTTTTTAACACTGTTTTATTTTTAATCATATTTTATCACTTTATTTATAAAAGATATTCTATAGCTATTTATTAATAGTTATATGATTATATGATAAAAATTTTTATTGATAAATAAATTGCTTAGCTAACAATTATAGAATTTTTATTACATCTGTTAGACACCACATATAAATTTTTATAGCCCTTTTTACTTTCTCTTATACGTAGACCCTCGGGGGGGGGCACCTCGAAATGAGGATGAGATGCTTCCGGCATGGTGGTTGGATCTCGCCACCCTGGAGGGTACACTAATAGGTGGGGGATCTGGCTCCTCCCATCGATGACGGGACGTACTTCCTTCGGGGAGGGTTGTACCGTGGCCGGTGACGGCCCTTAGGACTCAACCACAGTTCCCGCCAATTGCTGTTGCGGCGGTCCGGTCATTCAGTTCTATGGTTTAAATCCGTGTGCCTTAGGGCGGGTCGGAGAGTTAGATGGTTGACTTGACTTTTCTTATACGTAGTATAGCAATCGTCAAAAAATTCGAACTCGAGATTTTGACGGATTCCCGTGTTTTAGAAACCCCCCTTGAGTTCGAAAAACGCATTTTTAGAAAATGTCAATTTGTTTGTGATAAATATAACTCAAAAGTGCTTTGAGCTAGACGGTTGAAATTTGGGATACCATCTTTACACTAAATTTATAGATTTCTGTCAAATTTTGAATAAAATCTGTTCAGAGGAAGTCCGGTTGTTAGAATATAAGTTAACATGATAAATACAAAACAAAAAGAGCTAAATAGATAAAATTTGATATATAGATTTAACACTTGTCAAATTTTGAACCTAATTCAACTCCGGGCAAACTATTTGTCGGTCTGTACATTCAGAAACATTGAAAAATGAACACTCAAAAACGCATTAACTAAAATATATCAAATTTGGCATGGGATATATCAAATTTGGTATGGGATACATCAAATTTGGCATGCAATATATCAAATTTGGAATGGGATATATCAAATTTGGTATGGGATATATCAAATTTGGCATGCAATATATCAAATTTGGCATGGAATATATCAAATTTGGTATAGGTAATATCAAATTTGGTATGGGATACATCAAATTTGGCATGTGATATATCAGATTTGGTATGGGTTACATCAAATTTGGCATGGGATATATCAAATTTGATATGGAATACATAAAATTTTGTATGGGATATATCAAATTTGGCATGGAGTATATCAAATTTGGTATGGAATTTAACTACAAGTGTACCTTTGGGTCAAATTTTTTTTTTCATTTGGTTGAAAAAAACGTGCCTTAAACACAAATCCGATTTTTGGATACTATCAGCCTCATGCCAGGGATGAATAGCCAAATAATTTGCCAGGGATGATACGATAGATTCGGTAAAAATGCTAATTCACGCCAAAAGATAATATTTCGTAATCATTGTACGCCAGTGCCATTAAAATGTTCTCTGTCATGACAAATTTATTAGAGAATTTGCGAGAAAATTTTGGGGAGCACATTTCTGCTGGTTATGAAAAGTTTTAGAAAGAGACAGGTGACTTAAAAATTTGTTCCTCAGTTTAGCGACAAATTAACTGCGCTTTGTTCTAATATCTCACGCAATTAGTTGTCATATTTTAAAAACTCTCATCATGCTTTTCGGCTTTTCATTAATTGTTTACTAATGAATGTAATCTTAAAAATGATCGTTTTTGCCTTCTGTTATCGTATTTTGACCTAGTTTTTTTTTTTTAATTTGAATTTTTGGATAAATCGAAGTTTGATCTTTCCCCACTTGCTCTGAACTAGAGCAACTTCATTCTATTATTATGCGATTCAAACATCTGTAACTTAACTAGAAAAAGTCAGATAAACAAAATAAATAGAAAACTGGTGTACAAATATCTCGCAATTTTAGTTGGAGGGAAAAAAATACAAGGAAGTTTTCCATCATTCTTTCCTCATTATCTTTTCATTACTTACTTCCGTCTTTGTCTGCTTTTACAGTAGCTACTCAGAGATATGAAAGAAACATTAATTTATCACTTTAAAATGTCATTATTTAAAAATTCTGTGTTTGATGTATACGCAGAGCCGTCGAAAAGAATGCAATGCAAACGAAGATGATTTATTTTATCAAAAGACGAAACCATTGTGAGTAAATAATTTGATGGAAATGAAATTTGTGTATAAAATTATACTTCTTGCTCTGACTTACATTAAACGAGTTTTAACGATACCTTCTTTATTTTCAATTTTCATTTTTTATCATTACTTAATTTATTTACTTTTGCTCAAAGACATCTAAAACTTTATACGGATCTTGTTTTCATTGGTATAGATTTAAACTGAAGATATCAATACACAAAGTAAAACTTGATGTGTGAAATCTATTGGAACGATGATAATTCTAAAACTAAGTCAGTAAGTTGAAACTAAGTAAGTAACTAAGTAGTAAACTAAGTAAGTCAGTAAGTCTAAAACTAAGTTGATCAGTTCAGTGAAATATATTTGAACAGAAGTTATTAATATATTAGGTACTCCATTCTTACTTAATATTCGCGTCCCAAGTCTGAGTTCATCAGTAAACATTTACAGAAAAGAAATCAATTTTATAGAATATCCCCTAAATATCACCACAAATTCTCCTTAGTAAATGAGCAATAATGTATATAATTTTAAAATTATAAGAAAATCCCATGAACCAATCACCCCATCGTCACTCATTGGCCCGATTTCGCCAATTTTATTTCATGCCAAAACTTATGCAATTTAAATATATTATGAATGCTTATATATCTTCATCTGCCTTCCTATTTTCAGATAAATTGGGAGGGGGACACGAATTCTCTGTACGTTTTCTGTACTGTACTTAGAACAACCTTCGATAGAGTTCTCCAGCCATAACCGTTGAGGCGATTTTCAAAATTTTTATTTAAGGATAAAGATAATGATTTCTAAATGCAACATTAAAGGCCGCCTCCCGCCAATGCTTTTCTTTTTTTCGAGGGAAATCGAAAAAATCACTGCTTCACTGCATATTCTTCATCGCAGAAAACCTTGATAGAGTTCTTCAGCCAGAATAATTGTACCGACTTCAAAACTTTTTTTGTTTCACATGAATGTTTTTTACCGCTTAGATATGCCATCATATGTCGTGTATCCCCTTACTCTCGATTTCTGAAATGCGAAATGCCCTCGACCTCAATAATAGGACCCTTTCTGCCAATTTTTGCTGTCAATCAATTTTATCACATTGAAATATAACTAATCACACAGAACTTTCCATAATTTATAATAATAATTACCATTATAATTATTAATAATTATCATTATTATCATAATTATCATTTTTATTGTGATAAGATATAGTTCATCATTGTTGACTAAATTAATATTATTAATACTATCAGCTTTGTACACTTGTTGAATGGTATTAAAATCGTCTAATCAACTTCATGCCATCGGCTATTTTTATTTCAAAATGAGGAAAATTAATTGGCAATGAAAGTAGTCGAAATCGGTTCATTTGAAGAGTTTGGAGTCTTTGACTAAATTTTAATCAAGATTAATATTTTTTGCAAATAAAAACAAGTGAGGTGGATGAATCTTGAAAAATTAAACGGTGGTAAAAAAAAATAATCAGGAAACAATTGATAACATATATAGATATAACAAACATTCATATGAAACAAAAAGTGGTGAAATCGGACCAGTAGTTGTTATTGGTCGATTGATTCTTTGATTTTGTCAGTTATTTTAACTAACTATTGAATGTGTGGCCAATAGCTAGTTGCCGGAAGAGGCTAATACCATTTAAAATTTAAATAACGGGAATAATTTCTCTAAATAATTATCAGAATAATTTGTGTAAGCAAAAGAAAGAATAAGAAATTTGTTTATCGATTCTTATTTGTTTATAGAAGAAAATTAATATTAATCCATTTATGCATAATTATAATTTATCTTCAATTTATAAAGAATTTAAGAATGCCAAGAGCTTTATTTTATTTTTTTATACTTCAAAATAACTTTTTTTAAATAAGCACTGGGCACCATCGATTAATGTTCTTTTTTGGAAGACGATAATTACTTTTTATTTAAATTCAATTCTTGCATTCGCCAAGCGACAATTCAAATTATCCGAGAAAAAAACGCAATTGAGTTTAAATCGTCTGCACCGAATCTATTAACTTTAATTTTTCAATATCGGGTACCTTTTAAATTTGCAACGATTCTTTTTTCGGCTTGAAATGATTCTTTTTCGCAAAATAATGCTTTTGTTAAATTAATTTTTGTTTTTTTAAAAAAAGAAATGTTTTGAGAAGAGTTTACAACGAAATTGGAAAACATAGTGGATTAAATTTATTTTCAAACTGTCTGGATAAATGTTTGAAGAATTTTTTTATGTTATTTTTTGTTTTAAACTTATTAGTCTTCAATTGTTTATTTCTTAAGCCTTGTACGTTTTTTCGCGATGAGTTTATAATCAATTTAATTATATTTCGCATCAAAATATTTTGGAATAAAAAGAATATCACACAATCTCAGGTAAGATCTTTATTTATTTATTTTGTTTTTGAATTTATTGGACAGTGCAAGTATTAGGATTGAAATTCTGGAAAATTATGGTATTTCGGAATTTATTTTTCAAAATTATATCTATATTTATTCGTTTGTATCTAGAATTTTTTTTCAAGACATTCAAATGTCTCATTGCCTTATAAATTGTAAGTCTATCAAATGATTGGTATTCTTTCTTAATGTATGAAATATTTTCGAATGTACCAATAGAAGCGTCTCTAGTAAATATTTCACAATCTCTTTTGAATTGAAATTTAAATTGAAACCTCTTAAAAGATACTTTAACCTTTTAAAAGATACAGTTTGAGTGGTCTCCCGAAAACTTCCTCGCACATTTTCTAATAAAAATGTTTTCCTAGAGATGGTTGTTGGCTTGCTTTGCATGGCTTTGGCGTACAATAGATACGAAATATTAACCTTTGGCGTGAATTTAGTACTTTTTTGCTGAATCTATTATGTTATCATTGGCGATTAATCTTTGGCATTCGGATAATATTATTCGAAAATCGATTTTTTGTTTTAGACTCGTTTTTCCGGGACTAATTGAAAAAAAAAAAAAAGAAGGCGCAGAATTACATTTGTAGTGACACAATCGCACACCAAATTCGATATATTTCAGTCAATGCAACTTTGAGTTATCGTATTTACATGTTTCTGTGGTGATTTTGTATGAATGAGGATAGAACCTGGAACCTTGTCGTTAGCAGCCCAGTAACATGACCACAATATAAAAGCAATTGCTCGGGTAGCGTAGCTGTTAATTGGCTTATAAGCTTTCACCACATTTCTAAGACTATACACCGACAGACGGTTATTCTCTTGTTGAATTTAGCTCAAAATTCGATGTATGTCTTGATGTTCTAAATTATTTCTAGACTATGTATATTAATTCTGCGTATTGAATTGTATCCATCTAGCTCTTTATATTTTGTACTTATCGTTCTAAATTACATTCGACCAGCCCCGGGCAGACAGACTTCCTCTTTACGGATTTTGCTAAAAATATGATAGAAATCTACAAATTTGGTGAAAAGACTGTGTACCAAATTTCATCTGTCTAGCTCAAAGTGATCTTTCAGCTGGAGAGCATTTTCGAGTTATCTTTGTCAGAGACAGACATTTTCCAAAAATGTGTTGTTTGAACTCTAAAGCGTTCAGATTCGTCAAAATCTCGCGTTCAAATTTTTTGACCTTTACTATGCTTTTTCAATACTATGTACGCGAGAAAGTAAAAATAACTAGTATAAAGTATCAGTGCATTAAAGGGAATGTGTTTTGAATTTTTAGTAATTTCAGTATTTTTTAATATTTTCCAAGATAAAAAAAAAAAAAAGAATCATTTTGTTCGAATTCGTAATCAAAAACTATGAAATAATCCAAGGTATGTAAAATGACACGATTTAGTTGAAAATAATATGAGTAATTTTAGAGATTTAGATTCCTTTCTGTGCTTTTAGATCTTCTCAATGCTGCTTGAAAATAAAAATGGCGTGTTCTGTATGTTTTACTCATCTGAATAGAGACAATGAAATTCTAAGAATCGGGAAATAAGAATTTGAAGAAAAAAATTGCTTCCTTCTGAATGCATCCGATTGGCACCTGAATTTCGCTCCCTGCAATGCCGCCTAGGGCAATTTCCCTTCATGTCCCCCGTTTTTACGCCGCTCGTCAGGTGGTAATGATAGATTCATGTGTTGTTGTTGTGTTGTGACTTATGCCACTTTACAAGCCCCCGTTAAATTTGTCTGTCAGTGATTTAAGCCGAGTGAGCGTCTCTTGTTTTTTCAGT
Organism: Argiope bruennichi; assembly: GCF_947563725.1. NCBI lineage: Eukaryota > Metazoa > Arthropoda > Arachnida > Araneae > Araneidae > Argiope > Argiope bruennichi. The sequence goes on along the minus strand of NC_079151.1, from coordinate 119,099,602 downwards.
AGCGCCAACTAGGGCCAAGAGGACGACTTAGATACTTTATACATCACATTCTATTGCACAACCCCTCCTTGCAGGGGGGGGGGCACATTCACACACAGAACACAGAATAAGAACAACCATGTCCGAACCGGAATGCCCAGATCACGGGTAAGACGCACTACCCCTGTGCCAGGACACCAGCTGATAGATCCATAATAGATATTAAAGGCATTCAATTTAATCCTATTCAAAAATTCTAGAACGCAGAAAAACCATCCAGAGATATAAATGAATTCCGAACTGCTCCTTTTACACCTGCAGAACTAAGATCGACGAATAAATGGTAGCTTCCTTTGATAGAAAAGAATCTCCACATTTTGATACCCCTAAGCATTTGTTCAAAGACACGGAATTATAAAAAAAGCCATTGCAAACTGCCCAAAAATTATCCCTAAAATCTATACTGTTAAGATATTTAAACTTGAAAGAGTTCTTTGACTCAAAAAATATTCCGTATATTTTTTTACGGTTTGTTCAGCATCTTGGCGAAATGACTTCACTCCAATTAAAAATTAGCAGGGATGCAAAAAATATGTCCCTGGTAGCACAGCCTGTCGCCCAATATTGTTCAATATTGTGCGATATTATATGATATTAAACAATATTCTACAATATTAAACAATATTCTACAATATTCCACAATATTCCACAATATTAAACAATATTCTACAATATTCCACAATATTAAACAATATTCTACAATATTAAACAATATTGATCAATGTCATACAATATTGTACAATATTTGAGTGCTACTAGGGTATTAATGGATTACAATTTTTTGAAAAAAAGTTATTTTAGTTATAAATAGCATAAATTTCAGAACAACGTACGATAGTCATTGCATTTCAAACATTTTAGGTAACCAGTGTCTCTCTATATAAAAGCCTAATGTACTCTTATTACTTATTGTCGAAAGTAAACTTATGAATTTCAGACTGTTTCATTAAATGTTTTTATAGGCTGCATTGAATTCAACGCTTCGCTTAGGTAATTAATGGAGGAGGAAAATGTTATTAAAAGTGTTCTGGGAAGTATTAGTCGCTTCATCAAAATGTCCATTCGGTCAGCGGAAACCAAATGTAAAAGAAATCAAGAAATAGGCCCCAAATAGAAAGCTTAATCGAGTGCAAAAATCGGCTTAACTGTCGCCAGATGGGTAATATTTATGCCTTAACTTGGAAATCGATGCTCATATTAGGGATGACGAATATTTTCAGAGCGGTTATTACGTAACCAATATCAAAAAGTCACAAATACAAGTGATCAATACTTTTCAAAGAGGGGTGTGATTCAAATGATACGATTTTAATGGTGATATTTTGATTACAGGTTTTGGATCACGATAAAAAGTAACAATCGATACGATATCACTGAAATTTGCCGGAGCGGTGACTTTACTGTAAAGAAACAATCGATACGATCTGTCCAATGGAAGCTCTCGAAAGAAATCTGTGATTGGATTGAAAAGTGAACGGACCGGTTATTGGAATTATCGTATCGTATCATTGAATTGCATATCATTGAAATTTATCGGAGCGGTGATTTCACCGGAAAGTGCGAGGCTCCACTGGAAAGTGCGAAGTCACCGCTCCACTTTACGGGAGTGACCGATATTCGTATTTGATGATGCGCTATTCCATACAGATCATTTTTAATTGCTCGTGACAAGATTGACTTTGATTACATGTACTCTGTTTACTGCTGGCGCCATCTATTGGTAGAATATACGACTAAAGTAAACATTTTAAAGAAATGACATATATTTTTAACTAATCTTTTCCAGAAAATGCTTCACTCTAATAAATAAATTAAATAAATAGTTTTGAGAAAAAAAAAAATTTAAGAAGTAAACTGAAACAGATGAATTAATTCAATCCCATGTTAATTAAATTAGTAAATTAAGTATTAATTACAATTAATAAATTTTATATTTAATATTAAGTAATAATTTTTAATTAATAATATGATTGAAATAACAGATATTTGGAACGCATATTTAAAAATAAAAATCGCAATATTATTTGTTATTCAAAAAATCGAGGATTATGCATCTCTAGCTCATATCTTCTGAAATAATTATTTTCAAAAATAGTTTTAAGACTCCCAAAGAATTATCTTTTTAATCAATTTCATTTCGGCATAATTTTTCCATTAAATGTAATAATATTTTTTTTAATTCAGTGGATAGATAATGGTTAAGATATAATTAATACTCAACCATCACCCATTAATTGCGTACTTTTTCAATTATTAATATCGTGATAGAAGTTTTTACTCACAATGTACATATTTTTTAGTTTGCAATAAACTTATTCACTTGAATTCATGTTTTTTTGCTCATATCAAATAGTAAGGTAAATTCTGTTCAAAAATATATGAATCATTTAACAATAGTGTTACAAATCTGCAATGTTGCTTCCCAACTTGGTTAGTTCAATCATTGGTAAAACCGTTTTAAGATCAGTTCTGTTGGATTCTGATCAGTTGCTGAATCAACGACCCGCCGGGCTTGGCAACAAACTTGGCGACTTTGACGACAAAATAAAAATTACTGGAATCTTCAAGAATTTTAGCGATAGAAGCTGAGATATGCTTGATTATTTTAGAGCCTTTTATGCCCTTCTACGGAAACTGTAAAAGGCCGGTAGTCTACGCCGAAGTCGTGTCGTGTATAGAGTCACATAGCGAGTCAACGACGAATAGTTGCATTCAGTCCAGAGAAGCGCAAGCTTTGTATGGGGCTCAAGCATTTGCTGAATTGAGTTGTGTGCCGAGTCCTGGTGTTTACTGTGGAAGCAGCATCGAGTCGTGTAAGGAGTAGCCAGTCGTGTAGTAGTGAGTTGGCAGTTGGATACAGCTAAAGCGAGGAGATAGTGGAGAATTGCAGCCGTTTGGAAAAACCGTAGAGTGAAGCTACGAAGACTCTGACCTCCTGCTGAATTCTCTTTGGCCGCTTTGTGTGGTGTGGTTGTTATTACTAACGATTACTACTTGTGGGCTAATATTTGTTGTAGCGTGCTGCGGCGTATGGCGTATGTTCGTCTGTGTATTCGTGCCTGTGTAATATTTGGTTCGTATAAAGTCCTGAATTTGCTGGAATTTCCTAGAATAAATATTTAGACTTAAGGTCTGTTTCTTCATCGACTAACAAATCGAAAGAATCCCGAATTTATAACAATATATAACTATATGTAAAAATATAAAATAAATATCTATATAAATTACTTAACAGCCTAAAAAGTCAATAATCTGGGCGTACAAATTGGTCACCAAAGGAGGTTAGTAAAATTTCAATTTCTTCTAATTTGTCGAAATTAAATTATATGAATAATAAAATGGTAGTTCAGCTGATAACATTAATACAGCCTCTCCTCCCCCACATATACATACTTCTATCTTCACCCAGTCAGCTCAATAATGATCCCCCCCCCCCTCTCCACACCACACCGCACCAGCGGGAGGACGTTTGGCCCCGAACCAATGGACATAAACATTTTCGTTTTTCAAATATGGTGACAATTACAACAGTACAGATAACACTAGGCAATGATAGACCAAAATAAAACTCTTCGTTTTGCTTCTTCGAGGTTCCGACTCCTAAGAAAGAATAAAACGACTTATTATTTATTTGTAGTTCAGGATTAATTTTCCTTCCTCTACGAATATTACTGTTTTCTATAGTTATGAACACATATTATTGCTTAGAATATTTATATAGCATATTTCTACTTTGAATGTTGAAATGCGTAATTATTATTTTGCATTGTATTTATGCACCTATATGACTATTTGCATACTTATGTACAGATATTATTTCTTTTTATGCATATACTGCAGTATGCACTGAAATCGTTTTCGTAATTTAGAATGGGCAAGATGACGAGGACGTTACGTGAGCCGACATGCCTTCTTTTTCAAAACCTTTACATCTTAACAATAAGCTTAATCGAAAGAATTTTATTTATCCAATACTTTTTATGGAGGGTGGGGGTGGGGTTGATCCATTTTAATATATATATTGCTTCAATATATACAAAACCTTCAATTTATTCCATATTCAATAAGAAATCAGAAGAAAGTATAAAACTATGGCAATAAATATACATATATCAAACCCCTCAAAGTCGGCCTACTCATGCAAATAATATTCGCCCACGTATTCCGTTGACATCGCCGCCTAAAGAAGAAATCTAAAAATCCAATTATTAGATTAAATCACCCGAGGGAAAACATTTGATCTCTTTCCCTACGTTTTAAATTGACATCATTTCTCTATGCACAGCAACATCTTGTCGGCAGACGATAAAATTTCAGTTGAATAAATCCATTAACACCCCGCCTTTCGTATGTCTAAAGCAGAGAGAGACGGGAGGAGGGGAGGTTTATTATGCACGCGGCCCTTAGCGTCCTCTCAAAATACTCAATATCCTGCCAAATGCCCGTGCTGAAAAAAGATCAATCGGATGAACAGAGATCCACCGCCGGATCTTCGTTTAAATTGCGTCATAGAATCCCTATGGCGTAACGACGCGGCAGTGACACCTACCGGCCGGTTACCGAACTCGGTCTGGCGTCTGGGCAGCATTTTCTGCTGGAATGCGCATGTCTGGGAGGAAATCGTATTTTCACTTTTCTTTTTTCTTCTTCTTTTTCTGTTTATCTCATTCGAAAAAAGAATATGTTTAAAGGTTAAGTGGACGTAAACTTGTTTTTTAGAATCCATATCTGGTTTTTTTGAAGGTGAAATAAATAAATAAATAAGTAAACGACTTTTTTTAGAAAGCTGCAACTGATAAATTCGACGATGCTGTGGAAGAAGTTATTTTCATATCTAATTTTAGCTCGATAATACATTGACATAAATAATTCTTGTTAAAGCAAAATATGTTTTGAGTTCCATCTTAAAGAAAAATGTGTTTTGAGTTGCTCATTGACAAATAAGGAATTTGAAATTTTTGACAACTAACCCTAATGTTTGTTTTCTTTTACCTTTATTAACCAACTTCTAATTATTCAGAAAATAATGAAAATTAGTATGCTTCCATTAACTACCATTTCAATGCTTTTTTGTAGCCAAGTTGATTTTATCAATTAAAAATAAACATTTAATTTACTGTCAAGAAATATTCGCTAAAATTTTCTTTTTGCTTCCTTATTGGTGAACACATTTTGAAGAATATTTCACGCAGAATAATTAGCTACAAGTAGAAAGTGAAAATGACTACTACAGTCAATAACTCCTTTTCTTTAAGAGATGTCACTGCATTCATAAGACCTTAATAAACTCGGGAGCACCTGTTTTGTTTAGAACATTCTAACGAAAGAATAATAGCACATAAGGTAGTAGGTAATTTAAGATACTAAGTTATATATATTTTTTTGATTTAGAGATATTTGGATTGAGATATTGTACGATATGTATACGATGCTGTTAGAATGAAGTGTGCGAATTTTGAACGCCGTGCAATATTTTGAAACTATAGCTTTAATCATTCTGTGCGTATGTTACCGTTAAAGTATATAATGCAGTTATTTCATAGAATGCCTAGTTATTCCATGAAATAACTGATCGTGCCCGTTAAAGTGTGTAATATGTTATTAATTTGACATTTTAACTAATTATTCTATGAAATAACTAGGTATTCTATAAATTAACTAATGAGAGACAGTTAAAGTGTAAAATAAACAATTTATCTAAAATGAAATTAAACTAATGATAGACAATTAAAATGAAAAAGAAGCAATTTATCTAATTTATGCAGCGGATAAATGGTATTTATGGAAACGTACCATAAAATCATTTGTTATAACAAGAATTACTAAAATGACACTTGGAATTACAAAGAACATTATTTCTAAAACCGAAACATTTTTTATTTCTAAAACAAACAAACAAAAACATAAATGCAGTAGGGGTGGAAGGTAAATGTATTTGTCGTGCGAGATATATGATACAGATTATTTTACACTTTAACGGGCTGCAGATCGCTATTCTATGAAATAACTAGTTAAACCATGAAATACAAGAGAGTTTTACACTTTAACGGACACGATCAGTTATTTCATGGAATAACTAACCGTTATTCTATAAAATAACGGATTTCATACTTTAACGGTAACACGTGTAACGATATGAAGGTTACGAGAATTCTGTTTTCGTTTTGAGATTCTCTTCTGAAAAAACAGTTTACTGCTCTCAGGTATCTCATCTTGATAATTTTCATTTCGGTCTTATTTGGAATATTTTTTTTATTTAAAAGCTATATTTTCCATATATTTGGCGTAAGCATAATTTATTTTATATTCGGAAGTAATACTGCATCTAGGAGCTCACTAACTCCAATGTTGTTTTATTATTGAATATCAAATAAACAACCAGAATTTTTTTTTTTAAAAAAATCTGCTTGAGATCTATATATTTGTTAAACATAATTTGACAGATGTTTAGTCGAGAAGAAGAAACTTTTGAAATTTTTAACTTCGATTTATTTAACTGCACGAGGCATTTTTGTAAAAGGAGCAACGATAAAACTGACACCCATTTGCATCGCCATACAAGTGCAAAAGAGACAGAAATGTTTCCCTTCAGTGGTTTTACGATGAGGTTTTGATAGGGATTTATTTCCTTTACACATATCGATGTAGGAAAGGAAATCTTAGGTACCTTTGAAAGAATGTTGTAAGCATTAGGAATTTGTATTTCTTCTATCAGAGAATGAGAACATGTTGAATTCAGCAATTTTATAGAAAGCAAGCAGAATTAATTAAATAAAAAAATGGGAATTGGATCATTAAATAAGAGACCATTTTAGAATAAAACTTATATGGGCTAATTTAAGATAAAAATTAAAAAAATTAACTAGGATTTAAATTAAATTAAGAGACATCCTTACATAAATATATTATTTTTCAAGGGTAAACTTTTTGAAATTGTATGATTTAAAGTTGTTTGATATCTTGTAAAGGTGGAACATAAGAGAAAAAACAAAAAACAAGAAAAAAAAGTTATCCGGATAGGGAAATTAGAAAATGGTTATTTTAATTCTTTTCAGTAAGAAATGGAGAATGTGGAAAAGTAAAACATAATCTATCTCGGAATCCTTTGTGGCTGATTTTTCCAACAAATTTATATATTTTGAACAATAATGATGCAGATTTCAAAATGAAGGCCTATTCTTCATAAGTCTGCAAAATGGATGTAAATGAAAGTGATGAAATGGATGTGACAGATTAAAAAAGCTCCAGTTTGGCTAAATCCCGATTAATTTTGATGTTTAAAGACCAGTTTGAGATTCTCTATAATCGGATAAGAGATATTCCCAGATACCATCTTTGAAGCAGATTTTTTTCGGTGGTTAAAGTATTTTTTTAAGTAGCGTGAATGTGAAAAAAAAAGTTGAAAAGTACAACGAGCATTCTACTTGAAATGGTAGTTCTACTTTTAAATTAAATTATTAGTTACTTTTTTTAATCAGTTTCGATTAGGAATTGCAATACCGGTATACCGGGATACCGAATACCGGTATTTTAAGCCATTTGTACAATTTTGTAATACCGGTATTCACAAGTTTAAATACCGGTTTTTCGGTATTTGCTGGAAATTTTTAAAATTGTCTCCATTATATGTTCAGGTATAGCGAACATAGCAAAATAGTATACGTTTTTGTTTTTATGTCTCCCTAACGGGAGAAATTAATTAGCTAATTAATGGCTTAAATCTAAATTAGCGAAACATGGATTATCCCTGAAAGAAAATATTGTATCCATAACAACTGATGGAGCAACAATTATGAAAAAAGTTGGAAAGTTGATTGGTGCAAATCAGCAGTTGTGCTATGCACATGGAATTCAATTAGGAGTAATTAGGAGTATTATACCAACAAAATAAAGAACATCCAAATAATGTGGATATAGAAACTTCGGATACCGACATTGAAAAGAGAGTGAGAGTGATATTGACACTGAAAACTATGACAATGTAGTTGTTGAAGAAGATATTGCTAATGAGGATGAAATATTAACCTATCAAGAATTGCTTCCTATAATTTATAAAGTTCGAAAAATTGTTAAGATATTTAAACGTTCCCCTATAAAAAGGATATATTACTTAAATATATACTAACTGAAAATAAAACAGAATATATGTTAATATTAGATTCTAAAACACGTTGGAACAGTTTACGTCTAATGATGGAACGGTTTTTGAAACTGAGAAATCCAATCCAAAAAGCAATAATCGACTTAAACCTGTAAATTAATTTTTCAAATAGTGAATCCGATTTAATATCCAGAACTGTATGAGCTCTACTTCCAATAAAACTGACTATTGAGGCATTATGTGGGAGAGATTCTAATTTATTAACAGCTAATGCAACAATAAATTTCATGTTGCAGTCACTGAAAGAACAGCACACATCACTATCTGAAGAATTATATATTACATTGAAAAATCGCACAGAAGAAAGGCATACCGAAATAGAAAATGTCTTATGGTATTTACATAATTATAGTGATTTTAAAAACGAAAATGAAAAAGAAGAAAAGAACCAATTCAAATCTGATTAAGTTTAGATTAAATTTTCTTAAAATTTTTTAACCCACAAACCTATCCACATTCAGAAGAATTCGGTTCAATTATCGAAGATTATGATGTCACTACTATCGATAGTGAAAAGGAATTGGTTCTTCAACAAAAATTAGAATTAGCGATAAATAAAATAAGTTATAAGTTAAGAATAAAATAAGTTATAAGTTTATAAGTTACAAATTATTTTTTGTGATATTTACACTCTCTAACATAACTGCCAGAAAAAAACAAAGAAAAAACAAAGAAACACCTGTGTTTTCATTCTTTTTCTAAAATTTCTAATACCGGTATTAAAACCGGTATCCCGGTATTAAGATTTCAAAAATACCGAATACCGGTATTGAAATTTTGGTCCGGTATTGCAATCCCTAGTTTCGATGTATGATTCTTCGTTTTTCATGACCATTATATCTGTAGTCTGTAGTCTATATCTGTATATATATATATATTAGAAGTTATATACTGTCAGTATTAAAAATAAGAGGGGTGGTGTTCTCATCACTTTCTCGATTATTACCTTATAAAAGATTTATCCCCCTCTTACCTGTATAATATTGTAGACTTTCAACAAAGCAGAGAATACCACGGATACTCAGATTTTTATTTTCAGAGTTCAATTTATGATATTGTGTGCCTCATAATATAACAAAGAAAATCGGTACTTATAACTTAATTGCGTGGTATCGGTGAACAGTCATTACGAAATATCATTCTTTGGAGTAATCAAGCGTTTTCACCGAATCTAGTGTGTGATCTTTGCGGATTAATAGCTGGGTTAATTCATAAGTATCAGAAAAATTGAATATGCATTTTGGATGCATCTTTTCCGACTGATTGAAGCCAAAAGATCACAATTTTGATTGAAGATTGATTTTGTGACTACAAATGTTTTGTGCCAAATTTGTATTTCAATCGATTTGGAAAAACGCGAAACACAGATTCGATCTTCAGATTCTATTAACCGCATGACAAGGATGAATCACGAAATAACTCGCCAAGGAATGGCACGATAGATTCAGTAAAAATGCGAAATTCACTTTCCCTGGGGTAAACACCTTTATGAGAATAAATGCGTGAAAGTTTTGGGAAGCTACACCTGCTGGCTAAGAAATAATATATTGAGATAAAGTTGCATAAATGTAGCTGATTTTCATTTAATAAATGCAAAGTTGCAAACCTAACTACGTAAATAATTTCAAAAACATAATTCTAACCGAGAGTAGTTTTTATACCTAGCGCATGCGCAGTAATACAATTTATTCTGTATAACAACAACGCTTTCGCCACGAGCGGGCGAGGTTTGGCAATTTATCGCTTCCTATATTGCGTCACACGCACGCAGTTACTATTTTTTTTCCCCCCTCTGCTTTCAGAACAAAAGGCAAGGGCAAGTGACGCTCTAAACACCTGTTGTCTGCTTCCTCCTAAAGCATGGAGGTTGAATTGGGGATGAGTATGTTCAGACACGTGTCTCGTTGGTATTAGCTGAAGTAGAGGGGGAATGGAAGATTGAAGGGGGGGGGGTATTCTTTTCATGCAAATGCGTTTTTTTATATTATTATGCAGAATTGGATGGATATGTAGCAAGCAGGTGTGCGTGATTTGTGGAAGTTCGCGAATTTATATAAAAGCCTTTCAGGAAAAAGAAACGAAAAATGCAGCGTTTCGTTCTTTTATTATTATTTTTTTCACTGTTTAGGTTTCTAAATCATCCTGTTGAAATATGAACTAAATGTTTAGTGAAGTCGTTTAGCTTTTTAGCTACTGCGGAATTCTTTTATGTAGATTTAAAGATTGTTTTGATTATTTGTAACATTTTTTTCTAAAATCTTTAATTTTTTTTAGTTACATTTTTATCAATTTTTTTTTATTTTCTCGTTTATGAAGTAGACATAAAGAAAATGTAATCGTCAAAAAAAAAAAAATTGAAGTCGAGACTTTGGTGAATTTTTACATTTCATATCTCCCTGAGTTTTAAAAAACACATTTTTGGGATTAATTATGTATGTCTGTGAATATGATAATTCAAAATCACTTTAAGCTAGAAGGATGAAATTTGGATGTGTGGTTTATACACCAATTTTATAGATTTCTATCAATTTGTGAAAGTAATCTACTCACAGGAGCTATATCCAAATGGCCGGATATAAGTTATCACGATAATACAAAAAGAAATGAGCTAGATGAATGAAATTTGGTATACAGATTCAATGTCTAATAATCAAATTTGGAACCAAATCCATCAAAGGGCTGTTTTGTTTATTGTACTTTCACATGCTTGAACGCGATAACTCAAACACACAATGACTTATATATATATATATATATATATATAAAATTTGGTAAAGAGCAAACACAAAATTTACAAATTAATTGAATCCCATGACCAATTTTGATTTTAAGTGGTAGAAAAAAAAGCCACCAAATTACACATTCGATTTTTTAGTGCTTTAAGTATTAATCATATCCCAGTGATTGATTACAAAATGTAACATGAGGCTTAATTATTGTTCGCCAATAGCATACGATTAATAAGTGAATATACAAGAAAGTTCCGGGAAGACTGGTTTTTATTATTATTATTATTCGTACAGTTATGTTATTATGATGTTTAAAAATGCAAATAAATAATCAAATTAGATTTAAAATACAGGAAGAAGTATAATTTTTTTTTAAACAAGTGGCCCACAATCTTTTAATATTTAGATTTCGAAATTCCATTGCAGTTATGTATCCTGCTGCACGGCTTAGTTCTTAATTCTTCAATAAATTCGAAATACTTTTTTAAGTTACTTACATAAATGTTATCAATTATTATTATGATAACATTTATAGGCTGGATATTTCCTGTTATTTGTATAATTCATAATACGCATCTTCAAAACGTTTAATAGGGCAGGGCAGATCGATGAATCTAAAACTACCAAACTAGGCACATAATTAATTCTTAGGCAAATTTTTTTTATTAAATAGGGTTCCAAAAACAAATTTTGGAGATTTTTAAATAAAAATTCATCAAAATGTTAAATTTTTACTCAATAACTGTAAAGAATTGCATTAAATACTTATATATGTGTAATGATATTTTAACTCTAATTTCAATTTAATTAATTTTCAAGATTTTATCTTAATTTAGCCCACAGTAACTTCATTCTAAAATATTCTCTTATTTCGTGATCCAATTCCACTGTCTCTACTTAATTCATTCAAGAGAAGCTTTGCTAAATTGTTGAATCAGCTAAAAGTCACACTTTCCCACACTCCGCGTGAAGAGATAACATACCGCTGATCAAGCAAATTCTTTTTTAAAATCTCCCCGTGTTTCCCCTACCTTCTCCGCGCGTGTAACGAAAATCCCTATCGAAATCTCATACTACATTAGCACTGTAAAGAAATATTTTCCCTATCAAAATCATAGGTTATATAAGACCAGGGATAAAATGTCCAAGATCGTTTCCTCATTCCGTTTCTGTGTCGCTCTGTGTGCTCATCGCTTGTACATATGCCTGCTTCTTCAAAATGAAATAAAACGACGTCACGAAAAAAGTTTAAAGTATCTTCACTGTCTTCAAACTGCATCATGCTTCACAACAAATAATATTACATATATATATATATATACTAGCCGCCTTTGGCGACCAGCCGGTTCGCCAATCTTAATGTTCGTTTAAATTTTAATAATTAAATATTTTATGCAATTCCTACTTTAATAGCTTCCAAGCTTTTAAAGTAGCAATGTCCAAGAGCTTTTTCCTCATTCCTTTTCTGAGTCGTTCTGTGTGCTCATCGCTTGTACATATGCCAGCTTCTTCAAAATGAAATAAAACGACGTCACGAAATTAAAAGTATCTTCACTGTCTTCAAACTGCATCATGCTTCACAACAAATAATATTACATATATATATATATATACTAGCCGCCTTTGGCGACCAGCCGGTTCGCCAATCTTAATGTTCGTTAAAATTTTAATAATTAAATATTTTATGCAATTCCTACTTTAATAGCTTGCAAGCTTTTAAAGTAGCAATGTCCAAGAGCTTTTTCCTCATTCCTTTTCTGAGTCGTTCTGTGTATTAATCGCTTGTACATATGCCTGCTTCTTCAAAATGAAATAAAACGACGTCACGAAATTAAAAGTATCTTCACTGTCTTCAAACTGCATCATGCTTCACAACAAATAATATTACATATATATATATATATATATATACTAGCCGCCTTTGGCGACCAGCCGGTTCGCCAATCTTAATGTTCGTTTAAATTTTAATAATTAAATATTTTATGCAATTCCTACTTTAATAGCTTGCAAGCTTTTAAAGTAGCAATGTCCAAGAGCTTTTTCCTCATTCCTTTTCTGAGTCGTTCTGTGTATTAATCGCTTGTACATATGCCTGCTTCTTCAAAATGAAATAAAACGACGTCACGAAATTAAAAGTATCTTCACTGTCTTCAAACTGCATCATGCTTCACAACAAATAATATTACATATATATATATATATATATATATATACTAGCCGCCTTTGGCGACCAGCCGGTTCGCCAATCTTAATGTTCGTTTAAATTTTAATAATTAAATATTTTATGCAATTCCTACTTTAATAGCTTGCAAGCTTTTAAAGTAGCAATGTCCAAGAGCTTTTTCCTCATTCCTTTTCTGAGTCGTTCTGTGTATTAATCGCTTGTACATATGCCTGCTTCTTCAAAATGAAATAAAACGACGTCACGAAATTAAAAGTATCTTCACTGTCTTCAAACTGCATCATGCTTCACAACAAATAATATTACATATATATATATATATACTAGCCGCCTTTGGCGACCAGCCGGTTCGCCAATCTTAATGTTCGTTAAAATTTTAATAATTAAATATTTTATGCAATTCCTACTTTAATAGCTTCCAAGCTTTTAAAGTAGCAATGTCCAAGAGCTTTTTCCTCATTCCTTTTCTGTGTCGTTCTGTGTGCTCATCGCTTGTACATATGCCTGCTTCTTCAAAATGAAATAAAACGACGTCACGAAATTAAAAGTTTCTTCACTGTCTTCAAACTGCATCATGCTTCACAACAAATAATATTACATATATATATATATATATACTAGCCGCCTTTGGCGACCAGCCGGTTCGCCAATCTTAATGTTCGTTTAAATTTTAATAATTAAATATTTTATGCAATTCCTACTTTAATAGCTTCCAAGCTTTTAAAGTAGCAATGTCCAAGAGCTTTTTCCTCATTCCTTTTCTGAGTCGTTCTGTGTATTAATCGCATGTACATATGCCTGCTTCTTCAAAATGAAATAAAACGACGTCACGAAATTAAAAGTATCTTCACTGTCTTCAAACTGCATCATGCTTCACAACAAATAATATTACATATATATATATATATATACTAGCCGCCTTTGGCGACCAGCCGGTTCGCCAATCTTAATGTTCGTTTAAATTTTAATAATTAAATATTTTATGCAATTCCTACTTTAATAGCTTGCAAGCTTTTAAAGTAGCAATGTCCAAGAGCTTTTTCCTCATTCCTTTTCTGAGTCGTTCTGTGTATTAATCGCTTGTACATATGCCTGCTTCTTCAAAATGAAATAAAACGACGTCACGAAATTAAAAGTATCTTCACTGTCTTCAAACTGCATCATGCTTCACAACAAATAATATTACATATATATATATATATATACTAGCCGCCTTTGGCGACCAGCCGGTTCGCCAATCTTAATGTTCGTTTAAATTTTAATAATTAAATATTTTATGCAATTCCTACTTTAATAGCTTGCAAGCTTTTAAAGTAGCAATGTCCAAGAGCTTTTTCCTCATTCCTTTTCTGTGTCGTTCTGTGTGCTCATCGCTTGTACATATGCCTGCTTCTTCAAAATGAAATAAAACGACGTCACGAAATTAAAAGTTTCTTCACTGTCTTCAAACTGCATCATGCTTCACATAAAATAATGTTACATATTAAAGAGCCGACAGGATTCCGAAAAATGTTACATATGTACAATAAAATATTTTTATCATCATAGCAATTAAAATTGACTAATTTTAACAACATTAAAATGCTCGGTATATTGCAATTATGAATCGTCTTAATGGAGTCGAGTCCCATAACAGCATTGTACCTTTAATAACGTAAATAACACACGTTCTTTACACGTTGTCTTTTGTACTAACGTAATTTTTCTGCCTTATTCAGCATGTCAACTGCGTAAAGAAGTAGTAGAATCTTTCTTTCTTAGTTTATAACAATTGGAAAAAATCAGCCGATTGAATATTAGAAGAATCAATAAAAAATGTTTGAATTTCATTGCAAAAATGGGAACTGTTGTTGAAAAATATGTATTAAAAATATTTTGGAAAAAAATTGTCAAAAATCAGGATTAATATTTCACAACAACTAAATTTGTATTACGGAAAATGCATTTTTATAAATTTTGATATAGTTTCAAAATCAATATTTTCCAATATTGCGCTTAAACGTCATGAAAAAAATCGCAAATGTGCTCTTCCTTTTTCTTCTAACTTTCCCGGTATCGCAACCCCCGGGGGGGACACCTCGAAATGAGGACGAGATACTTCCGGCATGGTGGTTGCATCTCGCCACCCTGGAGGGTACACTAATAGGTGGGGGATCTGACTCCTCCCATCGATGACGGGATGTACTTCCTTCGGGGAGGGTTGTAACGTGGCCGGTGACGGCCCTTAGGGCTCAACCGCAGTTCCCGCCAATGTTGCTGTTGCGGCGGTACAGTCATTCAGTTTTATGGTTTAAATCCGTCTGCCTTCGTGGCGGGTCGGAGAGTTAGATGGTTGACTTTCCCGGTATCGCAAATTTATTTTTTATTCGTTTTTTAACTACACATACATTAAATAGAATCCTTTTATTGGCGTTCAACAATGAAAAAAAATCCCACATATAAATATTTAATAAAACAATTTCAACAACAACAATTTCAGGCAAACTATGTTATCTATTTTTAAAAAATAGGCACAAATAATTTTTTAAATTGCCAAAATTTAAAAAAAAAAAAAAAAAAAAAAAAAAAAAAACGACTTTTTAAGATGATTTCATTAAAAGCTTTTTGACTCACATTTTTTACTTCATTTTTAATTAATTAAAATCCTTAACAAAAAACGTCACTCCAAGTTGCACATCCTCGCCCTCTGAAATATAGATATGCCGAATTTGGTAGCTGCAGGTCAAACGATTTGAAGTGATGGTATACACATAGAAATATTTCATTCATAATTATTATTAGTACAGATAAAGATTACTGATAGAACTTGTCCATATTTCAGCCGAATTAAATTTAAGAACTCTTAATATTTTATGCATTAAAATTCAATTTTGGACATGAAACTTACTTATCTATGCGTTATTGTCATTCAACGGTGTTGCAGACTCACTTTGCTGTCAAAATGTAGCCAAATTCAAGTGTAGTTTGGATTGCATTTGAATATACGAATGAAAATTTGTAGATAGGTCATGAACTAACAAATACCAAATGATTAGTTAAAAGTAAAGCTAAAAAAAGATTTGAAATTTAAAAAGAGATTTTGAAACGAAAGATTTTTATTTCGTTTCTTCCTTTTGGGACACATCTTTATTCATGTACTAATTGATTTTGGCGACTAGCTGATTGACTAGAAGTGTTGGTTCTATCCAATTTCAATTAAATTTTTTGTGTATACTTTAATCACTATGGTTATCGGCGTTCTGGCATAGGGATAGCACGTCTTCCCCGTGGTCTGGGCGTCCTGAGTTCGAGTGCCGTTTTGGGCATGGATCTTCTTCCGTTGTTCTACCTGTGTGAATGTGACCTCCTTTAAAAAGGGGTTGTGCAAGCGAATGAGTGATGCGTGAGTAGTTCAAGTTGTACTTTTGGCCCTAGTTGGCGCTACTATAAAAACAAGAGATACTCCCACACCGGCTTAAATCGCCGTCTTCGTAACAGCGGGCTTGTCCATGGCAAGTGCCATAAGAAACAACAACAACATTATGATTTCTTCGGCAGCGTATTTTTAAATAATAAATTTTACGAACTGCATTTTCTCCAATAGGAAATTGTTCCCTGAGAGAAGAAAACCTTTCAGGTATAGTAATTCAGACAAAATTTTGGATTTAGACTTAATTATTGCCGATGTCAGAAGACGATTTGATAGATATCTTTTGAAATTATGTAAAAACATTTTTCAGATATGTTTTTTCTTCTCTTCTGATTAATAGAAAGATACTTATAGGAATTTTTTCAACGACCTTTTTTTTTTTTTCGAAAAATATGTAGATTTAAAATTTTTATCAAACTTTCTTTTCTTTATAATACAAACTTCATTGAAATTCCGAAAATTTCATTCAATTTAAACATATATAAAGAGACATTTTCTCAGAATTTATTTTTCCTTAGTTAATTCCTAACTTAATTAAATATTTTGACGTTAAATTAAATATTTGACATTCCTACATTTTTTTAATTTAAATTCTACCTCTCATATTAATGCCCTTTTTTTTAAATACGAAAAAAATGAAGTTTCATTTTTTCTTCTCTTTCATTCTATCAAAGTCAGAATTGGATTTCACGAGGCCCTAAGCTATTACAGATATGAGACCTTTGTAAGTCTGCATTTAATATATTTGCTCACTCAGACAATTTTCTGTTGGGGCACTAAGATAGCGGATGGGGGGGGGGGATCTTAAATTGCCGCTGTATAATTTACACGTAAATTCAGTACTGCATATCAAGTCAGAATTCAATAGCATGATATATTAGCAAGTTTTGGATAGCCAGTTCAATAACTAAAAACATTATAAATATTGTTACAATTTTTTTCAATTTCAAAGTACAATTTGAATCCATTAAGCAAAAGTGATGGCAAAATCCATCAAATCACGTCATCTAGTAAATAATTGAGCGCTCTTTTATTCTCAACTGTGCCACGCCACATGCTTTTCACTCCGAGATAGTCAACAGTTAATTCCAAATTAAATAAATGAGATATATTCGATATAGAGAGGCCATAAAATAATATGGGGTGTTTAAATAATAGATGGTGTTTAAAACTCCACTGTTAAAAACAATATTTTTAGAGAAAGTAATTAAATTGGTCTATATACATATAAAGAAAAAGTCTATAGAAAAAGTTTAGTTTAGTTAGTTATATTAACGTCCCGTAACACTAGGGTTATTTTGGGACGGACCTCATAATTTTGAATCGCGGTCAGATGGAGAGGACGACACCTGAGCTGGCACCCCCCTCTCCACACTACGCCACACCAGCGGGAGGACGTTTGGCCTTGACAGATTTAACGTGCAACAGACCCCCTTACACGACGGTTCTTCGGTGGAATCGGGTCTCAAACCTGAAACCCTACGGATCAAAAGCCGAAACATTACCACCAGGCCACCGCGGCCCTTCTATAGAAAAAATAAGTGAAGGATTTCAATATATTCACGAATATTAATAACAAAAGAACAAAATAAAATCATTTGCATTTTTGACACAAAATACAATATTGCACTTTATACATACTTGTCCTATTTAATTTGTCGTAAGATTTACAGAAATCATAATTTGTACAGAAAATTTTTAAACGCTCTTACCCTTCGAATGATTTTGTAAGAACTAAAAATTGTAATCGATATTTTTATTCATTTCCTTATCCACTAGAGTTCTAAAATCTTGTACAATTATTGATTTATGATGATAAAAGAATATTTTAATAATTTTAAAACTCTTCGCTATTAAATAATTAATATATTAGTTAAAACTCCATTCAATACGAGAGGTGCCATCTAGGAATCTTATATTCTTTTGTATTTGTGATTATGAAAAATGGAATACATTAAAAACTGAAAAGTAAAAATAGTAAATAAAAAACTTTTTTAAATTTATACTTATTAGTGTTGTATCATTAGTTGTTTGATTAAAAGAATTTTTTAACCAAAGTGTAGTAAAGCGTGTGGCACCGATAAAAACACTTTTGGTAAAAGGGAATCATAATGACATTATCATGTCGATATTAATTTTTATATAATGAATGTCCTGGGATTTTTATGCTTCAGATTGTTTCTTATGGTATCCATTGTGCTTTCGTAGCCATCTTCTATTATTTTCTACGCCTCACAATTTTACGATTTTTGTTTTGATCTCCATATTTTTTTATATAAAAAAGAATTTTTTTCTAATAGACTAATACAAATGTTTCCTTAAAGTATTTTTTATATTTATTGTTTCATATATTTCAATAAATTTTATTGCTTAATTTTAGAACAGTGAAGCAAGCAGTGTGTGTGAAAGCTGGAGCATGTTTTCACATTAGATTACGTCCTTTTTTTTCATTTGCAGAATGGCCACCGAATTCTTCGGATCTCACGCCTTGTGATTTTTATTTTTATTATGAGGTCATTTTGGAATACTTGAAGCGATCAGCTTATTGAGCTATTTATTTCAGTTTTGCTAAAATAATATTTGTAGAGAAAAAGGTGACTTTTAAAATCTTTCCTATTAATTGATTAAGCTAACTTCATAATTGGTTGTTGCTTTCTCAAAAATTGAGACCCCAACGTCAAATTGGTACATAGAAAAAAAATTTGGTTACAATAGAACACATTCTTCAAAATAGAACTCCTTACACTTCACTTTACTTTATGGCTTCCCTATTTATCATCATGCAAATATGAATTGGATCCATTATTAATGATGCCGCCAGATGACGGTATATTCTCCAGTCTCCAGAAAAAATCAAATAAAATTTGTGATGGTAAAAATAGAACTGCATGGTTTGAAGATCTCGGGATTCGGTGTAAGATACGTTGGGCATTCAGTCATGCAGAGTAAATATTTGTAAGTAAATTTTGTTATTAAATATTTATTTCGTTCGTGCTTGAAGAGTCTCAAATCTTTATGATAACTGCCATTTTTTTAAAAATTATTATGAAAGGGGCTTTATGACATAAAATTGCATAAATCATAAAAGTAATGTCAGCAAAATTTTTGTGAGAGATACTTCATTTCATAGGTAGCTAAGCCAGTAAATTGAAAGGAAAATTATAAAAAAATGGTAACAATAACGTGGAGACAAGTTAAAAATACTAGCTTTTGCTATCCATTAGTCCCTGGAAGACAGAGTTTCGTACGGCAGTTTTTATCATGTGTGAACATGATGTTGTTTTAATTAGGGGGGTTTGAAGCTCTAAATCGCGTAAGCAATGAATAAAGCATAAATGGCAATTTTCAACATCATCTTTTCATCGCATATATTTTTTACCTGCTTTTTACCAGTATTGCATTATTATTATATATGCTTCTTTGAAAACAGATACGTTTTTAAAAAGTTGACCTGCTTTTGCCAGTATTGCTTTATTATTACGTATGCTTCTTTGACAGCAGAAGCGTTTTTAAACGGTTGACGTAGAACTATGACATCATAGCTGTTATTTCATCTCAAAATCGGTCGAGCTTCAAAACTTTGTTTGCCAGCTAGAAAAATTGAAAACGAAAGTTTAAAAAAAATTAATTATTCCTGGTCTTATATAAGATGAGATTTCTGGCACGTGTCGATTTGATTGGAATTTCTTACACGTGTCGACCTTGAGAAGAAAAACAGAGGGATCCATTAGAAGAATCTGTTTACATCCGCGCTTCTCTATGTCTTCACTCGACACGTAGGAACCGCCGACGCAATAATTTTTACAAAACAAAACTACTTCAGTTGTATTAATTAGAATTGGAATTAGAGTTTAAAATATCGTTACACACACACACACACACATATATATATATATGTGTGTATATATATATATATAAATAGAGAGAGAGAGAGAGAGAGAGAAAGAGAGACGGAGAGAGAAATCTCGTGAGTGTTTCAAACCGGTTTAAACTGGTTAATGACTTAAATGAATTAAGACAAATAATGACTAAAAAAATAATAATGTTCTCACATGGTAACTTGAAATTTGCGATTGTATTATTTCATTTTCATTTTTTTTTTTTTTTTTTGTAGATTTAATTTTAATTTTTTTTTTTTTTTTGAAATCTTAAAAAAAAATTCCTTTCCTATGGTTCGTTTAAAAATATAAGCGAAATCTGATTGAATTGCAAACACGGAATCGAACGTGAGAAAAATGCGTGGGAGTCCGAAGCCCTAACTACTACTCTACCGCTGAATCATGTCATCTATGAGCACATGTCACTATTTAGTAATAAAAAAAAATTGTGTATACAAAATCATATTTTTTTCAGAGAAGGCACTGATATAGATAAACTTAAAAAGCAAAACCGTATCTAAATATAATATTTGATCCAAATCGTAAGATTTAAGATAAACTTTATTCTTTCTTTTTAATTCACTTTTCTTCGAAAAATTCTAATACATTTTTACTTTTACTTTCTTATTTACGTAGTACAGAGGAAGTATCGTAACTCGAGATTCGAGAACGAGTTTTTGACGATCCTGCATTTTTCAGAACTCTCTTAGTTCAAAAAACATATTATTTGAATTATATCAATCTCTCTGTGAACACGATAATAGAAAAATACTTTAAGATAGATGTATGAATTTTTATATATGGATTTACTACCAAATTTATATATTTCTATCAACTTCGATTGTTAAATCCATTCACAGGAAGTCTGTATCTGGCTGTTCGAGAATAAAGGAACACCATAACTACAAAACATAGAGATAGGTAAATAAAATTTGATTCACAGATTTAGCATCTAAATTGAGTTAATTAAATTTTGAACTAATCTGTCAAATGGTTAATCTTCTATCTGACTATATTTCCTCATAAACTTAATGACTTAAATCTATGAAATTCGTTATTCTTTCATACGATTAAAAATGAAATTCTGTGTTTGGTTTCTATCTGTCGGCAAAAAAACCTCCAAAATACATATTCGTGTATACAGGGTGTCTCAAAAAAATGTATACACATTTTAGCAGCTGATAACTAAGTTATTTCTTCTTTCTTTACAAACTGAACCCATTGAACCGAGTGATGGCAGACAGACTTGAATTTGAAGAAAGGAAATTTATTCTAAAATGCCGCTGGAAGTATGAAAATGCAGTAGAAGTGCAAAGACAATTTAAGAGGGAGTTTAACAAAGAACCACTTACGCGAGTTACCATCACTCGAATTAGAGATAAGTTTGAAGCTGATGGAACTGTTCAGAACGTCCATAAACCTGCAACAGTTGTTCAATTGAGGGCAACCATTGAACATGAATGTACGAATATCCCAAGGGAATTGTTCCATCATGTGTGCTATTCCATCGCTTCGCGTTGTCAGCAGTGTCTGGAGCAGAACGGACATCAGTTTGAGAACATGCGATAACAAGACAATAGAATGATATTTGTAGAATCTTTTATATGATGAAAATTATTCGAATTATAATAAACCCCAAATTTACAATTATTTAAAGTGTGTATACATTGTTTTGGGACACCCTGTAGATTCAGTAAAAATGGTAAATTCCACTCCTAAGATCTATATTTCGTAACTATTTTTGTCAATGTCACACGAGGAATTCGTGGCTTTTCCCAAAGTTCACAGTTTATGCTTCATGATAAGATCTTTATTGGATAGTATGTGAGAAAATTTCCGGAAATAACACCCACTGCTTCTCATAATTTTGATCCGGGAAAATTTTGCCGTTAACTAATCATGTAATTAACTAAGTGACGCATGAAAGTACATAACAGTTTAATAAAAAAATCTTACTACATAGCGATATACACCGTTCTGTCTTCAACCAAAATTGTTTTTCCCTCATCATCCCTATATACATATATACATTTAACAGAAAGGTCTATTTTTTTACTTAAATTTATCAAATTATTTTTAAAATCGCTAAAAACCAAACTTATTCTTGATATTTGTTCAAAATATTGAATAAATTTAATAAAATCTGTTTTTAAAAATAAACTTTTAATAAAGTGGTTTATAATTTTTTTTATTCTTAATTATTTCCTTTAGTTTAATCTTTAATATAATGGAGTCTTGAAAGCATTTTCTACTAAAAATTGTCTCTCGAATAGCGTTATAAATAATTAAATTAATCGATTAACTGATAAAAAAAAGTTCTAAAAACATTAAAATAGTGCATACGGTTATCAAGAATACATAAGTGAGTAAAAGTTAAAAGTTTTAACATACGGAATGTGTAAAATCGATGACATTTTTATTTTTACATACACGGAACAAATCAAGTTAAAAGTGTATAAAAGTGCGAATTTAACGAAGCGATCTACTAGTTTGCTTTGTAACATATTTCAGCAAAAAAAAAAAAAGCTGTTATTCATTAATTATTAATCTGGCATTCCTTTATTTATTATTAAATGTTTAAATATGTGTTATATGTCTGTAATTTTTATTAGATTTACTCAAAACAATGCTTGGTCGTATTTAAATCCCGGATTATCCATATTTGAAATTTTTGGCAATTCATTAGTGTGTGACGTTTTTTAAAGTTTAATAATTTTTCAATCGTCTAAAAGGTTGTGTTCTTACGCTTATTCTCCAATAAAAACATCATGACTAGGTAAATTTTTCGTTATTAATTTATTTTAAAGAAAATTCTAACAAAAAGAAACTAACATCTATTGCCTGGAAATTTACCATTATCAAATTGCAGAGATAATACAATTTACTGAGAATGGTATCAACGGTTTTAAAATGATTTCAATAAATCTGATAAAAAACGTACAAAATATTTTTTTAAATCTCGAGTTCAGAAATGCTAACATTCAAAGAAGAAAATATTTTCCAAGTATCAACTGAAATTGGCACATTGTGGATGTCTTTGCCTGAGAATTCAACAAAATCGACAAGGGTATCCAGATTGTTTCGAAATATATGACATAGTTGCTTTCAAATTTGACTATATTCATCTACATATTGCAAAACACGTTAATAAATATTTACAGGCTATTCCAAATATACTGTACAAACGTTCAGGAGAGATAGGAAATTTAAAAACATGCCAGAATCTGTTAAATGTATTCATGGGAACGCCAACTGAAACAGCCAAAGGATGCTTGAGAAATACTGAAATCACAAGATACTGGAGGAAATTTATTCATTTCGTTCACGTTGGATCCAATTTATATAAAACGGATATAAGTGATCCATGTATATAGTGATGAAATGTACCATTCACTGTATTAAGCAACGGCAATCTCAATGGTTCCTACTTATGTTCCAACATAATACTCCACATTCCTCCTTTTCGAAGGAACATACGTCCGCCATGTTGCAAAAGCATGTTCCGCATTCTCAAAAGTTCCAGTGCGTACTCACTATTATTTGGTGATGCTATACAGGCATATCTCACCGTTCTGCTTCCACCAGTCGTTTCATGCACAAGATATATGTCTATCCACAACTCATGTCCATCCACTCAGTCAAAAAGAATAGAATAATTAATATACTTCAATCTAACTTCTTTCATTATCAGCGAATTTCTTACCTTTCGTCCTCTTTACAAAGTGCACCGAAACTTCGAAAAAATATAATACAAATTTGCAAATTGAAGAGTTGTCATAATCTTGGCAATTATATAATATTTAAACCAATCGATGTTTACTTATTTTTAAAAAATATTGGTGGCCTTAAAGTTTTTACTCATGTTGTGAAATATCTAAACTAAATTCTTTCTTAAGAAAAGTCTGGATTTCTTTTGTGCAAATGCAATGTATGATTTCAACCAATCTTTTAGCTTTTAGCAATCTTTAGCCACAATAAAACCAAACTTTAAAACCAATTATTTAAATCTTGAAAATACAACACCAAACACATCATTATAATTGCAAAGATTCGCATTTAACACATTTCCATCACATTTTTTTTTTTTTTTTCTTTTTTGCCGTTTGATTTTATCTCAAAAACGATGGATCAAACCAGTATCAAATTGACCTCAATTTTTCTATGACATAAAGCTGTTTTTCACTTAATGGTCGATTAAGACTTCTCTTTCTAATGATAAATGACATTTTTTCCTCTGGTCGCTTAATTTCGATGACACCGTTTAAGACAAGGGGAAAAAGTATCACAACAAGACAGAGTATTTATTTTTTTTCTTTAGTTGTCAATAAGAAATAATATCAGCCCATAAACTGCTAATTGGAACGTTGCTGTTGCACTAGGAAATATCGAATTGCAGTGAAATCCGATACTATCAAAGGTAATTATTGGTAATTATACTACCAAAGGTAATGGAGTTTAACTATCGGTTACAGCTTTCATTTTGAAACAGCTTTTTTTTCTTTCTTTTTTACATAAGAAATGTGCAAAAAGAAAGTGTTGAAACCGTTAAGAAATCGGGGTCTAAATAGTGATGAATCCTCACATTTCAAACTATTGGTAATTAGTAGTTGCAGTTTTTAATTTGAAACAAATTTGGATTTTTCGAATATGGAGGGTACAAAAAGTAGTGCTAAATTTGGTAAATAATTTGATTTCAAGATTTTGGTGAACTTTCAAGTTTCAGACTATTGTTTACAACTTTTACTTTTTATATTTTAAAATACTAAATATATAAGAAATGTGCAAAAAGAAAGTGTTGAAACCGTTAAGAAATCGGGTTTCTAAATAGTGATGAATCCTCACATTTCAAACTATTGATAATTAGTAGTTACAGTTTTTAATTGGAAAAAAATTTCGCTTTTTCGAATATGGAGGGTACAAAAAGATGTTCTAAAATTTGTAAATGATTCGATTTCAAGATTTTGGTGAACTTTCAAGTTTCAGGCTATTGTTTACAACTTTTACTTTTTATATTTTAAAATACTAAATATATAAGAAATGTGCAAAAAGAAAGTGTTGAAACCGTTAAGAAATCGGGTTTCTAAATAGTGATGAATCCTTACATTTCAAACTATTGATAATTAGTAGTTACAGTTTTTAATTGGAAACAAATTTTGATTTTTCGAATATGGAGGGTACAAAAAGAAGTGCTAAATTTTGTAAATAATTCGATTTCAAGATTTTAGTGAACTTTCAAGTTTCAGACTATTGATTACAACTTTTACTTTTTATATTTTAAAATACTAAATATATAAGAAATGTGCAAAAAGAAAGTGTTGAAACCGTTAAGAAATCGGGTTTCTAAATAGTGATGAATCCTCACATTTCAAACTATTGATAATTAGTAGTTACAGTTTTTAATTGGAAAAAAATTTCGCTTTTTCGAATATGGAGGATACAAAAAGAAGTACTAAAATTTGTAAATGATTCAATTTCAAGATTTTGGTGAACTTTCAAGTTTCAGACTATTGATTACAACTTTTACTTTTTATATTTTAAAATACTAAATATATAAGAAATGTGCAAAAAGAAAGTGTTGAAACCGTTAAGAAATCGGGTTTCTAAATAGTGATGAATCCTCACATTTCAAACTATTGATAATTAGTAGTTACAGTTTTTAATTGGAAAAAAATTTCGCTTTTTCGAATATGGAGGATACAAAAAGAAGTACTAAAATTTGTAAATGAGTCAATTTCAAGATTTTGGTGAACTTTCAAGTTTCAGACTATTGATTACAACTTTTACTTTTTATATTTTAAAATACTAAATATATAAGAAATGTGCAAAAAGAAAGTGTTGAAACCGTTAAGAAATCAGGTTTCTAAATAGTGATGAATCCTCACATTTCAAACTATTGATAATTAGTAGTTACAGTTTTTAATTGGAAAAAAATTTCGCTTTTTCGAATATGGAGGATACAAAAAGAAGTACTAAAATTTGTAAATGATTCAATTTCAAGATTTTGGTGAACTTTCAAGTTTCAGACTATTGATTACAACTTTTACTTTTTATATTTTAAAATACTAAATATATAAGAAATGTGCAAAAAGAAAGTGTTGAAACCGTTAAGAAATCGGGTTTCTAAATAGTGATGAATCCTCACATTTCAAACTATTGATAATTAGTAGTTACAGTTTTTAATTGGAAAAAAATTTCGCTTTTTCGAATATGGAGGATACAAAAAGAAGTACTAAAATTTGTAAATGATTCAATTTCAAGATTTTGGTGAACTTTCAAGTTTCAGACTATTGATTACAACTTTTACTTTTTATATTTTAAAATACTAAATATATAAGAAATATGCAAAAAGAAAGTGTTGAAACCGTTAAGAAATCGGGTTTCTAAATAGTGATGAATCCTCACATTTCAAACTATTGATAATTAGTAGTTACAGTTTTTAATTGGAAAAAAATTTCGCTTTTTCGAATATGGAGGATACAAAAAGAAGTACTAAAATTTGTAAATGATTCAATTTCAAGATTTTGGTGAACTTTCAAGTTTCAGACTATTGATTACAACTTTTACTTTTTATATTTTAAAATACTAAATATATAAGAAATGTGCAAAAAGAAAGTGTTGAAACCGTTAAGAAATCGGGTTTCTAAATAGTGATGAATCCTCACATTTCAAACTATTGATAATTAGTAGTTACAGTTTTTAATTGGAAAAAAATTTCGCTTTTTCGAATATGGAGGATACAAAAAGAAGTACTAAAATTTGTAAATGATTCAATTTCAAGATTTTGGTGAACTTTCAAGTTTCAGACTATTGATTACAACTTTTACTTTTTATATTTTAAAATACTAAATATATAAGAAATGTGCAAAAAGAAAGTGTTGAAACCGTTAAGAAATCGGGTTTCTAAATAGTGATGAATCCTCACATTTCAAACTATTGATAATTAGTAGTTACAGTTTTTAATTGGAAAAAAATTTCGCTTTTTCGAATATGGAGGATACAAAAAGAAGTACTAAAATTTGTAAATGATTCAATTTCAAGATTTTGGTGAACTTTCAAGTTTCAGACTATTGATTACAACTTTTACTTTTTATATTTTAAAATACTAAATATATAAGAAATGTGCAAAAAGAAAGTGTTGAAACCGTTAAGAAATCGGGTTTCTAAATAGTGATGAATCCTCACATTTCAAACTATTGATAATTAGTAGTTACAGTTTTTAATTGGAAAAAAATTTCGCTTTTTCGAATATGGAGGATACAAAAAGAAGTACTAAAATTTGTAAATGATTCAATTTCAAGATTTTGGTGAACTTTCAAGTTTCAGACTATTGATTACAACTTTTACTTTTTATATTTTAAAATACTAAATATATAAGAAATGTGCAAAAAGAAAGTGTTGAAACCGTTAAGAAATCGGGTTTCTAAATAGTGATGAATCCTCACATTTCAAACTATTGATAATTAGTAGTTACAGTTTTTAATTGGAAAAAAATTTCGCTTTTTCGAATATGGAGGATACAAAAAGAAGTACTAAAATTTGGAAATGATTCAATTTCAAGATTTTGGTGAACTTTCAAGTTTCAGACTATTGATTACAACTTTTACTTTTTATATTTTAAAATACTAAATATATAAGAAATGTGCAAAAAGAAAGTGTTGAAACCGTTAAGAAATCGGGTTTCTAAATAGTGATGAATCCTCACATTTCAAACTATTGATAATTAGTAGTTACAGTTTTTAATTGGAAAAAAATTTCGCTTTTTCGAATATGGAGGATACAAAAAGAAGTACTAAAATTTGTAAATGATTCAATTTCAAGATTTTGGTGAACTTTCAAGTTTCAGACTATTGATTACAACTTTTACTTTTTATATTTTAAAATACTAAATATATAAGAAATGTGCAAAAAGAAAGTGTTGAAACCGTTAAGAAATCGGGTTTCTAAATAGTGATGAATCCTCACATTTCAAACTATTGATAATTAGTAGTTACAGTTTTTAATTGGAAAAAAATTTCGCTTTTTCGAATATGGAGGATACAAAAAGAAGTACTAAAATTTGTAAATGATTCAATTTCAAGATTTTGGTGAACTTTCAAGTTTCAGACTATTGATTACAACTTTTACTTTTTATATTTTAAAATACTAAATATATAAGAAATGTGCAAAAAGAAAGTGTTGAAACCGTTAAGAAATCGGGTTTCTAAATAGTGATGAATCCTCACATTTCAAACTATTGATAATTAGTAGTTACAGTTTTTAATTGGAAAAAAATTTCGCTTTTTCGAATATGGAGGATACAAAAAGAAGTACTAAAATTTGGAAATGATTCAATTTCAAGATTTTGGTGAACTTTCAAGTTTCAGACTATTGATTACAACTTTTACTTTTTATATTTTAAAATACTAAATATATAAGAAATGTGCAAAAAGAAAGTGTTGAAACCGTTAAGAAATCGGGTTTCTAAATAGTGATGAATCCTCACATTTCAAACTATTGATAATTAGTAGTTACAGTTTTTAATTGGAAAAAAATTTCGCTTTTTCGAATATGGAGGATACAAAAAGAAGTACTAAAATTTGTAAATGATTCAATTTCAAGATTTTGGTGAACTTTCAAGTTTCAGACTATTGATTACAACTTTTACTTTTTATATTTTAAAATACTAAATATATAAGAAATGTGCAAAAAGAAAGTGTTGAAACCGTTAAGAAATCGTGTTTCTAAATAGTGATGAATCCTCACATTTCAAACTATTGATAATTAGTAGTTACAGTTTTTAATTGGAAAAAAATTTCGCTTTTTCGAATATGGAGGATACAAAAAGAAGTACTAAAATTTGTAAATGATTCAATTTCAAGATTTTGGTGAACTTTCAAGTTTCAGACTATTGATTACAACTTTTACTTTTTATATTTTAAAATACTAAATATATAAGAAATGTGCAAAAAGAAAGTGTTGAAACCGTTAAGAAATCGGGTTTCTAAATAGTGATGAATCCTCACATTTCAAACTATTGATAATTAGTAGTTACAGTTTTTAATTGGAAAAAAATTTCGCTTTTTCGAATATGGAGGATACAAAAAGAAGTACTAAAATTTGTAAATGATTCAATTTCAAGATTTTGGTGAACTTTCAAGTTTCAGACTATTGATTACAACTTTTACTTTTTATATTTTAAAATACTAAATATATAAGAAATGTGCAAAAAGAAAGTGTTGAAACCGTTAAGAAATCGGGTTTCTAAATAGTGATGAATCCTTACATTTCAAACTATTGATAATTAGTAGTTACAGTTTTTAATTGGAAACAAATTTTGATTTTTCGAATATGGAGGGTACAAAAAGAAGTGCTAAATTTTGTAAATAATTCGATTTCAAGATTTTGGTGAACTTTCAAGTTTCAGACTATTGATTACAACTTTTACTTTTTATATTTTAAAATACTAAATATATAAGAAATGTGCAAAAAGAAAGTGTTGAAACCGTTAAGAAATCGGGTTTCTAAATAGTGATGAATCCTTACATTTCAAACTATTGATAATTAGTAGTTACAGTTTTTAATTGGAAACAAATTTTACTTTTTCGAATATGGAGGGTACAAAAAGAAGTGCTAAATTTTGTAAATAATTCGATTTCAAGATTTTGGTGAACTTTCAAGTTTCAGACTATTGTTTACAACTTTTACTTTTTATATTTTAAAATACTAAATA
This sequence comes from Argiope bruennichi, assembly GCF_947563725.1. NCBI lineage: Eukaryota > Metazoa > Arthropoda > Arachnida > Araneae > Araneidae > Argiope > Argiope bruennichi. The sequence continues at coordinate 119,069,495 of NC_079151.1, read as the reverse complement.
TATAAGAAATGTGCAAAAAGAAAGTGTTGAAACCGTTAAGAAATCGGGTTTCTAAATAGTGATGAATCCTTACATTTCAAACTATTGATAATTAGTAGTTACAGTTTTTAATTGGAAACAAATTTTACTTTTTCGAATATGGAGGGTACAAAAAGAAGTGCTAAATTTTGTAAATAATTCGATTTCAAGATTTTGGTGAACTTTCAAGTTTTAGACTATTGTTTACAACTTTTACTTTTTATATTTTAAAATACTAAATATATAAGAAATGTGCAAAAAGAAAGTGTTGAAACAGTTAAGAAATCGGGTTTCTAAATAGTGATGAATCCTTACATTTCAAACTATTGATAATTAGTAGTTACAGTTTTTAATTGGAAACAAATTTTACTTTTTCGAATATGGAGGCCACAAAAAGAAGTGCTAAATTTTGTAAATAATTCGATTTCAAGATTTTGGTGAACTTTCAAGTTTCAGACTATTGATTACAACTTTTACTTTTTATATTTTAAAATACTAAATATATAAGAAATGTGCAAAAAGAAAGTGTTGAAACAGTTAAGAAATCGGGTTTCTAAATAGTGATGAATCCTTACATTTCAAACTATTGATAATTAGTAGTTACAGTTTTTAATTGGAAACAAATTTTGATTTTTCGAATATGGAGGGTACAAAAAGAAGTGCTAAATTTGGTAAATAATTTGATTTCAAGATTTTGGTGAACTTTCAAGTTTTAGACTATTGTTTACAACTTTTACTTTTTTTATATTTTAAAATACTAAATATAGAAAAAGAAAATACTGAATTTGTCAAAATATTGAATATCGAGATTTTGGTGAAACTTCACGTTTCGGACTAATGGTAACTTTTAAATACAGTTTTAATCCTGAAACAATTTTTATTTTTTTGAATATGGAATGTACAAAGATACTGAATTCGATCTCTAGATTCTGAAGAATCTTCATCTTTTCGAGACATTTCGTTTTTAATTGATATCAGTTTTATTTCCTTGACATTTTTTTTCTAATTTTAATAAATTTTTGAAAAACACTTTTATGCATATTTTCTATTTTTTTAATGATACCTATGTTGTGGCAATATTTATTTTTACTTTTTCTTATATGAAATATGCAAAAAGAAAGCTCTGTAATCGCCAAACAAATTGAAATTCAAGATCTCCAGACTTCAGACCTCTTCGAGTTAGAAAAACACATTTTTGGAATTATACAAAATCTAATACAGATAAGTAGGGATCGGCCATGGTTCTCTCGCTCCACAGGGCGATATTCTGCCAAATTTTGCACCCCGGGTTTCAAGGTCGCCCCCCAGAGAGCATTGACCGGAGAGAAAGGAGAGGGACGGGGTGTAAAGAAGCTTGGTGAGACAAGAAAGGACGCCATGTCCAGCTGGCTTGTGTTTGTTGATGGTTAAGAAAATATTTCTTAAATTACCAAAGCTGTACATTTCACAACAATTAATCCATGTACATAATGTAAATTTATGTAATTAAAACTATAGCCTAGAATATGGCTCTTGGCTTTTATTTATGCCGACAGGCAGTTGGTCACATCTACGTGAAATGACACATTAACAGAACGGTCAACCTGGGCCGTTGGAAAATGCGGGAACTCGTCATAGCTGGACTGGGGAAAACTTTACTGGTAAGTGGATAAGATTTAGTATAATCATGTTTAACAAAAGTTTAAGATAAAATTTCAATGAAAGTTAAGATAACTATTTTAAGAAATTTAGGTTAAAATTAGTCCACGGAAAGGGTGTCTGTCTTTCTTTGTTCATATAACCATGATAATTTTAAAACATTGATGAAATTAGATATATAGTTTTAAAATTAGAACTATAGATCTGTAATAATATTAACTGTACAAAATAAAACTGCTTTAGATATCCGTAGTATTTTTATTCAGTAGGATTGTGTGAACTAATTCTGAAATAGTTTTTTTTTATAAATTATAATTTTATAACATTGTTGAATTAATAAATAGTAACTATTAAATTAAACATCACTATAAGTGAAACTTGGCAATTATTCGGCGAATTTGATTAAAAAAATAAATGGCTCTATAAAATACAAAAATTTTGGCAATATATCTTTTAGAGAACGCTTAACGTAATAGAGAACACTTTAGAGAATTTTTACTCTATTAAAGTATCCGAACACGGTCGGAGCACTTTTTTTAGAAAAAACATGGTGTAGGCATACTTTAACCATATTTCTGGGTTTAAAACTATTCAAAATTAGTAATAATTAAAATATGTCAATATTTGAAATAACAATGAAATTTTTTGAAAATTGACATTTAATAGCATAAAATTAAGCAAATTCTTCAAAAACTTGAAATTGGCTACACCAATACCTATTTCTCTCATCCGAACAAAACTTATACTAAAATAAACTACATAGTTTTCTCTAGGGAATGAACTGCAATTGTATAGTTATAGTAATAAATAAAAATTTTAGATCCAATCGAATATTTATCATGAAATTTTTAGTAAATTTATGACGCTATTTTTCAAACAATAGGCTGTAAATTAAAAAAAAAAAAAAACATTCAATCGATCTAAATTCTTTTAGTTGATTTCGTAGAAAATAGTATAAAGCCAAAGTCCACCAAATTGCATAGTAATATGATAATTATATTTTGATTTATTTGATTTGAAGTGAGCAAAAAATAAGTAAAAATCCATTTTGAGAAAAATGCATTTAAATTATACAGTAGCATATTTAAGTAATAAATTATGAGTGTACATACTTACAATTCACCACATTTAAAGGTTATACCTTCTTCCTCCTCCGCTTTTAATAATTTTCCTTTTTTAAACATTTTTTTTTTTTTGGCATTTTTTGCATTTTGCAATGAATGACGCCTAGATTCATATATTCCGTCTTTGTCTAGCTTAGCAAATGCTCTAACTGCATTTGCACTAGGATACACTCCAATAACCTTAAGGATATTCAGTAATTCCATGAAACCTTCGTTAAAATGTATTACAGGCACAAATGTCCCTAATCTGAGGGCTCGGAGCTCTACAAAAACATCTTTAGGTACAAATTTACACAGAACACTGTTGAAACTCTCATTGACATTTTGTGTGCTGTGAAAAAAATTTTCCGTATTTGAAACTAAATTTGTGTTTATACAAATTTTTAACATGTTTTGGGCCCTTTAAATTGGTATTTCCGGTTATTTAAATGTCCACTTCCGATTTACCGATCATTACGAAAATATTAATATCTTGACTTCTAATTAATGTAGAGATAAAAGTAAACCTGTTTTGGATAGCTCAAAGACTGGTCTATCAAATTAAAGAATTTTTTTAAATGTCATTTTTTCTAAAATCGACCTATTTAACGTGTTCGGATACCTTAAGGAGATTATATAAGCAGAGGCACGCCCAAGAACGTCAATTTTCTTTTTGGAGTTTTATTAATGGAGCAAACTACAATTCTACTCTAAGTGCTATTGTATTGTATAACGATTTGGTATTTGCGTGTAAGTTGCGTCTTTCTATCTATACTTGTTGCATTTCGTGCAACATCTATATTCGATATCGTGTTTTCTAGACTTCTCACTATATATTCCCCGGAATATTTCAGTATCAATAGCATGGTGTTTTTTTTATTGTCCTGACGCTAAATACAATTCTATTCTTTTTGGTGCTCTGAAACTGAATGGGAAAAATACCATTTTGTGTTCTTTCTTTTTTTCGTAAGTCTTTCGTTCTTAGATAGGAACAAAAATATTTATCTTCAGCGACAACACACGAATCAGATGACTTAAAAATTTAAGAAAATTAAATAAATATTTCATATTAGTTAATCTAATATATTTGAGACATAATTGTTTGCTCTTTGAAATAGTAAATAAGTGGCATTCAGAAGCTATTGGCAAGAAATTAAGAGAAAACAACAAGACTTGGTTTAGTCCTTGTTATTTACCTAAATACCATGAGAAATAATCAATTTTTGAAAATTACAAATAGCGCAAGTGACCAAAAAGTCAACCATAGAGCAACATGTGCAAATGTCCTACCGCTCTTGTTCTCCATTTAGGAAGAAGGCCAATGGCACAGCAAAAAAATAGACAGGGAAATGAATTTTTATATGTCTATATCAGTTTCGTAAAAATTTTATCATTCATGTTTTTAATCTTTAATTGTTACTTGGTCATATATGTCTATGAGTATTGTATCCCTTCCATAAAAGTTCGTAATACAATTCGCTTACTTCTAGAATGTGCGTGATTCCAGGCTTTTTTTCCCAGGATATTTGGATGATTCCGCACTGGAATATTCTTTGCAGGGTATTTGAGACCTTCCAGAATATTTTAGATTTCTTGGCTCCAAATGTTATTTATAACATCTTAAATGTTCATGATTCCACTCCAAAATGGTAGAAATTAGGGTATTTTTAAAGCCCTGTATTGTTCCATTTTTAAAGTCGATTTTGGAGTCCTATATGCCTATAAAATTTCGTGATTCTAGAATGATCGACCTTCAGAATGATCTAAAGAATTCTTTCTCTAAAATTCCATGTAGAATATTTGAAGCCTTCTAGAATATTTTAGATTACTTGGTTCCAAATATTACTCATAACATTTCAAATATTCATGATTCTCCTCCAAAATGGTAGAAATCAAGGCATTTTTCAAACTTGAATTGTTAAATTTTTACTATTCCTCTTTGAGTCCCGTATGCCTACAGATTTTTTTATTATAGAATGATTGACCTTTAAAATGTTCTAAAGAATTCATTCTGTAAAATTCCCTGCAGAATATTTGAAGCCTTCTAGAATATTTTAGATTACTTGGTTCCAAATATTAGCATAACATTTCAAACGTTCATGATTCTCCTCCAAAATGGTAGAAATCAAGGCATTTTTCAAGACAGAATTGTTCAATTTTTACTATTCCTCTTTGAGTCCTGTATGCCCACAGACTTTCTTGATTATAGAATGATTCACCTTCAGAATGTTCTAAAGAATTCATTCTCTAAAATTCCATGTAGAATATTTGAAGATTTCTAGAATATTTCAGATTGTTTGGTTCCAAATATTACTCATAACATTTCAAATGTTCATGATTCTCCTCCAAGATGGTAGAAATCAAGGCATTTTTCAAGCCAGAATTGTTCAATTTTTACTATTCCTCTTTGTGTCCTGTATGCCCACAGACTTTCTTGATTATAGAATGATTCAAATTCAGAATGTTCTAAAGAATTCATTCTCTAAAATTCCATGCAGAATATTTGAATGAATATTTCAGATTGCTTGGTTCCAAATATTAGCATAACATTTCAAATGTTCATAATTATCCTCCAAAATGGTAGAAATCAAGGCATTTTCCAAGCCATGAATTGTTCAATTTTTACTATTTCTCTTTGAGCCCTGTATGCCTACAGACATTCTTGATTATAGAATGATTCACCTTCAGAATGTTCTAAAGAATTCATTCTCTAAAATTCCATGCAGAATATTTGAATGAATATTTCAGATTGCTTGGTTCCAAATATTAGCATAACATTTCAAATGTTCATAATTATCCTCCAAAATGGTAGAAATCAAGGCATTTTCCAAGCCATGAATTGTTCAATTTTTACTATTTCTCTATGAGCCCTGTATGCCTACAGACATTCTTGATTATAGAATGATTCACCTTCAGAATGTTCTAAAGAATTCATTCTCTAAAATTCCATGCAGAATATTTGAATGAATATTTCAGATTGCTTGGTTCCAAATATTAGCATAACATTTCAAATGTTCATAATTATCCTCCAAAATGGTAGAAATCAAGGCATTTTCCAAGCCATGAATTGTTCAATTTTTACTATTTCTCTTTGAGCCCTGTATGCCTACAGACATTCTTGATTATAGAATGATTCACCTTCAGAATGTTCTAAAGAATTCATTCTCTAAAATTCCATGCAGAATATTTGAATGAATATTTCAGATTGCTTGGTTCCAAATATTAGCATAACATTTCAAATGTTCATAATTATCCTCCAAAATGGTAGAAATCAAGGCATTTTCCAAGCCATGAATTGTTCAATTTTTACTATTTCTCTATGAGCCCTGTATGCCTACAGACATTCTTGATTATAGAATGATTCACCTTCAGAATGTTCTAAAGAATTCATTCTCTAAAATTCCATGCAGAATATTTGAATGAATATTTCAGATTGCTTGGTTCCAAATATTAGCATAACATTTCAAATGTTCATAATTATCCTCCAAAATGGTAGAAATCAAGGCATTTTCCAAGCCATGAATTGTTCAATTTTTACTATTTCTCTTTGAGCCCTGTATGCCTACAGACATTCTTGATTATAGAATGATTCACCTTCAGAATGTTCTAAAGAATTCATTCTCTAAAATTCCATGCAGAATATTTGAATGAATATTTCAGATTGCTTGGTTCCAAATATTAGCATAACATTTCAAATGTTCATATTTATCCTCCAAAATGGTAGAAATCAAGGCATTTTCCAAGCCATGAATTGTTCAATTTTTACTATTTCTCTTTGAGCCCTGTATGCCTACAGACATTCTTGATTATAGAATGATTCACCTTCAGAATGTTCTAAAGAATTCATTCTCTAAAATTCCATGCAGAATATTTGAATGAATATTTCAGATTGCTTGGTTCCAAATATTAGCATAACATTTCAAATGTTCATAATTATCCTCCAAAATGGTAGAAATCAAGGCATTTTCCAAGCCATGAATTGTTCAATTTTTACTATTTCTCTATGAGCCCTGTATGCCTACAGACATTCTTGATTATAGAATGATTCACCTTCAGAATGTTCTAAAGAATTCATTCTCTAAAATTCCATGCAGAATATTTGAATGAATATTTCAGATTGCTTGGTTCCAAATATTAGCATAACATTTCAAATGTTCATAATTATCCTCCAAAATGGTAGAAATCAAGGCATTTTCCAAGCCATGAATTGTTCAATTTTTACTATTTCTCTATGAGCCCTGTATGCCTACAGACATTCTTGATTATAGAATGATTCACCTTCAGAATGTTCTAAAGAATTCATTCTCTAAAATTCCATGCAGAATATTTGAATGAATATTTCAGATTGCTTGGTTCCAAATATTAGCATAACATTTCAAATGTTCATAATTATCCTCCAAAATGGTAGAAATCAAGGCATTTTCCAAGCCATGAATTGTTCAATTTTTACTATTTCTCTTTGAGCCCTGTATGCCTACAGACATTCTTGATTATAGAATGATTCACCTTCAGAATGTTCTAAAGAATTCATTCTCTAAAATTCCATGCAGAATATTTGAATGAATATTTCAGATTGCTTGGTTCCAAATATTAGCATAACATTTCAAATGTTCATAATTATCCTCCAAAATGGTAGAAATCAAGGCATTTTCCAAGCCATGAATTGTTCAATTTTTACTATTTCTCTTTGAGCCCTGTATGCCTACAGACATTCTTGATTATAGAATGATTCACCTTCAGAATGTTCTAAAGAATTCATTCTCTAAAATTCCATGCAGAATATTTGAATGAATATTTCAGATTGCTTGGTGCCAAATATTAGCATAACATTTCAAATGTTCATAATTATCCTCCAAAATGGTAGAAATCAAGGCATTTTCCAAGCCATGAATTGTTCAATTTTTACTATTTCTCTATGAGCCCTGTATGCCTACAGACATTCTTGATTATAGAATGATTCACCTTCAGAATGTTCTAAAGAATTCATTCTCTAAAATTCCATGCAGAATATTTGAATGAATATTTCAGATTGCTTGGTTCCAAATATTAGCATAACATTTCAAATGTTCATAATTATCCTCCAAAATGGTAGAAATCAAGGCATTTTCCAAGCCATGAATTGTTCAATTTTTACTATTTCTCTATGAGCCCTGTATGCCTACAGACATTCTTGATTATAGAATGATTCACCTTCAGAATGTTCTAAAGAATTCATTCTCTAAAATTCCATGCAGAATATTTGAATGAATATTTCAGATTGCTTGGTTCCAAATATTAGCATAACATTTCAAATGTTCATAATTATCCTCCAAAATGGTAGAAATCAAGGCATTTTCCAAGCCATGAATTGTTCAATTTTTACTATTTCTCTATGAGCCCTGTATGCCTACAGACATTCTTGATTATAGAATGATTCACCTTCAGAATGTTCTAAAGAATTCATTCTCTAAAATTCCATGCAGAATATTTGAATGAATATTTCAGATTGCTTGGTTCCAAATATTAGCATAACATTTCAAATGTTCATAATTATCCTCCAAAATGGTAGAAATCAAGGCATTTTCCAAGCCATGAATTGTTCAATTTTTACTATTTCTCTTTGAGCCCTGTATGCCTACAGACATTCTTGATTATAGAATGATTCACCTTCAGAATGTTCTAAAGAATTCATTCTCTAAAATTCCATGCAGAATATTTGAATGAATATTTCAGATTGCTTGGTTCCAAATATTAGCATAACATTTCAAATGTTCATAATTATCCTCCAAAATGGTAGAAATCAAGGCATTTTCCAAGCCATGAATTGTTCAATTTTTACTATTTCTCTTTGAGCCCTGTATGCCTACAGACATTCTTGATTATAGAATGATTCACCTTCAGAATGTTCTAAAGAATTCATTCTCTAAAATTCCATGCAGAATATTTGAATGAATATTTCAGATTGCTTGGTTCCAAATATTAGCATAACATTTCAAATGTTCATAATTATCCTCCAAAATGGTAGAAATCAAGGCATTTTCCAAGCCATGAATTGTTCAATTTTTACTATTTCTCTATGAGCCCTGTATGCCTACAGACATTCTTGATTATAGAATGATTCACCTTCAGAATGTTCTAAAGAATTCATTCTCTAAAATTCCATGCAGAATATTTGAATGAATATTTCAGATTGCTTGGTTCCAAATATTAGCATAACATTTCAAATGTTCATAATTATCCTCCAAAATGGTAGAAATCAAGGCATTTTCCAAGCCATGAATTGTTCAATTTTTACTATTTCTCTTTGAGCCCTGTATGCCTACAGACATTCTTGATTATAGAATGATTCACCTTCAGAATGTTCTAAAGAATTCATTCTCTAAAATTCCATGCAGAATATTTGAATGAATATTTCAGATTGCTTGGTTCCAAATATTAGCATAACATTTCAAATGTTCATAATTATCCTCCAAAATGGTAGAAATCAAGGCATTTTCCAAGCCATGAATTGTTCAATTTTTACTATTCCTCTTTGAGTCCTGTATGCCTACAGACTTTCTTGATTATAGAATGATTGACCTTCAGAATTATTTAAAGAATTCATTCTCTAAAATTACATCCAGAATATTTGAAACCTTTCAGAATATTTCAGATTGCTTGGTTCCAAATATTACTCATAACATTTCAAATGTTCATGATTCTCCTCCAAAATGGTAGAAATCAAGGCATTTTCCAAACCATGAATTGTTCAGTTTTTACAATTCCTGTTTGAGTCCCGTATGCCTACTGACTTTCTTGATTCTAAAAGGCTCGAGCTTCAAAATGTTCTAAAGAATTCATCCTCTAAAATTCCAAGCGGAATATTTGAAACCTTTCAGAATGTTCCATTGGTTCAAATTATATTGGTATCAAAAATGTTCCTAACATTCCAAATGTTCTGAAATCCTTTTCAGATATGACAGTAAAGAAGACTCTTCCAACACGCTGCATTTCTATATGACTAATATTCGTCTTTGATAAGCCTATTCCTTACAGAAGTTTAATTTCATGCGCCGACTTCTAGAAAGTTAGGGCGACTCAATTCAGGAATCTTCCAATGAATGTAAAATTCCAAAATTATTCCAGCTTTTCCTTGAGAGGAACATTAAATTTATACAGGTGGATTTTGAGATTGTGAAACATTGTCTGTGGAGTAATTTTTGAAATATTTTCATTAACATTCTGCAGTGTTGCTCTCTAAGGAAAAATCGGTAAAGGCAACAAACTATTCATGAAATTTTAAACTTTAACAAAAAGAATTTCAAAAAATAATAGTATGAGATATTAATTTGAATTAATAATGATATGAAATATCGATTCAGAAGCAAAGGTCATAATAATAAATAATTTGAAGCAAGTGATAATAATTCAGGTAATAATAATATGAAATGGAAATCTGAGATATTAATAATACGAATTAGTCATTCAGATAGTAAAGAGTATGAAATACGTATTGAGATATTATAATATAAATTAGCAATGCTAATAGTAATAATATGAAATAATTTTTTTTGATAATAATAAAATAAAATAGATAATAATTTCAATTAATAATGATATGAAATATTGATTCAGAAGCAAAAGTCATAATAACAAATAATTTGAAACAAGTGATAATAATTCAGGTAATAATAATATGAATTGGAAATCTGAGATATTAATAATACGAATTAGTAATTCAGATAGTAAAGAGTATGAAATACGTATTGAGATATTATAATATAAATTAGCAATGCTAATAGTAATAATATGAAATAATTTTTTTTTGATAATAATAAAATAAAATAGGAATTTAAGATTGTAATTATATAAGATAGTTAACCGAAATAGTAATTTGGAATATATGTAATTTGAGGTAGCAATTTGGAATATATGGAATTTGAGGTAATGATTCGGAATATATGTAATTTGAAGTAATAATTTGGAATATATGGAATTTGAGGTAATGATTCGGAATATATGGAATTTGAGGTAGCAATTTGGAATATATGGAATTTGAGGTAGCAATTTGGAATATATGGAATTTGAGGTAGCAATTTGGAATATATGGAATTTGAAGTAATAATTTGGAATATATGGAATTTGAGGTAATGATTTGGAATATATGGAATTTGAGGTAATGATTTGGAATATATGGAATTTGAGGTAATAATTCGGAATATATGGAATTTGAGGTAGCAATTTGGAATATATGGAATTTGAGGTAATGATTTGGAATATATGGAATTTGAGGTAATAATTCGGAATATATGGAATTTGAGGTAGCAATTTGGAATATATGGAATTTGAAGTAATAATTTGGAATATATGGAATTTGAGGTAGCAATTTGGAATATATGGAATTTGAGGTAATGATTTGGAATATATGGAATTTGAGGTAATGATTCGGAATATATGGAATTTGAGGTAATAATTTGGAATGCATAAATATTATTTTTAGAATATTGTTGTTGTTTCTAATGGCACTTGTCATAGGCAAGCCCACTGACTTTAGAAGCCAGGCTGCGTTTTTTTTTTTTTTTTTTTTCAGTAACGCCATTTAGGGCCAAGAGTACGATTTAGCTACACACACGTCACAACCCTTTTTAGGGGACGGACTTCATTCACACATTTCATTCACTCAACCGCAGATCGCAATTTAGACCTGAATCAGAGAACGATCACCCCTGATCCAGTACCCCCAGTGGTATTACTCTCCACATGGAGAACTTTGTGACCACGACAGATTTATACGTGCGCCAGTCCCCACATACACGGAGAGACTTCGGCTGGTGGGATTCGAGCGCGCAACCCAAGGGACGCGAATCCAACGCTCTACCAACCAGGCCGGTTTATTAGCAACAAAAGCTTATAAAAATTAATTACACAATATTTCATTAAGAATTATTTCAAACTGAAATACTGCGTAGTAAGGTAAAGTTTGCGAGTTACTCATCAGAAATATTTTGCTTATTTAATTTTGAAATCCATCGCGCATCTTGCAAAAAGAGAAAGAAAATATTGTCATAAAGCAACGTTAGAAGATGACATGTGTATCTATGCCGAATGTAATTATTTATACATAATGTAACATCATAAGCACTGACATCAGTAGTGAAGATTTATAAACAATAATTTAATATCAACAAACAATAAACACATTTCACCTTCCGACGATCGAAAACCTTGAAACGTTAGCAGTAACAAATGCATGATCGAAAAAAAGTTTTTGATCTGTGCAATACATTCAGAAAGGTCGATAAATGACCTGTAAATATTTTTACCTGTTGTCAATCAAACTGCGTGATAAATTCAAAAAAGAAAAATCTTCCGAAACCTCCACAACAAAGGTTCAGAAAAATGTTTTTTTTTTTTTTTTTTAAATAATGTTTTTGTTTTATAATGATTTTTTTTTTTTTTTTTTTTGCAATATGGATTTTTAAATTAATACGTAAAATTACATTACTTCATAATATTCAATTTTTAATTAAGGCAATGACTTTTAGTAGGAATCGTCGAATTAAACAAACTCTTTATACCTGAAATTTTATATTCATTTATAAACGTTACTCATCATTACTCAGCACAAACTTTTATGTTCGATTTGTAGTTCTCAAACACATTTTTTCTATTTAGAAAATTTATAATCTCATTTAAATATAAAGACATTAGTTTGGGAAATAAATTGTTCATTTCCGATTTTATTTCGAAGTAAATAAACTGTTCGTTTCAGTATCCTAAGATGACTGCTTTTCAACGATTCTTTTTCACTAAGGGATGAGACGCAGAAAGAAGCGTACATTTCCGTCATTTACTTTATCGTTAAATGCAAGCATCTCCTTTTATCTTTCTTCTCTCCCCTATTTTGTCGAATTAGACCCCTCCTAACGCATGAGCAAAAGCGCGGAGGGTTTTAGAATCCGTTGGCAAGCAATACGTTTTAATTTACATGCTTAGCAATACGCAGTTCATTGATGTCATTCAATTTATATTGTTCACCAAATAACAAGGCGGAATTTTAAATGAACGTATTCCATATTAATAGGTTATAGATAGAAACACCAATATTCCAGTGCATAAACTAGTCATCAAAAACGGCTAATTTCATATATTTTTAAAATTTTGAATTCAAATTTTCAACTTGTTTTCGTAACTTCCAATCTATACTGATAATAAAGCTCAATGTGTGTGTGTGTGAGTGTGTTGGCACTCTACAGACAAGACCATTCGAGCTACTAAATTTGGCACATGTATACCTTGAAGGTCGGAAATGTGCACCTGGGGTCCTTTTTTTTGAATTTTTTATTAGAATTTTAATTATTAATTAAAAACTAAATTTCCCGCCAAAAAAATCTTCATTTTTCCACCGCCAAATGAGTAAGACATCAGTTTTTTCCCCCACGCTAATAAGGTTAGGGTTAATATTTTTCGGCCGATTATTTCAAACGATTCTGTTTATTTTCTTAATGTTTGATGCATTTAAAAAACATTGTTAATTAATCGATCTTTCAGATTCATTCTGGAGTACTTTTAAATTAAAATAACACAGAATAAAGGAAATTAAAAATGTCTAATCTGCATAGCGCTACCCCAACTGGCGTAGAAAAATTCATGCATTTCGTTACCATAACTGGCGTTGAAAATTCACGCATGCGCATTGTGTTCTGATTGTTGACAACTATTTTCAACGGATGCGAACTTGATTTAAATTACTTTTAGGTTAGTTGCATGCTTTTGTAATTAAATTCTATTTATGTTAGTCATATATTTTTTGTATATGCTTATAGTTTTAAGTACATCGTTTTTTAACTAGTTTTTTTAACCTGTTGTTAATTAACATTGTTAATTAATCGATCGGCTCATGATGAATCTGAGAAAATTTTGTTGACAAATTCTTGAGATATCGCATAAATTAAGAAAGATATTCTTTAGTGCTCGTAAGGTTTAAATGCTCAGTGACTCTGTTTTCAGTAATCATATTATAAAAAAAAATGCTTTCTTTCAGTAAAAAATATTATTATACTAATTGCAGATTAATTCTTTCCACTTTAATTTAAAGCATAAATTCTAAGGGAGCTAACAGAAAATTAGATAGATGCATATTACGTTATGACTGAAGGCCTTTATAATATTATGAATGAATTATATGACGATCAAAATTTGTTGTTTTGAAATATTTTGATGAAGAAGCTATTAAAGTAGGAATTACATAACACATTTAATTATTAACATTTTAACGAGCATTAAGATTGGCGAACCGGCTGATCGCCAAAGGCGGCTAGTTTTAAATAAACGACTTATCACCAGATTGAAGTAATTCTGTCATGGATTTTATTGAATTCATCAATATTTCGAAATAAAATTAGTACAAGCACATATTTACAGTACTTTCTTAGTACAAATACAATAAGTATAGTAGTAAAAATACACTCAGTACTTTCTTAGTACACATTCACAGTACTTTCTTAGCATACATATATCATATATTGAAAAATTAAAACATTCCATTTATTAACCTATCACCAAAACAAACCTTCAGTTAATCCTGCGAATATTAAAGATATTCTCTTTGACGATACGAGTTCGAAAAGCGGTTTAGAAGTAAATCCTTTTTTTAAAGAATAGTATTAAAATTTTAAATACTGCACTATAAAATTTCAGATTGCAGCAGCCGTTGCTAGGCAACGTGATTGCTTTTTCATCCGAACCTTTTTATTCATCTTCTGAATCTGATGCATCCAGGTAGTGGATTTAATTCCGTCCATCAGCGATCCAGGAATTAAATATGATATTTTTAGTCCTTCTCTCAGTGCTTCGCTTAATTCTTTGAATCTTGTAGTGGATTTAGTGTTTCATTTCCCTCAGACATGTCTGAATTTCTGCATGCGTCATTGATTTCTCCCTTTTTGGTATTCTTTGCTTTTATTCTTCAAATAAAGTAGTAGAAAAGTGCCTTTTTATAGTATAAATATTATTTGGTAGGGATGTTTCTTTATCTTTAAAGTGCAGTTTCTTCCAATGGAAGTATTAAAAGTAAACAAAATAATTTCAAAACTCTTGAAGATTCTATCAATTGTTTTAAAATATAAGAGAAACAATAACTTCAGATCAACAAAATGAATTTATATTTTTGCATTTATAGTTCAAAAAGTTTAATTGCTCTTGAAGGTGTTGTGTGTGCGTGTATAAGACAGGAAGAGAGAGAGAATTTGGTTTAGTTTAGTTTAGTTATAATAACGTCTCGTCTTAAAGGAATACTGGGGCTATTTGGGAACGGACCTCGTCATTTTGAACCACGGTTAGATGACGAGGACGATATCTGAGCTAGCACACACACCCCTCTTCAAACTTCCACGCCACGGGGACAGGGAGAGACAGTGAATGGATGTGACTGTGTATGGGTGTAATTGCTGTTAAAATACACCAATTACAACGAGGTACAGGCAAACACGCCATTTCGCACAGACGTTATGAAAATGTTATTAATCGGTTATATTATTTAATTTTTTATTATTTAATTCTAGGTTAAAATACGGGACATAACATTTCAAGCAACGAACTATTTGTAAGGTGTATTTTTAGAGATTCAGTTCAATCCTATAAAAAAAAATTTGATTTATTCGAAAAAGGCAGTTTTTGGAATTTTTTAGATTTTTGGTGCCCTTATAAAATTCAGATCTTTTCATGACAGTATAATACATTAACAATAACGTGCTTTTTTTGTATAATAATCAATAATTTTTTGTAGCTTAGGTACGCTTTAGGTCATAAGAAATTATTCGAATAGAAACAATAATAATAACAATGCAAGGAAATACCAACCACTTCCAATATTTTTTTAAAATGCAAAATTAAATTGGATACAGCGACTTCCATTCGGTTTTATAGTTTCTTTCCGGTAAATATCGAAAAAAGTTTTATACAAATAAGAAGTAATAAATGGAATTTAAATTATCTGCGCTTTGGTTTCTTATATAATATCTGATAAAATACCAGAGAATAAATCAAGGCGCACACTTTTGGAAAACACTGCTTTATGTCATTTCAAATTGGCCGTCTAGGTACATGCATATCAAACGTTATCAAATCGGCCTAACCATTCCGAAGTAACATTGGAAGACAAGCATTCATACGCAATATTAGTTTGTACACATAAATACGCAATGCATACAATAAATGTGTTAAATTTGAATATTGTTACAAATCTATAATGTTGTTCCCAAGCACAATTAATTCCATGGTGATAAAGATAGTTTTATGGACAGCTATGATGGATGCTGAATCAATGCTCCCTGGACTTGGCGATCATTTAGAGAATTTGGCGACAAAGTGGAAGATTCTAGACTGTCCAAGAAATGTGGTATAGGACCAATAGGAGGCGAATTATAGCGATCCTCCGAGAACTTTCTGTACCCTGTCTCGGAAGCTATAAAAGACAAGAAATCTAAGATAAATCAGTCGTATAGTTTATCAGCACGATTTGAATCCGCAAGCATTAAGTGGAGCTCAAGCGATAAGAGGATTCAATCGTGCGCCGAGGCGGCGTCCTGGCATAGGGGTAGCGCGTCTTCCCCGTGATCTGGGCGTCCCGGGTTCGAGTCCCGGTTTGGGCATGGTTGTTCTTCTGTTGTTCTATCTGTGAGATGTGTGAATGTGCCCTCCTGTAAAAAGGGGTTGTGCAAGCGAATGAATGATGCGTGAGTGGCAAAGTCGTACTCTTGGCCCTAGTTGGCACTGCTATAAAAAATAAGAGACGTCCCCCTCAGGCTTAAATCGCTGTCTTCGTAACAGCGGGCTTGTCAGTGGCAAGTGCCATAAGAAACAAACAAACAAACAATCGTGCGCCGAGTTTTGAAGACAAATACTGAAGCAGCATCGAGTAAAGTGTTAAGTAATCAGTGAGTCGACAATTTAGAATAGCTAAAGCTAGGAGACAGAAGTGGATAGCAGACGTTTGAGAAAAGTCGATCTCTTTTACTGTTGAGTTCTATCTGGCCTTTTAATCTGATGCTGCGGTTTTTACAAGAGATTAACAACTTGTGAGCTGCTGTTTATTCTCTTGTACGTCTCTGCTGTCCCTTTTGTTGTCTGTGTCTTCATGTTTAATAAACGTCCTTATTTGTTATTGAGACATGTTGACTATATCAGCATCTATACATCTAAACTATATATATATATATATATATATATATATATATATATATATATATATTCACTATATCGAACTCGTTGATTTTAATGGAATTTTGAGAATAGTTTCCGTAACAATATTTAGAGTTCAGTTGCAGAGAAAGTTCTAAGCCAAGCATAAAAACGTCATTATAAAGAAGCATTCACACTTTCTTCATTAGAGCCAAAAGGCATTTATTTCATTGGAGTCATTAAAAATGAAATATTTTATCCTATTTGGTAAAATTTAGTTAACATATTAGTAAAGAAATAGTTTTGGGTACATATATTTCATTGGTGAGGCTATATTTTTTGAATGAGCCACTTAAAGTTGGAATGAACATTTGTGCAGAAAAGCTGAAATAATTCTGATTGAGCTTAACATGTAAATATAGTAGCTCTCAATGCTTAGGTAAAAATACTGAAATGGGGAACTAACTATACTTCATTTTTTGCATTATGTTTAGATAAGTCTTTGAAAGACAATTAATAAAATAGCATGAAATCTTTCTCTCGATATTCGTAAAAAAAAGTAATAGTCAAAACAATACTGAATGGTCTAACAATGGGTTGAAGATATACTGATGCGTTAAAATTAAGGTTGAGACGATTTTGATCGTGTAATCAACACAAGTTCTACTAAAGAGATCCTCAAGATGCTTAAATAGAAGTCAAGGAAATAAAAACTTCCAAATAAAGAATCCAGAGGATCCAAAGGAATTTATAAGAAAGTTAGCTTTAAGCACAACTGGATAAAAAGCATAAACTCCACACGATAGATGGTCAGTAGAAAAATGCAATAGTTACAACCGATTACGCTGTAGGTTTTATAAAGTTTGTAATTGTACAAGTTTCTCCACCAGCTTGAGGCACCTTATACCTCTAAATAGCAATTATGTAATTGTTACTGGTATTGCATGATTCCAAGCGTTTACTAATACTATTTTCCTTATATTTTTGTTTGAATATCTTATCGTAGATAATGAATATCTTCACAATCCAAGAAATTACGACCATCAAATCTATGACAGCCAGTACAAAATGAGGTGTACTGTTAACATTCAAAGAGAGGACCAGTAAACCTAGAGCACCTCTAAAGAGTTGCGAAGAGGAAAACTTTAGTACAATAGGAAATCAGAGGATGAATCTTCTTCGAAGATAGGATGTTTGGGGGGCTGCTAAGCTTGATACATCCCGCAAATAACAATATCGTCTCTTTTAATAACGCTGGAGGAGAGATTGCGTTCCCTCCACATTTTCTAGATCTGCATGTATCCAGAATCGTTAATCAGAGAAAATAGACTCTCATCCGTAAAATACTTGACCTTACTATTGGTTAATTCAATTCTTGGGTTTCAGACACTACAAAAAATGCCACCTGTGAAAAATAAGCTGTAATGCACACACTGTATATATACACAAATTGTAAAATATAGTGGCGACGGTAAAAAAAAAAAAAAAAAAAAAAAAAAAAAAAAAAAAAAATGTGAATTCTTAAAAGATATTTAGGATTCATGATACAGAACATTAAAGATATTAGGACATAAAGATATTATAAAACATTAAAGATATTAGATCATAAAGATATTATAGGACATTAAAGATATTAAGACATAAAGATATTTAGTTCGTTAAACATCTTTATTGATTTCCCCACTATCTCCCATTTGCCACGTCTAGCTTTTTGAAGAAAATACGGCCATCCACCACCGTAATTAATCCACTTGCAGCCGTTATTAATTCTTTGGATGGATATTCCTGCAGTTTGGAATCATCTTTAAATTCTTTAAATGATGTGAGCGGTGCGAAGCTCTTCAGAAAAACAAACCAACATTTTTGTTTTTTCCCTGCTTTCCAATGATCCAGACTAGCGTAAAATAACCCATGTATCTTCTATAAGATTAGCGTTGAACAAATCATGCTGAGATAAAGTCTCAACCAATCTGCATGATACAAATATAATTCTGATTAACGCTAAACGTATAATGTAGGCTGCTCTAAACAGTTCCAAACATTCCTCCAAGTAATGTTCCAAAGTAAGCATATATATATATATATATATATATATATATATATATATATATATATATATATATATATATATATATATTTGGTAGGCTGTTATACTATTATTTGTTCACCTCGTCTTTAATTTTTGCATACCAATCTGTAAAATGTAGTATATTGTGTAATCAAATGAAAGATATTATAATTTTGATAAGTGAATCTTTTTTTTAAAAAAAAATTCATTATTATTCCACCAATGAATAATGCTACGCTTTTTTATATATATTGTTCAGATTTTCATGTAATTGATAAATATTTGTACAAATGATGCATTGTACAAATATTATACAAATTTTAATACAATTGTATTTTGCAGTATTACAATCGATAAATACTTCAATAATATTTTTTACGCAGATTACTGAGACTTTTATTTTTTAAAACTTGACTAAATTAGAAATAAAATATTAATCTTGAATTTAAATTGCAAAAAATGGAATAAAAAAATGTAGGAATCCAGCCTGGAGATTTTATGAAGGGTCACCTTCAAGCAGGGATTTTTCTGTGGGATTCATCATTTCCTTCATGTTTTATTCCTTTTTTGTAATTTAATGATTCTAATTTGATTAATTTCATTTGTGTTTCAAATATAGCAGCATTGGCAAGTTCTAAATACAATGTCTTTCCTTTTAAAATTTTTTGACTCAGTAAATATTTTCTTTAATGTTAGTTTTTAAAAATATTAATTTAATTTTATGATTTGCAGTTTCATTTTAAAATCTATTTATTTTAATTTTAATTCTAACTAATCCAGTTTCACACAAATCCGTACTACCATCAATGTTTATCAGGAGCAAACTGAAGATTTAGGCAGTTAGAAATGTATATATGTATATATAAAATATGTAAATATAGTCTGAGTAAAAACTTTAAGGCCAGTAAAAATTTTTGAGAAAATGGAAACATATAAACTGAGGAATTAAAATACCATTTGATTGATAATTATTGAGCTTAAATAAAAGTAAAAAAAGTAGAAAAATTAATTTGCAAATATTTTATTATTAGAAAATATTACAGAACACATAGATGAATATTTGAGCCTGAGTAAAAACTTTAAGGCCAACATAGAAAATAACATATAAGAAAAAAATTACAATTTCTTAGAAGGTTGTGTAGGAGCCCTTTCTTCGAATTACTTCAAATATTCTTGTTTTCATGGACGAAACGAGTTTTTGACAAAGGGTGGGGTCGGTTTTATACCATTCATCTTCGATAGTAGATTTCAGCTCTGTTTTTGATGTAAAGTGTCTCCCATTTGCATAAAATCTTCTTGCTAAGTCACCCCAAAGGTTCTCGATTGGGTTGCTGTCAGGTGATCTAGCTGGCCATTTCACAGTTTCAACATTGTTGACTTGGAACCAATTTTTTGTGCTGTTACTCGAATGGATCGATGCAATGTCTTGCTGATATTTCCAATTTTCTCCAGCAAGACATTCAGCATTTAGCAAAAGATGATTTGTTAGGACACTTTGGTATCCTTGTGAATTTATTCTACCTGAAACGAATGCAATTGAGCCCACACCATTGTAAGCAAAACAGCCCCAAGTCATGACGGACCCTCCAGCTAATTGGCGCATGGAGAATATTTCTTTTTCATTTCTTATATCATGCCAGTAGAAATTCCAGCCATCTGGTCCATCCAAATTCCATTTTTTTCGTCAGAAAAAATAATTTCTGTCCATTGGTTGTCCCAGGTCATGACTTTCTGGCGAAAGTTCAAACGCTCTATTTTGTGTCTCTGCAGTAACTGAGGCTTAGTCAATTTTGCTGTATAAGTGAACCTTCCAGACCTTCTAATTGTGTTATAAATCGTTTTTTGACAAACTTTTAAACCTGTCGTCGGAATCAGTTTCCTGATTGAGTACTTTACAGTAGATGCAAGTTGGCAAACTCTTTTTTCATCACGCGAGGACAAAGCTTTAGGTCTTTTCCCAGTATTCTTTTTACCATAATTGTCTTTCAATTTTAAAAAAATGTTGACTACAGTCTTTGATCTTCCTATCTTTATCGCAATAGCACGACTACTCATTCCTGTTGAAGACAAAGCTTCGATCTGTCCTCTTTCACGATCAGTTAACTTCTTACCCTTCGCCATCTTCACAAAGATCACCAATACTTCGAAGAAAAGTATGACAAATATGAAAATTGCAGCGTTGTCACAAGCTAGTAATTACAATGGTAATTACACGATTATATTATATTTATTTTTAAAAAATGACTGGTGGCCTTAAAGTTTTTACTCAGGCAGAAATACTAACTTTTTAAATAACCACATGTTTCTCATAATTATGTATTTACAAATTATGTTTATGGCATTTATTTCTTATCAATGAACTTTAATAATTAATATTATTTGAATCCCTTTTATTTAATTTTACATTTTCTCAAAAATTTTTACTGGCCTTAAAGTTTTTACTCAGGCTGTATATAAAATAATTCATTTTCAAATAAATCACGTCATTTCAAACATTTTGGGTTCTTAAATGGTTTTTATAAGGAATTTAAATAAATAATCTTATAGCAAAATATCCAGAGATCTGAAATAATTCAAAAATTCAAAAGCTCAGCCTTTTAATACTCTGATATTTTTGATGATCTGTTGTTAAAGTATCTTTCAAGATATTTAAATTTTAGTTCAAAAGAAATAGTATAATATTTTCTATAGATGATTGAATTTTTTGAAGATGTTATATAAACAGAGAGATGAATACTTTACTAGTACCATAAATATAGATATAATTTTGAAAAACTTACTCTGGAAAACGATAATTTTTAAAAATTCCAATTTTAATACTTGCACTGCTTAAAAAGTGCAAAAAAAATCTTTATAGTCAACATCTAATATTCATTTTATTTTAAAATATCTTGATAATAAATAAAATTGACTCAGTTATAAATACAGTTAAAACATCAAAGATTTAAGAAACAAAAAATTTTCGATCCTAAATACATACAATTTTAAAACAAAGAATGGCATTTAAGAAATTCTTCAAACATTTATACAGACGGCACGAAAATAAATTTAATCCACTCTTTCATTTTATTTTACTGCAAAGCCTTCCAAAAACAATTCTTTTATTCACAAAAATTAATTTAATAAAAGCATTCATTCGAAAAAGAATCATCGTAATTTAAAAGGAACCCGATAATGCAAAATTAAAGTTAATAGATTCGCGCTGACGATTTCAGCTCAAATGGCATTTTTAAGCGGATAACTCAAATGTGGCGAATGTAAAAATTCAATTTAAATAAAAGTAATTATCGTTTTCCGAAAACAAACGTTACGTGAAAATGCTGACTATTTATTTATTTAAAATCGTTATATTAAAATATAAAATAATAAAACAAAGCTATTAGCTTTCTTAAATTTTTTTATAAAATGGAAACAAATAAATAATCGATAATAAAAATTATTTATGAATAAAATGATTATAATTAATTTTCTTTTATAAAAAAGCAAAAATAGATAACCAAATTTTATATTTAGACTTTGAATTACTTTCTTGCAAAGAAACAAATTTCTCTCCTAATTGATTTAAAAATTAATTCAAATATTTAAACTTTAAACAACATTGGCCACCTTAGGCTATCAATTTTGTTTTTGCCCACCATATAAATATTTATAATAACTATCAAAACCAAGAATAAACCAGTAATCCAATTTTCCAATTCTTTGTTTATGTAAGTTAGATATTTTTTCTGAAAAAATAAAAATTCGAAATTCTACGAGGTAGAGGATAAGCGAAGAAACTATCCAATGCGATGGTCCTGATATCAATAAGAAATAAAATTGCTTTATTCAACCCGATCACACAGACAACAATATACAACGGAAACGTACACAAGAACTTGCAATAAACAGTAGCATACAAGTAGTATATTGGTGGGAAACAATCGTAATATCACAAAGTGTTGAGAGAGAGTTCCTCAGGAGAGAGACTTCGTATACTTATGCTTGCCTCTCGATCATCTGCCACTCTCAACTATTTGAGTTGAACTCGACGATCAACTCACTACTCCACTCAATTACTACTGAATACAGCTCTATCTCATGGTCTCGTATAGTTTCCGAGATCAGATAAAAAAGGCTCGTCATTCTCGCTTAGTAACGGATTTATCATCAAAATTCTTGCAATTTCTTCTTTGCTATCTTCAATTTTTTTCGCCAAATTCGTTGCCAAGTCACCAAATGTTCACCAAGGGCGGGAGTCATTGATCCAGCATCTGTTAAAGTTACCTGTTAAACATTTTTTCTGTTCCTTTGACCTAACTAAGCAAGGAAAAAACATTAAAAAATCGTTATTGTGTGCTATCAATGGTTGTCTGCCTTTCCGTCACCTTTTACTTTTGAGAGAAATTTCAAGCCTACTCTACTTTTTCTAGTACTTATCAACTACTAAATCATATATTTTTTGTACAGATTTAGTTTTGTTTTAAATAAAACCTCATGATGGTTATGTACGGTATCAAGGATCATATGCCTCAAAGCTTTCATTTTCAAGAGATATTACGAATTAAAATTTAGATTAAAACCACAAACTTGGAAAATGGACCGATTTCGCAAACTTTCCTCGCTAATTAATTTCAACATTTTGATATATAACTAACCGACGACATGAAGTCGAAATGACTATTTTAATACAATTGACACAGATATATTAGATGATTAGTAGTAATAAGATTAATATAGTTATGTCAAGATATATTGATGAACTGTATTTTATCACAAAAACGTCAGGAATCTCGCTAATGTTTTTATAATTCGCAACTTTCTGATACGCTATGCATAAAAGCAATTTTATTAAAATGCTAATGTATCAAACTCACTTGCTGATATATGATAAGCTTAATAATAATAATAATAAAATTCTCTTCTTTTATTTTAATTTTATGGAGGAATTGAAAACTTTTAAGAGAGGGATTCACTTTATTTTTCTGTTTCATTTTAATGGTTTTCACCCAGCTAATACATAGGTACAATGGCTGAAACAAAATTGTGATGATTACCTAGAAAATAGTGGAAATGGTGGTAATCGGGGCCTTGTGGATTACTACCATTTCCACTATTTTCATACCACTTCGGAACCACTGAAGAAAATGGCTGAAATGTTAACCAGAATCAATTTAGTTACAGAAATTATTTAATTTTTGCTATTCTGAAAGTATTAAATGTTACAAACAAGCAAGAAATAACTTTTAAAGAAGAAGTGCAAAAGCAACAATGATTGCTTAAACTAAATTTTTTGCATAAACAAAATGAAAATGTACTGAATGACTTTCAGCTAATGAAATTCAAGGTCTCGGATTATTACATTTAATTGTTACAAAAGTCTTAAGATGACTTTCTAAAAAAACAAAAAATAAAACAGATTATTATTATTTTAGTCAAAGTTTTATATCAATTACAATAACTTTACATCAATTACCATATTAGTTAGCAAATTATAAGTTATGCATATAAGATCTTAACTCTTTTGATCTTAACTCTTTTTTTAGAAAATTAACATATTTATTCTAACTCGCACAATTACATTACAAAATAAATCCCACTGGTGCTTTTAACCTGAAACTAAGCAAAGTTACCATTTTGTGAAATATACTATTTGAAAAAAAAAATATTATATATTATTATATATATCAAGAAAGCGAAAAAGATGCCTTGGATGGTAAATGTAATTTATCGTTTGCCATAACTTCTACAGAAAAAAAAAATATAGCATACATTAGTAATAAAATATCTAAAAAGCTTAATTTGTCAGATTAAAAAATGTAACTAATATATGCAACAATTTTTTAACCGTCAAAGTCGCACATTTTAGTGTAATTCCAATGGAATAATTTTATGGTTATTCTAATAATTGCATCTATCATGTGATTTAAATTACACAATTAATCTGGTTATATCGTAAAAATGAATATCATAAATTTATAAAGATAGATATTTTAATTCTGAAACTAAAGCTAATGACAATTTCTATATGAAACTGGAAATTAAAAATATCTACTGCTTTAAAACTTAGTAAACCATTTAAATAATTATGCATTATTAAAAAATATCAGATAAAAGATCTAATTCTAAAATAAAAATTATCGTAATGAATGAATAAGTTAAATATAAAGTTATTTATAAGTTAGATTTAATTTTAATAACCTAAGAACAAAATAAAATACATGATTAAAAAGTCATTTACGATAACATTTATCGTTTACCAGCAAACGATTTGACGAAGCAATGACGTAAGTTTGATTGAAATTTCAGAAATGAAGGTTCTGGCAACAAATATTTCAAAATAGTTTTTTTTATTAAAATTAGAAAAAACAATGCACTATTGGGTTTTTATAATTGCAAAAAGATAGATTTTGGAATTTTGAAAAATTATTTTTATCTGATGAAATTCTGAGAAGTTATCACTATAAAATACTAAAATTTTGCCTACTTTTTAATAAAAATGTGAACTAAAATTAGAGGGAAAATTTCGCATCAGTGTGGACATCATCATCGTTCAAAGTATATTTATCCAAAATTTGGGAAATTTAAGTCAAAATAACTATTATGTAATATGATAACTTTTATAATTAGATTTTAATATCCAAGACTTGGCGCAGGGCTCAATTCTCCACTCAACGCTTGCGCTTCGCTGGCTAATCCAATACGTGGTTGATTCAACACACACTCACTATATGACTGACTGAGTTCGGCTTAGACCACCGGCCTTTTATAGCTTAGACTTTAGAAGGTTCTCGAACAGTCAAGCATAATTCAAATCCTACTAGTCCTACTTACAAATTACTAAAATTTTAGTATCATGCATTTTGTCATCAAAATCGCCAAATTCGTAATAGTCGCCAAGCCCGGGGGTCTTTGATCCGGCATCCGAGAGAGCTATCTCTAAAATTATCTTTCCTACGATGGAATCAATTGTGCTGGGAAGCAACATCACAGATTCATAGCAATATCAAGAAGACATATTATTAAATTATTTTGAAAACATTTCTACAATCGCTTTGAAAGACTTTGATGAAACTTGGCCGCATTTCCTCAGAAAGTTTAAAAGTTGTACCACTTTAGCAATTTATGTAATAAATTCTCAAAATATAGTTATTAAAGATTTCAGTGTTTTAGAAAAATATGAAACTAGTATGCATTCCATTAATCTCGTCCTTAAAGCTTATACAAATCTCTTATCCACATGAAAACATACTTAATTTGAATAATAATGAAAAATTTATGTACATTACTTTTTTTTATCAAAATATTGGTAACACGGAATGGATGGACCCTATATATTGCATCAAACATATAAAGCAAAACTATCTTCACTTTCCTCTTTGAGAATATAAATAACACTTTATTCCTATTTGTCATAAATTACAACAGAAGCCGATATCTGACAGGCTAGGGAACGAATCGATATATCCTCTTCCTTTTTCTATGAGATCTCTGAGGGTGATAAAGTCGGCTCCACCTCCACAAGAAATATTTCAGGGGTAGTTTAACTAGCTTCTCTTTCTTAATGGAGTATTGGTCATCATATCTCTGCAATAGAAAACAATCTGTTTCGAAACGCTTAGCTTGAGTTCGTTACCAATTCATAAAAAGAAATTATAACCTCTGATGAATACTTATATTCTCAAATACATGATTGGTGACATTTTATTACTGAAAATCGGGGAAATAAGAGTTAAAAAAATGACTATTTTTCGTTTAGATACAACTGAATAATTCACAAATTTCGCGCCCCTTGGTGATGGTACCCAGAGCGTTTGCCTTTTATGCCAAACCTAAAGTAAGGTTTACATTCAGACAGATACAATCCATCCGGTAAGGCCACGCATGCACAGAAACTGCATTGTAGCAAGTACTTGTCCGTCGAGACAAGAACTTGCTATTGTCCTCTCTTTCAGCGCATGCGCAATTTTTCCTTCTGCGCATGCATGACTTACTGGATTCTCATAACAGGCTGAGTGTAAACCCAATTAAGTTACGAAACGACAGACAATGATCACCCAAATTAGCTGAGAGTCATAGAATTGATGAATCGCCGGCGATTCATCTCCCACCGTGTGATGAGGTACCTCAGATTTCAGGATGAGTAGCTTCTGGCATGATGATTGGTTTTCGACACCCGGAGGAATACAGAAATGATGTAGGGTCAATTACCACTTACCGATGATGGGAACTTACTTCCCACTGGAAGGATTGTACCGTGGTCGGTCATGGCTCTTTGGACTCAACCACTGTTCCCACCAATGCTGTCAAGGCGGTCCGATCATTCAGATTTATACGTGTGCCTCACGGCGGATCGGAGTGGTCAGTGTGTGATAGCCGGCCATTCATTCGTGTTACATTTTTTTTTCTATAAAGCATCAACATATTGCTACCAAAAGAGTGTCGAAATTATGATTCACGTGTTAAAAAACTGCAAGCTCTAATCAAGCGTTTGAACTCCTTGGCCATCAAATTGGATTAACTTCACCAAAGCAATTTGATTATTAGTTTCTCTTTGAGAATAATTCTATGCCACTTATTGATGATGGAGCTCGAGGACAAACAGTATCTTGTTTTGGTGTTTTTTTAACTTTGTTGAAATGGACTTTTTTTTTCGTTGTTGATTCTTTTTGTACAGTAATGTGAGCTGTGTCATTTATTTTGTTGCTTTATTGTATTTCTGTACTTTTGAAAAATGAACAATGACTTCCGAGGGGGGAGATCTAAGGATCGGTAGTTGGAGGTGAATATCGGTGGATATATTGGTTGGTGGCAGCTATGTTTCAAGTGGTAGATAGCGCATCTGAAGGGCCCTGGTCTGAAAGAGTCTGTTACCAGTTTTTGATGTCGGCAGGTGTCGTATTGAGCCTCCGGGTTCCGCCTGGCAGTATGATGATTACCTTTCGTTATCTCCATGCGGTATCGGCTAGAGCGGAAACGGTTTTGCTATAGCTGGTCGTTCAAAATCCTTTTACGCCATTTCACGTTTATTTAGTAACCATAAATTTAGAAATTATATTTAGTAGTGACATACCACCCCTCCTTTTCCCTCGCTGAATGCACCGTCAGATTTTAAGTAAAGTTTCACCTCCAAAGTATCTATTTTCACTACATTGAAGCATTTATAGCAATGGCGTTTAATCTAAATGGTGTAGGATCATAGAAATCGGGAAGAGTTTTGATATATAATCTTACACTCCACGTCATGTTCATTCTGGAATTTCTCTACATTCACGTCTGATTTGCATGGCATTGCAGGAATGAAGTGACGTGGAGAGATTCGCGAATTCTGACAGGTTTCCACATATCTGGTTGATGTTAATGCCATTAAGTGGTTGGATTTACATGGTGTGGAGTAGTCAGAATGAACGGCTTTATATGAGTTAATGCCATTAAGTGGTTGGATTTACATGGTGTGGAGGGGTCAGGATGAACAGCTTTATATGAGTTAATGCCATTAAGTGGTTGGATTTGCATGCTGTGGAGTGGTCAGAATGAAAAGCTTTATATGAGTTAATGCCATTAAGTGGTTGGATTTACATGCTGTGGAATGGTCAGAATGAACAGCTTTATATGAGTTAATGCCATTAAGTGGTTGGATTTACTTGGTGTGGGGGGGTCAGAATGAACAGCTTTATATGAGTTAATGCCATTAAGTGGTTGGATTTACATGGTGTGGAGGGGTCAGAATGAACGGCTTTATATGAGTTAATGCCATTAAGTGGTTGGATTTACATGGTATGAAGTGGTCAGAATGAACAGCTTTATATGAGTTAATGCCATTAAGTGGTTGGATTTACATGGTGTGGAGAGGTCAGAATGAACAGCTTTATATGAGTTATTGAGAACATGATCTTGATGCAAGTGAATAATGGATGAAAATTTTAAATACTCTAATTTGAATGAAATTAAATTAATCCGAATGAAATGAAGTATTTGAAACCTGAAGGATTTCTAAATTGTTTTTTCAATCTATTTTTTTTATTAACAAACGCTAGAGTTAAATCGAAATTCTGTTTAAGTATTTTAGATTTAAAAATATGGAGCCGTATTTAATTTAAATATCGTAATACTCTATAGAATAACTCTGGCGCATTGTTAAATTGCGTCACAATAAATGTCAATGCGCTGGAATTTTATTCATACACACTAGTTAGATTTTTAACCTTATTTATCCAGACGAAGCTTCAGTTATCCATTTGTTAACCTCATTTATTCAGGTGAAGCGTCAGTTATTCATTTTTTTATTCCATTTATTCAGGTAAAGTGTTTATAATCAACTGGTTAATTTCATTTACCCAGATGAAGTAGCGCTATCCGTCGATTTAAAGTTTATATATGGTTAAAGTTAATAATGTGATCAACGTAAAAGGAAACGAAAAATGAAACCACCTGCCAAAAGAATTGATTATCCTCATTAATTAGACTTTGATCTAATTCAATCAAAAACTTACTCATGTCTCAATATTTCTTTGAAAATTTGTTTCTTATGGCTTACAACGTGCTGTTATGGACTGCTGCACAACGCCTGAATTTAATTTTTTTTTCTTTTTCGGCATTACTGGATTATGAAGCCTACATTTAATTAATAATGTTCCTTTAGATGAGTAAAATTCGTTTGATTTGGTAACTCATCCCATTGAAGATCAAATTCTATTCAGTATGAATTGTTTTGAATAAATCCATTTTCCAAATTTTCGTATAAATATAATGTTACGTATTGATAAAATTTTGTCTTCATATTTGACATTGTAATGCATTTTTAAGCATTTTTTTGTCCTTGAATAAATCTTCCATTGATAATTATATTTCATTAACATTTATATATTTTCAATGATTATGAAAACCCGAAGAAGCAATCGGACAACCTCAACAACTGGCTCGATATCGTCAAATTTTATTTCGTATGAATGCTTATGACCTTTAAATATGCCACCAATATTTGCCTATCCTTCCTATACTACGGATATTTTCGAAAGAAATCTCAAAATATTATCTTCATTGTCTATTCTCTTTACTATGAGGAAAAAAATATAACAAAGACCCCGCCCGCCATAACTAGTGTACAGATATACCAAATTTAATTTCATTTTAAAGTTCATAATGCTTAAGTATGTCATCAAGGGCCAGCGTCCTGGCATAGGGGTAGCGAGTCTTCCCCATGATCTGGGCATCCCGGGTTCGAATCCCGGTTCCGGCATGGTTGTTCTTCGTCTGTGTTCTATCTGTGAGGTGTATGAATGTGCCCCCATGTAAAAAGGGGTTGTGCAAGCGAATGTGTGTGCGTTTCATCTTCATATAATCTAGAAGTCAGACTTCTGCCCTCGGGTGTTCAGGGGTCTTTACCCTCAGAAGCTACTGCACCCCTTTTTCGTGGTAACGCGGACATGACATCGTCATCAATGGTCAACACATGCCGCTCTTCATTTTTCGAGAAATAACGTAAGATAAAAACCTTGATATTGTCAGAGTTCTCAACAATTGGGTCGATTCCGATTGTTTAATTTGCCAAGACAAAATCTTGTTTTTGCAGCCAAATAGATAATTTTTTAATTAATTAGTATATTACTTTAAACATTCATTAAGAACACTGAGATGCAATCTCTTTTAAACAATTGTTGGCTACATTTCCCCAAAAGCACGAGGAATCTGCTTGTCTCATTACACTCTCCCCTGTACAAAGAGAAAGTGATGTAATCATCAAAAACACTTGACCTTGAAATTATGATGAGCGTCCAAGTTGCGGGCGTTCTAGAAAACATTCTAAGAATTATGTCTATAAACACAATAACTACGCATAACGTTTTTAAACCGGTAAAATTTGACATTAGGCTTTTTAACACCAATTTTGTGGATTTTTGATAAATTTTGGATGAAATCTATCCAGAAAAGGCTTGGCTGTCTGTGAGCTGTGTCCACTAAACTTTCTCACATATCTATCACTGACGAACAATAGTTAAGGAAGAGCCTATTAGAATAAGATCTTTGATGACTTTTTTTTGGCAATTAATCACTGAGATGCGATTCATTCATCAGAGTTCAAATACCAAGAAACTGAATATGTATTTCGGACGTCTTTTCTGCGACCTGTTTGAAAACCAAAATTCGACACAGAACTAACTGCGAATTTGAAGTCACAAGATCATATATCAAATCTCATATATTTAAGTCATTACATTTTTATGTTTATCTCGCTTGTTTGATTGTGAAGTCATATACTGACACCAGTCAGATTTTTTTAACCAATATCATGTACCATCAGACAAATTTTTATAGTTTAAAATTCGATAAAAATCTACACATTAGATACTAAAACTGTAAACCAAATTTCATTTACCTACATTGTTACGCTTTCGAATTATTTTATTTATATGCATACAGAAGAACAGATGGACAGAAGGTCCATTCTCTTGAAGGATCTGTTTCTACATTTGGTGCATATACAAATTAGGATATTAAATCTATGCATCAAATTTTATTCATCAAGTTTTCTTCCTTTTGTAATCATTGTGTTCATTTGCACTCGGACAACTGGCCTGACAGAATCCCTCTGAATGGATTTTCATTCGAAATTTGATACAAATATACAAAATTGTTTTAAAGTCCATATACGAAATTGCATCCATCTACTCAAAGACATATACGAAAGCCATATTTAAAGTCCATATACGAAATTTCATCCATCTGCACTCGGACAACTGAACTGACAGAATCCCTCTGAATGGATTCTCATTCAAAATTTGATACAAATATATAAAATTGTTTTAAAGTCCATATACGAAATTTCATCCATTTACTCAAAGCGCTTTTGACCTGTGTTCAAAGATAGAGAGATATAATTACCAAACCAGTGTTTTTCGATCTCGGAGAAGTCCGAAACATAGTGATTCGTCTAAATCTAGGAGTCCCAACTTTTTGACGATTATAATACTTTCTCCTTACATACTTCGTATTCGAAAAATTAAAAAGACTAAAGAGCTGATTCAACGTTTAATCATAAGAATTATAAATCTGTATCAAATTTTGAAGAAAAGCAGTCTTTGGTTCGACCGTCAATTGATCTATATTTGCATGTAAATGAAAACGATATTTTAAAAGCGCAAAGCTATTTACATAAATAAAATTTGACTCGTAGTATTTCAAACAAAATTTCAGATACATATCAAATTTTGATTGGAATCGATTCAAAATAACACTTGCTATTCTTTACTATACTTCAATACATAAAGCACACCGTTTTTTATCTCTATTGTTATTTTTTTATTACTCTATTCTACTATTTTTATTTACTCTATTATTAAGACCCCCGGGGGGCACCTCGAAATGAGGGTGAGATGCTTCCAGCATGGTGGTTGGATCTCGCCACACTGGAGGGTACACAAATAGGTGGGGAATCTGATTCCTCCCATCGATGACGGGGCGTACTTCTGGAAGGGTTGTACCGTGGCCGGCGATGGCCCTTAGGGCTGAACTATAGTTCCCGCCAGTGTTGCTGTTGCGGCGGTTCGGTCATTCAGCCTTATTGTTTAAATGCGTGTACCTTCGTGGTGGGTCGGAGAGTCAGTTGGTTGACTTACTCTATTATTAACTCTATCATAATTTTTTAAAAATGAAAAGATATATATATTTTTAAAAATTTCAAAATATTTCAGGCGATTAATTTTGAATTTTTTTCTATCATTTTTTCTTTATTAACAAATATAAATTCATTTAGAACAAAACTGTGTATGATTTTGTAATTCCAATTAAATGCTAATTTTTTAGAAATATTTTCATTCGCGCTTACTAAATTTTCATAAGAATTTTTTTTTCTGAACTAAAATTGGCTTTTAACCATCTAAAAAAAACCTTGAAATATAAAATAAATACCCTTTTTTCTATTAATTTTTAACCGAAATCTTTAATATTATTAATTTTATTAAATTTCTTCAAAAATAAAGGCACCCTTAGCGTTAAAAAGATATTTAAACTTAATTACAATACCATTTTGGGAAAAAACATTAAAATATAGTTTTTTCCCTCTTAACTCTTCAAATATTTATTTTATTAATCAGTACATTTTATAACACGGTTTTAGTTGAATATAAAAAATGTTTTGGTGATGAAACTATAAAAATAAATATATTTTTGTCAATTTTTGCTTATTTCAAAATCCACTATCTCCTTAAGGAGGATACGAAAGAAAACTAACAGAAGTTATTTCTAACAATTTTTTTGTGGACAACTACCGGGTGCGGCATAAATTCGCGCAAACTTCAAAAAATCATAATAAAAAAAGTGGAAAGCTCGAAAAAAATTGCGGTTTGCGTCAATATGTTCAGAGAGCTTTTGGATTTTGTTATTTCCATTAAAAAAGTGAATTTAGAAATTGACCGATAGATGGTGCTCACACGTCATACCGAGACGGTTTATGCAAATCAGGAAAACAGAGCACATTAATATTATAGTACATTTTGTTTTAAAGCAAAAGATGCTCAACATGACCGCCAACACAAGGTAATAAGCAAGAGAGGCGCGTAACTACCCCTATTACAGCTGCGTGTAACATGTCGGCATCGATGCACCAACGACCAATTGAATGGCATCTTTCAGTACCATCAAAGTGGCAGGAGATCCCCCGTAGACACGAGACTTCAAGCATCCCCACAACCAAAGGTCCACTGGAGTAAGATCTGGCGATCGTGAGGGTCACTCATTCTTACATTCTCGGCTTATCACTCTGTCCTCAGTGAATGTGTTTTGGAGGAACGTCTTAACGGAACTAGCAACGTGGGGTGGGGCACCATTCTGCATGAAGGTAACACATTTCTTTGCTACAAAGCAGGCATAACGTGGTCTCGCAAAAGACTAAGATAGCGTTCTGCAGTGACGGAACAGGTTTTCCAACCGAACACAGGACAATGCTCTTCAAAAAAGAAAGGGCCTAGAATGAAGGACGCAGTGAAACCGCACCAAACATTCACATGCGGAGAATGTAGTGGTTTGATCGTGTACGCACGAGGGTTTGATGTCGCCCAGATACGACTGTTTTGCGTATTGACGTCACCATTCAATGAAAAGTGGGCTTCATCTATCCACATGATGTTCAATAACCATTGTGGGTTACGTTCCATTTGTGCGAGCACCCATGTTGCAAAAGCTTGTCTTTTCTCGCAATCTGCTGGCAACAACTGCTGAAATGCCTCTATCTTGTACGGATTTCGTGCAAATTGCGTCGGATAAACCTTTCCAGAATTCCCGTTACTTTATCTGCTTCACGTGAACTGCAACTCTCCGTTGAAGTCTCGGTTGCCACATTTCTCATGACCCTTTGGATAACAGGGACGCGGTCAGCGCTGACTGATGGTCTGCCACTTCGTGAACGATCCTCTAATTTTCCTGTTTCCTCAAAACGACGAACTGAATTCAATATCCCATTCAATGAAATTGGGGTTTTCTTCGCCTTAATTCCTTTCACTGTCCGTAACTGTCGCAATGCTTTAGTCGCAGATTCACCGTTCTTATAGAACAGTTTTACCACCAATGATTGATCCGGTAGCGATAGCATGCTACTGGCGTCGAATGGCAGGTCCATTTCCAGCCTTGTGTTTTATAGCTATGCTGTTTTGCATAAACCGTCTCGGTATGACGTGTAAGCGTCATCTATCGGTCACTTTTAAATACATTTTGTAATGGAAATAACAAAATCCAAAGGCGCTCTGAACATATTCCCACAAACCGCAATTTTTTTCGAGCATTACATTTTTATTATGCTTTTTTGAAGTTTGCACGAATTTATGTCGCACCCGGTATCTTACAGTGTAAAAATTTTTAATGCACCTTTTTTTTAAAAAAAATTTTAACATTGCATAAATTTTCCATGAAAAATTAGGAACTGAATATTTCATAAATATGAAGACATTGTTATTTTATTTTAATGTCCTTTTAGAAGAGACAAGGTTCAAAAATTTGTATGGATTCCTTTTTTATAGAATTATTTAATACTTTTTACTAAAATAACACATTGATTCTCTTCTAAGTTTTCAATGTATCAGTTTCCAAGTTTCTTTAGGTAAATGTTTAAATTATTCCTTTTAATTGCTTCCGTTTATTAATTTAGGCGAGTTAAGTCCAGTTATATTCCAGTCAAATGAGATTATTTTCAGTGAGTTAATTACATTGAAATCTAATTAGGGAGCGATAATTAATTTCTTTTTAAAGATTCAACGAAAATGAAATGTAATTTTTTATAACAGATGATTTAATATTCTTTTAAAACTGCCAGCAGATCAATTAAGCGAGGACGAGCTTCAGTTTTTGGAAGACTTTGCAATATTTTCCAATTAAATATTCGAATGAATCTGAAGGAATAGACGAACTAATCTGATTAAAATATATTCTAGGTGAAACATTATTTCTGGTGTCATCAGCAGTTACACCTCAATCAATTAATGAAATTGATTAAGGTGTACGTACACACTAGAAAATTTTTTCTTTAATTTTAACTTTAAAAATCCAGTGTTTTCACAGTAGGTTATTAATATATGTTTAAACTCATTTCAGTGAGAAAAAATCATATTACACTAATTATTAATTAATTAAATAATATTTAATGAGCTAATTAGCCTATTTTTTGAAACAAAATATCTTAAATTCTAATTTGTACAGGCACACAATTCTATTTGGAAATGATGCCTAATATGAATCTTCATGTTGTCTGCCTCAATCAAGTTATAAAAATATAAAGTTTTTTTTAAACAATTTTTTCATCAACGATCAATAGAAAAAGCAAGATTTTTTCAGCAATTTTAATTTTTAAATAGCTATTAAAAATTTATTTCTATAAATATAACTTTGATTGAGGCACAAAACATCCGCTATTTTGATATATAAATAACGGTATTTGGTTCATTTCTTGGTGAGTTATGATTGTTTGAATGAAGCAACATAGTGGAAAAATATCATTCTTCATAAAATGAGTTTTAAAAACACCGTAACTAGAGTTTTTAATGAAAGCACCTCAAGAAATATAATTATGACTTGAGAAATATTTCGAAAATTGACAACATCTTGGTATCATTTGAAAGCTAAAGGATCAGAGAATATTATTAAGCAATAAAAACATATTCGATATTTTGAACGATTTTCGAAGTTTCAAGTGTGTACATACACCTTAATGGTGTGTATTGAACTGAAATTAGCGAAGTAGGCTTTAATAGATAATTTGATTTCTCAGATGTGGTCTCTTTTATTTCATTATTCTCGAAAATTTTCAGAACCGAGTTCTGAATACTTCAGTATTTTCAAATGAAGTTTTGTTTTCTGTATCACCATGGATGCCTCCCCCCCCCACTTTATGATGTGAATGGATAGGTTGGGAATAGTGTAAAAGAATTGGGGCAAAACGAGTATCGTTTTAAATCGATCTGTCTTCCAGTATTTCTAGCTTTCCAGCCGATCGTGGGGGCGATGTAAAAATGCGAGTTACATGAGTTAGCGATGCGCGTTTCACTTCGCCATCTTCCCACCTCGCCGTTGGTGTTACTGAGTTCATACTCATAACGCAAGAAGTGGCAAGGGGCTCAACATCGCTGGAATCGATTCCCTGAGAAAATCTGACAACCTGAAATAAGAAGAAATATATTTTTTTAAACATCAAGAATATTTTTTTTTCATATAAATGGATCTGGCATGAGTTGAATTATATTTTAATTATTTATTTTTTCTGAATATGGAACAAGAAAATTTTCATTATACAGGGTGTTTATTTAGTCCCGGACCCATTTTGATGTTTAATAACTCATAAAATAATAAAGATAGATTAAAATTAATAACATAAATGGTTAAATAGACTCAAAAAGTTTCATGACCCTTGTCAATGAACTTCCACGTGTGCCCCCTTCGTCGCACGGAGAATATCAAGTCGATAGTCAATTTCACGCCAGGTAGCGACAAGCATGTCGGCATCCACAGAGCCTATTGTAATTCTGGCTTTTAGGTCATCAATGTTCGACACTCTCCTCCTGAAAACGTTGTCTTTTACAAACCCCCAAAGGAAAAAGTCCAGCGACGTTATGTCAGGTGATCTGGGTGGCCAAGGAATTGGACCTCCTCACCCAATCCTCCTCGCAAGGACGTCCGGAACGTTTCTTATCTGCGATGCTTCCAATTTCTAGAAAATTCTTTTTCCACCGCAAGATGCTGTTTTTGGATGGAGGATCTTTTTGGTAAATTCTTCTGAAATTTCTCTGTGCTTGCACTATCGATTTCGTTTCTATGAACCACCATAAAATCTGTGCTTTCTCTTGTGGTGTATGCATTCTCCTTAATATCCGCTCGAATAAAACATCACATACAAAAGTACTACATAGAACAAACACATCAAAAGTAAACATAACATTGCAATAGTTGCCAAAAACAAAAGAGAGAAAAATGCAATTAATAAGCAGACGATGTTTAGAAAAGTACAGATATTTAGACTGGAAAATGAAATGATCTGAAATTAACCACACGCGCAGACGATATTTACAAAAGTAAAAATATTCAAACCTGAAAAAGAAAATATATGAGTTATTCCATCAATAAATGCCATAAGTTTGTTTATATCTTCATTATTTTATGAGTTATTAAACATCAAAATGGGTCCGGGAATTTATAAACACCCTGTATTAATGTAATTATAGCAACTGACTAGAATTCAAATTCACTACGCAGAAAAAAAAAAAAAAAAACCTTGAAGGTGCCCTTCAGCCACATCAACTGTACCGAAGTACGCCAATTTTTATTTCATGTC
Organism: Argiope bruennichi; assembly: GCF_947563725.1. NCBI lineage: Eukaryota > Metazoa > Arthropoda > Arachnida > Araneae > Araneidae > Argiope > Argiope bruennichi. Next base: position 119,031,742 of record NC_079151.1, on the reverse strand, counting down.
ATGAAAGTACGTGACCATTAGATCAATGGGCATCCTTTTCCTGCCGTTCTTCATTTTCGAGAAAAAATCGAAAAAATATTACTTCTAAGGAAAAAACTCGCGATGGAATTACCCAGCCATGACCTCTGAAACGGTTTGGAAAATTTTCATTTCATGTATCATGACGCTACGATACATGATTGAAGATTGCCAGCCGATCACTCAGAACTCTTCACTTTCAGGAGAAATGAAAAGACACATTACTTGACTGTATAATCTCTATGGGAAAAAAACCTCAACAAAGTTCTCCATACACAACCGTAAGACCTAATTCCGAATTTTCTTTATTTCATATTAATATTTATGATGCCTGAATGCATCATTAATGGTCACCTACCATATAGCCTTTCCAAGCTCACAAAATGAATTTTCAACAGACCTTAACAAAAACTGCGCTTTCGCCAGTCTACTCATTTGACCTCTTTACAAAAATAGCTAAACAAATAAAGTGCTCTTCTTGCATAATGATGTTAAGAATCTGTAACATTGATGCCATCTTAGTAAAAACCATTTTATGATAAACTCCATTGGACGCTGATCGGATGCCGGATTAGTGACTCCCCGGGCTTGGCGACGTATTTGGTGACAAAATGGATCGTGCTAGAATCTTCAAGAATTCTGACTATAGGCTCAGTAGTAGCTGAGATATGCTTGATTGTTCGAGATCCTTCTCTGCCGTGTCTGGGGAACTGTTAAAGAACATAAGACCGAGCTGGAGTCAATCATTCGAGTTCAGTTCAAGTTATTAGTTGAACGAGTTCACTCCTTCTGAACGCTTCGAGCTGCTGCTCATTGTTGTGCTGCTTGGGTACTGCTGTTTACTAGAAATGCAGCTGTACATTGCTTGCGAACGTCTCGCCTGTGATTTGTTGTCTTTGTACCCGTGATAATAAACATTGATATTCGCTATTGAAGCCATAGACCCATTATAATGAACCCGTTCGAGTTTTAGTGGAATTTTGAATACCTTTAACAATATAATCTTAAATTAAACTTTCTTTTGTTATGATAAGATATAGTTAATCAAAGTTGGATAACTTAACTAAACTGACATTATTAATAAGATGTGTGAACAGTTGGTCATAGAAGGCGACTAGTTAATAAAATCATTGTGTGCTTGCATTTAAAAAGCTTGAAAAAGTTTGAAGTACATTTTATTGCTTTTCTATTTACCTCATGCCTCTTAAATAAATATTAAATTTGTCTGTAGAAGGAGCATTATCAAAAGTTTAAAAAAACGTCAAAGTGTTAAAAGGCTGTTTTTTAAAACTTACTTCCGTGCGCTATTGTAATAAAAAATTAATAGTTTGTTTATTAAACAATAAATGAAACACATCAAAATAAAGTCAATTTATGTGATATAAGAATTACAATGCAAGAGAACTGCTCATTTTAATCTAATCTAACTACAGTTGTTCAACTGTTGTTTGATTTCAGTCCCTTTTCTTTCAAAATGCGCAATGGTTCCCAAAATTAAATTATCTCTAGGAATTTGACATGTGTCTCCTGAATATAAACAGTGGTGGATTTGCACAGTGAATTTGAGGGTAGAGGACGGTGCTGATGGGTCGATTAAAGTATATTATTACTCTAAATAGTAGTTAAATATTTTTTTAAAAAATATCAGTTCTGTGGGATATAAAATTATTATGTGTATTTCAAGGTGTGTTTATAATGTTGTTAAAATTATAATTAAAGATTAATTAATTAAAATGTACTGGAATATTTATTTTTCTTTAACAGGTTATGTTATGTTCCATCTGACAGGCCCTTTAAAATAATAGTTTTTAATCCTATATTTGATTGAAATTCATTATTTTTAACAAAACATCATCAATTAATTATTCAGTTTTATTATTTACCCATTACTTATTATTTTATTTTCATGACAAATATATTAAATAAATAAATATATTTTCACATAAGTATTCAAATAAAACAATTAAACTACCCCCCTAATAATGTAACCTAATAATATGTAACATAATACCCCCTGGATACCTCATGTCCCAGCTTTCGATATGGTGGTTGGTTCTCGCTGCCGTGGAGGTGCAAAAATGGTGAAGGGTAACTATTTCCTATCGATTATGCGACGTGCTATCTACAGGAATGGTTGTACCTTTGCCGGTGATGAGTTTTAATATCAACCATAGATTCCGCCTATTTTGGTATGGCTCATTCAAACTTATTGAATGAGCGGACGCGTGTGCTTCAAGGCGGATAGAGTATCTGGTTAAAAAAATACTTAGAACCTCAAATTTAAGGAGATTTTTTAGTTCAATAAATTCTAACAATCAATCATCAATAATTTATTCTAGGAGTATACAATTTTAGGTACCTTAGAGTAATAACAGCATGGTAACAATCTCGGTTGACAAGAGGGGCAGTTCTATTGTGAATGGAAGCGCCGTACTTGCCATCTTCATGTTCATATGCTGCTTAAGTTTGGTGACTGAAGTGCTGACAAAAAAGTTGTCGTCACCACTGTAGAATTCACAGACACAAATAGTTCTCACTCTTTATAGAATCTGTTGTAAATTTTTTCAGTGCTCACATAATTTAAAACAGACATGTAAATACAATTTAAATCAATTCATGAAGTTTTTAGTACATTTTTGTATGTATAGAGGGAACTGGGTACTTGTAAATTGATCTAATATTTAATATGTTTCGTGAAACTTGAAGGTGGGTTTATACTCAGCCAATTATAAAATTCCTGTAAAATCAGGCATGAGCAGAAGAAAGATTTCGCATGAGAGGAATGACCGGAGAACAACAAATTTTTGTTACTACAGGATAAGTATTGCTACTATACAGTTTCTGTGCATGTGTTGTCTTAGTGGATGGATTGTAGCTGACGGAATGCACACCCGACATAACGCCCAACCACACCTCCTGATCATGTGACCCCTTTCCGGTTTGGTTATGATGTCGGTAGATCATATTTTTAAAAAAAAGTTATGTCGGCGTCCTAGCATAGGGGTAGAGCGTCTTGTACGTGATCTGGGCGTTCAGGGTTTGAGTCCCGGTTTGGGCACGGTTGTTCTTCCGTTGTTCTATCTGTGAATGTGCCCTCCTGTAAAAAGGGGTTGTGCAAGCGAATGAGTGATGCGTGAGTACAAAGTCGTACTCTTCGCCCTAGTTGGCGCTACTATAAAAACAAGAGACGCTCCCCCTCCGGCTTAAATCGCTGTCTTAGTAACAGCTGCATGTCAGTGGCAAGTGCCATAAGAAACAACAACAACAAAAAATTATTCTGCAGTCAGTTGCAAAGAAACAAATAAATGACAAAATACGAATACATATAACTTAAACAAAAAATGATAAAAACTAGAATGAAAAATATTGGGAGTATAAAAAAATCTGGATGAATGAAAATGATAATACACAGTGTGTGAAAAATAAAGCGATCATGAACATGAGGTATTAGAGGAAGGAGTATTAATTATGAATTAAGGATATTCTATGAATAAAATGCTGATTGCACCACGTAACTTAACACATAATTTTATTGTTTTAGACATTATGTTCTTAATTAGCAAAATATTTATTAGTCTTGATATAGGAGGTGAATATTTGTTTGTCTCATTAATTAAATATCTAAAAATGATATCTTGAAGATATCTAAAACAATTAAATACCTAAAAATTAACTAAATATCTAAAAATGCGTGTTATTAACTTATTAGCGGAAAGCTATCGAAATTCTTGATGTTTTCACATTTTTAAGAGGCTAAATTAGAAAAGGGTTAAAAAAAAATACTCTGGAAGTTCTAAGCTTCATTCAGAAATACTCATTTTCTAATGCGTAATAAATTAAGATATTAGATTTTGCAGAAGCTATTATTTGTCCTACCCAGAATTATCGTCTGATTTATTTTTGTAACTAGCCGCCTTTGGCGACCAGCCGGTTCGCCAATCTTAATGTTCGTTAAAATTTTAATAATTAAATATTTTATGCAATTTCTACTTTAATAGCTTCTTCATCAAAATATTTTAAAACTTCAAATTTTGATTATCATATAATTCATTCATAATATTATAAAGGCCTTCAGTCATAACGTAATATGTATCTCTCTCATTTTCTGTTAGCACCCGTAGAATTTATGCTTTAAATTAAAGTGGAAAGAATTTATCTTCAATTAATATAATAATATTTTTCACTGAAACAAAGCATTTTTTTATAATCTGATTACTGAAAATAGAGTCACTCAGCGTTTAAACTTTATGGGCACTAAAGAATATCTTTTTTAATTTATGTAATATCTCAAGAGTTGGTCAACAAAATTTTCTTAGATTCATTATGAGCAGATCGATTAATTAACAATGTTTAAATTTAAATGCATCAAACACTAAGAAAATAAAACGAATCGTTTAAAATAAACGGTTGAAAACAGGTTTTAAAAAAACTACTTAAAAAACGATGTACTTAAAACTATAAGCATATACAAAAAATATATAACTAACATAAATACAATTTACCTACAAAAGCATGCAACTAACCCAAAAATAATTTAAATCATCCATTGATAACGTTGTCATGGCAACAATCAGAACAGAATGCGCATGCGTGAATTTTCTTCGCCGGTTACGTAACGCAAATACGTGATTTTTTCTACGCCAGTTGGGGTAACGCTATGCGGATCAGAAATTTTTAATTTCCTTTATTCTGTTTTATTTTAATTCAAAAGTACTTCAGAATGAATCTGAAAGATTGATTCATTAACAATGTTTAATTTTAAATGCATCAAACATTAAGAAAATAAACAGAACCGATTGAAATAATCCGCCGAAAAATTTTAACCCTAGCCTCATTACTGTTGGGAGAAAAAAAAACCGAAGCCTTTCTCGTTTGGCGCTGGGGATAAGGGAAGATTTTTTTGGCGGAAAAGTTGGCGGTGTGGAAAATTTAAGATTTTTTTGGCGGGAAAGTTAGTTTTTAATTAATAATTAAAATTCTAACTAAAAATTCGAAAAAAGAAACCCCAGGTGCACATTCCCAACCTCCAAGGTATACATGTACCAAATTTGGTAGCTGTATGTCGAACGGTCTGGCCTGTAGAGCGCCAACACACACACACACACACACACACACATTGAGCTTTATTATAAGTATAGATATAGATATAGATAAAGTCCATGAAATATAAAGAGAAAAAAGGTATTGCGAATTTATTATGGTATACTTAGATAAAGAATTCCGACAACTTACACGATAAACAAAGTAACGAAGATGTGAGATGAAACACCTATTAAAAAAAAAGTAAAATTTTTAAGCAATAAATATTTGAAATCTAATACCGCTTCAATAGGAAAAACCACAATAACAAAATACAGGACTCAAAAAATTCGAAAAAGCAAAGTTGTGACACACGATACTTCAATAAGCTGTTTCACTAAAAAATAAATGCAATAATAAAATACAGATCTGAAAAAATTCGAAAAAGTAAAGTTATGAAATACTATACAAAAAGAACTGGAGGAGAAATAAAATAATAAAACGCAGCAAAAATAAGTGAAAAGGCTAATTTCGATTTCAAAAAAATAGAAAAATGAAAAATGTAAATAATATTGTGGAATATTCTCAAGCGACAAAAATATATATCGTGTTATTCTAAATATATTTATCTGCGTTTTCTTTTTCAGTGACTGATAATTTTTGATATTTAACGATGCCAATTTGTCTGTTTAAACATATGGTTTTTGTTCTAGATGTATGATTAAAAATAATATTTTTCATAAATTTTACTTGAAATAATATTCACGCTTGATGCGCATATAATAATGATGAAATTTATTTTTTACCTTTAATGATGTATTATTTTTAATCTCGTATTTTGTCGCATTTCGAAAAACGTTCTTTCATTATTATTTATCATGAAAGACATTTTCTTCGGAGAAATTTAAATTTTAATTATTTATTTATTTTTCGTTCTTGCATCGCATTTTGTGATTTGCTTTTTCTTCATTTGATTAAATTCTGTTTTATTTTACTCTCGTTCTATTTTCTTTAAAACCTGTTATTACTTAATTTTCTCCTTTCCTTTTCATGAAATTATTATTTTATTACTTTTCCCGCACTATTTAATTAAAAAAATTTTTCATTTGTTTTCGAGTACCAAAGGTGTCAAATTCAAACACTAGCATGATCCAAATAAATAACACCAATGTATTCTATAAAAAAAAACTATAAAATAAATAGTGTGGAAATAATAAATAATAATAATAATAAATTATAATCGTAATAAATATATATATAATATAATCGTAATAAATATATATATATAATATAATCGTAATAAATATATATATAATAAAATCGTAATAATATAATATAATCGTAATAATAATTTATTACGGAAATGCAGTATAAGAAAAATAAAGAACAGTAAAATGAATCTTTTATAATTTATTAATATATAAAGATACATTAAAATTTTAAAACTTGAATAAATGTATATATCAGATTCAAAAGCATTTCGGACAATCGAGAAATAGAGCACTTAATGCGTTGTAGAGGACCTTAGCTAGTTCAAGGTCATAATAAGAAACCAGAAGGGATGGTCTCCCTTCACTTTCTCGCACTGTCTTTAATAAAGGCTTTATCCTCCTTCAACGTATAAAATTGTGGCTCTTGGGCTAGGAAATGTATTCTATGAGAACGCAGATTTTTATTTTCACACATGAAGGCTGTGTGCTTCGTAATATAGTATAGAAAACTAGTGCTTCAGTATTAATTGCATGCTAATTGTATACAATAATTACGAAAGGTAAATGTTACGATATATGACGTAAATCTAACGTTTTTACGGAATCTAGCATTTTTTAAAGATTAATAGCTGACATGCAGTTAATAACTACTATCCAAGAAAATCAGTTATGCATATTAGACAGCTTTTTTTTTTTTGATCAATTGAAATTGAAATTTATATGGAACAACAATTGCAGTTGTCAAGTCATGCACCAAATTTCATTTAAGCCATTGAGTTTTTGAGTTATTGATATAACAAACATATGAAATTATCGACCAACAGAAGGTCATTCTTCTTTTGAATGATCTTGTTCAAGGTTTAATAAGAATTTATGATTAAGATGTTAAAATCGTGAACCAAATTTCATTTACCCAAGTTCTTGCATTTGGGATCAATTGTTATCGCTTTTCCATACATGCAAAAGTACAGACAGACAGGCCGTTCAATATAATCTACATCTAAAATGTAGATCCGTACCTTATAAATCTGCATATAACGACGGTGGTGGCCTGGTGGTAAGGTCTCGGCTTGTGAGCTGTAGGGCTTCAGGTTCGAGACCCCGTTCCACCGAAGAACCGCCGTGTAAGGGGAGTCTGTTGTACGGTAAATCCTTAAGGGCCAAACGTCCTCCCGGTGGTGTGGTGTGTTGTGGAAAGGGGGATGCCAGTTCAGGCGTCGTCCTCGTCATCTGACCGCTGTTCAGATTTACGAGGTCCGTCCCAAAATAGCCCTAGTGTTGCTTTAAACGGGACGTTAATTTAACTAAAATAAACTGAACCTGTATATAAAATATTATCTATCTAAATTTGGTATTTATTATGTCCAATTTTACTCGGATAGCTGAACAGACAGACTGTCCTTGAATGAAATTTGCTAAAAATCCCCGCATTTAAATGAAGACCATATGCCAGCTTTCATCTATCTAGCTCTTAGTATTTTTGAGTCATCATATTCCCACACAGATAGAAACAATTTTTTAATGCTGTTCCCGGACTCATGGGCGTCTAAAACACGAATACTCGTCAAAATCGTAATTCACAGTTATAATACTCTTTAATTTATTTACTTAAAACGCCTTATACTCTTTAATTTATTTACTTCATACGCTTTATACTCTTTAATTTATTTACTTAAAACTATTTATACTCTTTAATTTATTTACTTAATACGCTTTATACTCTTTAATTTATTTTTTATAAAATTGCATAATATATAAGTTTAATAATACTTTAAACAAATAAGGAATAAATAATCAATAATCAATTTTAATAAATAAGAGATTCTTTTAATATTTAAATAATTCAAAATTAATAATTTCAATAATTAAATAAATAATCTCAAGAAACAGATAACGTGAAATTCACTTAGAATTCTACAGTTATAAAATGAAACTACATAATAAATAGTATGCAATTTTTTAGAAAAATGCGAAATATTGTATCACATTTTAATTCAATTACAATGAATAGAAATAAATTATTCGTATTAATTAAAATCTTTAAATGCGTTTCCCGGACTCGTAGAGGTCTAAAACACGAAGATTCGTCAAAATTAATCTCGGATTATTTCACAGTTATAATACTTTGTATACATCAAACTAAAAATTGTCTATTAAATAAGTTAAATAATACTTTTAATAAATAATTGACAAATAATCAATAAACAATTTTAATAAATGAAAGAATTCTTTTAATTTTTAAGTAATTCTAAATTAATAATTTCAATAAATAAATATATAATCCGGAGATAATCAACAAATAAGGTGAATTGCACTTACAATTCAACAATTATAAAATTAAATTACAAAATAATGTACAATTTTTAAAAAAATGAGAAATATTGTATCGCATTTAATTTATTATATTGAATAGAAATAAATTCCTCGTATTAAAGCAAATCATTAAAAGATTGTTCACCTGTAATCACAGAATGCATAAGGGACTAACAAAATAAAAATAAACAATTTACAATCGTCAAACAATTGAAATACACGAATTTATTTCGATAATATTTTATTATCTTTTTAAGCTTTGAAATCGGATTAACCAAGATAAATTCCACTTATTGAACGACAGTTTAACATTATATTAATAGAATATTCAACAATGCGAAAAAAATAGAATTCCCTAGAAATGCGAATAAAAACTCCAGGATTAAAATGATATTTTATCCTTTGGTAACAGAATCTCTTCTGTCACAGATTTCAACAGATTAAATTGTTTTTTAAGCAAATGCAATTATAAAACAGTATTTTCGAGGGCTTATTAAATTATTTTAAATTAAATCATTTGCTGGAACAAATGTGTATGCTTCTATTTTTACTTTCTCTTACACGAAATATACAAAATTCGACCTGAAAATTAATTTGTTAATTTGTGTTCATTCTTTTTTAGAAAGATTTTAATTAATTTGCGTTCATTTATATTCCGAGAGCCAAACAAACAGACATCCTCTGAATGGATTTCGCTCAAAATTTGAGAGAAATCCAAAATCATGTTCCAAATTCCACCAGTCTAGCTTAAAATGTTTTTTTATCTTTGTCACAGACGGATAAACAGATGGACAGACTGACAGACAGTCAACCCGAGTTGGATTTGGCTCAACATTCAATAGATATCTACACTATAGATGTTAAATCTGCGTACAAAATTTTATCTATTTAGCTCTCATTGTTTTGTAAGTATCGTATTAACATATATTCGAACAGTCGGACAGACGGACTTCCTCTGAACAGATTTTGCTCAAAATTTGATAGGAATCAGCAAATTTGGTGTAAAGATAGTATATCGAATTTCTATGGTCTAGTTCAAACCGCTTTTAAGTTATCTTTGTCGCAGACAGACGGACGGACATTTTCTAAAAATGTGTTTTTCGAACTTGGAGTGATGTAGAATGTGGAGATTCGTAAATTCGTCTCTTTATTACGTATACGAGAAAATACAAAGGAAGGTCTTTAAAGAAGCATTCTTAAAGCCGCAAAAAGGCTTTAATTCACCACTGTAATGGTAGACATATTTTGTTCAAAATTTCATCATTATCTGCTACTCCAAAGATGAAACCATGTACTAAATTACATCCATCTAGCTTGATTTTTTTTTATACCTTAGAAAGACAAGTAGGCTTCTTGTTCACGTATTTCGTACAAAATTTGAAAGATGTCTAAAATTTTTCATAAAATCCATTTAACAATTTTCATTTAACTAGCTCTATCAAGTTTTGAATTAGCGTGTTCACAGATAAAAATGATTTCAAAAAATGTTTTTTACTGACTGAAAGAGGTTAAAAACAAAGTATTCATCCAAATCTTAAAATATAGATTTTGACTAATATTTTCTATACTTTCACATTCGAAAATAATTATAAATGATGATTAAATGAATATATATATATATATATATATCGATGCTAGGTACTAGGGCAAAACAGTTAAGAGGTTAATAGCATTTTTCAAAACAAATCCTATCTTTTTTTTAAAAAATTTATTATTATCTTTTTAATGAGAAAGCATTGCGAAACAATCGACCATTTCGTGATATTTCTAGAATCGTCACTTGGAAACAGCTGATATGCGTGTTCTAGAAACGTACGTTTTATTTATTTATTGGAATTTTGCATATCCTCACAGATTCCAGAAACTTACGCTTATTCAATTTATTGTGAAATCGCAATTCTAATTAATCTGTAATATTTATATTATTTATAATTTTTATAAATTTATTTGCGATTTTAAAAGTGAGATTGTTAATTATAATTAAGTTGACGATTCATTGAGTTTTAGTTTATCTTTGTAATCAATCTTCTAGAAAATCTGAAGATTACTACAGATTGGTTTTTAAAGAGTTAAATTTAGTTCAGTTACATTAAGGACTTATTTTGAAGCAATACAATGGCTATTTTGGGACAAAACTAGGAATTTTCAATCGAATGGAACCTGAATTAGAATTCTAATTAATCCATAATTTTTTATATTATTTAATTTTTTTATAAAATTTTTCAATAGTTAGATTTTAATTATAATTAAATTGGTGATTCTTCGAGCTTTATTTTGTCTTTTTAATCAATCAGAAAATTTGAAGATTCCTTCAGAAATTTTTTTTCACATAAATAACTTCAGTTCAGTTGCATTAACGGCTTATTTTGAAGTAATGGCAATTTTGTGACGAAACTAACAATTTTCAGTGAATTTGAACTGTCCCCCACCCTTTCAAAACTTCCACAACACACCAGCAGAATTTCTGAATCCACTCAGTTAAATTTAACTTTTACCAGGTCCATATACATGAAGGATCTTCATTAAAATCGAGTATCTATCTAGGAGCTTTACGAATGCTTATAGCCCGATTATAAGAAGTAATGCAGGAGTTAAATCTGAATAATCCTAATAAATATTAAATAATTAAACATAGGAAATTTAAAACAAATTAATAAAAAATACTAATTATAAACATTAAACAGTAATGATATTTACTTTAACACTGTCCTTTCTTTGTTGGTGATGCAAAATTAAAATAACTAATTCAGAAAGAAAAAAAATCAACGGGTGACAAAATTAAATCAGTTAATTAATTAATTTACACAGCGCAATTTATTTTTAAATCGCTGTCACAATTACAGAAATATGTAAATTCTACATTTATATGAATGAATAGGAAATAGATCGGAAAAATGAGAAAAAGTAAATTTTCAGCATAGATATTTAATTAAAATAATACATCAAAAATATCATTTAATTAAAAACTTTTGCTTAAGGTTATGATTATTTTATTTTAATTTACAAAAATAAAGACGAAATTATTTAATTATTGAATCTTAAATCCTACAGTCTAAAATTTTATACATTCATTATCCGTATTTTTTGAAATCGAATGCTGAAATTTCTGTAATTATATGAAAAACAATTTTAGATATTTAATTTTCTCATTAAAAATCATTCTTGCATATATTTTTTTATATATTATATATTCAAATATATCTTATTATAAAAATTTGCGTTAAATTTAATAAATTTAAAAACTTTGTTTGTATATTAAAATTCTTAATTGAATATATCCTTCTGCCAATCAGAAATATGAGTAGTGAATTGATTCATTAATTAACTTTTATATCATCAAGCATTAATTTATCAACAGATGTGTGTATTCTAACCGATGTTCCTCGTGTATAATGAGAGAATCACACTTGAATATTTAATGATTTATAAAGCAGTAAGCCAGCCATCTAACTCTTCGATCCGTCACGAAGGCACACGGATTTAAACCATAAGGCTAAATGACCGGACCGCCGCAACAGCAACACTGGTGGGAACTGTGGTTGAGTCCTAAGGGTCATAACCAGCCACGGTACAACCCTTCCCGAAGGAAGTACGTCCCGTCATCGATGGGAGAAGCCAGATCCCCCACCTATTTGTGTGCCCTCCAGGGCGGCGAGATCCAACCACCATGCCGGAAGCATCTCATCCTCATTTCGATTTGGCCCCCCCGGAGGGTTTGTATATATATAGCAGTAAAGAAGACCAAAAATTTCGTGGCTTCTTTTACAATGGATTGAACTAAACTTTCATATGGATCTAGTATTTTGATAATAAGAACATATACAAAATTTCATTTACTTAGTCGTTACGTTTTTAAGTTATGCTTTTACATACACTCGAACAAACAGATCAAGAAGCTATCAATCCTTTGACAGATTTGACTCAAAATTAGATATACATCTACACTTAAGTGTTAGAACTATATATCAAATTTATTTTTTCAAAATCTGAGAGGAACTTACAAATGTTGGTGTTGCGACTGCATACCAAATTTCATACATCTAGCTAAAAGCGTTTTTGAGTTGTTGTGTTCACATACATTGTGCTTTTGATTGTGAATGTATACATATATTGTGTTTTTAAGTGAATTTTAGAGTTAAAATTTGAGAACAATATGAATATTTTATTGTTGAGACTACATACCATATTTCATCTGTTTAGCTCAAGGCGCTTATGAGTTATTATGTGTATAGACAGATACAATTCAAAAAATAAATCTTACGAATTCTGGAAGGCCTGAGACTTAGGAATTCATTAAAATTTTCATTTAGAATTTGATTTTAAGATTACAATTCTTACAACTTCTTAAAAATTTAAGAACGACTAAATGTTCCAAAACTATATTAAAATATTATTAGTTTAATATGGATAGCGTCACCGTTATAACAAAATGCCCTACGCAAAAAACATAGCTAACTTGAACATCTGATGTCCCCAGTGAAATCACCGGTGATATATGTTATATCATGATACTATACAATAATCCCATATCACATGCAGCAATTTGAGAGTAAATATAGTTAATTCATACAAGTATTTTACATCAATAAAATGTTTTAGCAATTTTGACGTTCGACATTTTGACATAAACACGACGATACTGCAAAATAAATAGCTCTTCGAAAATGGCCGATTTATATATAAAAAAAAGTTTAATTAAAAACTGGAAAATGTAACGAAATATTTTATTTGACTTCATTACTTATTTAATTTTTGTTTCTTATTTCTAATATTTTAAAAATTAAAACGAACAAATCATCTCTTCCTTTTTCATTATCGTCATGTATATCAAAACTGGAAACTAAGTACTTTTCATTTTGACAGTACAGGAAACCTCTATTTATCTTTTAGCGAGAATCGTTATAACAAAAAATCTCATTTCAATAAAATCTTCTGAATAATGATTCCAAAATTCCCACAAACAGTTCTTTACATTGTACCTGAACAAACAGAAAATTTCTTTATAACATTTTCCTGATACCGAAAATGCAAAAATACGTCGTATTATTGCAGTATTGGCTTCATGTAATAAAAACTTTATATTGAAAAACACCAAATTTCAGGTGAAACTACAACAAAAGAAATCTAATGTGACAAAAATTATAAATTAATAAAAGTGAAAAAGAATAACTTGAATTTCTGATAATACCACGTGCCAACAAAGGTAGGAAACCAAACGATATAAAAATCTTTTTTTTTTTTTTTTTTTTTTTTGTAAATACCTAGAGATAGATATTTAAATTCACATATTCATATTTTCGAACGTAACTTTGTTTTGTTATATTAACATTCTGTTAGGAAGCAATATTAGAGCTATTTTGGGATGGATCTCGTAATTTTTAACCTTAGTCAGACGACAAGGGCCGATGTCTAAGCTCGAATCCTCCTCTTCAAGCTTCTATGCCAAGCCGTCCCGATAGACGTGGCATGCACAGGACATGCTAACAGGCGTTTCTCTCATGGAATCGGGTCACGAGTTTAGGATCCTCCGCCACCAAAGCCGAGACCTTACCACCAGGTCACTGCGACACTTTCCATATACTAAGGTTAGAAATTGACTGTCATAATTTCAAAATTAGTGTTGAAAATTTCAATGAAATAAGTTTCTAATTTTCATGTGCCAAAGTTGTCAGAATTTTTGCTGATTTATTATTGGCTAAATTTGAAATCCAACATTTTATAAAATGTTGCGATATTTTCCGAAAATTGTAGAACCATTAATATCTCATGCGTTTATAAGGAACAAATTCTATTCAATGCCAGATGAAAAATCGGCAATATATGAAATGTATCGCCAGTTCGTTTCCAATGTCACGTGACTTTAATGGCTGTCTCGAGCTATCTATTATTAATTTTCCCAAATAGCTTTTGTATTTTTACAGATGCAGCGCCGTCTAAATAAAAAAAACTTTATCTTGACATTCTTTCATATTTCGCTTAAATAGCATTTGTTATTCTATAAAAAGCCTAACCATACCACACAATATCTCGGAAAAATATATAATATATTCAAATAAATCTTATTTTTATATTTTTACTCAGAATTAAATTGTCGTCAGTGAAATAGTCTAAAATACTGGTAATACTGGTATTCAAAGCTCCATAGTACCGTTATTTTTAGTCATAGAAAAGTGTAATTTTTATGTTAGTGTATCAAGAATATTTTTTATAAACATGACTAGTAGAACCGAGGGATTGATTGAAAATTCCTCCCCTATTTGACTCCTGCGTTTATTGTCTCAAGCATCGTAAAATATAAGCATCGATGCCTTTTTTTTTTTTTTACTACAAGTTAATGCCTAATTACAAATATGTCAGATATTAGCTATTGAGGTACAATTACAAAGCTGATTACTGTGTTACTCGCTTATGATTGACACCTACTATTTAATCATACGGAATCATCTATCTAATTAGATGATCACCCTCTCAATAATAGTTAAGAGACAGCAAACAAACGGGTCATCAAATTAGATAGATAACCTTGATGCTAGGGGTGAATTATGTCAGCAAACTTATTTAAAAGGACACCTTGTGTTCGGTAAATATCATAATCTAAATCTGTTAATAGACATTTAGCAGACGTTTCCTTTTCAGACATTTTATAACTGCTACTATTTTTATTTTGTTAAAATATTATTAAAAAGTAAAAGCAAACGATTTTTTTCTTTGATAAACATATTTTGTTAACATTATTTCGTTTATTTTTTGTATAATAGTTGATGATCAATTGTAAACCTTCTGGAATCTGGCAAAAGTTTGTAATATACGCTGTTATGTTGAAAGAATAAACAAGCCGATGGAATTCTAAATTGCTTCGAATATTATTTTAATTTTAAGAATTTAAGATGCTCTACAAGCTATAGTTTGAAGCTTAAGAAAACGGGTAGTTTTCTAGAAAGCATGCAAAATCTTGTTTATTAAAACATTTGGTTTTATGTATAAAGATCTAATTCATATAAATATTTGCAATTCATTAATTTAAATAATTTTATGGGTAACGGCTGGCATAGTGGCTTTATTTCAATTTGAAAACTTGTAGCTTCCTTTTTATTAACATTTTTCAAAAAAATATGTAGAAAACAATGCATTTTGTTTACAGTTCGAATGTGAGTCAATAACTTCTTTGAAAAAATAAGCAAAAATGAAACTTGGGAAAAAGAAATTGTAGATTGCAAATATCATGCGGCAACATGAGTTTGATTATCAAGTGGAGCAAACTCATTGAATAATTTCAAAAATCCATTAAAAAGTGAAATTTTTGATTTGTGTAGTTTTATTATATTTTCATGATATCCTGACGCAACTAAAAGGCCATTTTGAAAAGTGCCTCGGAATCTTGAGCCATGGTCAGGCGACGAGACCAACACCTGAGTCACCACCGCCTCTTCCACGCCACACTAATAGTAGAGCATGTAAACACGCTACATTCATCATTTACCAGACCCATCAAGAAGAGAAGAAAGTGGGTTCCTGAAACCCTATATTGCCCAAGGTCACCTAGAGGACTTAATCCAATCGTGGAAGTAATATAAGTCATGCGCATGATTAGGAAGAAAGAAAATTTAGATCACGGTAAGTTCATAAGAGAGAGTCTCTCCCCTCCCTTCTATCTGAGTATCATATATTGTGATTGATGTTTAGAGTCACACACCTGAATGTTTTATGCTTTGTAATATCATGAAAAAAATCGAGTATGTATGTTAAACCTTTCTTTCCTACTGATTAATCTAAAATTTGAACAGAAATACAATTTAGGTAACAAGATCACATACCAAATGTCATTTACATAGCGCTTTCATTTATTTCTCGAGTTATAGTTATCGCATTTTCAGGTATGAAATTTGCAGACGGTAGATGGTCAACAGATTGATAGACAGGATCAACGCTTGATACAGACCTACCCTTTAAGTTTCAAAATTATGTAACATATTTCATTTGTCTAGTTCTTTAGTTCTGTAGTAATCATGCTCACTTGCACTTAACCCTTCTTTGCATGATTTTGTGTGTGTGTGTGTGTGTGTGTGTGTGTGTGTGTGTGTGTGTGTGTGTGTGTGTGTGTGTGTGTGTGTGTGTGTGTGTGTGTGTGTGTGTGTGTGTGTGAAATAAATCAGTGTGATATAATTCATGCTCTAAATTAAAGGAAAAAATGTTTTTAAAAATCCTACGATTTTAACGAAGCCCTGTGAGGCCTGTTAGTAAGTCTCGGTTTTAAAATTCGGAGGATTTCATGTTCGAAACCCGAATCCACCGAAAAACGCCGTATAAGTGAATATGATGAGCGCTAAATCCATCCCATTCAAACGCCTCCATCTTACCGCATTTTTAATGTTTTTAAATTGATTTTAAGCCCCCAGGTTAAATATCTAATATTTTTTAATATTCTTGTCATTCATTACTTGTTACTTTTATTCATTGTGTGTTTGTTCTTCATGTTGTAATATGCTCTGTAATTGACGCTTTTTCTGTAATACACATTTTTTAAATAAAAATAAACAAAATAAAAATAAATTGCCCTGATTGGATATTATCCCAGTTAATTCGGATGTCTAGAATTTTACTATGCTGCATATATACATATAAAAAAATATAAAAGTTTCACATTCGTAAACAATATCAATTTGGAATTGAAATTAAATTTTAATATTCTCAGAATAATATCGGAATTGATGTGTTGATTTTAATTCCATAAAGCTCGTTCATCCGGGTCATTTATTAATCTTCCAAAAACTTTTATCTGCATCATAAAAAAAATTGTCTCCATTAAAAAAATATTACATTTCACTGTAACTTTATCATTAACTCTACCTTATCGGAAAGGATATCCCACTTGTTAGAACAACTGTCCCACCTGTTGGCCACCCCATCCCCATAAAACACCCTCAACCCCATCACCGATTCGGCGAGAGCGGAGCGAGATGAGGATGAAAACGGCGATCTTGGCGAGCATCCGTTGGCGAGCATCTCTCCCAAAATCCTCCCCATCCGGAGCAGGTGGCAGTTCGTAGGTCCGCCAGCCATCGCAAGACGATGAAATGGAGTCGCTGCTATTCTGGTGGGCACACCGACGTCGTGCCCAACTTCCGCAGCCCTAGACGGCCACACTATCCACCACAGCCCCATCAGCACGGAGTTCGAAGACAGGACGCCCAGGAGACGTACATCTGTTGCGCTTACAGCCCAAGATGCTTCATCATTCAAAAGGTAAGACGATCCTGAGTGTTACTTGGGTACTTCTCATTGACAGCTCGTCCCCTAATTTTTTTACCCCTGCGTGTTGGCTTCTGTACATGGAAGGGGGGCTTTGGGGGGGGAATCTACCATACGGACCCATCTGGGCCCGTCCTACAGGTATGATGGAGATGATTATAATAGCCCGCATGATTGTTTGGAAAAGCGCGAGTTTCGAAATTGTGTAGAATGAGAAAAATTATTGTTTGGGGCATCCCCTAGTCTTGTGCGGGACTGACCATATGTTAGGCTTCACTGCAGTATTTTGGCAATTCGCCCATTCTGGTAAATGTGGGACCTGTTGCTTGATCCTGGGTTCTGTTAACATATGAATGATCACATGGGATTAAGCATTGATAGAATTTCAACAAAAAATTTTTTTTCAGCCAAAAATGTCTTTGCTAAAATTTTATATGTGTGGCCTAAGTATTGGCAATTGCTATTAATTTGGTAATTTTTGAATATAATTAATGATATATTTCATCCACAAGCAAAACATATATGTTGTAATTTTATTTTAAATTTGACATTTTCTAAATTGCATTTAATGATATTTATTTATATCGAAAAAATGAAAAGATTTTTTTATTTATAATATAACAAATATATATAATAATATATGTATAACTAATGTTTCAAAGTATAAAATTTAATACAATCAAAAAGCAAACTGCTTGACGTTTTCACTAATAATCGATTAAAGTTATAAATGCAGATAAGTTTGCAATTTCATTAATCCATATTTTTTCAAAAGTTTCATTAAGTAAAGGTTAAAACTGGCTATAATAAAAATTTCATTTGTTTGTTTATATTATTTCTTTCAATACCATTAATTAAATTAATAATAATTCTTTTTTGCTGGTTGTGATTAAAAATTTTAATTAAATCTATTAAGTCATGTAATTAATATTAAAAAAATATTATGATAAATATTCATAATTTATTCAGTACTAGATTTATTTTTATAAGTATTATCTATTAAAATAATGGATTAAATTAAAAGTTTTAATTTCCATTATTTTATTTAAATAATGGAAATAAAAACTTTTATACAATTCTATTAGCAATTATCGAAATTCGTAATCGTAATAAATTGTATTGTACAAATTAAATTAAACAATAGCTTTATCGTTTTAATTATTTTTTTATTATTTTATGAATAAAATGCGACGCTAATTTTTTCTGATAGTTTTCTCTCATTATCAGCTATCAATCCTTTATATATCAGTTGCTCTCTGTATATCAGTTGCTTTTAAAAAAGAAATTCATGCCAAAAAAACCGTTATTTTATGGATAAAATAACGAATTAGCTTTCATAAAAAGAAACTATCTAGATGCTTTTGAAAATAATATTAATCTTAAAGATCTTTCCATAAGAATCATACGGCACAATTTTAATAAGATATAAAAATATATGGATTAATTCTAAAAAAAAGTGTTTAATACTAAGAAAATTTCAATTATTTTCAATACTCAAACATTCGAGAAGAATTCATTCTTAAAAAATTGCAGAGAAGTGTTTTATTGAAATACAAAGCAATAGACTATTTATTTCAATTAACTTCGAAAAAATTACGCAAATATTATTTTATCTCTTTGAATATCAACATTATATCAATTGGTTAATATATATAGATAAACAATTAAAAATATTAATTTCTGAATTAAATTGCATTTATATAATAACTATTTGAAATTCTGATACAAATGCTGCTTATAAGAACAAAAGATTGTTGTAAAAAATGAAAGTTTATTTTAATCCATCTAAAAATCGTTTGCATTATATGAAATAAATGGAAGGAGTAATAAAGAAATGATACCACAGAAAATCGTTTGATTATTTTTTCACTTCGAATATCAATCAAAAAGAAACAAACGATAAATCTCTGCAAATTTTGCTGCTGTTTCTTATTGCATCACTTTGCTTATAAACGTTCTTTCGCTTGTAATTTTTCTCCCAATCCCAAAACAGCTGATTCTCTGCAGTAAAATTCCACCAACCCAAAGAGAACATATTTTTTTCTGAGGCAGAATATGCGGAGAATAAATATTGATATTTGTCGAAAAATGTAAATAAACATTTTTCACTTCTTTATGGCATCAGGCGCGTCACAACGATGTCGCCGAAAAGCAATCATCGAAAATAATTCATAATTGAGTAATTCGTGTGCCTCGTAAGAATGAATGAATGAGTGAAAATTTTTTCGCCATATGGTCAATCCGCGCCTGCGGAGTTAGTCGTGTGGGGGCGTTGCGGTCGCTTCTTTCGCGGGCAATGTCTGAGATTCTGATAGATTGCTAACACTCCGTATGTGGGGGTGGGACACGGTTCTATGGTACCGGAATCCACCGCTATTTTTGCTTATCGATTTGTCTATGGGGACCCCTGATCTGACAAAGAGGAATGCTATTTTTCCGCATTGATACCTTTTCACTGAATCCACGGTGATTGCTTTTTTTTTGTGTGTGGGTTAAAATAGCTTTTAAATCACTTGGATATTCCCCAGACGGTGCAAACTCGGAATACGAGACAAAGTTCATAGGCTTCGCAGAAAAAATAAATTATCGTTTGCAGCACGGATAGCATAAAGATAGGCCAATCCACAACTGATTTATATGCTCTTTTATATGATGAGTTCTCCTTTTTGTATTATTTTGCACATTTTAAACTGATAACAGGAATTAAAACTATAAATATTATAATAGAAGTGGAAATGGATGTAACCATATGCTGCAAAATGGACACCATATGGTACGATATATACATGCAATTCTGTTGCCCGATTCGATTTTCTTATATGAATTTCATGGTATAAAAAAAATAATTTGCATAAAAGGCAATTTTTTTTTTTTTTGTGGCATGTATAATTATCTAATCATTTGTACCACCAAGTACATAATATTATATTAGCAGGAAAAAATTATTTCATTTGTTATTCTGAAATATATATATATATATATATGAAATTTTAAAAAGACGTATTATTTTGTCATTTTTACTAAAAGCTAATTGCAGTTTTTATGGATTTCAAATGTTGAATTATTTATTAATAATTACCCAATAACAGAAATTATATTCTGTTCATTTTTTTAACTTGCCATATATCATTCTATTTAAAAATGCTGCATAAACTGTATCTATATAAACTTAGATAGATACAATATATATATATATAAATATATAAATATATATATATATATATATATATATATATATATATATATATATATATATATATATATATATATATATATATATATATATATATATATATATGGAATATTTTGAAACAACCTAAATATTTTGTATTCTTATTCCATTTCATATACAAAAAAAAAAAGATAAAAAAGTAATTTTTATCTATCATTTCATCGAATAATGTTTATAATAATTTAAAAGTAGCATTAAAATTTCTGAGCAGATTATTGTCTAAATATTGTCTAAAAATAATATTTTTACATTGCAAATTACTTATCAAAATGTTAAAAATTCTATTTGTAATTACAATATAATAAAAATCTATAATTTTACTTACATTTTTTTTCCTTTCGGAATTCTTTTTATTTTATTGTGGATACCGTTTTACTTGGCAACAAAAACAAAGTTTTCAGACAACAAAAAAATCGTCCACAGTGGACTTAACCTTTACAAATGATTGTATTCGTTTCGAAATTCAACAATTAGAGAAAAATATCACGTTCTAATTTGATCAGTATGAATCTCAATATATAGTTCTAATATGATCAATATATTACTCAACGCTCTATTCGCGATTGCAAACGTTGTGAATTTTAATTATAGCTGTTAATAAAAGGCTGATAAATTAAATGTTTAGATAAGAAATTTTACGTCTAACTTCAATAAAAACTACAATTCATTGAAGCTAAACTTTTATTAATAGTGTAAAATGATTTGACTTTAAAAAAAATTTTAAGACCAAAAGTAAGGACTTCTATAGCGCTCACATACATTTACTATCGCGCTGCTTATAAGACTGTTTATACTGTTTTTTCCCATATCTCAAAACCTTTTGTGATTATCATCGGCTTAAAATAATTAAAAGCATATTTCCATTAAAAACTAAAAACACAATAAAATATTTAAATAATTACATAGTTACATTCAAAATTATATTATTTAACTGTATATTATTCACTAAATCATATTATTAGGAAATATACCTTATATAAATAATCAACATCAAATATTTTTGACAATAAAAAAAATATTAAATTTTGCATATTATAAAATACTCTAATTCAGAGCTTCTCAAATATTCAAAAAATTACATAGCCATAAATAAATTACGTAGTTACATACAGCCAACATTACATTACCATATTGAATGTTATTCTCATGATAAATCATATTATAGGTAATAATATCTTAATAAATATGCAGCATTTAATAATTTTACAAAAATAATAAAAAGTATAGGTTTTACATAAAAAAAATTATCCCAGTTCAGTGTTTCACTCATTATGGTGCCTTTTTCACTAAAATTATATTGTATTCTTTTTTTATAGTTAAATTTTTACACACAAAAAAAATCAAATAAATTTTCAAAATAAATATAAAATTATGTATAACTTAATATATTAGTTTATGATTTATTATTCAGATTTTTAAAAAATATCATCTCGAGGGGAGGGTTGGAGGGGGGACATGCCGCACCTAAAATGGCACTAAGGTGGCAATTTTTTGGCGGAAAAATAGAGTCTCACTTAAGTATTCTTCCAACAAAGCGGTAAAACATAATTTTTTTCAACTTTTATACCTTTTCAAAAATGGATTTTTAGCCATGTTATAATTAAAAACATAATATAACAGGCTAACTATAATATAACAGACTCCGGCATCACATTAAACTTCATTAGTAAGGAATCTTAAAAACTGCAAATATGTGTTATTGGTAACTTTTACTATAATTGGAATTAAATTTATATTAAATAATTATGTAGGATTTTCATTTGGAATATAACTTGATATAGATCACAAATCTTTTATTTTTTTCGCATTACAATCGTCCATTGTAAGATGCATTGATTTTTAATCAGTAAATGCATTTATCTGGGTACAAATTTTTTCAGTTATTCTTAATTATCTGGTACAAAACTTTAAAAATATCCCAATTCTAGTTTAATTCTAAAAGACCAATATTTTAAATTTTATAGGCAGAAGTAGTTTAAAGGAAATTATAAAGAAGCATTAATAAATATGTATTGACATTAAATAAATTATATTACATTAAACATAAAATAAACTTAAATGAATTGATCAAACCAAAACTATATTTAGCTGAACTAAATTTTTTTAAATGAAAATTTATCAAAACTAAATAGATATTTAAAAGAATTAACAAATCAAACATTTTTAATAAGTTCAAAATCGTAGATTGCCGAATTTTAAAAGTGCCTCTCAAATTAAAAGTACTCAAATTTTTATTTTCAGAGTCTCGCACATGAGCGTTTAGGGCCTCATAGTATAATGAAGAAAACCGATTTGGAGTTTTTGAACATTTTTTTTTTTTTTCCTTCTTATCGAAAACATAATATAACACAAAACTACAATTTTAGTCGAATGATCATATACCAAATTTCATTTATCTAAATCTTTTCGCTTTCGAATTATCCCGTTTATGCATACGAATGAACAGATCGACAGACTATCAGCGGATTGGATGTGCATCTACAGTTCTGAGGAAAAATGTGAATGCAAAATTTCATCTATATAGCTTTCTATGTTTTATGGCTATCATTTCCACTTACAGTTGGATAGACAGATTGACAAATGTCTTGTGATTGAAACTCGTATAAAATTTGTTAGTTATATACAAATAGGGTGTAAAAACCGCATACCGAATTTCACTTACCTAGCGCAAAATGTTTTTGAGTCACTGTGTCCAAAAACAGGCAGGCAGACATAATTCCAAAATTGTGTTTCTTGAACTTAGATAGATTTGAAATATGGAGGTTTGTCAAAATCTCAAGGTCAAATTTTATCTTTCAATATTTTTCTTCTTTTGCAAGAAAGAAAGAAAAAAAAAAAAAGAATCACAATGCTTGATCTGAGTCACTTTACTTGCCATGGTAGGCTTATCTATTTGATCTTATACCTTTTTTTGTTTGTCTTTATGAATTATTTTCATTAAACCTTATAAAATAATGTGTGTGTTTCGAAATTAGGGATATCCAAAGCATGAAAATTTGTTAAAATCTCGAGATCGGACTTTCTCTTCCGATATTTTTTCTTAGTACACATGAAAGTGAAAAAAAAAAATCACTTTACTTACCATGGTTGACTTATCTATTTCTTAAATTTGTTCCCATTGTCTTTGTGTATTATCATCATTAAATTTTAAAAAGCAGTATTAAATTCATAGACTTTAAAAACATATCAGGCAAAGTTACAGTCTCTGAATAATTACAAATTCTTATTAAATGATTTCCTGTTGATTTGTTATAGCTTACTCCTTTTTAATAGCGATGACAAATACAACCTAACTTCGATATATCGAACTTGAAGATTTCTAGAAGGAAATTCGATATATAGAAATGTCGATATATAGAAATATATAAGAAAATCTTTAAACATTTTCTTAGTAAATACAATAATGAAAAGCTTATTTCTTACGTTAAAGCAGACTTAAAAAGTTACATTGTCAAATAAATTTATTTTAAAATTGTATAAAAACGTGAGTGATTTCCAAATATCTTCTTAATATATTAAAAATATATGTTCGTGCCTAAAAAAAAAGAAAAAACTTTTAATTTTTAGCATATTTTATTTACAGAACTTCTTTTCCACATTAAAATATTTTTATTTAGAAGTTATATTCTTATAAGAAATCTATAACTAAACTGAATTTAAAGTAGAAATCTTAAAACAGAATAGATATTGGCAGGAAAAAAAAAAAAAAAACTAAAAATAACATATGGATTCATCCGCAGATATTTATTGCTATTTATAAATTAATGTCTTCCGGTGCCAAACGATTTCTTTTGCATAAGGCATAAAGCGAGGCAGTTGTTTTCTAAATTATATCTTATTTCTTATTACGAATTAAATTATTGCTTACTTTTTATCTGCATTAGGTATACATGATTTTGTATGCGAAATTTTTTGCCCGATATATAGAAATTTTATTCGACATACAGAAATTATTCTTCTATTGAAAATCCAAGATTCCTGAGAAAAGTTCAATATCTAGAAGTTTTCTATTTAAGGGAGCTCAATATACAGGGATACAGTGTACTTTGAATGCATTTATCTGCATTAGGTATACATGATTTTGTATGTGAAAATTTTTGTTCGATTTATAGAAATTTTATTCGACATACAAAGATTATTCTTCCATTGAAAATCCAAGATTCCTGAGAAAAGTTCAATATCTAAAAGTTTTCTATTTAAAGAAGCTCAATATACAAGGGTATCGCCATACTTTGAATGCATTTATCTGGGTTAGATATACATGATTTTGTGTTCGGAAATTCTTGCTCGATATATAGAAACTGTTTTTCCTTCGAAACCCAAGATTCCTGAGAAAAGTTCAATATCTAAAAGCTTTCTATTTAAGGAAGCTCAATATACAAGGGTATCGCCATACTTTGAATGCATTTATCTGCGTTAGATATACATGATTTTGTGTTCGGAAATTCTTGCTCGATATATAGAAACTGTTTTTCCTTCGAAACCCAAGATCCCTGAGAACATCCATGTTCAATATCTAAAAGTTTTTCGATTTAAGGAAGTTCAACATACAGGAGTATCACCTTACTTTGAATGCATTGTAATATTTATAGCTTGAAATTACTTCAGCCAAATACCATAAATCGTTTTTTGAGAAATCTTTCTTAGAGACACGGAAGTTCCTCAGATATGGTTTCGGTGAAGATGTTTAGCTAATGAAGAAGATAAACATTTTTAATCAAGCATCTGCATTTATTACAAATCTTGGAAATTATTTGCTCTATATCTCAAACTTCCATATATAGAGGAATTTTATATATCACATTCTTTTGAGGATTTTCATATTGTCAAAAGTAAAACTATTTCTATATATCAAATAAAAATTTTGGATAAAAAAAATTTATATACTATAAATATATGAATCATAAAATAATCATTGATATCGTTCTTTTTCTTTCCTGAGAATATAAATTAAATCAGAATAAAAACTGTTTTTAATTTTCACTGCAAATGGAATTTTTGGAAGAACAGAAAAATAATAAACATTCGGGAAAGAATTATTCATTAATAATAGCTTCTGTTCTAAGAATCTTTATCTTAACTGGTTCTGAGGTTAATGTAATTTCAGTTTAGCTTTAAATTTCTTGCAACATGCGTTGTCCTGAAAATCTTTACATGGGAAAAAAAGTTTCAACTTAATAAGATTTTTAAATATCCGAAGAGAAATAAAAATATGATATAAAAATGTATGAATCTTTTACAAATATATTATCAAACACTTTTGAAAAAATCTTCATTATTTGTACACTTTTTAAAATATCGTTTGATAGTTTGATTCTTTTAAACCCACTTTCATCCTAACAAAAATTAATCTGCTTGGTTGTTTTTAAAAAGAAAATGCAAATATACAGGGTGTTTATAAAGTCCCGGACCCATTTTGATGTTTAATAACTCATAAAATAATAAAGATATAAACACACTTATGACATTTATTGATGGAATAACTCATATATTTTCCTTTTCAGGTTTGAATATTTTTACTTTTGTAAATATCGTCTGCGCGTGTGGTTAATTTCAGATAATTTCATTTTCCAGTCTAAATATCTGTACTTTTCTAAATATTGTCTGCTTATTAATTGCATTTTTCTCTCTTTTGTTTTTGTCAACTATTGCAATGTTATGTTTACTTTTAATGTGTTTGTTCTATGTAGTACTTTTGTATGTGATGTTTTATTCGAGCGGATATTAAGGAGAAAGCATACATCACAAGAGAAAGCACAGATTTTATGGTGGTTCATAGAAATGAAATCGATAGTGCAAGCACAGAGAAATTTCAGAAGAATTTACCAAAAAGATCCTCCATCCAAAAACAGCATCTTGCGGTGGAAAAAGAATTTTCTAGAAATTGGAAGTATCGAAGATAAGAAACGTTCCAGACCTCCTTGCACAAGTGATTTTGATGTTGAGCGTGTCATAGAGACATTTTTACACAATCCTAGAATATCTGTGAGATCAGCGGCAACAGAATTGGATATGCCAATTTCGACGGTGTACAAGGTTATTAAGAAAAAATTAAGACTGCATGCATACAAAGTTCAAATTGTTCAAGTTTTGGAACCGAACGATAGACCTAGGAGGCCTTTGCAACAGATATACTAAGGAGGATAGAAGATGCTGCTGATTTTCTGAGGAGCATAATGTTCTCCGATGAAGCATCCTTTCATGTTTCTGGCATTGTTAATCGCCATAAAGTGCGCAAATGGCTCTGTGGATGCCGACATGCTTGTCGCTACCTGGCGTGAAATTGACTATCGACTTGATATTCTCCGTGCGACGAAGGGGGCACACGTGGAAGTTCATTGACAAGGGTCATGAAACTTTTTGAGTCTATTTAACCATTTATGTTATTAATTTAAATCTATCTTTATTATTTTATGAGTTATTAAACATCAAAATGGGTCCGGGACTTTATAAACACCCTGTATATTTCAATATGAAGAAATTTCTAAATAAACCGATTTTTCCCAGAAATCACCTGGTTCGATATGTAGAAGTTCTTTTGAATTTCAGATTCGCTTATCTACAGTCTTTATTTTATCATATGGATTTATTATAAATTTAAATTCCACTTATCTTTAATATGTATGTACCCAGAGTTACTAAATATACATGGAATTGTGTAGTGAATGTTTGAAATATTCTTACAATATCCACAACCTGGTGATTTAACTTATCTAAAATTATCTCTTCCTTTTTATTCTGCAAATAGACTATGACCAGGTAAAAATATATCATCCTCTCTTCTCCATAGATTAAAATGTTATTTATTGCACAAAAGGTCTTGAACTCGTAATGAAATAGGAATAATAAAACAAAAGATATATGGAAATCAGAGAACGATAATGTTCAAAATATCTCTTACATAAAAGAAACATAATTCAGAATTTAAATCAATTAAGTAATATCTTCTTGAAGATCAGTTTTAAGCCATCAGCTTTTTACTTATTTAATTTATCAAGTGAAACTTATCTGAACGAAATATTATTGAAAAAAAAAAAGAATTTTTATTGGATCAATTACAAGATCAGAAAGGAATCAAACAAATTTACTATTAAGAGAAATTATATTCCTTGCATTGTCGTTTCCAGGGCAGAAAAGACGGTTCACAAAAATGACAGTTCTAAAAAATTTAAGAGGTAAATTAGTTCGATCAGAATTATAAATAAATCAGCGGGAGTTGTCTCCTCAAAACTTTCTCACATTCTCTCTAATAAATTTATCAAATCTGAGAACGCCTTGCGCACCATTGACGTGCAATAGTTTTGATGTGAATGCGGCATTTTTACTGAATCCATTGTGTACTTGGCGATAATTTGGCGGTTAATCCCTCGAATGTCATGAATATTGTCCAAAATTCGAATTTGTGCTTTACATATGCTTTTCTCAATCGATGGAAACAAATATCTGACACAAAACTGCATTTGTAGCCACAAAATCCCAAACCAGATTTGATATATTTAAGTCATTACGTTTTTGAATTTTCGTGCTTACATGTTTCTGAAACTACAGACCGATAGACAGTAAATCCTTTGTTGGAATTGGCTCAAAATTTGACAGGTGTCTACTGTATAGATGTTCAATATGTGTACCAAATATTATCCATCTAGCTCTCTTCATTTGTAGTTATCGTGTTAATTTATATTCGAACAGCCTGATAGATGGACTTCTGAACAAATTTTATTCAAAATTTGATAGAAATACGAAAATTTAATGTAAAGACCGTACACCAAATTTTAACCACTAGCTCAAAGATGGTTTGTGAGATAACTTTGTCACAGATAGACAGACAGAGAGACGGATATTTTCCAAAAATATTTTTTTCTAATTCAGGTAGGTCTAATACTTGGAAATTTGTCAAAATATCGAGTTTGGGTTTTTTGACAATTGCTGTACTTTTATACTAAGCATACGAGAAAGTGAAAAATATCCAAGAATGATCAATTTGTATCCGACTTTGGAAATAAAGATAAATATTTTTAAAAATATACAAAGCTACTAATTAATCTATAATAATCTATATTAAAACATTTAAAATAGCTGTATAAAATACGTCATGTAAAGCTTTTTTCTTAAATGATAAGCTTATTAGAGATGCGAGAAAGTTTTGAGGTGACCATTCTTACGGGTTTCTAGATTGGGGACCTATAAATTTGATTAAGGGAAAAATTTTCTTTGTACAGAGATGTTTGTCAAAAAAATATAAAGTTTTACTAAAATATATTAAAAATGTGAGCCTTTAAACCTGAACTAACCCGGACATATACTATAAATTTTTTCCCATTCAATCTCGATTGATAATCGATTAAAAATAGAAATAATCGAAGAAAACTGGATGAAATTTATTTCGGGAGTATTCTCAGAAAATCGAAGACACTGCGAGAGATTTATTTAACTTTAGCATGTTAGGAAAAATAATGCGTCTTAAAAGCAAAATCAATCCACTGACTGCATTTGAATAAATGAAGATTCGTCTTTTCAGAGAAGCTTTTCAGTCGAAATTAAAAGATCTTTCGTCGAGATTTTTCCCTTTTTGTGAATCATCTGTCTTTTTTTTCACGGACTTTTCCCGCGCTGAAATTGAAAAGCTTTCAATCTTCAGGTCTATTAATCTTTTTTATTTTCATATTTTTATGACATTCATATGCATGGGAATCAAAGGGTAGTTTTCCAAATTGAGGGAATGCAGTTATTAGTAATATTCTATAATAATAGATCTTAGAAATGAAGATTTTTTTTTTCGGTTTTTAAGACGCCCCTTTTATTTTGTTGACTTTGCCACAGTCACTGCCACAATGCATGTATATGTTACCGGCAAAGTATGAAATGTCAGCATTCTATAAAATGCCTGGGATTGTAATATGTAACGCGGGCCGTTTTTAGGCAAAAATAAGAAATATGAGAATTATTACATACTTTCCCTAGACATTGTATATAATACTGTAGTGAAAGCTTTATAAGCCAGTTAACAACTACGATACACGAGCAATTGCTTTTGTATCGTGGTCATGTTACTGGACTGCGAACCACAAGGTCCCAGGTTCTATCCTCGCTCAATTCAATCCGTTACATTGGTGACCTCGGACGATGAACCTTCAACCTTCGTACAGCTGTTGTGGCACCATCTACACACAGCAAACCAAAGTCGTCAGATTCATTTGACGCAGCAAACCAAAGTCGTCAGACTCACTTGACGCAGCAACAGCATCAGCAACCACTCACCCACACACACTCGCCATAACGCTTGGCGCTACTCAAATGGGTACAGGCGCATTAGACTCAACAGCTAATACATCAATCACCACTCAACAGCCATATCGTTCGTCTCACCTCCGAGTCAGTGGAGGGAGAGTCTGTGGTGAAAGCTTATAAGCCAGTTAACAGCTACGCTACCCGAACAACTGCTTTTGTATCGTGGTCAAGTTACTGGACTGCGAACCACAAGGTCCCAAGTTCTAACCCCGCCCCCGCATCCCAATTCGCCACAATACTTAGGCATTTTATAGTATAACAGATGTTATTTAGGCAAAGTATGAAAAAAAGTCTCGATAAGGCTATTATATAAATTACGTGCATTCGCCAAAAATACAAATGTTATTCTGAAAAAATAATGAGATTGTCATTAAAAAAACATTCAAAATACATAAAGAAGAATGAAAGTTGTACAAAACAAAATTTATGTCTTTCTTATTAAGGAAACAAAATTTTCGTATAAAAAAGTAGGAAATTAAAATTGACCTACTTCTTGCTATATGGCAGGCTTGAATGACATTTTGAATTATATTTCATTACATTTTTCACGCAAAGACATTTCATATTTTGGCATTTTGTTTTACATATACATTTAAAGAATCTTTGGCCGCTTCCACTAGACTGAGCTGATCAACTGATCGGAGAGGAATTTCGTGGGCAAGGAATATCTTCAGTTCTAAGCAAGTTCTTAGGGTATAAAGTGAATTGTGATCTCGTATATACTTGCTTTAAAATTCCTTCAGAAGTTCCAGGAAAGTAGAAATAATCCTCTGTAACACTCATTATACCTGCCAAGTATATTCAGCGAATCACCTTTCCCCCGTTATCGATGTCAGGAATGGGAATTCGCACAGTAATTCCCAAAAAGGTAGAGGGAATTTTATTATTTTTTTTTCCCAATTCATTTTTATTGACTTGTATTTCCAGATTGATTTTAGAATTTATTTTACCTTCAATGCCATGTGATATTCGAAAAGAATCGAGATTATTTCATACTTTGTTGTTTTCTCATTTGACATTCTATAAAATGCCCAGGAAATGTGTTGAAATATGAATCGATTCATACATTGTCGGCTAGTTTTAGGCATTATATACAATGTCTAGGCATTCTATAAAATACCGTATTTCGTACACTGTCGGTAATATATACATAAAGCATGACGGATCAAAAATGTAAAGAATAAAGCCCATCTATTTTCTATATACATGAAAATAAGGCAAAAACTGATTCAATACACGTGGCGACCTTTGATACCTTTTCAAGGGCACACCGAAGGGATCACTTTCATTTGAGACGTAATACTGATGGCGCATTAATTACAGAGGAATTAACTAAACCGAAAGTGGAATTGGATCGCGAAATAAGAGAATATTTTAGAATGGAGTTACAATGGGCTAAATTAAGATAAAATTTTGGAAATTAACTAAATTGAAATTAGAATTAAAATATCATTACATATATATATACCAAGGGAGTTGTATCTCTATATCAAAAGCATACGGTTGTATAATAATACCATAAGATGTGCACTCTAATCGTGGGCCAATAGATATAATCATCAAATATAGGCTTCCATTTGGAAAAATGCTCTAAGTACATAAATAAATTTTTTATTGTTACAATCAACAAATGTACTTTTCGAAACTTAAGGTGTCTAAATGTTCTCCAGTTCTCTTATTCATATTTAGTAACATACACTTTATACTTTGTCAAATTTAAATTAAAACGTTCTACATTTCTGCGACTGAAATTAACCGAGTTATGAAATCTTGAAAATCGTCATATACCGCAGGGTAGTCGTTGATTGGTCTACAATGATATCATTCAATACTGCATAACTCGGTCAATTTAAAACAAAGAAGAGTGGAACTTTTTTGTTTAAAATCTAAACGTGTTATGAATATTAACTAAATATGACTAATACCGCAAGGATAATAAAAAATTAGACATACAATTTTTCAGCAGTGCGTTTATTGACTCAAACAACATAAGACGTAAATTTTATTTTATTGAAAGCATTTTTGCAACTTCCGTTATTTACTATTCTGTAGAAATTAAATATTCAAAACGACTAGATCAAATATTATGCATATCGTTCTTAACAGAATTTATGCAAATTTAATGCATAATCCTTTTTAAAGTTTCAAAGTTGTATTACTTTTTAAAAATTCGAAAACTTCACCAAATATAGAAAGTTTTCTTGCTGAGCTCCTACCCAAAATGTGAAAGTTTATAAATGCAATCCGAACGAAGTGACACATTATGTATACATTTATTGTACATATTTATTTATTTATTTATTATCTATCATGTATTATTTATGCACTTTTGTACATATATATATATGTAATGATATTTTAACTCTAATTTCAATTTAATTAATTTTCATAGTAACTTCATCTTAATTTAGCCCATAGTAACTTCATTCTAAAATATTCTCTTATTTCGTGATTCAATTCCACTGTCTCTACTTAATTCATTCAAGAGGAGCTTTGTTAAATTTTTGAATCAGCTAAAATCTAACTTTCCCACACTGCGCGTGAAGAGATAACATACCGCTGATCAAGCAAATTCTTTTTTAAAATCTCCCTGTGTTTCCCCTACCTTGTCCACCCGTGTAATGAAAATCCCTATCGAAATCTCATAATACATTAGCACTGTAAAGAAATATTTTCCCTATCAAAATCATAGGTTATATAAGACCAGGGATAAAATGTCCAAGAGCTTTTTCCTCATTCCGTTTCTGTGTCGCTCTGTGTGCGCATCGCTTGTACATATGCTTGCTTCTTCAAAATGAAATAAAACGACGTCACGAAATTAAAAGTATCTTCATTGTCTGCAAACTACATCATGCTTCACAACAAATAATATTATATATATATATATATATATATGTATGATATTCGCATCATACAGTTTATAGGTAGTATACCAACTTAAAGACACTATCTTGTTAAAATAAAAACTTCCAGCGCTGATGGAGAAGTAGTTGAAATCAGAAAATCGTTGAATCGTTGAAAATTCAGGTTATTTTCTTCTCTTTCAGCATGTGTAATCAAAATAGCTCATTTGAATCATTCTGTGATGGCATCTTCTAAATGCCAGGCAGAATGCTAACTATACTTCGGTGTCATCTCAAGAAATATTTCGTCATTAATAGTCGTCACCCTCTTTGACGCTAAATTCAACTTCACAAGACTCATACAACAGACTTAATCTACGGGTTTTCAGTATTTGATCGTCATATTAATAACGTGGGTGCTGAAGCAATTGTGGCGATATTTTTATAGACATTAACTCCACTTCCCATTTTTGGTTCGAGGGTAGCATTCTGTTCTCTCATAAAACCACAAAGGGCTCTACATTTTCATGTGGTTATTCGGATCTGTATCATGTTGCTAAAAGGGGAAGGTGGCAATGTGCTAAATATATGGTTGAATCATCGGTCTAAACCATAGGTTCCCAAAGTGGTCCAGGTGGACCCCCAGGGGTCCATGGGAGACCACACGGGGGTCCACGCAGACGTGAAAAGAAAACAGGGGTTCACAAGTTGTAAGTGGGGGTCCACGAAAAATTTTCTGGTTTTCATAATAAAGAACAAAAATTTTGGCTTGGATTTACCTATCAACGTAGGTAGGTAGCATCATTCACTAGGTAGGTACTCAGAAATATTCGAGACTCAGTTCAAACACAGAATTAAATAGAACAATAGATAATAGTACAAGTGTACACCACATGTCGAGACTTCCAAAGTGCCGCCCGTGCGCCTGCTCGTCCGGGATGCTTGTTTAGACCTGCAAAGGGATGAAATGCGACTTGCGCTGTGCTACTTTGTTGAAACTGAAAATGTGCTACTTTTTTTTTCTTCTTAACACCTCCACTTTAGGGTGATATTTTTTAGGAGTTTTGAGAATACAGTAGAAATGTAGGAGCAGGGGGTCTACCGAAAATAGTAAAACTTTGAAAGTGGTCCACGAGAAAAAAAAGTTTGGGAACCTCTGGTCTAAACGAGGAAAGCTATAAAAAATAGGTTCTTTTGAATGTTTATCAGGCAGCTCGAGATTGATTACTCAAATATGTGCTTTTAAATTATTCCAATAATTGTATTTCAAAGAAAAGGGTGAAAATCTTGCCGATGTAATCGATTGATTTTTCTTGAACAGTCACATGGGCTCTTACCTTATATTTAATGCCTATCATTCGGAGTCTTCGGTGTGAGATTTATGTATGCAGAGTTGCTGCTTGCTTTTCTGGATCAGCTTATGCTCATAAATCACAAATAAAAAAAACTGGAAACTAAATCAATAACACTGAGTAGATATTAATTAGAAAGATTGAAAAAAGCAGATTGTAGGAAGAATACAGATAAACAAACTATGAGTATAAATCATAAAATACTGGAAATTAAATGACTGACATAGAGATGCGATTGATTTTTAAGATTGAAAAAGCAGATGATAAACGAAGTACAGATAAACAAATTATGGGTATAAACCATAAAACACTGGAAAATAAATCAATGATACTTGACTGAGACTAATTTGTGAGACAGAAAAAAAAGATCGTAGGTGAAAAACAGATAAACAGCAATGCACATAGATAAACAATAAAACACAAAACACTAGAAATGAAATGATTGACATAGAGCAGAGATTTATTTGTAAGATTAAAAAAGCAGATTATAGGCAAAATATAGATAAACAAACTACGGGTATAAATCATAAAATGCTGAAAGTAAATCAATGACAGTGGGCAGAAATTGGTTTGTAAGATTTAAAAAGCAGATTATAGGTGAAATACAGATAAACGAATTAGGAGAATAAATCACAAATCATTTAAAACTACCGATAAACTGGAAATAAACATAGATTTATTAAATTAATCGCCTTTTTTTTTTCAGACTACGATAGGAGCCGGACTTATTGTTGAAAACGGACGTTGGAATTTAATTTTATGATACTTGTTCAACATCCCACTCTTCATATCATAGCAAACGATATTGATTTAACTAATTTTTCGAGCTTAAACAACCCTATTATAAGCAAAATGTATGCAAAAGTCAAGGTTAGGTATAAATAGTAAGTAAAAACTGCGATATTAATTTAAAAATTTTTTTAATTAATACCGCATTCTCAAGTGGCATCATATCAAACCTCGAAATAAATTTCGGATATCTTTCAGACGACATTTGACCTATTCAACAAATGTGCCCTGAAATGGAATTTGATCCAACAAAACTATTAAACATAAATAGAGATCAGGTAAAATTTGATCTCAGGACCCATATTTCCACATAAATTATTTAGAAAATAAGTTCGATTAACACTTTACGCCGCAGCTGCACCGCAGTGTCAAGAGTACACATGCGGGTTGATTAGTACAAATTATCTGCAAGACAGTAATTCAGATGCTTTGTAGTGGATTACAATGACTTGAAAAAAAATCAATTGTCACGCCGCATCCCACATGGCGGCTGCAACGCACAAATTCTTCACAATTTCCCACATTCCTTTTTGGTTAGATTTCATCGATATTGATTTTCATCTCTTTTTCGCATTTATGTTTTTTTTTTTTTTTTTTTTTTTTTTTTTACTCTAAGAAGTGAATAAGACTGTTACTGTCTAGCTATCACCACAAGCGATACCTGGCGTAAAAAATTAGAGTAATTTATTAGGGTAAGAGATTCAAAAAGGTAGATAACTATGTTTAAATATAGCTCAAGACGTGTACAATAGTTCAAAGTAAAATGTTTTGTTCTGTTAAATTTTTTGTTTTTTTTTAATTGGCTAACACATTTTACTTTCTTTATATCCTAAACATGATCTCCAAGCTGCGATTTTGCCACTCATCAATTGCTAATTTTATGAAATAGTTGCTGGTTATCTGGGTAATGAAGAAACTGATATTTTCGCAAAAGCAGCCAGTCGAAAATGTTTCAGTTGAAGCTCTTAAACTCCGGTGCTATCTTAAACAGCGTCTCAAAGAAATTTTTATAAAAAAGTGACAAAATCTTTGGGACAGTGGAATTGTAAAGTTCTGTTATAAAGTCTTCAAAATAGTAAAATTACAACCACCCTTCTGGACTTGTGAAGAAATCCTGTTTGTAACAGGACATGGTCCATTCTCTTCTTTTCTTCACCGTTTCTATTTATCAGATGACTATTGCTCTTGTGGGGAAGTCGGCGATCCCATCCACCTTGCGACATCCTGCCCTTTTACTCTTTCATGGCACCTCCGAAAATCCTCATCTTCGCTTGAAAGTCTTTGTTACAAAAGAGTTCTTAGTAATTCATCTTCCTAAAAAGAAATATAAACATGATTAGATCCTAATTGGGCATGGACAATTATTCCAATTAGATTAACCTTATGAATTTTCCTTGCATTGTTTAATTCACCTAGCATTCTATTCATAAAATATCCTTAAACCCCCTCAAGTATCCAACTTTTATAATTGATTTATTTTTTCACTCATACTGTATATTAACATGTTCATTTATCCAGTTTTATTGTGCTCCAGAAGTTTTTTATTCAAGTGTTTAAAATTTTTGGTATGCTATATGTATTCGTATTTTGTCATTTGTATATATCTTTCCAATTGATTACAAAGTAATTTTTCTTTTTTTTAAATTATTTCCACCTACATCTATACCAAACCAAAAAGAGGTCACATGAGCTCTAGAAACGGAAGTGTGGTGTGGTGTTAAGTACTCATATCTTGGAACGTTAAACTAAGCTTTCATGATCACGCTGATGGAAAATACATAAAACTCCTCAAAGAAAGCGCAGAGTTAACAGAAATATGTTGAAAAATCCCACGCGAGAAGATGTTAATTCGAAAAAACATCACATCTGTATCTAAAATTCTGGCTTATGCTTTTTTCTTTTATCCGTTCTACAGTCATTTAATATATAGATTCATTAACTCAAACGCAACATTTTTTTTTCACTTCAGTTTTCTTCGCCAGAATGCACTTTTTAGTGTTCCATTGAGATGTGAAAAGAAAGAAAAAAAGCTTTTTAATATAAAAACTCAGCTGTGGAAAGATTTTTAATCCTTTTTTCTAGAAAGGGGGGAAAAAAAAGAATTTTTTTATCCCTTCAAAGGTTTTTTTTTTGTTGTAGTTGTTGTTGATGGTTTTTTTTTTTTTTTTTTTTTTGTTATTCAAATGTCAAAGGCTCATACAGATGGTACTTTCCCCTTAAGTGTTTTCTTGAAGTAAGTTTTAATTTATTTAATCAGAAGCACCGAAACAACTCCGCTCTCAGGAGAAAATTATATTACATTTCATTACATTCTCATCATTTGCTCGAGTACTTTTATTTATCCCAAACTGCAGCCAAAGCCGAAATCTTGCAAAAATCAAATTATTTATCCCTTTATTTATGCATGTTTTGAACTGGAAGGGGCGAATACATCCGATAAAGCATTCGACAGAAACTGGTCTGCATTCATACATTTAATAAAATAGTTTTTCAAAATGTATCCACTACAATGCAGCCTGATTAAATAATCATAAATAAGCTCATATACAACTCTATATACGTCATATGACATATTACACAACTCTGAAACGATTAGAACACAATATAATTATCAGTGGCGAATTTATATACTTTGCAGCCCTGGGCAATACACATTATGAGGCTCCTTTTTTAATAGTGATCGATTTAGTTTCAGTTTTCAAAACATTTTAAACATACAGGGTGTTTATAAAGTCCCGGACCCATTTTGATGTTTAATAACTCATAAAATAATAAAGATATAAACACACTTATGGCATTTATTGATGGAATAACTCATATATTTTCCTTTTCAGGTTTGAATATTTTTACTTTTGTAAATATCGTCTGCGCGTGTGGTTAATTTCAGATAATTTCATTTTCCAGTCTAAATATCTGTACTTTTCTAAATATTGTCTGCTTATTAATTGCATTTTCCTCTCTTTTGTTTTTGTCAACTATTGCAATGTTATGTTTACTTTTGATGTGTTTGTTCTATGTAGTACTTTTGTATGTGATGTTTTATTCGAGCGGATATTAAGGAGAATGCATACACCACAAGAGAAAGCACAGATTTTATGGTGGTTCATAGAAATGAAATCGATAGTGCAAGCACAGAGAAATTTCAGAAGAATTTACCAAAAAGATCCTCCATCCAAAAACAGCATCTTGCGGTGGAAAAAGAATTTTCTAGAAATTGGAAGTATCGAAGATAAGAAACGTTCCAGACGTCCTTGCACAAGTGATTTTGATGTTGAGCGTGTCAGAGAGACATTTTTACACAATCCTAGAATATCTGTGAGATCAGCGGCAACAGAATTGGATATGCCAATTTCGACGGTGTACAAGGTTATTAAGAAAAAATTAAGACTGCATGCATACAAAGTTCAAATTGTTCAAGTTTTGGAACCGAACGATAGACCTAGGAGGATGGCCTTTGCAACAGATATGCTAAGGAGGATAGAAGATGCTGCTGATTTTCTGAAGAGCATAATGTTCTCCGATGAAGCATCCTTTCATGTTTCTGGCATTGTTAATTGCCATAAAGTGCGCAAATGGCTCTGTGGATGCCGACATGCTTGTCGCTACCTGGCGTGAAATTGACTATCGACTTGACATTCTCCGTGCGACGAAGGGGGCACACGTGGAAGTTCATTGACAAGGGTCATGAAACTTTTTGAGTCTATTTAACCATTTATGTTATTAATTTAAATCTATCTTTATTATCTTATGAGTTATTAAACATCAAAATGGGTCCGGGACTTTATAAACACCCTGTATTATTGACTTAGATTAACATTCTCTATTTTATTAAATTTTTAAAAATATTTTTTATTTATTTGTTATGGTTCCAAAAAAATGGGCCCCAAAAGAGAATTTGTTCAAATATTTATACAAATGATAACATTCCGCTTCTAAGTATGTAAGTGCACTATCTGAATTTAAAGTTCATAACGAAAAGGAGTCTCTGACTCAGTAGACAGAATCTGAGCTGACACGAGTCGTTTGTTTGCATATTGCACTTTTTTTTGTTGTTGTTGGTTCACTTGATGAAGATTTAAGCCCCCATTTTTGAAAACTATCGCAGGATATATTCATTTTAAAGTTCTTGTCGTGACCCACAGTTTGGAAACCTTTGAATTAAATAAAACACGAAGCAATTTGCTACAGTGAAACCATTTTTAAAGAGATGCCTGATGATAAGATTGCCTGCCCTGATGATATTACATGTTAATATCTAGAAAAGGAAACGCTGATTTTTCTTTTTGGTTCTTATAAAAATAGAAAAAGAAACAACTATAATAATAAGAAATTCTGTAAAATTTGCAAGATAAGCATTTATATCTAACATTGATTTAAAGAAAAATTTTAAGACAAATGAGATAAACGAATAAAATAGGATAAAGTAGATAAAATTAGTAAAAATCTTATTAAAGAGATTATTTTTGAAAATCTAAATGTTTCAATGATTGAGTCTTTGTAGGAAAACCGAAGTAGATATCTTCGTTAAATATTTTTAATATTTTTTTGAGTTCATAAACACATTTCGAATGTATATATTTTTTTTTAATAAAAAAATACATATTCTAAGTTGATCATATTCAAAACGAAGTGTCATTCAAATGAATTATCTAACAAACCATTACAATCCAAGTAAAATATTAATAACCCATTGGCCATATAAAATGGCAAAGAATATTATTATACGGTTGCAAAAGTACATATTCCATGCTTCGCCATTTTATCGTATTTTAAAATAAATTATTTGATCTTACGACATACCCATTTTTTATCAGGCGCGCTTAGTCGTACCATTGCTTTCAATAATTATTATTTATTTTGGGGAAAATATACAAGATGAACTACTTATTGTCTTAAAGAACTAATGTAAACTCACCCTACCGAACATAAAGGAATAGTAGAATTGTTTAAAAAAATAACGAAGAAAGAAAACTTTATTGTCTAGCGAGAAATTTTGAAAGAGTCTTTTGCAAAAGTCTGACAAACAGATGAAATATTTGCTGTTGTTTGGTCTTCTATTTCTGCATTCCTTAAAAACATTCGTCTCTGTTAAGATAAATAACAAGCGCGATTGAAAACGGCTCTTTGATTATTACTACCAAACTGCTCAATTACTGTCAAAGTATATGAAGAAAATGCGTTCGTCTTCATTTTCTTCCCGTTTTAGGTATTTATATAAAAAAAGAAGAAGAAAGAAAGAAAGAAAATTATATTTTGTTCCTACAAATCATAGTTTCAACAAATTCCTGAAAATTGCGGTGATTTTTTTTCGCCACAAACACAAGTTTTTACATTTATTTAGCTGCAGTAGCGAATTTAGGCGTCTTGCGGCATGAAGTCCCTCTTTTAATAAACTGGTCAATTTAGATTTAAATGTGTTAATCTTTTAAGTTTAAACGAGTAATTCTTGTAAATATATATAAATTTATTTATTTCGTGTTTCTTGGAAACGGCTCTAATGATTTGGATCAAAATTTATATATAGATTATCAAAATTTATATATGTTTAACTTTTTCCTGAAAAAACGCGATTTCACACAAAAAAAATTATAACTAACTATTAGAAAAAGCATATTCAACTTCAAAATGTGGGCTATGCAGTATAGTTGTCAGAACAACTTGAATGACGCTTGCGTTGCGGTACCTAGGTTCGAATCCCACTTTTCACTTTAATTTTTTTACTTATGTGTTTAGATTTATTATTTTTGCTTTTTAAGTATCTCTATATATGTGTCTTTCCTGAAAACACGCGATTTTACTCGCACAAAGAAAAATCCTTTTTTTCTAACTAATTATTAGGCCTTTTTCTATCTGCTCTCATGCTAATAATGTCATATAGCGCCCTATTGGACCCGATTTCACCATGATAAAACTGAGTGCAAGTTCAAAAATATAAGCAATGGTAGATAAACTATAAAATATTTACTTTAATATAACAGATTGTTTCGAATCACATGTTAAACTAAGTGCATTCATGATTTTTTCTTATTTAAATAATCAGTTCATATGTAGATACGGTTGAAAAACATTTACATGTAATCATTATGTGATTCATATCAAAATATTTTTTCCGAAAAAAACACGATTTTATTTAAAAAAAAAAAATTACCGAGCTTAGTTTTCCAGATATTTTCTTTCGTATTTAGCTATTTCAATTATGCATTCATTAGTCCTTTAAAAACACAATTATTAGATAATAAAATGTATTAGTAATTTAAACTTATCCATTGGAACCGTGGTGAAATTGAACTAATATAAACAGTGAGGGAAATAGCGACAAAGTCTGTTATCTCAAGGAACCTGTGTTTTAAAGTATTATTATTTTCGGTTTCAAAACAATAGCTGTTGCCACTTTCCTGTAAACATTCTCTCTCCAATAATAATAATATACTAGAATTATGCTTTTGTCAGTTGCAAATAAAATACAATTACATATTTCACATTTTTACTTAACATTTCAATTTTTTATTTCAGTTAATATTTTTATTATGATAGTTTTGGTGAAAACATGTTTCTATCTATTTTTAATATGCATTTCGTGGAAAAAAAATAACTAAAATATTAAAATGATCTAAAAATTTATAATTAAAATTAATGATCTCCTTGTTTGAAAGTATAAGCAATTAATAATTATAAAAGATTATTAAATATTAAATTTCAAAGAAATAAACTTGAATATTTATATTTTATAGAACGTATTAAGCGGTACATAACTTGTTAAGGAATAATTAACATTCCCTTATAGCGTCATAAAGTAATTATTAATAATTTTAATACTTCAATATATAAACTTACTGTTGTTCTAATATTTTATGTTTCGAAACGCTAGCATTTCTTACATATTTATTTATGTAAATACTATTCAAATAACAATTTTTTTTAATGAAGACTAACACAACCCTTCATTGGAAATCCCTCATTGTTTAGTTTATTTCTTCTTGTAAGTTTTATTTATTTATTATTATTAATACCTTACAGAATTCTGTATAACCTCGTTCAATATTCACAAGCGATTTATTTAAAAATAAAATAACTTGAAAAGAATTAAAAAATCCGATAACGAATTCCTTTTTCGGCCAATCTAGTTCTACAATACATCAGAAGCAGATGTTGCCGGTGTTAGAACATCAAAAGCAACTATTACATTATCCATTTTTTTAAAAAGAAAATTCAAATTTTTTTTTATTTTTTTTTAAAGTAGAACTAAACCAATATTGCTTCAAATTCATATTATTTCACATTTGTTAACATACAGTTTCAATGAATATCGTTCATTTATGTAAATTATTAACCGAATTTTCCTGAATCTAATAAAAATCCGCAGGAATGATCCCCGAAGCATTCTTGCAAACTTTCTAATAAAGATGCTATTCGATTCCCCCACCCCCTCCTGTGTAAAAATTGTTGACTTTGGGCAAGAACACCATGATTGCTCTGTTTTTTTTTTTTTATTTTTTTTTTATTTTTTTTTTTATAGTCATGCAGATGAGAGTGGTATACATCGTAATATAGAAAGAAAACAGTTAATTATGCAAGCCTTGGCGAACAATAGTAATAAAGAGAGCCTATTACCGTGCTATCTTTGGCGATTTTTTTTTTTTTGGCTATTAATCGCTGGGATGAGGTTAATATACAAGCATAGAAAACCGAATATGTATATTAGACGTATTATTTCCAACTGATTGAAGCCAAAATTTGGTGCAGAATGCAATTGTAGTCACAAGATCACATACCAAATGTCATTTAGTTAACTCACTGCGATTTTGAATTAGAGCATTGATATGTAATCGAAAGCACAGACAGACAGATGGTCAATCCTTTTGCAAATGTGGTTCGTAACTTAATACAGATGCTAAATGTTAAATATGTGCACTTAATTTTTATCGTGTTAACTGGAATTCGAACAGACTGGCAGATAAACTTCAAAATAAAAGGCCTTCTTCCAGTTTTAGATAGAAATCTGTAAATTCTAGGTTTCCTCCGTCCATTTATAGATAGAAATCTGTGTAAAGCCTGCATTCACAGATAGACAGATACAGCGACAAACAGGCATAATTCCAAAATTGTGTGTCTGGACATCGCGAGGTCGGAAACCGAAATTCTTCGAAATCTCGAGTTCGAATTTTTTGACAATTACAATGTTTTCGCTTTCTATACTTACGTAAACTGAACATCTGAAAAAAGCACGGAATAATTTTCATACATATAACTTCTTAAAAATATTTTACTGGTCATAAATAAATAAAATTAGGTTTAACTGATGCCTAATGTTTATAAATGATATAGTACAAAATTCCTTTTGAATAAAATTTTTTATAAATTTATATAAGTGTAAATATAGGTTTAAATTTAAATAGGTGTAAATATAAGTATAAATTTAAATAGGTGTAAATATAAGTATAAATTTAAATAGGTGTAAATATAGGTATAAATTTATATAGGTGTAAATATAGGTATAAATTTATATAGGTGTAAATATAGGTATAAATTTATAAAAGTGTAAATATAGGTTATAAATTTATATAGGTGTAAATATAGGTATAAATTTATATAGGTGTAAATATAGGTATAAATTTATAAAGGGGTATAAATTTATATAGGTATAAATTTATATAGGGGTAAATAAAGGTATAAATTTAAATAGGTGTAAATATAAGTATAAATTTAAATAGGTGTAAATATAGGTATAAATTTATATAGGTGTAAATATAGGTATAAATTTATATAGGTGTAAATATAGGTATAAATTTATAAAAGTGTAAATATAGGTTATAAATTTATATAGGTGTAAATATAGGTATAAATTTATATAGGTGTAAATATAGGTATAAATTTATAAAGGGGTATAAATTTATATAGGTATAAATTTATATAGGGGTAAATAAAGGTATAAATTTAAATAGGGGTAAATATAGATATAAATTGAAATAGGGGTAAATATAGGTACAAATTTATATAGAGGTAAATATAGGTAAAAATTTATATAAGTGTAAATATAGGTATAAATTTATATAGTTGTAAATATAGGTATAAATCTATAAAGGTGTAAACATAGGTATAAATTTATTTAGGGGTAAATATAGGTATAAATTTATATAAGTGTAAACATAGGTATAAATTTATATAGGTGTAAATATAGATATAAATTTATATAAATGTAAATATAGATATAAATTTATAAAGGTGTAAATGTAGGTATAAATTTATATAGGGGTAAATATAGGTATAAATTTATAAAGGGGTATAAATTTATATAGGTATAAATTTATAAAGGGGTATAAATTTATATAGGTATAAATTTATAAAGGGGTATAAATTTATATAGGTATAAATTTATAAAGGTGTAAATATAGGTATAAATTTATGAGGCTGTAAATATAGGTATAAATTTATATAAGGGTAAATACAGGTATA
This sequence comes from Argiope bruennichi, assembly GCF_947563725.1. NCBI lineage: Eukaryota > Metazoa > Arthropoda > Arachnida > Araneae > Araneidae > Argiope > Argiope bruennichi. Next base: position 118,986,975 of record NC_079151.1, on the reverse strand, counting down.
AATTTATAAAGAGGTAAATATGAGTATAAATTTATATAGATTATTATATAAAATAATTTTATAGAGGTAAAAATTGTTTTGACAAACAGGTATAAAACTATATCTTTTCGTCGCAGGAGCTAATTTAATTACCATTTTAGAAGTTAATTTATAAATTTTCTACTTTTCAAATCCAAACATATCATATAGTTCCATTATTGGCGAACCTTCTCCTATTGTATTAAAATAGAAATCTAAAAACCCAATCTTTTAGAGTACTTCTCAATTCTCTTAAAATTTGAATATTGTCATTTAAATTTTAAATATTTGAAATCTTTTATTCAAATATTTTATGTTTGCATGGGGAAAATCGAACCATTCAAATGATGCAAATAAGTGTAATATTTAAAATAGTTTAAAAGAATTTCTATTCATTCACTTACACTTTGGTAAATAATGATTTCGCTATCGAAGTTTATATGTTTGTTTTGTTTCGGTATATTAATATGCCTCTAAGAAAAGGGTTTACAACCTCATTTTCGTAAAGAACTCATTTTAGAATTATATTTGACGAAAAAAGGTTTTAGAAATCGGATGCGAAGTATTTGATTTATGAAATATACATTTTTTTGAAAATTGAGTATTTATTTATTTCCCTTAAAGTGAATAGGTTTTATCCTTGCTTTAAAGTATTACAATAATTTAAATTATTCGCTATCAGAGTTAATAATTATAAAATATTTTAAAGCAAAAAATGAAAGGTTTTAAACATTATTACATATGAAATGAATTTTTCTTTTTTTAAACACTGTGGCCGGATTTCAAATATTTGATTTGTGTAAATGATAGATTTTAAATGTATGCTTAACAAAAAAAGAATATATATAAATTCTAATGGGATTTCATTCTTTGAATTTCATCACAACATTTTGTCTTAATTCGAGGATATATAACTTTAGTTTTTATTTCGCGAATTTATGGATCAATTGATATTTTGTCATCAAAAAGATTTAGAACTGAAAATTTAATTTAGTTTTATTAATGATCCGTTTAAAAACAACACTATTGCAAGTTTGGAATGGATCTAGGAATTTTGAGCCACGATCAAATGACGAGGACGACACGCTAAATCCATCTCGTTAAATGCCCTCCCGCTGATGCTGAAGATTGGAGAGTGTGGGAGAGGTGTTGTCTTCCCACACAGTTTGAAAATGGAAGTTAATTTTGTGGCCATTTTTGAGAAAATTTGCAATAAAGACTAATTAAATTCCTGAAAAATCTTTGAACTCTCCCATTTCTATTATAATTCGAGTTCAAATTATTAAAATGCTTAAAATTCTGTTTTTTTTTTTTTTTTTTTTTTTTTTTTTTTTGAAAATAAGAACAATTTTCTAAAATCTCAAAGACTGTGATGACAGCCAGTTAAGGGGTTAATATATCCCTTAATAAAAGAGGAATCCGCTTAGCCGATGCTATTATGCAAATGTATTCTCGGACATTTTTTGAGAATTCTCGCAAATTCTCCCTGATCCTCAAACTGATGTGAGCGAGCATCTCTAACGAGTCAAGTTCGCGCCACGGGTATTCCATCAGTCAATGAAAGGAGTAAGAAATTTCTCAGTCATCTCGGATGCCCTAAACAGTTTTATTATACGGATGTTTAGGGTCTTTTAGTTTTGATAGAGTTTAAAATACTGCTACCGTAATTGCAAGGTCAGTGTCCCTACCTATTAGTATGGATACATAACTAGATACGTATAGTATTTCTGACTCGATAGTGGAATTGAGTATCCGTCATGCACTGAAGATATTGAATGCGAGCAATGGCAAGATTATACGTTTGTTCATATTTGCATGATTTGATGCGGTTCAACGCATTATATGCCAGAATCACGAAGTAATTAATGTTGCCATATACACATACAATAAATCGATTTAAATGTCACCATTTCCGAGGATAATTTAAATCTATCAAGTCTAGAACGAATCCACAAATTAATGATGGACTCATTATCGCTTCTCCATTAGGCAAATTTATACTGTATTCTTAAAGATGGACTATTTGATGAATGTTCACGAATGAATGTTCAGTTCGTTTATTTGATCATTAAATGATTTTTATTCATCAATGAATTCTTTAGCATCAGATATATCAAACTGTTATTGTTGTGTTGTGACTTATGGCACTTTACAAGCCCGCTGACAGTTATCTGTCAGCGATTTAAGCCGAGTGAGCGTCTCTTGTTTTTTCAGTAGCGTCAACTAAGGCTAAGAGTACGACTTAGCTACTTCATGCGTCACATTCGCTTGCACAACCCCTTTTCACAGATAGAGCACATTCACTTGCACATTCACACACCTCATAGAAAGAGCACAGAAGTAGAACTACCATGTCCGAACCGGTACTCGAACCCGGGACGCCCACATCGTGGGGAAGACGAGCTACGCCTATGCGAGCATTCAAACTGTATTTCAAATATGCAAAAAATTTGTATTGATGAAAAGCAGTACACAGTTTACTTATATCTAAATTCAAATTCTTGCATTTGATATGTATTTGATGTATACGTATGTTTCATTATTTGTGATTTTTGACATATGACATTTTGATATGACAAAGACGAAATAATTTGATATGACAAATGCAAATCACTATAGGATGTTTTACGCAAAACATCAATACTTAATAGGGTTTGACGGCTTTCAAACCCGGTTTTTAAAAAACCGGTTTTTTAAAGTAAATTTGTCACATTCGAAAACCGATTTTTAAATTTAGAAAACCGGTTTTAAGAATTCATATTATTGTGTAAAAATTAATTTTGAACTTATTTGATTGGTTATTCATTCTATGCAACGGGCAGCAAACACATTTTTTCAACGTTGCAAGTTGCGTTGGCCAGTGCTTATACACTGCACAATTGCGCCTTGAATTCGTCAATTTATGTTTTTCATGAACATTCCTTTTCACGTTTTTTCTAGGTGAAACAAAAGTTTGATAAAGTTCATCTCTTGCTTCTCGTCTGATGTTTTGTCTATCAGTGCTAATAGAAACGTCAGCAATTTGACTGGCTCGTTTCGAAGAACGTGTGAAAGGAATAAATAATTCCCCGTTTTCTGCTTCTTGATCACAGTATTTAATGATATCATATAAAATTTTCTTCGTACCACTCATGAAAGCTTTTTTACACCACTTGAACTAGCCATATCAATACGAAATATTCAGTTAAAATAAAATGCTGTCAGAAATGACATAACACTCACATACACGTGAAAAAAAATAGAACTAAAAAAGTATCTAATGCGAGGAATCCAAGGTCAAATGTGCCTATCGTTCCGCGTCTCACCCCTTAATGAAATGGAATTGTCGAAATGTGGTCTCAGAATCCAATCCGTCTCGAGTCATGACAGGTTTGCTTAATATTGCGAAAGTTAAAACTGGAAAAAAATTTATAAAGTTGTTATATTTGGTAAAAATAACGTAAGTATTAAGTATGTTTAATTTTTATGTTTATACTTCCTATTTCACATTTTAAAATTTAAATTTTATTATATAAATTTCTTTTACCAAAAATTAGTGTAAAATAAGAAGTTCTGGCTTCTGTTTAATGGAATTTTAAATAAAACACAGGGTGTTAAAATATTTATATATTATTATATAAATTTCTTTTACCAAAAATTAGTGTAAAATAAGAAGTTCTGGCTTCTGTTTAATGGAATTTTAAATAAAACACAGGGTGTTAAAATATTCCATATTTTTTTCGCAACGTTTTAACATAAATTATGTCTTTAGCAAGCATCGGAATTAAATTAAGAAGTTTTTTTGTTGTTTTTTTCAAAATTCCTAGAAAATGTGTGGATTAGATTATTTTAAATTGCATTAATATTAATAGTTAAAATAATAAAATTGTAAAATAAACATCAAAAATATTTATTCAATAACTTTAATTTCATTTTTAGATAAAAATGAGTAAGTCGGAAGTTTGGGATAGTTTCAAAAAGTTCGGGATAGACAAGGCAATCTAATATCATTGTAATAAAATGTTAAGCTGCAACGCATCATCTACGAACAATCTACATAATCATTTTGAAAGCAGTTCATAAAATAATTATCGGAAATAATATAATTGTTTAGTTTCTTGAAGACCCTGAAGAAAAACTTACAAATCCAAAGACACTGAAAGCTGAATTTTCATTATATGAACAAACGAATAAAAAAACAAAAACTTAGATTTGTAATTTGATGCCAAACTCAGTAACTAGTGAACGAGTGTTTTCAATTTCAGGCAATATTGTGTCCAAAATAAGAACGAGACTTAACCACCGTTCAGTGGATATTTTATGTTTTATAAAATCCTATTTTCTTAGGAAAAATTAAAATTAATGAAAATAATATAAATATTATTTGAAATTTTTGTTTGAGTTTTCGTTATTTTGTGTAAGTAATATGTATATGCAATCTTTAATTTTGTTTTTTTTTTATTTTGACTTTGATATTGATTTCGTTTTTTGTTATTTTATATAAATTTAAAAAAAATAGAATAGGGGAAAATATTTTATTTTTCCCTATTCAATTTGTTTTTTGTTCTTTTGTCAAAAATTCGAAAACCGGCTAGAACCGGTTTTTTTTGGAAATATCGAATTTGAAAACCGGTTTTTCAAAAAGTCGGTTTTTGTATAAACCCTAATACAAACAATTCCGTAATTTTAATTATTTTTTTTTTCAATGTATAAAGATGATTATTAAATTATTTTTCTAGCTGATAAATTGTGAAATTATGATTATGTTTTGTTTTTTCCATTGTCCATAAGACAAAAATACAAACAAATGGAGCCATAGAAGCAGTTTTTTTAGTGTCATGGGTAATCGTATCTCGAGACAAGATTAAAAATAAGAAATAAAATAAACTTTCTGTTTATGAATTCTTATGTTACAGCAATATAATCATACATTTCATGGTATATCATTAGTCATAGAATCGTTCAATTTTTTTCCCCTTCAATTTAACTCTAATTAGTCTCTGTATTGCGGTTTCGTCTGCCTTTCTTTGATCTCTCACTCTCTCTCTTCGAATTTCATAGACACACAAACGAGAGTCGTGGACTTCGTAATATTATATTTAAAAAAACCAGTGCTTTTATAATATTAACCGCGTGTCATCGGCGAACAATAGTTACGTAACAATTCATTATTGAGTTGTCTTTGGCAATTTTTTGTCAATTAATCGTTGGGATGAGGTTAATACACAAGTGCTAGAATACCAAATGCGTATTTTCGATGCCTTCTTTTTAAATTAAAACCAAAATCTGACAAGGAATTACAATTGTAGTTACAAGATTACATACCAAATTTCAGTTATTTAAATAATTGCAGCTTTCAATTATTGAGTTTTCATACATGCAAAAATACAAACTATTAGACCATCAATCCCTTGATGGATTTGGTTCTGAATCTGATATATCTATACTTTAGATGCTAAATTTTATTTATTTATCCCTTTTCGTTTTCTAATTATCTTGTTAACTTGTATTTGTACAACTGAACAGATAGACTTCTTTTTAATGGATTTAGTTTATAATTTAATACAAAATTTGCCTTAAAGATCATATACCAAATTTTATCTGCTAGCTCAAAGAGTTTTTGAATTATCTTTTGGAAAGAGCGACAGAAAGACATAATTCCAAAAATGATCTCCCTAAATATCCGAAATGGAAAGATCCGTCAAAATCTCGAGTTCTAATTTTTTAACGATTATAATACTTTCTCTTCTTATATTTCATATACTAGAAAGTAAAAAGACATTGCTATAAATTATGTTTACAGTAATCTTGCAAAATTGATTAAAAAATCTAGAAAAAATGATATGATAATATAATTGATGTCACTATAAAGATAATTTTTTTTTAAGTTTTAAGATGGTGTAAAAATGATGTTTTGCAATTGTTTGCTTCGAAGTTATATTAGAAAAATATTAAATAATTCTACTCTGATTTCGCTCCCTTTGTTAGAAAATGAAAATAACAACATTCTTATAGAGCAGATAATGCTTCCAAATGTTTAGAAACATGAGCACCAAATTTTGTTTAAATCTGCCAAGAGGTGTAGAATTTATAATATTTGAACAGAACACGTAATTATATATATATATATATATATATATATATATATATATATATATATATATATATATATATATATATATATATATATATATATATATATATATATATATATATATATATATATATATATATATATATATATATATATATATATATATATATATATCACACACCACCACAGTACCATTGATGTCGGGGTACTGTGGTGGTGTGTGTAACTGCTGTTTACAATGAAACACACACTATATTTTGACCTTAAGTGCATTCTGTTTGGGGTCATTGTCCTGCTGGAAAAAGGAATTACCATCTAAAACCAAATTTTTAACACTTTCCTTTATATTGCTGCGAAGTATATTCAAGAAAACCATATCGTTTATAATGCCATATATAAAAATTAAATTTCCTACCTCGGATGAAGCCATGCAACCTCACATCATGACGGAGTCACCATCATGTTTAACTGTAGGACGTAAATTTTTTGGATTCAAAGTAGTATAGTCTTTCTCCGTACAATACGACGGCCGTCTCTGCCAAAAATGTTGCGTTTTCTTCCATTACTAAATATAGCTTTCTTCCATAGGTTATTAGTCTTCAATTGATGAGTTTTTGCAAACTTCAAATGCTTTTTCTGAATTTGCAAGCTGATGAACGGTTTATCTCTAACAATGCGACTTTTATATCCAGCTTGTCTATGGCATTTCGCGCAGTTTCAGCACCTACACTGCTGCCTATCATTTGAAAAGTTTCTGAAACAAGTTGGATGAACCATATAGTCGCAGCAATCTAAAGGAAAGTGATAAAAATTTGGATTTAGATGGAAATTCCATTTTCCAGCAGGACAACGACCCCAAACAGAATGCAAGTAACGTCAAAATATGATGTCTTTTTCATTGTAAACAGCAGTTACACACAGCACCACAGTACCCCGCCATCAATACCATTGAATATTTGTGGACCACACTCGAAGCAGTGGTCCAAAAACACAAAATTAGAAACAAAACCCATTTAAAACAAGTGTTGCAAGAAGAATGGGGTAAAATATCTTCAGATACCACCAAAAATGGGTCGAATCGGTACCATGACGTTTAGGGGCCATTTTAAGAGCCAAAAGACATGCAACCTAATAGTGACACTTTGTTTCTATGCGTGATATTGCAAAAATTTCATTGGTGTATTCTCAATTTTTTGAGCCACTGTATATATATATATATATATATATATATATATATATATATATATATATATATATATATATATATATATATATATATATATATATATATATATATATATATATATATATATATATATATATATATATATATATAGATAGATAGATAGATAGATAGATAGATAGATAGATAGATAGATTAGATAGATGATTTCATTTGAATTGTGATAGTTCATTTTCAAAATACAAAAATTTAATCGACAGAAATGCTAGTAGAATTTTCTTTTCCCTATTCTATTTTATAAATGACCAACGTTTCTAAAATGAGAGGCATACATTTAAGAGCAAATAGCTTCCATGCAAAACACATTCGGCGTTGAAATATCAATTTCGAACATCAAACTTCATATCAGCAACTTTGAAAATATTTTTCAAATTCATAATCGCTTTAATTTCATTTGATTTTCTACTGTTTCTAGTATTTTATCGTTTGTTTCTCATGTTACTATGGCAACCATGTTTAGTAAAGCTTTTAATCTGTTTATCGTTTATAAAGCGCATATCCAATTATATTCCAATAAGAAAACGTGTCAAAGACTAAACGAGCGAAAATAATCATTAGAAAATATAAATATCTGTTAATGCCATTAACCTAATCACTATTTAACAAGCCATACACCATTTCGCATCTGAGGCTTTTGCTTTTAAATAATGAGATAGATATTATAGTGAATTTAATTTAATACTTAAATGATAAATAATTTGTAATGTCATTAATAAATTTAATGTAATCTTATCAGCAGCAAATTCACTTATTCGAATATTTCCTCGAACCATGTGTAAATATTTTCCTTTAACGTATTTGTTAACAATGCGTAACAATAGAATCTGTATTTTTCAGTTAGTTATTATCAAAATAAATACATATATTTGTAATAATTGTATTAACTACACATTTTCTGGAATTATTCTAAACTATTGTTTTAGTCCATATAAAAGTATAAGACTAGAGATAGCAAATAATATGATTTAATATTATAAACAATTAGTAATAAGCAAGGAAATAATAATAAGCTATATAATAAGAAATGAAATGACAACTTTCAGTGATCTAGAACTAAGACGGCAGCAATCAACTTGAAAATTAAGATGAATTTTGCATGCTTTTATTTTACATAACTTGTTTCATGTTCCTAAAAAGGGAATTTTTTTAAATCCATATTTTTCGATCTCCTGGTGCTCTAAAGTTATAATTAAACTTTAAAATTAATTAGTTTTATTTACTTTAAAGACATTAATTCACTACAATAGGTTTGCAGTTTAAGAATTTAACAATCAATTTTCTTTTTTTTTTTTTTCTTTCTTTCTTTTTTTTTTTTTTTTTTTTTTTTTGATTTAGTACAATTATCGCCATCTGGTGGTGAAATTTTTTGAAAATGGTAGCAAGATTCGTAACAATAATAACAAATCACAAAATCAATTCTTTTAAAAATTGAAAACCTTTTATAAAAATTTCAGCACGTTATCTGTGAATTAATATACAGAAAATGACTTGTTTAGGGCAAAACAAAAATCGTAAAAAATAAGAAGTGAAAGTTGGAAGGTAACAGAAATCATACTGCAATGAATATCAAAAGCAGGCATTCCTAATCATCCATTCAGATTATAATAAATTACGAATGTGATTAAGATTCGAATTTATATTTTATGATTTTTGCACGTTTTTATGATTTTTTACGCTGGCGAAAGAATTTTAATGAAAAAATAATTTCTTTATCATAATATATGAATTAAATCCTTTAAATATTAAAAAAATTATTTTTAAAATGTGGTATTTTATTTATAGTACAAAATTAAAGTTATTACTCAATGTATTAAATTTTTGATTAAGCCTTAAATACATGGTAATAAAATACATTTTTTTTTTCACTATTTTAAGCTTATGATGTTTACATATATAATGTGGGGATAAGAGCCTTTTTTTTAATGTTTTTTACTCATACTGTTTACATTCAAATTAGCATAATAATGTTTATAGACTGGCATTTTTTCTATGACGCATGAATATGAATTATGGGAAAATAGTTTAAGTTCACATTTTTGTATTTAGAATTACTAGATTTAGCGAATAAATTTTTTTAGATATGTAGGCACAGACAAAGAACGTGTTTTATTTAGATTTTCAATTTATTAAATTTTTTATCATTTATCTTTCATAATTAGGTACATATTATCGCGTAAAAGCCATTTTTACATCATAATAAAAATTAAGAGCGGTATCAATTTTGTCTTCGTACAATTTTTCTCCTTCATTTTCAAACAATGTAATTTAAATGCTACCCTTTAACAATGTGTTTTCTTCGCAAAATCATATTATACAAAATAACAAGAGGATGAATACTCGGTTTGAATATTTTAAGTTTTCGTTCGACAAAGCAACAATAAATATAAGCTAGTTTTTTTATAAATATATTGCTAATGAATTAACTAATTTCAAAAGATTGGATGTTTTTCAATATGAGAATGTTTTTAGGATAACATATTTTTCTAAAAACTGTGTGAAGTTAAAGTTAGGCATAGAATGCAATGTATGATGCAATCAAGCCAGGCAAAGAACATTCAAATAAAGCTTAAAACCTTATCATTCTACGATGTACCAAATCAGAGATTATCTTATACAAGGTGTTCTCTCTTACAGGATCTAATAATTAATTTCAAAATCGCAAGGGAAGGACATGTATTCCAATTGTAAAAATGCTTTAATTGTTGTGAAGAATTACATTTTATGTTATTTAATTCAATAAATGTGTGAAATCTAATTTTTCTCTATGGTTCCCCGGTCCTATCAGTTATATTTAGTGAAAAACTGTTGATAATTTAAAATGCACAATTAGAAAAAATCTCATCTTTTTATGACAATAACTGACCGAATTATAACTATTTAATCTAAATGGGAGAGGGCAATATGTGTTATAATTTTAAAAAACAATTTGGAAAAAAAATAGCACAGCAGTGCATAATTTCAATTCGCAGACGATCCTTTAAGATCACTCGAGAGACCAAATACGTCTAAAGTAGTGATTTTCAACTCCATCAATTTAGTCGCAGAAAAATAATTTTATTGCTTATTTGTTTGAAATGTTACGATGAAATGAATAATTTACTAAATATGAGTAATAAGACAGGGTTATATAATAAGTAGATTTTGTAACTTTTTGAGAAGTATATATATATATATATTCTCAAACAACATAAGATATGATTTATTTCCGTCATTTCAATCGTATAACCGAATGGAACGATGAATATTGTATATCTCTAATAATTTAGTAATTTGCTATTAGACCACAAGAATGGGCGTTCTTATGCACTTTCTTTTGTTTTATTTTCAAGATAATAGATTCAATCAAGTAATAATAATAATTCATGTAATTTTTTCTAAAGATAATATGTATATTCATGTGAAGAATGTCAAAAAAATTATATGATTTCTCTTAAATAATAGGACTCGGTATAGAGTGCAGAAATTTGAAAATGCATATTTGCATTAACATTATTGATATTAACATTAAAGATATTAACATTAAAGACTATAAATTTATATTTATTATCATCATTTATATTTAATATCATCATTTATATTTATTATCATTATATATATCAACATTAAAGACATTAAATTTTTAGTTTTTAACATTAAAAAACATTGAAATTATAATTGTTAACGTTCAAGACATTAACATTATAGATATTAACGTTAAAGACATTAACATTATAGATATTAACGTTAAAGACATTAACATTATAGATATTAACGTTAAAGACATTAACATTATAGATATTAACATTAAAGACTATAAATTTATATTTATTATCATCATTTATATTTATTATCATTATATATATCAACATTAAAGACATTAAATTTTTGGTTTTTAACATTAAAAAACATTGAAATTATAATTATTAACGTTCAAGACATTAACATTATAGATATTAACGTTAAAGGCATTAACATTATAGATATTAACGTTAAAGACATTAACATTATAGATATTAACATTAAAGACTATAAATTTATATTTATTATCATTATATATATCAACATTAAAGACATTAAATTTTTAGTTTTTAACATTAAAAAACATTGAAATTATAATTATTAACGTTCAAGACATTAACATTATAGATATTAACGTTAAAGACATTAACATTATATATATTAACATTAAAGACTATAAATTTATATTTATTATCATCATTTATATTTATTATCATTATATATATCAACATTAAAGACATTAAATTTTTAGTTTTTAACATTAAAAAACATTAAAATTATAATTATCAACGTTCAAGACATTAACATTATAGATATTAACATTAAAGACTATAAATTTATATTTATTATCATCATTTATATTTATTATCATTATATATATCAACATTAAAGACATTAAATTTTTGGTTTTTAACATTAAAAAACATTGAAATTATAATTATTAACGTTCAAGACATTAACATTATAGATATTAACGTTAAAGACATTAACATTATAGATATTAACATTAAAGACTATAAATTTATATTTATTATCATCATTTATATTTATTATCATTATATATATCAACATTAAAGACATTAAAATTTTAGTTTTTAACATTAAAAAACATTGAAATTGTAATTATTAACGTTAAAGACATCAACATTATAGATATGAACGTTAAAGACATTAACATTATAGATATTAACATTAAAGACATTAAATTTTTAGTTTTTAACATTAAAAAACATTGAAATTATAATTATTAACGTTAAAGACATCAACATTATAGATATGAACGTTAAAGACATTAACATTATAGATATTAACATTAAAGACTATAAATTTATATTTATTATCATCATTTATATTTATTATCATTATATATATCAACATTAAAGACATTAAATTTTTAGTTTTTAACATTAAAAAACATTGAAATTGTAATTATTAACGTTAAAGACATCAACATTATAGATATGAACGTTAAAGACATTAACATTATAGATATTAACATTAAAGACAATAAATTTATATTAATTAACATTAAAGACATTAAAGATTATGATATTAGCATTATAGTCACATTAGTCTATTAAAGGAGTTGTTGATGCAAAATTTAATTTTGACATTTCTGGCGTTATGTTGGCATATTAAATTTCACCTGATTAATTTCTTGCATTCTTGAATAATCACGCTCCCAAACACTCGAATGGACAGACAGACTACTCGTTCATGAATTTAGTCCAAATTGTGAAATATTTTCATAATTTTATTAATTAAATCTTATGCCAAATTTTATCCCTCCAGTTCCAGTTTTGTCACCATCTCAAAATCCTTTTATTTAGCGATTATCATAAAATTTTTTGTAAATTTCTTATACAATAAGATAAAAATGTATTGTTATTAATAACTTCCATTTCAAACGATGTATATCGGCTACTTCAATAATTTTTCGATAAGATATTCATTTGTTAAAGACATTCAGAGCAGCCAGAAAACGTGTGAGAGAAAATTCTCGGACATCCCGGATCACGGAATGCGTGCAAATGGCGAGTTTTCGAGGGACGTCGCCGTTTATCACTTCCTGATCATTGAGCTCTGTAATTAATGTAAGAAAATCCAGTGCGAGTCACGTGACATTTCTCGCGAGAAGATCGATCGTTTCGCATAGGAAGCGATTTGTGGTGAATGTGGGGAAATTGAACAATCACGCAGAATGTTTTTAATAAAAAGAATTAATAATACAAAGAAAAGAAGTGTCAATAAATAATGGGAGGGGGAGATCATTATGTCAAATCTTCAATTATGTTTTTAAATTTCAATAAAAATTCAGCTTCTGGAAGCTTATTTGTTACTATTATAAAATATAAAAAGAAATCTTACATTACCCAGTGGGGTATTTCTTCAAATTTCTCATACATTTACACATCACGATGTGTTCTATATTTAGTTTCTTAATATTGTAAAGAAAGCTGAGTGTCCATTTTGTACCTCCTACATTTGATTTCTGGGTATTAGAATTAGATAATTTACGATTCATGTTAAATGCGAGAATTCATTTATCTAACTTGTTAGGTTTTCGAGCTATCTTGGTCACACACACAGGTTAACTAGGGATTTAACAACAAATTTTGAAAAATAATCGTACGAGTAAAGACAATCTTGCAATGAATCTTGGATCAAAACATGATTGTTTATTCAAAAATAACATCAACGGGGAAAGTAGAAAAAAAACAATAGTCCATGACATAAAATGAAAATGATACAGAAACGCATATCTCCCAAGTTTCGAAATCGTTCTGGCATATCTGTTTGACAATGAAGTTCATTCCTGATTGTACTTCAGCTCATCTGTTTGCCCTCCGGCAAATTTTTTTCAAGGAGCAAATTCAAGGGAAGTGAGTTGACCATAGTTCCAAACATGATTATCTAGTCGTAAACGAAGGTCTCGACATGGGAAACTGCAAACAAACAACAGTGCATAGCATCAAGTGAAAATGATATAAAATGTACAATTATATCTCGTGTTTCTCAAATACGTTCAATCAGATCTTTTGGACAATATCCCCCTCGCCACACTGAGGGTGAAAACGTTATTCATGAGAGAACTTCAGATCACTTGTATGCTCCATTGAAACAGTTTCTTCTTGCTATATAGCCAAAGTGGTAGCTGATCTTACACATTAAAGCATGATTATTTGGTGAAAAATTGCATTGGCATCGAAGGACAACAAATTAAACAGTAATACATCACACCAAATAATAAAGAAATAACATTTTCTGAAGACATATACTTCTGGTTTTTTGTAACCATTCTGTCTAATCTATTGGATGATATTCTCCTCACCACATTGATATTAGGAATCAGATTTATTCAAAATAGGACCATGGTATTCTTATTTGCGTCAGGACAAAACTTCCTCCAAGCAGCATATCCAGGATGATAGAATGCTCTTGATTATTCAGTTAAAAACGACACTGGTATTGAGCGAATAGCTAAGCAAGCAACGGTATCTCGCATGAAATGAAAACGAGACAAAACGTACCGGACATATACATCTCGGTTTCAAGAATCTTCTCTATCAGATCTAATGAAAGATATTCTCCTCGTCACTTTGAGAACAATGAGGTTCATTCAAGATAACATCGTGGTATCGAGGAAAGAGCGAAGCAAATAGCAGCATGTCGCATCAAACGAAAACACGAAACCATGTGCCATACAAATATAATATGGTTTCTCAAACCCATTCTGTTAGATCTGCTGCTGATATTCCTGTCACTGCACTGAAGGAATCAAGTTATTCTCGACATTGAAGGAAATCTCTGTCGACGTTAAACGTGCAAGCTGGCCTACGATAAAATCACCAGCTTACATGCTTGACGTAGACAGCAGTTTCCCAAATCAACACTTCCAAGATCCTTTTTATTATTTAGTTAAAAACGACATTGGTATCGACGGAAGTGGCCAAGCAAACAACAGTATATCGCATGAAATGAAAACGAGACAACACGTACCGGACATATGCATCTCGGTTTCAAGAATCTTCTCTATCATATCTAATGGAAGATATTCTCTGCGCCGCATTGAGAACAATGTGGTTCATTCAAGATAACATCATGGTATCGAGGAAACAGCGAAGCAAATAGCAACATGTCGCATCAAACGAAAACACGTGCCAGACAAATATAATATGGTTTCTGAAAGCCATTCTGTTAGATCTCTTGCTGATATTCCTGTCTCTGCACTGAAGGAATTAAGTGATTATTCTCTATATTGAAGGAAATATCTGTCCCAGGTTAAGCAGGTATGCTGAGCTACGATAAAATCACCAGCGTACATGCTTGGCGTAGACAGCAGTTTCCCAAATCAACACTTCCAAGATCCTTTTTATTATTTAGTTAAAAACGACATTGGTATCGACGGAAGTAGCCAAGCAAACAACAGTATATCGCATGAAATGAAAACGAGACAACACGTACCGGACATATGCATCTCGGTTTCAAGAATCTTCTCTATCATATCTAATGGAAGATATTCTCTGCGCCGCATTGAGAACAATGTGGTTCATTCAAGATAACATCATGGTATCAAGAAAACAGCGAAGCAAATAGCAGCATGTCGCATCAAACGAAAACACGTGCCAGACAAATATAATATGGTTTCTGAAAGCCATTCTGTTAGATCTCTTGCTGATATTCCTGTATCTGCACTGAAGGAATTAAGTGATTATTCTCTATATTGAAGGAAATATCTGTCCCAGGTTAAGCAGGTATGCTGAGCTACGATAAAATCACCAGCGTACATGCTTGGCGTAGACAGCAGTTTCCCAAATCAACACTTCCAAGATCCTTTTTATTATTTAGTTAAAAACGACATTGGTATCGACGGAAGTAGCCAAGCAAACAACAGTATATCGCATGAAATGAAAACGAGACAACACGTACCGGACATATGCATCTCGGTTTCAAGAATCTTCTCTATCATATCTAATGGAAGATATTCTCTGCGCCGCATTGAGAACAATGTGGTTCATTCAAGATAACATCATGGTATCAAGAAAACAGCGAAGCAAATAGCAGCATGTCGCATCAAACGAAAACACGTGCCAGACAAATATAATATGGTTTCTGAAAGCCATTCTGTTAGATCTCTTGCTGATATTCCTGTATCTGCACTGAAGGAATTAAGTGATTATTCTCTATATTGAAGGAAATATCTGTCCCAGGTTAAGCAGGTATGCTGGGCTACGATAAAATCACCAGCGTACATGCTTGACGTAGACAGCAGTTTCCCAAATCAACACTTCCAAGATCCTTTTTATTATTTAGTTAAAAACGACATTGGTATCGACGGAAGTGGTCAAGCAAACAACAGTATATCGCATGAAATGAAAACTGAGACAACACGTACCGGACATATGCATCTCGGTTTCAAGAATCTTCTCTATCATATCTAATGGAAGATATTCTCTGCGCCGCATTGAGAACAATGTGGTTCATTCAAGATAACATCATGGTATCAAGGAAACAGCGAAGCAAATAGCATCATGTCGCATCAAACGAAAACATGTGCCAGACAAATATAATATGGTTTCTGAAAGCCATTCTGTTAGATCTCTTGCTGATATTCCTGTATCTGCACTGAAGGAATTAAGTGATTATTCTCTATATTGAAGGAAATATCTGTCCCAGGTTAAGCAGGTATGCTGGGCTACGATAAAATCACCAGCGTACATGCTTGACGTAGACAGCAGTTTCCCAAATCAACACTTCCAAGATCCTTTTTATTATTTAGTTAAAAACGACATTGGTATCGACGGAAGTGGTCAGGCAAACAACAGTATATCGCATGAAATGAAAACTGAGACAACACGTACCGGACATATGCATCTCGGTTTCAAGAATCTTCTCTGTCATATCTAATGGAAGATATTCTCTGCGCCGCATTGAGAACAATGTGGTTCATTCAAGATAACATCATGGTATCGAGGAAACAGCGAAGCAAATAGCAGCATGTCGCATCAAACGAAAACACGTGCCAGACAAATATAATATGGTTTCTGAAAGCCATTCTGTTAGATCTCTTGCTGATATTCCTGTCTCTGCACTGAAGGAATTAAGTAATTATTCTCTATATTGAAGGAAATTTCTGTCCATGTTAAGCATGTATGCTGGGCTACAATAAAATCACCAGTGTATCTGCTTTACGTAGACAGCAGTTTCCCAAATCAATACATCGAAGATGGTGGAATAACGTCATGGATTTGTGACCTACCTGTACATTTTCTCTTCCTGAATCCATTGAATTTCTTCTACGGCCACCTGCATTCTTTATTCTACCAATACCTATGAGCTGAGTGGAAGAACTTACTACCAGAATTTCTATCTCTTCAACACGATTTCTTGAAATTCAGATGCGCCATTCTTTCATTCGCCTGTATCAGTTGTTGAGTTGCATCCTTGGAAGCTACTGCGAGCAGCTAATGTGAAATCCTTGTATATGCGACTGTTTCTGTATTTAGTAATCTGATTAAATAAATATATTTCATCCAAGTTTCCATCGCAAAAGTTGTCTTAATATGTATACAATCCTATCTAGAAGTTTTCCGGTTAAGTTTCGCTATCCCGGTCATTTTTGAATATTAACATTGTTAACATATGCGCAGACATATACATTGACCAAAGATAGATTTAACTCGAAGTTCAGACTTTAAAAAAATCTGCAATTTTGGTGTAAAGGCAATGCTCAAAATTTCATCCATCCACTTCATTATATTTTTGAGTTGTCTTGTTCACAGAGTGACAGACAGACATAAATTCAAAGCTGCTTTCGTTCTCTTTTATTTTCAGAGATAGAGACTCAAAACGAAGAGATTTATCAAAATATCAAAAACTCGAATTTTCGGAAGATTACAATATTTTTCCCTTGTATATTTCATCTGTAAGAAATTAAATATTACCTAGTTTTTTTTATATTAAATAGTTCTAAATTATTTTATAAGAATGTAAAGATAGGCGCTGAAGATCAAGTAGAGTAAATTTTGAAATGAAAAGTGTCTGCCAAAATCATGCATATGAGCATGTAGAAAAGATATTTACAGCAAATAAGTAATTCAGAAAGTCAAAAGATACAAACGTTTTGATCATTTGACTATCTGCAATACTTGATTGCATGTCTGATAATAATTCGGGTTTTATTGAGGATCAAAATCCATGCATTACCACTGATGGTTTCTGTGGTGAAAGCTTATAAGCCAGTTAACAACTACATTTCACGAGCAATTGCGTTTGTGTTGTGGTCATGTTACTGAACTGCGAACCACAAGGTCCCGGGTTCTAACCTCGCTCATTCTTATCCGCCACAGTCCATATATGGTTAGTTAGAAACTAGATAAAGCAACTCTTTCACATACAGTTGACAAAATGTTTATTTATACACTTCAGTTTTGGAATATTATAGCAAAATAAAATAAGGTAACTAAGTTAAAATTGCAGAAATATATTCTAGTGAGGTAAAATAATAATAAAATATCAACAAAAAAACAATTACATAAACTTTAGTTGATTGATGAATAAAACTTTATAAAAACTATACAAAAAGAGTATTTGTACACTTACTTAGTGACAAATTTTAAACATAATTATAATTATTTTATAGAAATTTAATACTTTGTATGCATTCCATTGGCTTTTAAAATTGCTTCAAGACGTCTTGGCATTGATTCTATTAACTTTTTGGTGGTTTCTTGATCTATTTCTTCCCAAGCTTCCATGAGTGCTTCTTTCAAACTATTTTTACTTGTAATATTTTTATTTTTTTTCGGACTTGAGCATCCAATAGCATCCACAAATTTTCAATTGGATTTATATCCGAGGATTGTGGTGGAGTTTCAAGGCGTCTTGGCGCATTATAAAGCCACCATATTTTAGTAACTATCGCAGTGTGTTTTGGATCGTTATCTTGTTGGAATAAGAAAGTGTCACCGATACCCAATTTTCTAGCACTGTCTAATAAGTTATGCCGCAACGCATCAATGTAACCTAAAGCTGCCATTTTTGCGTCAATAAAGTGTAATTTTCCAACACCGCCATGAGCTACACAGCCCTAAACCATCACATTTCCACCACCATGTTTCAGGGTCTGAAGTACATTTTTACTATCAAGGGCTGTTTTATTTTTTCGTCAGATTTTTCGGATTCTAGAGGGTGAAAAAATTTCAAACTTACTCTCATCTGAAAAAATAACCTTTTTCCAGAAGTCCATCGGTTTGTCTTTATATTTTCATAGCAAATTCTACACGCTTCTTTCTATTTACTTCAGAGATTATTAGTATTTTTCTCGTTCTGCCTTTTAAATCAGCACATGTGACACATTTCTTATTGTTTGAGCGGTCACTCTAATGTTAGAAGATGCGAGAAGGTTATCTGCAATTTTCTGAATAGCTGCTTTAACAATACTTCGTTTATTTCTTGAAGTTAATTTACTCGGGCCACCTGACCAGCGTTCATTTTCAACGCGTCCAGTATTTTTATATTTTCTTACGATGTAACCAATAGTTGTAAAGGGTAACTTAACCATCTTTTGAATTTCGAGATAAGATTTTCCACTTTTATTAAGGTTAACAATATGAGTTCTCATGTTTAAAGAGACTTCTTTTGATTTCGTGGCCATTTCTCAACTTTTCTCTGCGAGTGACCTTCACTGTTAAAAAAGATAACATTCAATATTTAAAAAATACAAACTATTCAAAAAATTAACTGTAATGTGAAAAATTACATGAAATGATAGTAATACTTACCGGAGATATAGGTGTACAAATGTACTTTTTGCAAGAAATTTCCCAAATTTGTAAGATTTAGATTTTATTTTCAATTATTTCAAAATATTTTTTTCTTTTACTTAGAAATAAACAACAAACTCACGCTCACACGTCGCAATGAATAAAATAGCTGCTTATATGTTTCTAAAACTTTAAAAAAAAGTGGTGTACAAATAATCATTTTGCCTACTGTATATGCATCTTCCAGAGTTTCTTGACTCGTTTAATATTGAAATAGATGATAATGGTAGATGAAATGAATAACGAACATATTATTTTTTTAAAAGTTAATTGAAACAGTGATGGAATGTAATATCGGAGACTTTTTAAACAATAACACTCACACATAAGTTTTCTTGCCATAAAACAGCTAATTTATATATTTAAAATAATCAAGAAAACTAGAGATTCAACAACAGATCCGATTTTATTATATGAAAGCTCATAGGTCACATATTCGGAAAATATCATAATCTAAATCTGTTAATAGACATTTAGCAGACGATTCCTTTTCAGACATTTTATAACTGCTACTGTTTTTATTTTGTTAAAATATTATTAAAAAGTAAAAGCAAACGATTTTTTCTTTGATAAACATATTTTGTTAACATTATTTCGTTTATTTTTTGTATAATAGTTGATTATCAATGGTAAACCTTCTGGAATCTGGCAATGTTTGTAATATACGCTGTTATGTTGAAAGAATAAGCAAGCAGATGGAATTCTAAATTTCTTGGAGTATTATTTTAGTTGTAAGAATTTAAGATGCTCTACAAGCTATAGTTTGAAGCATAAGAAAACGGGTAGTTTTGTAGAAAGCATGCAAAATCATCAATGGTATATTGCCCTGCTCTCCCACATCAATCACTATTTTATCACTAAGATATCCCGAACCTCTTGTTTCTATTACATTCTTTATGGGAGGATCACGACAGAGTGCCCAATTAACAACCACGATTTTATTTCATTCATATGAAAGAAATCATGTTCAAAGATGCATTACTAGAAATCAATCATTCCTCACCGCCGAATATTTTCGAAAAAGACTCCCGTCTTCAATAACTAGACCGATTTCGCCGATTCAATTCGTAAATTAATTTTAGTGCTTTTGCAAGCATAGCTAACCAATATGAATGCTGTATGTCTGTTGTTCAAGTGAAATTTTATAAAATACTTTCTTGGTTGAGATGAAATTTAGTTCATCAAAGTTGATTGACATGGATGAATTAATACTATTGATATCATAAACAAAGAACTAGTAGCCGAAAGCAGCTAGTTTTATTTTATTTTAAATATTATTGTAATTGTAGTAATTTATTGGCGTTCCTTAATCCGATAATAACGAATTAAAGAACATTTTTTTTTGTATCAATCTTTAAAAAAGTGAGCATTTGAATCATTAAACATTTCTTATTCTTAAAATTTTGCTTTTTTTTCTACAAGAATTGTTCGCATTCAAAAAGGTATTCTCTTCGCTTACTGAAATACATTAGAAGCATTCTCAAAGATAATTTTCTGTCATTAATCCAAGTCTGGAAACAAAGATACTTATTAACATGCATGCGTTAATGGTCACAAGAACATAAATAATTCAAAGCTTGCCCACTTGCACTCAGCGTCGAGGCGATTCATTAAGGATGAAACGTCCGGACAGATCACAATCATTAAACCACGCAATACCGCTCACTACCGAGTGCTGATTATTATTAGTTTTGTGTGAACATTAACATAACAGACAATATTGATCGTATCAAAAATCCGAATGGGAAATTCCTCTAATTGGATATTTTTCTTTTGGGTGTTTGTTTCCAATATTTAAAAGATGTTTGCATTGTATTCTGGTAATTTTTGTTAAAAATATGGATAAAAAAAGCAGACAATAATCTTAAATTGAGGTTAATACATTTAAAATTATACTACTAACTTTTGAAAAATAATAATGCGAATTTTAAAAAATTGAGAATGTTTTGTTGGTTAGAACATCTCAATGTCAATAAGAAAGTATAGTCCAAAATTATTATGATGAGAAAAATGAAACATAAATTGTAAATTAATATAAAATTTAAAACCTGAATGAAAACGAAAATGATGTTTGTTTCCACCGCATAAAAGATGTTTCCATCGTGGTGGTAATTTTTATTAAAAATATGGATAAAAAAAGCAGTTAATAATCTCAAGATGAGATTAATAGACTTAAAATTATACTACTAATAAAAACTATAATAAGACTATACTAAGACTATAATATAAAACTATATATAAGACTATATTATAAAACTATACTAAGAATAATAATGCAAATTTTAAAGAATTTGGAGCGTTTTGTCTTTCTTGTATATTAGAACATCTCAATGTCAGTAATAACATATAGTTCAAAATTATTATGATAAGTGAAACAAAGCGTAAAATGTAAATTGATGTAAAATGCAAACGTAAATGTAAATGAAAATGTAAAATGATGTGGTTTCATATGTTTCGGATGTGTATAAAAATTAAATCAAAGTAACAGAAATTTTGTTTAACTTTTTGATTTTATAATGTACACTTTCTTCTAGTAATAAATTTCCAAACTATCATTCGCAAAAATAGTTTTTACTCCATAATAAAATTTAAAAAATCATCCATTCTATGACGCAGTTCAGTTGCAATACCTTATTCGCCGATTTTTGCAATATTCTTTAATTTATCATAATTATAATCAAACACTGCAAATATAACAAACAAAAGTTTAAAAAGAAAAAGAAAGCAATTGTAGCATTTATAAAGCGAAATCGTTTTCTGTTTCTCCATTCTTTAAGTTTATAAATTTGTTCACATACGAAATTAATTTGTCAAAATTTTAATACTGGCCTTGAATCATTTTAATCAAAATTCACAACAAACTTCAATAATTGCGTTAATTTTATTCAATAAGATTTTAATTATTACAAAATCCCTCATTTTGCAGCCAATTTTTCTATTATGGATGACAATGCACTTTTGTTGCATTATGAGTAATCTGATCAATATCTATTGACAAAGGGCGAAAAATCTCTTCAGTCGAAAAAGCGGAAATGTTATTTCCTAGCCTTTTAGACAAAGCTCAGACAGTGACAAAATAAAAAAAAAAGTTAAGAAAGAATGTATTTACAATTATGTAAAAACAAAATCGTATTTCTTTCTCTTTTTCGTGCTTATAAATATTTCCGCATATGAAATCAATTGCCAAAAAATCAAAAAAGGCCTTTAATCTTTTTAATAAAAATTTACTACAAACGTTTATAATTATTTTAATTTTATTTCGCGACAATAATTTAATTTTTATAAAAACCCTCGGCACTTCCAGACTGTATTTCTGCTAAGAATCATAACCCATACTTATTATATAATAAATAACCATATAATATTTATCATATAATAATAATCTGATTACGTCTATTGAAGAGAAAAAAAAAACATCTCTCCAAATATAATGAAAGTATGAAAGAAAACTCAAAAAAAATACTCTTTATTTTCAATAGCGAAAAATATCATTTCCTAATCTTTTTATCGAAGGCCAAAAAGCAACAAAACAAACGAAAATAAAAAAAAAGTAATATATATAAAAAAATAATAATAAACGTTTTAAAAGCCAAATCATGTTTTCCCTTTCCTTTTTACGATAAAAGTTTAAACAGGCATTATAATGGAACATCTAGACAACAACATTTTCACTCAGGTTTTGAATAGAAAACGATTTTATTAATAGATCGCTGGAAATTTATTCATTTTCAAGAACGATTTCGAATAAACGTGGTGTTTATACTCACGTGGATTTTTTAAATAGTCCAGAGATATATATTTTTTTTCGAATTCGATATTTCTCGAGTTTAAATTAAAATAAAACAAATAAAATGGTGAAAAGAATATAATAATATATGCAACGGTTTGTCCAGATTATATTGCATACCTTTTATATAAATTGACTTGCATTAATAGATTTTAAACGATTTTATTAATAGATTGATCAAAGTTTATTCATTTTCACGAAATATTTCTTATAAATGTGGCGTTTATGCTCTCAAGGATTTTTTTAAAAATAGCATAAGGATATTCTTTTCGAATCCGATATTTTTCGAGTTTAAATTAAAATAAACAAAATGGCGAAAAGAATATAATATATGCAACAGTTTGTTGAGATTATATTGTATACCTTTTATTTAAATTGCATTAGTAGATTTTAATAATAGATTGCTGGTAGTTTATTCAGTTTCATAAGAGTTCGAATATATGTGGCATTTATATACTCGTGGTTTTTTTTAAAAAAAAATAAAATAGGGATATTTTTTCGAATTCGATATTACTCAAGTTTAAATTAAAATTAAAAAAAACAAAATGGCGAAAAAATATAATAATATGTGCAACGATTTGTTGAGATTATATTGCATACCTTTTATTTAACTTGATTTGCATTAATAGATTTTGACGATTTTATATATCGATATTTACGATATTATAATATATCGCAGGAAGTTTGTTCAATGGTTAAACGTGGTATTTATACTCTCGTGGATTTTTTCAAATAACATTGGGATATTTTTTTCGAATCCAATATCTCTCGAGTTTAAATCAAAATAAAAAAAAAAATGGCGGAAATAATATATGTAATGATTTATTGAGCATACATTGCATACTTTTTATTTAACTTGATTTGCATAACACTTGTGATGATAGAATTTCATAATCCATTTTTCATTTCTTCATTTTTTATGTTAATATTTTGAAATTTCGTATACATGTGTAACTTCAATTACAAATCTCTAATTTAATATTTTAGAACTTATTTATTAGTCAATCGATTAATTTAATTCAACTATGATTCTACTTATGTGGCGCTGAATTTGACAAAAACTGATATGGAGATTTAATGAAATTTTGAGTGAAGAAATAGAAAATAGTTCAACTTAAAAAGATATTTTAACACAATGTTAAAAAGATTTTTAAAAAAATAGTTTTTAGTAAATATATCTGGAAACGTTTTTATCAACATTATTTCTACTTTCTCGTAAACAAAGTAAGCAAAGAGAAAGTATTTTAATCGTCAAAAATTTCTAACTCGATATTTTTATGAATCTTTACTTTCAGACCTCTTTTACAACAATACTTTTCATTACTTTAATTGTTGCGGTTATTATACGCATTGCTATGAGAGTAAGTACTATTACAGAAAAATTCATTGTTGGGGGTTACGATGAAAGGTGCAATAAATTCAATAACGTATAATGATGCTTTATTGTCAATGAAAACATAGCACACAGATAAAAAAAAAAAAACACTAACGAAGCGAACTATACGCATCATTTGCAAAACTCAACAAAATAAATAAACAAAAGAGCAGCAGGAAAGAGCGCTCAGAGATTATTTTTTGGAGATCAAAAACTTAAATGAAGGATTGCGCTCAACTACTACTTCGCTCCACTTCACTGACTGATTTCAGTTCAGTCTCTTGGGTATTCATAATCTTCGTGACAAGTCAATGAAGTTTCTAGAAGAATATCGTATCTTCGCTCCTAATCGATATATCGCCAAAATTTTAATAATTTCGCGTATTTTCATTTTAATCACCGAGGTTACCAAAATTTCAACCAGTTTATTGCCATGGCCGGGTTATTACCGTAATATTCCTTCAGCATCCGTTAGAACTATCTATAAAACTTACTTCTTTACTACGTAATTAATTACATAGGAAAGCAATCTTATAAATTCATAATATTAGTAATTCATCATATAAGTCATTCTTAACAATACTTTGCCATAAAGAGAAAATTTTACAAATAATATGAAACAGACGAATCAGGCTGCAAATATTTTTATACTGCGATATAACCGGATAAGAAGTTCGAAATTCTTTTAATTTTTATTTCTATATATATTTTTTATTTGTTCTTCCACATTTTATGTGGAACCATAGTGTTCGCACCGTAATTTTTAATTTATATCACTTTTGTATTAAACGGGTGTTACGCTCGAATATAACAATTTTGTTGTGATTTTACTGATTCATTTTTAGAAACCTTCATCATCTATAACTCATAATTATGAATATAAATACTGCACTTCACGTCTTTAAACGCAACAGTTTCCTCCTCTTTACTTAATTTATGACACTGTATTTGAACTTTAAAATAATTTGGTTATGATATCTTCAGTTTCTAGATCTCAGAATAATAGATTCGAGACTGAATCCCTTCCTCTGGCCATTGTAATCGAAATATTTGGGAAAATGATAAATTTTTTTATAAATTAGACCTTAATGTTCAGAAATGAACTACCTTTGACCTTAAAATGATAGGACACAATGTTTTGTCTTATTACTCCAAAACTGTGCTGAATTTGCGCAAAAATTCTTCACTATAAAGCGCAGCGTCAATAGAATCATTCCAAGGCTTCGCCGAAGAATCCTTTTTCCTTTCAAAATCGTAAAGATTCACACGTCCTTTTAAACGTTTCTTCGCTCCCAAATGAAGGAAAATCGTCCATTTGGAAGTCATCTCCTTTTAACTCTATTAGTATCGATTTTAATTCAGGAACGAGTGCCCGCCGGAAACCGAGACTCTGCTCAACTGTATTATAATTTTGTCAGACAATATCACGTCTCTCTAACGTCGGGGATATACATTTTGTTTCCAGTTTATTGAAGTAACTTTTAAAGATAAATGAAAAATTGTTCGTATTTTTATTTTTAAGGCATAAAAAAGAAAAGAACATTTGCATTTCTGATGAATATTTGCATAGTTTTATAGTTCGAGTTTAAAATTTCATAATGGAAATATATTCATGGGTGGTTGTTTGGTAATAATGTCAGAAAAATTACGTTACTTTGTATCAAAATGTTAAGGAGCTAGTCAAAAGAATGTTTTTGTAAAGCATTTAAATGCGAAATAAGTTTTGGCGTAAAGTTATTGAGTGCTTTGACATGACATGAAAAATTATTTTATATTTTATTGTCTTTTATATTCTGTTATATTTTACTAGATATGTTTTATTCTCTTCCTATCATAAAACGTTGCTGAATTCTTGAGAGAACGGCGGAGATGAAATAGAAATAGTTTCAAAAAAGATTATAATAATATACTTTTATAAGTGTGATTTAAGTATATTTTTTATTATTTTAAATATTTTACTCTTTATTATTCAATGAAACTAAACACCATACATATTATATTGTGGACATCATAAAAATTGAAGAAAAAACACCCCTATTTGTTAATTTTTTTTTTTGACGATTTTCCGTAAATTCCTTAGAAGGTAATATCTGATGAAAACTATACTTACACCATCTTAAAATTAACAAAAATTATTTGTTCAATAATTCCAGATAAATTGCTGATGCTGCTTTTTTTTAACACCCCCATTTCTTTAAAAATTTATTTTTAATTGCAATCATAACAAGGTGGACACAAATAAGCGTATTCAAAATTTTCACTGTGCGGCGAAGTAACACCTCTATTAATGAATGCCAAGTTTAACCACTTAATTGTTTTATTTTCTTTATTATCTAATAAGATAATACTTTCTATTTTGGGAATATTTTCTTATTTTGATTCAAATGGAAATCCATTGAACACTTGACTTATCTATGTATTCGAAGTAATTTTAATATTGAATTATAATCGTTATGAATGGTTATTTTTTGCTTACAACTATCAAATTTTGATAAATCGATCTACGTATGGCACTCGGACAAAAAAGTGAAGTGGTTAACAAAATGGTAATATTTAAAAGTATAAAGTATCGTATTTAGTATCTTCCCATCATGCAAATGATAGAACCTGTATGTGATGTATTTTAAGGATGACGTGGTAAAGTCAATTCATAGTACCAAAAATATCACCATTGTAATAATTACGCCACCTGATGAAAAGAAACAAAATTAGACTGCTGTGTATGGGTAAATTCAAGTCGACAATGTTCCATCGACATTTTTGGTGGTAATAGCATCCCACTATGATGATGATATCTCATCAAGTACTTCGCTTTGATCGATTGTAAATATGGTTTTTTTTAAATATTTTTGTCTAAGTGTCTTACCCGTATGTATTGTCTGTGTTAATCCAAAATATAAGAAAAATTTTCAATCCATGGAGATTCCTGGTATTCTTCTTTGATTCAGCAGAATACATCTTCCATTCTAAAGGTATTATATTTTTTATTCTGTAGAAAAGTTTAAAATCCATGGATCCACGGATGAAATGCGGTTTTCTAAACTCTGTAGAATCTTTAGGGAATTTAGAAATCAATGGATTCTACAAATTTCAGCAAGTCATTGAATCCATATGTAGAAGAATATATGTTGTCAAAGAAGATGTTGTGGATGTTCCTAATATTGTAATATTTCTAATATTGTTCTTAATATTTTGGTCTCTCATGTATAAATAAGCATGCGACATTGTTTTTTTCTTTATTATTGTTACAAAAATATAAGTAAATTCTTATTAAATTTGTTTTATTGAGCTTGCTGATTCTGAGCGTTATTTTTTTATATGTGACAATACTTCCTTTATATGTGTATAAAATGTATTATAAAAGTTTACCACGATAATATTTATAGCCTATTACTATTTGTAAATTGTATTTGTAATTCTTTTTTTTAAAATTCTTTTCTTATTTTGTTCTTATTATTTCTTATATTGTTCTTATCTTAAATTTTGTTTTATATTATTAATAGATATTGTTGACTCTATGTTGCTTTTAGGTCCATTTTTTTTTCTTTTTACTTTAGAATGCTACTTTGGCATCAGTCTCTTGGTGATTTTTTTTTTTACTACTTGTTCCGAACATTTCAGAAACAGTTATTTCCTAAAAACTTGGAAGAATAAATTTGTACTTATTTCTTACATGCCAAATTTGATCTCTAACTATCACAATTTGCTACCTCGAGAATTTTGAGTGATTTTTGAACATGAATGTCATTCCATATATGATTCGTATATTTTGTTATAAGAGTCATATTTTACAATTTACAAATAGTAATAGCCTATAAATATTATCGTGGTAAAATTTTATAATACATTTCATTCAACTAAAGTTGTCATACTTTCTAGACTTCAAATTGACATGATGACTAGGATAACGTGCAAAAAGACTTCACAAAATCCAAAAGCTATGTAAATATATATATATAAAGAAAAAAAATGAATTTTAATCCGAAACTTGTATCATGATTAACATTTAAATTTAATTCCACTCTTTTTGCTTGTTTTGGTTTTATTGCTTCAGTTGTGGCATTTTTTTGCTTAAAGATTTTTATATTATGCAATTTACTAAAAGAATGCCAGACGAAAAACATTAGCATTAGTGGAATTAAAGTCATTACTTTTTTTCATCGTCTGCGATTTTAAAATACTTCTTCGCTGTCGCTTCTAAATCAAATCTACGAATTTGTAAAATTATATCAAAGTACTACAAAAAGCATTCAAAATACAAGACACTTCTTTTAAATTTCAAACAGAACTAAACAAATAAGTTTTGGAAATTATATATTCCTGTAATTTACTAATTTTTTGATATAAAGATTATAATGCAAATTCTAATTCTATAATGAAAAAGACTACAGAGCGTTTCAATAGTGAATTAAAATGTAAAAATATATTGCATTAGTTGTTGTATAATAATTTCTTTTAAAAATGTATTGACAGTTTTTAAAAATTACCTGGAAATAAAATTAGTGTTAATTAAAAACTATTTTTTATTATTATTGATGATGAAAGAATATCTTTGCGTATTTTAAATCTATGAGGAAATTTTATTTTTAGATTTTACTTCATTTTTAGCTAATTGATATAACTAACATTGTTCAGGGTGCAATTATTTTCTTGTTTATACTAATAAAAATTCTCTATTTAATTACTCAAACAAAAAATTTTACAAAACTTTCATTAAAAAATTTCTTACATTTTATTGTTTGTGAACAAAATCTGAAGTTTTCATAATGCAGCAAATATTTATTGCAAAGGCTAAAGCTATCGCAAATCAAATCAGCTTCTGAAATTTACCTGGCAAAACACAGTATGAGATAAAATAAAAATATAGTTAATAATAAAATTCGACTGAATCTCAATATATTTAGGTAACAAAAGGATTTTAAATATGTATCAATATAATATTTTAAAGCATAATTTTTTTTATGATTCCTCTTTGAAGTTTAAATTTATTTTTATTCTCCTATCGTCTGCAACCTCATTATTAATTAAATTTGACGCATCAATGTTACAGTGGTGTAAGTCAAATTTTCTTTATTTCCCAGATATTAAAATATAATATAAGACACCGATTGTTTTATCAGGAACAAAAGTGTTGCAATTTTATCATTTTATGAATCTCACGGGTTTAATTTTCCAATAAGATAGAATTGATTTTAGGAATTAATTACAATGTTAAACTAAATGTCATGTGGAAACATTACTTACACCATTATAACTTTAATTCCTTCAAAAGAGAAAATCTATTGCACTAAAGTATATTAAAATTTCGCATCTTCACGAAAAATTACAGACTGTTCCAAACGGCTTTTAAAAACCTTAGAAAGACTATTTTTTTTTCATCACTTATTAATAAAAAAATGTTACGAAATATAATTTAAGATTGTCACTGGCAATTTAAATACATGTTTTCAGCATAAAGAATATCAAAATAGACGTTTTAAATAATGTATTTAAATCTCTATCGACCGTCAAGTAACTAGTCAAGTTCTGAAAGAATTTTTTTAGTAACGAATGAATCTCAAAAAAGTTTCAAAATTATAAATATATTTTTCAATATCATTCAGATGAAGAAATCTTATTTTATGCATTTCCTTCTTTATCACACTTCGGCTATTTTAAATTTCGCTAACTAAATAGTACATCTTAAATCTCGCCTTGTTATTTACTTGAAGTATGAAGTTATAGTTTTTATTAATAAATTAACTATTTAATTATTGTGGAACCTTCATTATTACCTTTCTTATACTTTATAGTATTTTTCAGCAAAATTTGGCAAAATATATTCTTTAGATTTCTTTTGAGTACAAAAAATTTTCTGTTTTGTTTAAAATCCAAATAAAGTTTTGCAAACCATTTTCTTTGTTAGCGTCTAAAAACTAAGAAGTAACTATACGTTAGATTTGATAATGGCTTTCTCTACATTTGAAGCAATTTTTGCCACTTTATGCATAATGCAAAACAGATAGTAATCCAGCCTATAAATACCATTATTTGAAAAGCGTAATCGGCCGATATTCAAAACAAAACGGTCAGCTTTAAGATTAATAAATATATATATATATATATATATATATATATATATATATAATGTTTACTTTTTTTGTTTATGTATAGAAGCATAATGTTCACTGTCATCAAAAACTTGCAGTACTGAAAGATATAAAAACTTCTCATCAAACAAAGAACAGAAAATAATGTTCCTCTGAACTGTTCCATTAACTTAACGCATCTGTCAACAGAAACATAAAACTCACGGTTGTTAGAAGAATTAATTTGTGTTAAATCTCTGATCATATAATGTTCGCATTAATGTTACAGAACGAATAAAGTCAAAAGAACAGCAAACGATTAATTCATTTTTAATCAATGTTCGTATCTTCTGGTTTAATCTGGAATTCTTTGTTGAATATCGTGAAAATTCCTAGATTCTTAAGCTAGAGAATTCTTCTGTTCTTTAAAGGTTTCCGATCTGTAATCTGCTTTGAATGAATAGATGTTGCAATATGCAAAGAATTTTGTTAATCAAGTGGTTTAGTTTATATTAGTATACCAAATATTTGTCCAGTTAGTAATACATTTCCTCGGAATCTTAGATAAAATTATCTTTAAACAAGTGTGTAACCGTACATTTACCCTACATTGTGCACGCACAACAGCATCTGTATTACTTAAATTTTGACTGTTTTCGAAAGAAATTCTGAAAAACATTATGATTTATTAATGAAATAATTTATTTTTTACTTATTTTCGACATATAGTGTTAAGTTTCATGATAAAGAATTTTTAATAAAAAATATATATAATTTTTAATTAAGTAGATTTAAGCATAAAATTTAAATAAAAATTATTTTTTAAATTATTTTTTTTGAATTTTTTTAGTATGTTAATTTACACAATTTCGCTGTAAAATTGATCATCGAAAGCTTGTTTTACAATGAAAAACATGAACGTTTCCGCAGACTCAAAAGAAAATAGCTCTCAAACAGTTTGGCCTCTTAAAGTTCTTGAGAAAATCGTATGCTAATTTTGGATCTCTTTCCTTAGCTAATAAAGTCCAAATTTGTTGTATATCTACAATTTTGATAGTAAGACAACATACTGAATTTCATTTATCTTATGTTTTTGATTTATCATATTCACTTTCATTCAAAATAAAAAAGGGAAAAAGATTTGTTTCGTTGTATATTTATTCCTTTGATGGATTTGTTCGAAAATATTATACAATTCAATAATTTTTGTGTAAAGATCACTTACTAAATTTCTGCGTCTAGTTCCTTCTAGTTTTGTATTATCATATTCACAGAATAATTCCAGAAAAAAGTGAATTATTAGGATTTTTTCGGGTTTAATAAGATCTCAAACATGACTGCTCATTAAAATTTTCGATAAATGCAATATTTTGCATACTTTGTTCCAAAAAAATATAGATATCCTGCCACGATGAAATTTTCTCTTGAATGAATGTATAGTTTCTAAGTCATATAGAAGCGGAAATATAACGGCAGCAGTGCAGACGATTTTTTGTCTTTATGAAATATTTAATGATTTAAAAGTGAATCATTCTATTTATTATTTTCATAAATATTTCTTAGCATATTTTGCTTTAAATAAACATCAGAGCAAAATATAATTCAGCGCAGACAATTATTTTTCTTATGGATTACTGAATATTTATAATTTAAAAGGCATTTTAAGTATTTCCTTGTGTATTCCTTAAATATTTTATTCTGAATAAACATTTAAAGCCAAAATCTTATCAGTGCAAACATTTTTTTCTTATGAAATATTGAATAATATTAACTCAAAAAATCATTTAATGAGTTCTTTTAAATGTTTCTGAACATTCTTTTGTTTTTAACAACAGATAGTAAAAATGCAACGAACGTATTATTTATTACATTTACATGTATAAATCAAAGAAATGAAAGGAAATTTCATTCCTTTGATAGTATCTATCATATAAATTCCTAACATACAACAACTTGAATTTCTAGTTAGCTGCAGTATATTGAGACGAAAATATTCGTATATGAAAAAGAAGTTTTCACAAAATAAAACAAGAACTTCGTGTTCTATTGCAGAATAAATTTTGAAATATAAAATGCATAACTATGCATTTTATAAATGCTAATATTCCTTGTTTTGAGAATATAGTATTCACGCGTACTTTGTTTATAAATTTCAAGGCCAGACACAACAGCCAATAAATTAATTCTTGAACTGTGACTCTTACAATTAATGAATTCGCGTCGTTAAATTGTAATATCGTGAATTCTAAACAATAGCAACTCGTGACGAATTTCATGAATGACTTCAAATTTTATTATAGGCATAAATTTGAAAGTTTTCATGTAAACAAAATAATCATTTATAGCATTTTCACAATTAAGGAAGTGTTTGTATTGGCTTATATGTAAAATTAATTAATATTAATTTAAAGATTAAAAATTTGGCGATGGCAATCTTGTATCAAATTTGTTCCCTAGTGTTAATAATTCAAAGTTGTTAATAGTATTTGTTGTATTTATCTTTTCGATCCATACAAATATAAATAACAAAATCAACATTTATTTGGTGAAGAATGTTTCAAAAAGGATTTATTTCATAAATATTTTTGCAAAAAAATCAGTTATGGATACAAAGATAATTAATAAGTGTCAGATTAATTGCCATACTTATATAATAGAATTATCTGTAATTAATTAAAAATTTGTCGAAATTTTCACGTTTTTCTGTGAAACCTTGGAAAGTACTGCTGGTTTGAAATGAATCTACATCATTAAAAAAATAAATATGTGATATTATATAAAATTTTCTATTTTTTATTAACATTTAAAAAATATTTTTAGAGTATGTTTTACAAGAATATATTTTATTGTTGAAATTGAAATCAAATCGTTTTGATTATTAATGCAAAAATTTCAGCCTCGCTTTTTTTCCATTATTGACCTCAGAAGCAGAATATTCGGAGCGTTTTATCGCATGTTGAATAGATTTTAATATACAGCCTATTTTTAATAAAATTTCATAATTTTTTATGTACTTGCAGTTAAGTTTAAAATTCAGAATCAAGCAATAGTGAAGGATTTTTGAAGTGCACCTACTTTTAAATATCACTGCTCTTTTTTCACGATATAATTGAATGCATAAAGTTACAAACAAAAAGTTTGGAAAATACTTAGCATACTGAATAGTGCTGTATAAGGCTTTTAAAATAAAATGGCATCAAAATTTGATATTTAAAGCGATTTTTCGACTAAAAAAGACCTTTAAGAATAGTACACAAAATATTGATTAAATCTTTTAGGCAAACCTGGCAAACCAACTAGTCGTCAAAGGCTGCTAACTAATCTGATTAATTGTCGTTTTTCTAGTGTAACGTTGAGTTTCAATTTATTGTTGCATTTTTATCCGGAATTACTTCATTCCAAGTATCTTCAACACTTACAATTGTTTCTGATAAAATTCAATTTTATATGAAAAAATTTATCAGTTTCGAAAACAAAACATTTCATTTATTCCAGAAATATACGCCAAAAATGTATATGTACCCGTATATTTTGTAATGAAAATCATTGTGAAATAGTGCGTTGCTTACTGTATCGTTCCATTATTCCCAATTTTTATCCTTATAATTTTCATAATATTTACTTGATTTCATTGCTTCGCAACAGACGTGCAAACGATTTTTTTTAACTTTATCGCAAACTTATTTTCCTTTTATTAAAAGAGATGCGAAAGCGATAGGTCACAGAACATTTCAGTTATTTTAATCAAGAAAAATTTTCTCCGGTTTTATCTTACTTTTCTATCTTATAGATAAATTGCAAAATTTTCTTGTGATGTGGAATTCGACATTAAAAAGAAAAAATGAAAAAGATTAACTTTCGGTCTTTTGCAATATCTTTCTGTTATCTATTCTGATGAAAATACTTGTGACCTACTAATTTAAAATTTAAATCTCTTTTGCCTTCAGATAACACGATTGCTGATAATTTGTTATCGGAGCACACCGATGTTCACAAGCAAGTAAAAGACTCCAACAACTGCTACAACTATAATAGTTGTGGAAATTAATACGCTAATTAATATAACTATTCAATCGATAAGTACGACAATTATTATAAAATATACTGATTTACATAAAGGCAATATTAAAATAATTACAATAAACAATATTGTAATTTATACGTTTATGAAAATGATAGTTCTTTATAAAGTTTGAACTCTTTTGCATTTAAATTATTATATTAATTAATAGAGCTAATTCATGTGACATCATAATCACATGACAAACTTGCTTGCGCATGCCATGAACATAATACGAGATGTTCTTTGCCCATTGTACACCCTAAGACATGCTAACCTTGCTTACTTTATATCATACTTTTTGAGCATAATACAAATATTACTTTTTATTTTTATTATTAATGTGGATTCGGAAAAAATAGAAAAGATTGTTGCCAGTAAGTACTTTTCAGGGCTTCTTTTAACCCTTTCTAGGGCCGTGGGAAGGATGCTTCCCACCAAATTTATCAATATTTGTATGAAATTATGTAAGTTGACATAAGTTCTGACAATTTTTTTTAGTAAGTCAGAAACTTAGGTGCTTTAATTCTTTATCTCAGACAAAATCATGTGTCTTGATTTGTTACTTAATTATTAATTAACCAAATTAATTAATTAATCAAATTAAATTTATCTAATAAGCTAAATGAATCCCTTTTCTTATTCTAATTTCAAGCCTAAATATATTTTAACATAATATGACTAGTAAAAAATGGCCCTTTAAAGGGTTAACAAACTGAGTAGTGTGTGTATGGTGTAACATAGTTTTGCAAATGAATGACCAAAAAGAAGAACATTTGGGAATTTAATTTTTTTTTTTTTTTCACGGGAGGACATAATTTGAACAAGGGGACCAAAGGTGGAACGCGTCCGTTCTCTCCATAACACAAGAGCGAAAATGTGAGAAGATTTACCCTTGCTGTTTTACTAAGAGATTCTTAAAGGGATTTCTTTGACACATGTCGATTTAGGAACGGAGATCTTTGAAAGGTCAGCCAAAGTCATTAGGAATTTTTATCCATTCGCTTGCAATATGAAAATTGAAATGATCATCAGCGTTTTAAAGCGCCTGTTACAAAAAATTAAATAAAAATATAGGATTTGAACTGAAAAAATAAAAGAATATTTTAGAATAAAGTTAAATGGGCTAATTTTAGAGATTTAAAAAAATAGGAATTTAATTAGGATTTTAATTAAGCTAAAAGATATCATTAGATATATATGGAATGTGAAATTTGAGCAGAAGTTCTTAATCATGCATGAAACTGCATATTGTGTTTCTTTAGATAGAATGAATTTTCGAAGGCACTGGAAAAAATTTTACGAAACATTTTCAATGAATTAGAATACAAAATATTTATAACAGGCCTCACTATATATCTTCATGAGGTGATGAATTAAATTGAAAAGTCATTGTTGTCAGCAAATCTTTTTCAGGATTTCATTTAACAATCTAAAGTATCATATATGTGGAATATGAAAAGTCGGGAAAAAAAAAAGATTTTAAACCTACAGGAAATTGCAAATTTGGCTCATTTATGTGGAATGATTTTGCAATGACACGCACATTGGAAAACATTTGACATTTTCAATTAACCCTTTCTGGGACCGTGGGAAGTATGCTTCCCACCAAATTTATCAATCTTTGTATGAGTTTATGTAGGTTGGCATAAGTTCTGACAAATTTTTTTTTAGAAAGACAGAAACTTAGATGCTTCAGTTCTTTATCTCACACAAAATGACGTGTCTTGATTTGTTACTTAATTATTAATCAACCAAATTAATTAATTAATCAACTTAAATTTATCTAATAAGCTAAATGAATCCCTTTTCTTATTCTAATTTCAGGCCTAAAAATATTTTAACATAATATGACTAGAAAAAAATGGCCCTTTAAGTAGTTAAAAGGCCCTTTAAAGGGTTAAAGTTAACAATCTATAAAACAAGAAAATTTCACACATTCATCTATGTGTGAAATTTCTGATAGATGAATAAAAATGAAGCGTAACTGACAGGCAATTTCATAAAACATTAAAAACTAAAAAGCATTTAAAAAGTCAAAGCATAATTTTTATAAAAAGAAATGCTTCAGAAATTCAAATTTGGCCCATCAAAAATAATGTTTAATCACCCACAAATATTTCCCATGATCCTTCTTGGAGCTCATTATTATATTGTATTCTAAGTGAGTTTCGTTTATTTTCGTGTACATATGTTATTTTGTCTTGCGAAATGTGTAACTTAGAAAATAATTCAATAACTGCTCCTGAAACTCGTCCATTATTTTCATTTACCTCATAATCATAATGCAGTTATAGAGTCCCTCTACTCAACGATGTTTAAAAATCAATTTAATATCGAAAATGCTTATCATCTGCAGATTTAACAATTGCATTTTTAACTTTCAAACGGATGTGTCTTCGAGACCAACATGAAAAGTCACACATATTTTCTAGATCGAAATAATAAAATACTAATTTTAAGAGAATAATTATTAAAATTAGGTTGTAATTGTGTAAAGGTCAATTAATATAATTATCTTAATTTTTATTTAAAATTTCATACAATGTCATCATAAAACACCTAAAAAGTAAATAATGACCTAAGAAGTAAGTAACTGAGAGGCGTGAAAATAAAATAAATGAAATTTCCTATATTTCAATCGAGATATTTACATTTGC
This sequence comes from Argiope bruennichi, assembly GCF_947563725.1. Classification (NCBI taxonomy): domain Eukaryota; kingdom Metazoa; phylum Arthropoda; class Arachnida; order Araneae; family Araneidae; genus Argiope; species Argiope bruennichi. The sequence continues at coordinate 118,949,368 of NC_079151.1, read as the reverse complement.
AATGAAAAATTGTAGAAACAATAAGTAAATTTAAAAAAATTGAAAATTAGATATTAAAAGGAAGAAATCAGTTTCATTTTCAGCCCTTTGTATTGTTGCAATCCATACAAATATGCTTAGAATGCACAAAACATATATATTTCTGGCAAATCTTACAATTAAATCTTATTATTCTAGTGTATATTTGTCAATTTTGCAGATTTGCTTCTTTTTAAATCTCTTTCATTCGCTTCTTCGACGACTAATTTTACTTTCCTTTTCAAACCTTTTCATTTTAGCTCACTTTGTAAAGCAGCAGGCTCTTCTGTCAACGCATTCTTTTAAAAGTCGTTTTGCAGCTGTCGTAAATTTTTACTTTATCGTTTGCAGAATAGATAATGCAGGTGCTGATTGCAGCTGCATTTTTTTAAAAACAATAAACCTTTCTAAAATAACAGAAAAGAAGCTATAGCAAAAACTTACGCCAACGATGGTGCGTATCTTGGAAATACAAAGAAGAAATTCTTATATTTCTATTGTGACTTCGAAATCCGAATATTGACAATAATTCGTCAAAAGTAGCCAAATAAACAAAGTCATGTTTTCCGCAGTGCTCTATGGAAAAAGATATAAAATGAAATCCTTTTTCTAATGTATGTCTCAAACATGCAAGCTAGCTGAAAGGTTAATATGAAATCTGCACAGGGAATTTTTTTTATTTGGTATATATGTATATTATATATATAACAGGAATATTTATTGTATATTCATAGCTGCTGTTATTTTTATATAATCTGTGTCACTGTTATGTAGAAACGAATGGTAGAAATTATTTGATTCCTCATTTTATGTTACTAATGCTTAAACCCATATTAGCTGAGATTTTTTACTTACATACTTTTATCTATCATCTTAGTCTGATAAAGAATTTATAATAAAATTTGGCGATAATAGTAATTTAACAATCAAGTTACTCATCTCTGAACAAATAACTAATTCAAAATTACTTAGAAGTTCTTTTAATAGTTTAAACACTGAAACCTTTTAAAATAATGATATTGAAATTTAATTACATAAAAATTTTAATTATTAGAAATTGTATATTGTATAAAATTTAAAGTATTTAGTTTTTTCTAAATTTATTGTCTTTAGAATAATTATTTATTGTTTATAATTAAATTTATTTCTGTATTTAAAGAATTATTTTTTTTAAGTTGTTTAGTATTTCAATAACATACTTGCGTCTTTTAAAGCATTTTTCCAATTGTAGTATATATTTATTTCTAACGTCTTAGAAATTAACTAACAAAAATAAAGCCACCTATTAGATTTGCCATTCCGTATATAATTGTGTTCGTTTGTTCTTTCTTTCTTTTTTTTTTTTTTTTTTTTTTTTTGTTCTTATAAAATTCTGAAATAAGAAAAAGCCAGTCTATTAAAACTTTAAAACTCAGAGATATATATTTGAGAAAAATACTGAATGAAAAACAAAGATCTGTCGCTTCGTACTTCTTACGATGTAAAAAAAGAGATCAATTATATTTGTCGAAGTTCTTCAACAGACACTGCAGATGACAACTTGAAACTAATAGACTTGAAATTGTCTTTTTTTTATTTCGCTAGTTTCTTTCGGGTTTTTATTTACTATTAAACTAATTCCGCCTTAGAAGGATTTTTTTAACTTTTAATAAAATGGAAATACATTTTTAAAACATATATTTTTTTAAGTGAAAGTCATAAGGAATTTATAAATTTAAAATTCTTTTCGAAAACTTGTTTTACAAACATATGGGTTATTTAATTCGAAATATTTCTGGATTTGAAAGTATTTGTAGCAGCGTGACATAGTTTATTTTTCTGTTTTTGCCAATATAGAGGATATTTTTTTCTTAGATGGTTTCAAATTACAAAATAATACTTTCGTAATTTTGAAAACCGAATTTATATATTTTATATATTCTGAACTGATTATATATATATGTGTGTGTGTGTGTGTGTGTGTGTGTGTGTGTGTCTGTGTCTGTGTCTGTGTGTGTGTGTGTGTGTGTGTGTGTGTGTGTGTGTCAACCGAAATCTCTCTTTTTTTATTTAATTATTTCTGACACACACTTAAAAAAATTGCTGACTCCGTTGTTTCCCACGCCGTGAGAGAAGTGACAAAAATCCTTACGTATCTTTTTCAAAAGTACCTAAGATTCCCTTTCCTAAATCGATATGTGCCAAAGAAATCGCTATCAGAATTTCATAATAAACTCACCAAAACGAAAAATTCTGTCACTTTCGCTCTTGTTCGCTCTAGCGAACGTACGTATCATGACTTTGTTACTATGTAAAAATTATACATTCCGGGGTAAAATAAATTGTTCATTCCAAAAGTTTCTTCCTTTCAACCACGTAACTGCCAAAATCATACAAATAATATTTTGAAAGATAGGGAGTCAATATTCGGGGTACACAATTTGATCGCAAAAGATGGCTAATATTTTTTTATAAAATTTAAATTATACTTTATTTAATTATGTATAATTTAAATTATACAAATTTAATGTTTTCGTTCAGTAAAAGGTTTGACTTTTGCTGGTTTTCATTCAGATATATAAAGAATTTCTTCGAGAATACATACGTAATTCTAAAATACTGGCAAATATTGACAAAATTAATTTTTAATTTTAATCATCTTCTTCAAGTTGTCCAAAAATACCATGTAAGCTAAGTTATGTTCTGAATAATTCCAGTTAAGCATATTAAAAGTGGAGGGAGACCATTTCAGATAAAAAAATTTCGATTAAATCATGAGCGTTTATTATTGTTTTGTTTATAACCACAGTTCTAAGGGTTTTTAAAATTAAATGAATTAAAAAGTGTCTTTGTAAGCTACATTTTGATTTTTATTAAAGTCAATTTTATAGTAATTTAATTATTATAGAATTTTATTTTTAAAAGAAAACATTATTACTATGTTTTGCAATATTTTTTTTTTTTTTTTTGGCTATGCGATTTCAGAGATATATCGGATAACCTGAGTTCGGTTAATCAAAATTTTACTGTCATGTCATTTTTTTTAAATAGCATAAATCGGAAATGCACAGGAGGGGATGTTCGTTATAAGGGACCTTTGTCAAGATATACTATATAAGATATGGAACGCAGAAATGTGGAATTTCAAATTCAGTAACGTAACAGTGCATTGCATGTAATATAACAATACGAACAAACAACCAATTGCCAGTGCGTTATTGGCTGGTTATCAAAAACTGGTTACAGCAAATACCAATTACCAAAGTAAATATCGACGAACTAAATGTCTATCGCTTCAGATGGACAAGTCCATTAAACACCTCTATCATCTTTATTTCTATTTTTTACAATTAAATACATTAGAATTTTAAAAAGTACGGAACTATTTTGAATATTGTAAAATTCGGAATTGAGATTGAACAATGCTTAAAAGAAAATACTCGTTCACAATAGTAGAATTCTGGAAAAACACTAATTGAAAAATTTAAAAGCAGGTAATTACAATTTATATCAAGAACAATTATTGATTTGATTTATTTTATACTTTTTATCAAAGAGAAATTAATTATTTAATTAATCGCTTCAAAACGTTCATAAAAATCGTTTTTAAACATAAAAAATAGGAAGTAATTACGAAAATATTAATAACTTACAATAAAAATTAGCTATATGCAGTTTTTAAAAATCGTCTGCTTCGATTAATATTCTCATTTTAATTACAAAAATTTTTCAGATGATAAAAGGATTTTTCGTATTATATTATTTTATACAAAAGCTGCTTTTTTTATATTAAAAATTCTGAAGATGAGAGCATTTAAATCCCAATCTGTTGTGGATATGTAATCTAGAATTAATTAAATTTCACTGTCGATGTTATAAATATGGTGAAATAAAAGACGGCGATGTTAAACAAATTCGCAGTTGTTGGTTACAGAGAAATATACTGATATATTTCTTCTTATTTTAAACTATGTGCATAAAGACATGATCTCGTCTGAGATGCAAAATGTATTTATTTGTGGATTATTTTATAACTCATAACTTTTTACAGTTTTAATTAGTTGTTTAAATTCTGGCTTATACAATTGCGCCAAAAAAAGGATAAAATTAATCACAAGCAAAATAATTCCTTGCTATAACTTTTATAGGGTATATTTTCAAACTTAATTTTTGTCATAGGAATTTTTACTAAAAAATTAGTAGAATAGAAATAATCAGCAACAAATTTACCAGGTAAAATTTATGAAACATCTGAAAATAAAAATAAAAATTGATATAATCTATTCCGTTTCTGGAAAATACATAGAATGAAAGTTGAAAATCACTAATTGATGATTTCTTCATAAAAATCAACTTAGGAAAACAAATTATGGTATTATGCTTCAAAAAAAGAATTCTGATGAATTAAATTACAGGAAAAAAATATATTTTCCAGTATAGCTTATGCATTGTATAAATATAATAAACTAAATGATATGCTGTATAGACAGGTGGTTATTCTATTAGCAGTGCCTTAGATCTGATTGTCACAGGTTAATTAAAGAAAGTTTTATTGGAAAATCTGTGCACATTGGCAGAATGCTTAAATAATTTTCTATTCTTTTAGTAAAAAATCTTTATTTACAATACATTTTAGATATAAATACATAATAATAGAAGTTTTGTTTTACTTACACTGGATCTTCACTATCTATAATATTCAGATACATTCAAATCAAAACTATTCGCTAAAATCGTATTGAAACAAATAGTGATCCATTATTAGGAAACAGTAAAATACCAATTAAAAAATTTTAAAAAAATCTGAAAGAAAAATTAGCAATGATCTTTATGGTCTTTAAGGGTCTTATAATGAATCATCATAAATATAAAAGAAAAGAAATTGCGTACTTCAGCTCATTGACTTTTACATTTTATTCATGTTTAGGTTTATTCGAGCACGGTAATTTAATCAATTTAAACGTTTAAAAAAACCTAAAAGACTAAAAAGAAGTTGAGATTTCGCATCCAATAAGGAAGCAAATCAGAAATGCTGGAATATTTTTAACTCTGACTAACATTACAGAGGGTGGTTGAAGATTATATATTGAGAGAGGTATAAAAATCAAGAAATGTTGTCTGTTTCACTTTTTCAGATTTAAAAAAAAAAAAAAAAAAAAAAAAACTGAAAGAAAAATTAGCAATGCTTTTTTTTTTGGTCTTTAAGGGAGAATATAATGAATCAGCATAAATATAAAAGAAAAGAAATTGCGTACTTCAGCTCATTGACTTTTACATTTTATTCATGTTTAGGTTTATTCGAGCACGGTAATTTAATCAATTTAAACGTTTAAAAAAACCTAAATGCCTAAAAAAGAAGTTGAGATTTCGCATCCAATAAGGAAGCAAATCAGAAATGCTGGAATATTTTTAACTCTGACTAACATTACAGAGGGCAGTTGAAAATTATATATAGAGAGAGGTATAAAAATCATCAAATGTTGTATATTTCACTTTTTCTCATGCAGCAAATTTTCTCATGCATTTCTGATTAATACACAAAGAAAACATTGCAATTGTCAATAAATTCTTGCCTCGAGAAGAAATTTCAAAATTTTATGAAATTTCCTGTGTTAAAAAAATTGAAATTATATATTAATCTGTAAACTTGATATTTAGTAAAATGAAATTTCCTATATCGAATTTACATCAAAATTGTAAATATCTTTCAAATTTTGGACGAAGTTTATCAATAGAGCGTCTATCTTTCTGTCCGTCCGTATGTGTAAATCACATTGACTTAAAATTGTAAGTATCTAAACGGAAGAAATTGGCATACAGGTTTATCACAAAATTATTGATATATGCACAAAGATAATCCCCAAGCAGCCATTTTATAAGCGTATTGACTGAGAAGGTCTTCGCGATAATAGCCCGCGTTCCATGACTACTTATAAAATAACCATCTTTGGTTCACTATTACTTTACTAATTACTTTAAAAGGAGGTACGTTCCGTCATAGGAGAAGTTGTTATCAAATCCACACCAAACAGTACTATATTCCCATTTGATCAGCGTACTGAAGAAGAGGGCTTTCACAATAAAGATTCATGTTCTGTCATCAATTAGAAAATGGACATAATCTATTTGTGTCCTAACGACTTCGGAAGGAGTTATGTTTTGCTATTGGAGAAGTGGTTATGAAAACCCCACCAACATTACTATATCGTCATGGAGTGCGAAAACAAGAATCTTCTTAATCTTAAACACTTGGTGTTATGCCTCCTGTGCCAAAATGTAAATACGTACCAGAATTATAGATTAGCGACACGTTTTAAATCAAATAAATTGGAAAGTATGGTTCCAGATATAATGTTTAATTGTTTTCACTAATCGACGACGCAAAACATAAAGCTCACCATGGAACATGTTATAATATCGAGGAAAGCAGATTCTAACAGGTTATATTTATAGAATATTTACGACAAGATAGTCTCTCAATTTTAACATCTAGCCTCTTTTGTGTTGATTTAGAAGAATATCTTCAAATTAATTAGGAAAATATTAAAATATGTTAAACGAACTTTCAAAAAGTTTTGAATTCCTCTTTATTCAACCCCTCCCCCTTTCCCCTTCCTCATTTCATTCATAGCAAAAAAAAAAAAAAAAAAAACTTGTTGGAGATAGTCACAGCCAACTCGATCCAGTTGCAGCTGCAACATTTTCATTTCTAATATACTTGGATTTCAAAAGTAAATGACGTCATGATTTTTTTGTCAACAAATCGTGACGTCAGAAAGCTGTCACAATTTATTGCTCAAGATTAAAAAGTTCTGAGTGAAATCCAGTTGCAGCTGCGTAATTTGTCAAGTATTAAATCTTTCGACTATTAAATGAGGTTGAAGACCTTTTTTGGTTTTTTTTTCTTTTAGCTTTTCTTATTTTTAAGAAAAATCATGCAGGATTCTGTAATAAATTTTACACATACAATTCCTGAAATAAATTTATTAAAAAAAATTTTTTTTAGATGAGTTTGAACTTAGAAGCATGGATTAGGACAATGTTTTAGGCTTCATTTGTGTTTCTTAACTTATTTTAAAGAATTTATTTTAATTACAGCAAACGATTATATACGTACATAAAAAAATTATTTTGCAGTTGCTCAACAAGTGTGTTTACAGACGTATTAACTAACGCAGTAGTAAATCTTATTATACTTTAAAAAATATATTTTAAAAATTTTATTAAATTTTTTTTAAAATATTGCATGGAAATAAACTTAATACTAGTAAAAAGCTAATTTTTTTTTTAATTTTAAAGTAGTGAAAGAAAATATTTTTTACACATTAATAATATGCTTTGAAGTTATCGAGGAATATACCTTAATATTTCGATTAATTTATAATTAAAAATACAATTAAATTTTTGAAAAACCTTTTCTTAATGAACATCTTCTACCAAAGAAAAAAATTAGGTATAAAAATATTATTAAACGGATTTTTCGTAGCGTTTTATGTAGGGAACAATTTATAGATAATATATGACTTATAAAAATTACCAGGTTAATTTTTACCCTTACTTTTAACTTCAAAATTTGATTCTGTATGGTTATATATTCTTTTTTGATAACGTTTAAGAAGTCGAATTGCCAAGGCTAGTAACCAGGAAATTTTTTCTAATTATATAACCAAGATATTCCAGGAAAATTTCAAGACATCTATTTCCGTTTAGCAAACCAATCAATACTGCTAAACCCAAAGTCTCATGGTTCAAATTGAGAATAAATAATCTCAATTTTCTAGATAAATATAGGTATTACACAATAATATATGATGTTGTAGCAGCAATTTTTAAACATTCCAGCATTTAAAAATATTTTTCGCCAAACATCCATCTCCCTTTCAAAACAGCATATGATTATGTACATACATAGGAGTTAATAAACTTATAAGCATAAAATAATAACTATTTACATAAGATAATAAGCTTTTTAATGAGTTCTGTATACAACTAAACAGGGCATTGTACTGATTATTGAGCAACTAATTACTTAACCGCACAAAGGTTTAGAAATTAGGGTTAGCTGCTCAATAATCAGTACAAAAGATATTAATAATTAATGTTTTTGTTGTAGTTGCATAAGTCGATACTTTTTCCGGTTCAATCATTATATTAGATTATCCTGCCCAGTTTTGCATCGTCTGTGAAGGAATTTTTACTCAAATAGGAGAAGAAAAAAAAATTTGTATTTAATACGCTCTGTATTTTGTATCTAATACGCTCTGCTTGTATTAGTTGGAATGTTGCATTTTATATATTGTATAATTGTAAGAAATTCTTGCTCAATTAAGAGAGGGAAAATTTTAGTATTTAATCCGCTCAGTAATAGCTTGTATTATTAGGAATATTGCATTTGATATATTGTGTAATTGTAAGAAATTTTTATTCAAATAAGGGAGAAAAAATTTAGTATTTAATATGCTCTGTAATATCTTGTACTATTAGGAATGTAGCATTTTATATATTGTATGATTGTAAGAAATGTTTATTCCAATAAGAGAAAGAAAAATTTAGTATTTAATACACGTTATATCAGCTTGTATTATTAGAAAAGTTGCATTTTATATATTGTATAATTGTATCAGAATAGATTTCAAAATATTTTGGACTCACATTAATTTAAATTTAAATGAAACTACTGTCAAATTCAAAGTTTTTTTTGAGTTATCATAGACAGACATGCATAATTCTAAATTTTTTTTTTTCTAAGTCAGTGAAGTCTCAAACATAGAGATTCATCAAATAATCGAATTCGAATTATTTTTGACGATTGCAATTTGTTTATTTACTTCATAAAGTAAATATCCATTCCTATTTAGTAAAAAGATATATTTTCAATTTATAAAAGAAATAAGCATTATAATGAGTGTGTTGTGATTTTCTAATGAACTGCCCGGTTTTATATATAATATTTTAATCTAAACAAACACAGCTGCACTACAAAATTTACAAACACACATAGACAATTAAGTTAAAGTAAACAGTATGGTGGAGTGATTCCACCGTTTCCAACCGAAAGCATTCGGTGTTAGCGCAAGGGTTGCGCATAGGAAAAAGTCGACCTCAGGATGCAGGTCTCCCGTTCAACTCCTTGTCTGTAAACGCCACAAGGGACTTCTGTAAAACGCCACAAGGGGGCGCTCTCTGCTCATGGGGAAAAAGAGGTGCTACAGTATAAAATTTAGTAAAAAGATATTTTCAATTTATAGAATGATATAAAAAAATTACTTTATTGCATCTCCTATTTCAATTAAGATTTAAAATTTAAAGTATATGTCTGTGATAAATTAATAGTATTATTGTGGAATCAGTAAAGGATATCTGTAGTATTAATATTTTTTTAATTCTTTGTAACACCTAAACTGTGATAGGATAATAGGAAAATTTTATTGCTATTATACAGTTCTCGCATTTTCTCTTCAATTACGATTTTTAAAAACATTATTCATATTAATGATGAATAATTAATAAATATTTTTTTTTTATTTTTTTCTTATACATTGTATAGAGAAAGTATAGTTATCGTCAAAAAAATTCGAAATCGAGATTATGACGAATATCCACATATTAGACCACCCTTAATTTAAAAAAAATACACTTTTGGAAAATCTCTGTCTGTCTGCGTGTGACAAAGACAGCTCAAAAAAGCCTTGAGCTAAACAGTTGAGATTTTAGTATATGATCTTTATACCAAATTTGCTCATTTCTATCAAATTTTAATTAAAAATCTGTCCAAAGGAAGTGTCTATCGACCTGTTCGAATATCTGTTCGAAGTTAATACGGTAACTACAAAACAAAGAGAGTTAGATATATAAGATACACAAATTTAAAATCTGTAGAGTTGACATTTGTCAAACATTCAGTCAATTCCAATAACGGGTTGATAGTCTGTCTGTCTGTACTTTCAGAAATATATAAATGAGATAATTCGAAAACTCAATGACTTAAATGTATCAAATTCGATAAGGGATTTTGTGACTAGCATTGCAGTTTTGTGTCAAATCTTTGTTCCAATCGATTGAGAAAAACGTGTCAAAAGCAGAAATTCTAATTTCGGATACTATTAATGCATGCCAGTGGCTAATCCCCTGAAAACTGGCCAAGAATGACATGATAGATTCAGTAAAAATGCCAAGTTCCTTCCAAAAGTTAATATTTCGTAATTATTGTAAGCCAGTGCCATGCAAAATTTTCCTGGTATGGCAAGTTTATTAGAGATTATGTGAGAAAATTTTGAGGGAATTAATTACTCCTCAATTAATTTTGAGGGTTATACAGGGTAATCAAGAAATAATAGGAAGTGCTTCGGGCCCTGTAGCGTGTTATATAAGGGACGAAATATAACAAAATTTGGTCACCTTACACATTAAAGTATGCGGTTTTGATTTATCAAGAAAAAAATTAGTACCATAAAACGTCGATTGGGGAAATCCTGGCGCTGCGATCGAAAAATTTATTATGTAATTTGTTTATACGGATACTTTGTGATATGACACCGAAAATAAAAGGAAAGGTTGTGGGAATTTATGTCATTCTGCGAGAATTCGAACGTCGATTGCGTTGTCACTACGTGAAAGCGCCTTATTAGTCAAGCTGTTTTATCAGCGGGATGAAAATGCCAGTACTGCTAATCGTGAATACTGGCGGTTAAAAGAGTTACATAGAGGACCGATGACTACAATTAACTTATGAAGAATGGTTAAAAGATTTGAAGCAACATGAATTCTAGGTGTGCAACTAGGCCGAGCACGTAAAGATATCAAGCAGGAACAAGATGAAGAAGTGGCAACTGCCGTTATGCATCAGGCGATGGCTAATAAGCAGGTTATCAGCAGTGCATGTTTAGTATCACGACAAACAGATATCCCGTTCTCGACGATGCAGAAGATATTGCTTAAGATCCTGAAATTTTATCCGTATAAGATAACACCCATTAACTGATGACACTGATCTGAATCTTGACAATTTCTGGTCATGAGGCGGTTCTGGTTCACTTGAAAGACATTGTGTATCAAGGACATGTTTCTGACATTCCTACTTTAAAAGATCAAGTAAAATTACATGTCAGAGGAATAAATGCCGATATGCTGAGAGCCACTGTCGAAAACCTCGTGTACCGCATGCAATTATTGGAACATAAAATTGGCGGTCTCCTATAATAAACGTTTTTCATGGTATTTGGTGTGTTGCTATTTATTGTTTCCATTGGCAGTTATTTATTCTTTTTTCACACATTATACGCTTGTAGCGCCAGGATTTTCCCTATCAGCGTTCTTCGGTACTAATTCTTTTCTTGATGAATCGAAACCGCATACTTTAATGTATATGGTGGCCAAATTTTGTTATATTTCGTCCAGTACATAGCACGCTACAGGGCTCCGAACATCTTCTGTTATTTCTTGATCATCTTGTATATTATGATTTCTTGTTATATTGATGCTTATAATGCATACAAAGCAAACTATTACATTTTTTTACGCCATGATCTATAACCATACATGCATGGATCCGACTTAAGAATTTTAAGCACAAATATTCCTTGACCCGTTTGAATGAAAATTATAAACCGTTGGAAAATATAATTACAACATACGATTTATGAAATCGAAATGGAATTCGTTTGTAAATTGTGAATATGGAGAGATTATTCAGGGTTTTAAAATTAGTAAAGAATTATTTGGAGTTATAAATAATCATTAGCCCTCCCCCTCATTGGGGTCCGATGGAATATAGCAAATTTCTGGCTTTTGTTTTTGTAACGCTGAATTAAAAAGTATTTTAAATCATTAATTCTTTCACTCCTGGTGGCATCATCGGAATAATCTGCTTTTAATAATTAACAGATGCGCACAAATTGGCTTTACATGCTCCTATATCTGTGTACAAATGAACAATGAATGAATAATTTATGAATTAATCTAGATTTTTGGGAAAAAAAGGACCAATGTCAAGTATTTCAATTTTTTTTCAATGTTTAAGTTTTTGGTTGGGAGAGGAAGAGAGGAGCTAACAAATAATAAATAGGCTGAAGAGGGTTAAAGAGGCTTTGCCAAATAATTGACACAGTTTCCATGACCTCGAAGCATTTTTAATTATTTTCAATCAAATTTATAAAATGAATTCTCATAATGGCACTTGATGCAGTATATTGAATTCGCTGTTCGATTATATGATTCATGCAATTGAAGCATAAGAAAATGGAAATTTCTCAGTTTTCTCGTTCACAAGTTTAATGCTGTATAGTTATATTAACTTCTAGATTTACAACTACCCGATGGCTATTACAGAAAAGAATCTCGTAATTTTGAGCAGTGATCAGATGACACGGATGACATATGAGTAAGTAACCTCCTTGATAAACCAAGGTAAAGGCCTTGAAGGATAACCTACAATTAATGTTGCATAATTGTACAATATTTCAATAATTAAGGTTGAAAAATTTCCTTTCTTTTTTTCTCAAACTTGTGTTGCGCAAAATGTAATTGGTTGAGAATTCCTGATATTTCGCATCCAATAAAAATTCCGAATTCTCTTCGCTAACAAAAAAAAAAAAAAAAAAAGGATAAGGTGAAACAAAATAATTGAAGGATGGGTTCCTCCCCCTCCCCCCCCCCCCCCCGAAAAAAAAAACGAGTAGGAATACAAGACACTCATTTGTCATTTAAAAGACAAGAGTTGTTTTAAAATATTTTTAAATGCATCATTTCGGTGCCACTAATTTTAAAACAAATCTTAAAAACCAAGAAGGATAAAATATTATGATATAATGCTGTAAGGAAACAAAATAGTTTATCGATCTGAAAGCTTATGACGTCACTGCTTTTGCGGAACAGTTTCCAAACATCAATCTCTTAACTAAAACTAAACTAATTTTCTAATTGTAAGCAATATACTTCTTTGATAAATGAGGTAATGATTTTTTTTTTCCATACCAACAAGCGGGAAGTATAACAATTACAACTTTCTCAGCCTACAAATTTAACTAAGTCGTTAAAAGTACTTTTTTAAAAAAAAATCCCAACTTATTTGTCATTTCAGTCACCATTGTTTGTCCATATGTCTTTTAAATAACCCTATGAACGTAGTTGGGTTCTAACCCCCCCCTCCCCTTCTGCATCTCTGTATACGTCGTTAAAACACAGCAAAACTAAAACTAAAAGCGGGAACAATTTTCCGTATCTTTTGTTCCCTGCCGTATTTATAATTTGATGACGTCATCACCGGCTGGTTTGGAGCACCACCTGTATGAAAACACGTGACGTAAATCGGAGTACATTCAATTTTAGATTTTAATGCAGGAGGCGTTCTTCGCAGTTTATAATGAGACACGCAGAAATCAAAGCACGTGTGCTTCAGTTCGAAGAAGAATAAAAAAATTAAATATTTATTTCAAATATCATCGTTTTGAAAAGGAAAAACCGCAGACGATATTTGAAACAAAAGCTATTTTAAATTAAAATGGATTTTATATTATTCTATTTAACTTTTCTAAAAAATCATGCTTTGCTTGCTGTAAAAACTTTGCTCGTAATTTATTTATTTTTTTAGATAAATTAGTTCTACTATTATTTCTTTCCTTTTTAGTGAATTAAAAAAAAATATATTTTTAAAGTTAAATAACAATCCATAGGAAATCAATTGCAAATACATTTTATGATTTAATTTTTTCTTGGCAATGCTTTTTTTAAATTCATGATAATTACTTTAACTTCTTTCTTCATAGACAGGCGAATGCTAGTGATTGCCCTGATATCGATCACTTATTCGCTTGATTGATCAAAAGCGATTTTTTTTTCAGAAAATTGCAAAAATTATATCGGTCATCTTTTTATTAAATTTTCTAGAATACGATTGAAACCATTCTCTACTGACTAATAATCGGAAACATTTAATAATGCTACTCATAAGAAATGAACTCTATAAATTATATTTTATAACTGTGTCTAAAGTTTCTTTACATACAGTGAAAGTCAAAAGAAAGTAAACACCAACTTTTCATGTATAAAATGCTTTATTTCAAATGCATTATTGACTTATAATGTAAAACAAATACTTAAAATTAAATGTTCATTTAATTAGAATTTAACAGCTTATAAATGTTAAGCTAAAACAAAATACAAAAAGAAATAGCTCAATTTAAACAAATGTCTAGCCAACTTTCTGAGTCAAAAAAAAGTAAACAGATAACTCTGATAGCAAAATAGAATGAAAAAAATTAGCAATTAATACTTTGTTTGCTTTCCTTTAGATTTTATTACAGCTTTTAACCTTCTAGGCATAGATGCTACCAATTTTTTCGTCAGTTCGATCGGGATTTTCTGCCATTCTTCCAAGATAGTTTTTTTCAATTCTTCTTTATTTGAAACCGTTCTTTGGCGTACTTTTTTATCTAAATATGCCCATAAATGTTCAATGGGGTTGAGGTCTGGAGACTGCGGAGGATGGTCTAAAGTCTTGGGTGTCCGATATAGTAACCATTCTTTTACAATTTTAGATGTGTGTTTTGGATCGTTGTCATGCTGGAAGATCCAAGTTCGTGACAGTCCTAATTTCTCAACACTGGGGCCAACATTTTCTTTTAAAATATTTAAGTAGCCTATTTTATCCATCGTAGATTCGATAAATACCAAATTTCCGACCCCTGCTGCCGCCATACATCCCCAGACCATAATAGAGCCACCCCCATGTTTAATTATTTTAACTGTACATTTATCATCAAATTCTTCGTTCTTCGATCGCCAAATTTTCGACTGCTTTTTAGGGGCCAAAATTTCAAATTTTTTTTCATCACTAAATAAAATATTATTCTAAAAATTTAAATCATTTTTTTTCGTACTTCCTAGCAAAATTCAGGCGCTTATTTTGATTTGTTTTCGATATGAATGGCTTTTTACGCGGTATCCTACCATGTAACCCATGATCATTAAGAGTTCTTCTTATAGTACTTGCGCTTACTGATTTTCCTGATGTCTGAGATACATTTTGCGCTATCTTTACAGCACTTTCAGCTGGATTTTGTTTTATCTCTCGTACTACAGTTCTAACTTCTGCATCAGTAAGTCTTCTTGGTCTTCCTGTTCTTTCAAAATCCTTAATCTGCTTATACTTCGTATATTTGTCAATGATTTTTTTGACCGTGCAATGATTCCTTTGGACAATTTGTCCTATTTCACGTAATGATTTTCCGTTTTTCTTCAAATTTATTATTATTTTTCTCGTTTCTAGTGATGTTTGTTTCCCCATATCCAGTTTTCTAAAAATGTTCCAGAAAATTTCAGAAATTAACAGAAGAGCGAAATGTACATCAAGAATTCACTTTTGTTTAAGATTCTGTGAAAAAAAGTGGTGGCACTTACAAAATTGATAACGTTATAGTGAAAGACTTGTCAGTGTTTACTTTTTTTTGACGCTCAAAAATGGGTGTATTTTTTTGATTAAGCGGCTTATTTCTTCTTGTAATTACAATTTGTTTAATATTTATAACGATTTAAATATTTTAATATTAATTATTTAACTATGCAATATTAATTTATGTTACAAGTCAATAATATATTTGCTATATATTGTTTCACACATGAAAAATTAGTGTTTACTTTTTTTTGACTCGCACTGTATTAAGAATCAAAAGTAGTTTATAGAGTCATTCATAAGAGACAGTTTTGTAAAATAGCTCTCATGATTATAACTAAGTTTTCTCTACAGATTAAAATTTCAAAGTAATTAATATTGTCACTCATAAGAGATAGGCTTCATTAATCATGTCTATTCAGTTTTTGGAGAATGAAAAAAAAAAACTAATCAAAAATAAGAATAAGAATAGAAATAAGAATCAAAAATACCTAATAACATCATTCATAAGAGATGCAGATCATAAATTATCTTTTGACATTATTTGCAGATTAAGAGTAAAAAATAATTAATAATGTCACATAAGAGACAGTTCTCATGAATTATATTTAATCATTCTTTGCCGATTAAGAATCAAAAATAATTAATAATGTCACTCATAAGAAATAATTTTCGTAAATTACCTCTATGCATCTTTTTTTCTTTTTTGCAGATTAAGATTCGAAAATAACTAATAATGCTACTCATTAGAGCTAGTTCTCATGAATTATCTTTGAGCATTCTTTGCAGATTAAGGATAGAAAGTAACTATTAATATCATTCATAAGAAATAGTTCTCAAAAATAATCTTTTAGAATTCTTTGCGAAATGTAAATTCAAAAAATAATTAATAACGCCATCATAGGAGATAGCTTTCGTGAATTACCTCTAAGCATTTTCTGCAATTTAAGAATTGAAAAAAAAAATAATAACAATCATGGCATTTTTTGAAGATTAAGAGTCAAAATTAATGTCACTCATAAGAGATAGATCTTATAAATTATCTTTAAGCTTTCTTTGCAAATTAAGATTTAAAAATAATTATCACTTTTAACATTCGTAAATTACTTTTATGCACTTATCGGATATAAAAATTCTCTTATGAGTGATATATTGACAGAAATATCACTTTTAAGTTATACTTTTCATAAATTATCTTTAAGCATTTTTTTGCAGATCAAGATCGAAAGTAACTTGAATAACCTTACAAACGCTTTCAATTCAATGATACCATTCATAAGTTGTAGTTTTCATAAATAATCTTTAATAACTTTTTGCAGATCAAGATCGAAAGTAACTCATAATTTGTAGTTTTCATAAATTATCATCAAGCATTTTTTGCAGATCAAGGATCGAAAATGAATTATAATGTCATTCATTAGTTGCAGTTTTTCATATCTTTAATTAGTTTTTGCAGATCAAGGATCGAAAGTAACTTATAATGCCATTCATAAATTGTAATTTTCATAAATTATCTCTTGTCTAAATTTTGTTCTGATTAAATTTGATTCCGAAAAGCTTCAAACGTTCAGCTAAAATAGCTACTCCATGGTCATTTAATGGACATCGAATGCATAGTACCAATTTAATTTTTATATTTTAATAAGCATTATATTTGATCTCAACGAATGAAACTTTAAATGATAAGTTCACTCGTTTTGGTCTTATGACTGTAACTTCATGCGAAATGACCACTTTATGTAACTCTAGGAATACAGTCACAAATACAACAAATCTTATCAGCGTTTCAATACAGAGTTTGACCTTTGTAACGGAGATAAATATGATGTCATGAAAATTATTATTTGAAGTATTTGTACCAATATTGTTTGTCACTAAATACTGTAACACGGCAAAGTAACTACAATCCATCTGTACAGGTAATAAATCGTTTTTATTATTTTTAAAATAAAGTGTGAAATATTTCAAAAATGTATTTACTCTTTGATATCACCTCGGACACCATTCGAGACGGTGCATCATTTTGACGTTTTATTTTTAATAAATTTAATTTTTTATTTGTAAATCCTACAGAGTGGTAAGAAAATGTTGATTAATTTTTGGGGAAATTCAACTTAAGACGATTATATATAATTATTTTTCGAGCAATAAACTAGTCCTTGTATTAGGTGAATAATTGTGCATCGAATTACTTTTCCGAGTGATAGTATTAATATAATAAATCACATTTTGCCATAGTTCACTTGGAAATGTTACAGCATAAATTAATTAACATCTTGTTGCTTGAGAAGCAATTCCTATTTTCTTTACTCAAGATTCAGACTGGATTTTAAATTAATTTTCAAGGATCGCGTTGAAATTGAATCCCTCCTAAATTCTGAAAATAAATTTAAAAAAATACACTGTCATAGTAGTACACAAGACATTTGTTATATATCTTCACAGTAAAAAAAAATTAGTACAATAAAATCTGCATAATAATTGCTAATATTATATTTCAAATCAAAGATATATAAATGAAAAGTTGTCACTTACCTTTCAGCAATGTTAATATTGATATATATATAAATATTATCGTAAGTGTTTTGTGTCACTTCCTTAAAAACGGAACAAAATATTATTTTTAAGCGAGTGCCAACTTTCTGCTTGTGTCGGTTTACCAAAAAATAAAATATATTTTCTAAAAATTTGACATTAAATCTATTTTATTATTACGACATAATTTTAATCTGTTTTTCATGAACTTTTTTATTTTTTGGTATTAAATCATGTGACAAGTCAGTGTGTGTTCAAAAAAACCTTTTTTGTTGTTGTTGTTTGTTTTGTGCAATATACAGATATTGGCTGCAAGGAATTTTTTTATTATGTTTCACCATGACATTTATGTGACTATAGTAAGATATTTTTAATATTTGTATTGTCTACTTAATGATTTCGAAAATCAAATCCATTATAGAGAAAGAATAATTGCTTACATGTTTAAATAATTTCATTTTTCAATAAAAATACATAAAAAAATCCTACCTTGTTCATATACTTTTAAAAAATATCTTTCCATGCAAAAAAACTGTATTTTTAAAAAGCATGCTTATACATTGTGTGGTGATAGGAATTTTTAATAAAAAAATTACTTTTGCTTTAATTACCTTAAAGAAGATCTTGTTCTAATCCAGAAATCAATTTAATTAATGAAACTAGTTTTTATGTTACTAACTTCTATATTATTAACTAATTTCATTATTACTAACTGAATAAACGTTAAAGTGCATATGAAAGTTAATTGCCTTGTTTTGAAGGTGAAAAAAAAAACAGAAAGATCCTTTATTTTTAATTAAAAATTACTTCGCTATCATTCCTTAAAGAATCTGCAGGTAACCCAAATTTTACATAACATATTTGCCCTGGGAACACATAATTTGGCTGTCACGTATTTAAACCAACCCAACCAACAAACTTCTTACACGAAATAAGCTCTACGATTACAATTTAATGCGTCTGTATTTCTTTTCTCGTTATTCATATTTACCAAATAGATGTTCTGCCAACAGTTTGATCGTTTCCAGTAATAAAACATATTATAAAATATATAATTTAATCATAAGAATATACATCATCATATCTTAGGATTTTTTCGCGGAATAAAATTAATGAAACTTTCAGTACCAAGCCTTGTAATAAATTCTTCTTCAACTATGCCAGTCTACAATGAGACACGCCCCTGCGGATCGAGATTCGGTAGAAAAGTTACCTCTTGAGGAACAATTCCTCGAAGAATAGCATCACTTTCCTCGAGGCAAGGAGAAGAAGGTGGATCAAAACAAGCAATATGCAACAGAACTGGAGCTATTTTGTCACTGTAGCAATCGATAAAGAAGGCTTACCATTTGTCAGAATCTGGAAAATCATGTCTGCCATCTTTTTTTTTTCCTTCCCTAACATCTGCTAACTATTCTCCGTTCACCCATCTGTTGTTTACATCTATGCCTCTATGATTTCTGCTTAGTATTTATTATATAAAAATGCCTTTATTTTCTTGAAAAATTGTTTGTTTTTTTTTAATTTCAAAAAAAAAAGTTTCCATTATTCATCACTTTTCTCATTTTCGATTCAGTTCTTTCTAGATCTCTGACAACTACTATGTGTAGAATTTTTAAACAGATAATATATTTTTTTTGCCTTTTTTGCAGCAGACGATAATTTTTATCAGGAAAGAAAACTATTTTCAATACAGTCAAATAATATTTTAACATGCAAGCTTTTTGTGAAAAAAATTGTTCAAATTGCTTTATAGTAGATCATTGGATTTAGGACCATCAAATACAATGCATGTAAAAAGTGTTGAAGATTCAAGGATTTTTAATAATTTTAATTCAAATCTTAAATAATTTAAAAATAATCAAAATATTAATGTTTTTACTCAATAACTTTCCGTATTATCGCACAGAAATAATTTCTATTTCACTTCAAAAATGTATTTTTTCAATAACACCAAATTTCTGCACAATACAAAACCAGAAAAGTTTTCATTGCAAATGATCTGTTATAAAAATTAGTAACGTAAAATATTCCTATAATATTTTTGTAGATATCCATAAACTGTAATCGCAAACAATAATTTAAATTAGTAAGACGATAATTAATAATGTAGAATATAAAATATTCGTGATAATTTTTTACGTTATTAATTCTTAAACTGTTCTTCTAGATCGTTTTACAACTATTTATAAATAATTCGCAATTGTAATTTTAATATAATTTAATAATTTATGAATATTTTATGATTTGCTGACATAACTAATTCTTTAAATTGATCAACTGCAACTGTTTATGGATTTTTCACAGAAATATGATGACAATTTTTTGTTTTACAAATACTTTTAAATAATCGTCTGCAACTATTTACAGGTGCTAAAAAAATTGGCAACAATATTACTGTGCGTTAAAAATTCTTTTAATTAATCGAGTTAAAGTGTTACTTCTTAATTTAAAAAATTAGGAAGAATATCCAGGAAGTAGTTCTTTAAAAATCTTCTTCAATGTTCTGCGTTACTGATTCTTATAACTGATCGTCTGCATCTATTTACGGTAATTGCAGACGATCAGTTATAAGAATATCGAAACGAATGTTTTCATAAATATTCGAGATATTTTTTTACATTACTAATTTTTTTAACTGGTTTTTTTTTTTTTTCTGCAGCTTTTTATATAGTCATTGCAACGATATTTTTAATGTAATTTAATAATTTCTGAATTGTAGACAATGAATTTTTTAAATTGATCTTCTGCAATTGTTTACAGATTTTTACAGAAATGTGATGGCAATTTTTTTTTAACTAATACTTTCAATTAATTGTCTGCAACTATTTACGATTGCTTACAAAAAATTGACAGCAGTATTATTGTGGGTTAAGAATTCTTTTAATTAATAGAGTTTTTAAATGTTACTTCTTATTTTTAAAAAAGCCAAGAAGAATATCCAGGAAGTAGTTCTTTAAAAATTTTCCCCTAGATGTCCATCCTTTATAAAAAAAACAAGGTTTGAGAAAGGAAAAGGAAAGGTTTTAGTGAAAATCCGAAGGAAACACTCTCTCCAAAAAATAATCTATTGTCGCATTCTGTGATTCAGCTTAACGGCTTACGCCCCGTTCCATGTATGGACCGAAAAGAAGAAAAACAGAACAAAATAAAAATGGTGGAGATGCGATTGAAAATCGATGAACGGACCTCGTCGAAGTTCTTACAGACGAACTTGCTGGAATTGAGAAACTTACAAATATCTGGAAAATGACATTTAAAGGAATTTTTTTCTTCGTTTTTTATTTCTTTTGATGGATCTTCGTTTTCTGTCCTTTTTTTTAACAAGCGATGAGCGGAACTGCAAGAACTAATGAGTTTTTATCTGAAGAAATTGAAGTTACATCTTTGCATGTTGAAGTTCGGATGGCTCAATGGCTAATGGTTCAACGGAAACGTCAAATTTAAAACGATAAATTGAAATCTGCCATTTCAAACCTTAATTTATCATGAGCAAGCGCTGGAATGTTGCTGAGATACCTTAAGTATTATCGGTATCTACAAGATAGTTGTTTCTTTTAAAGGTGAATTTTAAATTTTATTTTTTCCACGGTTACATTATATGTATATGAAAAATGTATTTAATGCTTCATATAAAATACAGGGTGGCCATAAAATAACTTTTCCTATTTTGTGGCCTTTGTGGATAAAATTAATAAAAAGAATGGAGTGAGATTTCATATACAAATTGTGGAAGCAGATGGTGAAATAAAAAATTCTAACAAAAGAATTTAGTAACAAATGTCGCTGTTATTGGCACAAAAATGGATCGCAATGAATACATGAAATTATTGCATGATTACGTAAAATTTCTTTAATTTTAGAATAATAAAAAAGACACATGCGCAAATAAAATAATAAACAAAAGGAATATCATAGAAGAAAAATTTCGTATTAATCAATACTAGTGTTATCTGTTTCATGTAGAACATTTGCACGGCGCTGATCTTTCTTATATACAAAACACTGTTTCAACAAATTTAGATACAATTCTTTTTTCGAAATTCGTCTGCTCAAACTTTCTAAATTGTGAATTAGATTTAGCTACCATTGCCACCAAGGGGAAAAAAATTCTTTAGTGGCTACCATGTAAAATCTAAAGGTGGGTTCACACGAGGCCAAATATTGCGCGTAATAGAAGGTCACGCCTACTTCAAGAAAATCACGTGACTGCAACGGGACAATGGCAAATAGTTGCCCCGTCGGGACAACCATTTGCCATTGTCCCATCGACGTTGTCTCAACTTTTCACACGGGGACAATACAGTGACAACAGCTGAGAGACAACAATTGCGCGCAACTATTTGCCTCGTGTGAACCCACCTTAAAGAATTGTTAGGCTGCAATGAATAAACTTTTTGGATTGGTTGTATAAAAACACCAGTGTGATTTTTAAAATTCAAAGTTCGAGCTTTACACTTTCTGCCAGGTAAGGTTCTATCACTTTGGCAAGAGTTCAATTGAAACGTCTTTTGCAGCCATTACCAGTAAATATCATATTATATACTCTAATGAACAAGTGTTTCTTTGCTCGAATTCCCTTTTTTATTAAACTGACCCAGATACTCTTGTCGAAAGCTTCTCAGTTATTCTTAAAAGTTTCATTCGATATATTAATTCTTGGTGAGTGCTTTGCATCGATTTGATCAAGTTCAGAAACTCTGGCCTCTCAAATCAACTGCTGGAATAAGAGGTCCTCAGAGAGATATGTTAGTGAAATGAAGCTTATCACATATTCAAAGTCGCACAAGATGTTATGAAATTAGTATTTGCACAGAATATTATCCTAATAAGGTTCTAACTATCCACTCCCACCAACCACTTTAACAAGTGACCTCAGGCAAGCAAAATCTGAGGATATAAGCTTCTATAACAAATTTGTAACAATTAACTTCATTTAAGCTTTTATTATATAATCACCTTTGAAGTTCATGCCATTGTCTAAGTACACAATTTAGGATCGACCCCCTCATGTCATGAAATGATACAAGACAATAACATAAATGTATCGATATTTAACGAATTTGCGAGTTCTAAATGTGTGGCTCTAAAATAGCACAAGCGAATAAAATTACCATTCTTTTTCAACATTTTGAAGATAAAAAGATCCGGCTATAGCATACCAACTGCCTCAAAGATAGAAACATACTAAACCCTATCAGAAGGTAATGCTATTGAATAAAAAAAATTAATGACTTGGCTTTAACTGTTTACGTTTGATGTAATTAATGATAATTTAATGAGCAATTCCGTGTATGTTATTGCAGAAAAGATAGATAAAATTTCTTTTTCTTCACATCTCTTTATTCATTCTGTTCAGCAAGTCAGTGCACAGTGAAATTCCTGGAATAGCTTCTGCACTTAAAGCAGTTGTTTTTTCTTGTGGCTAATTTCAATTATTGAGAACAAGCGTCACCATTTCCTCTACAATGAATTCTGTTTTCATATCACTCATAAGTTTTCCAGACATCTCTTTCTCAGACTATAAGAATATTTTCTAGGAGGCAATATTTTATCAATGGCATCAGAAAAACTCCATATTTTTTTTATTATTTAGTCTCAAACTTTCTAATGCTTGTAGTTTATAACTAATACATTATACAAAGATGAAAAACCAATTGTAGTTATGCCATACGCAATTTTCATGAAAATCTTTTATTAGCTATTGGATAATTTCTTGCCGTTAATGGTAAGCTCTAGCTGGTTCTGATTATTTTCGAATTTGGGACCATGGCTTGTAGCCATGGACTTGTCATCAATCAAGTCATGACCTTATTATTGGTCATAATATGCCATATTTCAATTTGAATTTGAATGAATTTTTTCCAACATGTTCCATAATCTCTTTGTCATCCTTTGATTATTTTTATTTATTGATATATATGAAGCATATAATGGGAAAAGTACTTTAATTGTCAAAAAAGTACAAACTTGAGATTGAATCTCTTTGCTTCAGACCTCCTTGATTCGGAAAAGTGCGTTTTTCGAATTATGTTTGTCAGTCCATGAACGGACAGCTCAAAAGCGTTTTGAGCAAGAATGTCAAAATTCTGCATATGGTATTCATACCAAATTTGTAGATTTTTTTTATCAAATTTCGAATGAAATCCTATCAAAAGAGTCAATCTCATCGGCTTTTCGAATTTAAATCTACATGATGACTACAAAACAAAGAGAACTAATCGAATAAAACTTTCTACTCAGATTTAACATCTAAATTGCAAATCTGTCAAGTGGTTGACCATTTGTCCTTTTATGCTTTCACAAGCATGCAAACATAACTGAAAAACGCAATTACTTAAATATATAGTATATTGTAAGTGATTTTGTAAATATAATTGTAGTTTTTAGTCAAAGTTTGGTCCGAAAAAGTTATCCAAAATACAATTTAGTGTTCTGATGCTTGTGTATTGACCACATCCCAGGGATAAGCTGACAAAGATCGCACGCTATTGTAGTGAATGCTTATCATAAATCATATATACCTATCATAAATCATATATACCTATTATAAATCATATGCATCTATCATAAATCATATCAGATATCTGCAAACTACAGGCTCCGTCGAGGCTGTGTGTTACTTAATTACCGCGCCGTTCTTCATCCGGGTATGCTTCTAAAAAAGCTATTCATTCTCTTTTCTCTTCAGAATGCCCTCGTGCACTGCCTCGGTGAAGCTCGTAGTAAAAATCAAATGTTTAATTTCTTTAGTTAAATTGTAAATAAAATTATTTTTCTAAAACGTCCCAATAATTGGAGTCATATCAAATACACGCATATCAGATATATGTAAACTACACTAATAAGATCTTTCATAACTGTTGTTCACCAATAACATGTGGCTAATGATACATAAGTGCATTTATTAGAGATTGTATGAAAATACTTCGGGCCTATCACTATTGTTTCAATTTAATCCTAAGAAGCTTCAACTATCATGTTTCAGTTAAATCTCTGCAAAACAATGTGCCGTATTTAATTTCCCTCTCTGCCACCAAAAAGATTTGTCTCTATATTTCTCGCCCTGTTTGACCCCCCCCCCTTTTTTTTAAACTAAAAACATTATCTGGCATTCGGCCAAATGACCAAACATATCTTGCAACCGATTCTTTCAAACTGAAGAATGCATCATATCATTTAAAATTTCTTTCTCTAACTCATTAACATATTCAATAAATGTGATATTAAATTTTTTTCCATTTCGTTTTTTTATATCGAAATCGAATCTTGAAGACGTTACTTTGTAAAAATATTAAAAATATATGGCAAAATTTCATTATACGAGGGACCTAAAATGATTAAACATTTTATAAACAAGTGAAAAAGCAGTATCTCGAAATTAAAAAAGGTAGGAGTGGTTCAATTTATACTCGATTCAGTTCTTTGCTTAACATTAAACATTTTGCTTAACATCTCGTTGTTTTTTACTGTCTCGGATACAAAATAAAGTATTGAAATAATTTTAAAAAATCGAACTCGTGATTTTGACGAATTTGCACATTTTAGACTTCACCTGGATTCTAAAAACACAATTTCGTTATTATGAATATCTGTGATAAAGATAACTCAAAAAAGCCTTGATCTAGACAGATGAAATTTAGTATATGATCTTTACACCAAATTTCTAGATTTCTAGCAAATTTTGTGTGAAATTCTTTCAGAAGAAACCTGTCTGTCCGACTACCTAAATATAAACTAACAAGAAAACTACAAAATAAGAGAGCTAGATGGATACTATTTGGTACACAGATTTAGGGTTCAAAGTGTTTGGAACCAAATCCCACAAGGGGTTTACTGTCTCTCGGTCTGTTCTTTCGAAAGCATGTAAGCACACAAGCTTAAATATATCAAATTTGGCATAAGATTTTATAACTACAGTTGAATTCCTATTGACACAAAGTTTGTAAATTTCTAGCAAATTTTGAGTGAAATTCTTTCAGAAGAAGTCTGTCTGGCTGCCTAAATATAATACCATAACTATAAAAAAAGAAGAGAATTAGATGTATAAAATTCAATACACATATTTGACATTTACAGTGTATATTTTACCGTTAAAGTATGAAATCCGTTATTTTATAGAATACCTAGTTATTCCATGAAATAACTGATCGTGTCCGTTAAAGTGTAAAACTCTCTTGTATTTCATGGTTTAACTAGTTATTTCATAGAATAACGATCTTCAGCCCGTTAAAGTGTAAAATAATCTATATCATATATCTCGCACGACAAATACATTTACCTTCCACCCCTACTGCATTTATGTTTTTGTTTGTTTGTTTTAGAAATAAAAAATGTTTTTGTTTTAGAAATAATGTTCTTTGTAATTCCAAGTGTCATTTTAGTAATCCTTGTTGTAACTAATGATTTTATGGTATGTTCCCATAAATACCATTTATACGCTGCATAAATTAGATAAATTGCTTCTTTTTCATTTTAATTGTCTCTCATTAGTTTAATTTCATTTTAGATAAATTGTTTATTTTACACTTAAACTGTCTCTCATTAGTTAATTTATAGAATACCTAGTTATTTCATAGAATAACTAGTTAAAGTGTCAAATGAATAACATATTACACACTTTAACGGACACGATCAGTTATTTCATGGAATAACTAGGTATTCTATGAAATAACTGCATTATATACTTTAACGGTAACTTATACGTCTTTCAAATTTGAAACCAAATCCCACAAGAAGTTTACTCCCTATCGGACTTACTTTATAGGCATATAAACGTACTAATTTAGATATATCAAATTTGTCATTTGATTTTTTTTTAACTAAAATTGTAATTCTGGATCAAATTTTAGTTTCTATCACTTGGAAGAAAAGCGTCTAAAACCCAAATTAGATTTTCGAGTACAATTAATTACATGCCAACATTTAATCGTCGAAAAACTTTCCATTGTTCACATGATGGATTCAGAAAAAAATATTAAATTTATGTTAAATATCAATATTTCGTAATTATCTTTCGCGAATGTCAAGTAAGGCCTTCGTGGTTTTACCCGAAATCCAAAATTTTATGCGGGATGAGGATGCGAGAAAGTTAAAGAAAGACCACTCGGGGTGGTTTATTTATTATGTTCATAAACAGGTCGACAGAGAAATATAATTCAAAAAATGATTTTTCAGTGTTCAATCAGATATGAAGATTCATTAAAAAGTAGGGATAAATTATATTTCATTTTCAAAAAAATGAAAAAAAAAAAGTATTTAGAAAATATAAATGGATATTTACAACTATCCAGAAATATTTATGAACAATAATCTACGCTATCAATTTTTTTAATTGATCTTACTCGGGTCTCATTTTTAAAGAAAAATCCAGGAACTCTTTCGGTAAAACTCTTCCTCTAGAAAACCCATATATCAACAGAAAACAAGTTTTTGAAAAGAAAGGGAAGGTTTTAGTGAAAAATCCAAAAGAAACACTCTCTCCAAAAAAAAATAATCTATTGTCGCATTCTGTGATTCAGCTTAACGGCTTACGACCCCCTTACTTGTGTGAACCGAAAAGGAGGGAAGAAAACAGAAACAAAAATGAAGGAGATGCGATTGAAAATCGATGAATGGATCCTGTCGAATTTCCTACCGAACGAACTCGCTGGACTTGAGGAACATACAAATATGTGGAAAATGACATTTTAAAGAAAATTTATTTTTCTTCTACTTCGTCTGTTTCTTTTAACAGATCTTCGTTTGATATCTTTTCTTTCGTTCAAGAAACTTCTAAAGATAATGAGTTTTTTTTTTTTTTCCTCTCTAAATAAATTGAAAATGCATCGTTGTGTGTAGAAATTCTATTTCGCTAATGATTAAATTCCACGAAAGAGCTTTAATTTAAAACGATCAAATAAAATCTGATGATTCAACTTTAATTTATCATGAGCAAATACTGTAATTCATTTGAAACAATTTTTTTTTATCGATGTCAAAAAAAAAGAGAGAGAGAGAGAGAGAGGAAAGAAAATTACTTTTAAAAGGTGAAATGTTGTTGTTTTTTTATTTGGGGGTTGCTAGTTTTAAATTAAAAACAGCTTTCAAAGACTCTCTAATGTTTTTGTATTTCAATTATATGCTTAAACATCCGCTTCTTTTTTTAAATAGTCAAATAAATAAACTGTTGAAAAGAATTCCAATATAACAACTATCGCGTTCAATTATTTTTTAATACATAAACAGTTAATAAGTCCAAAATGGAAATCATGATATTTATGTTGACTCTATTAATACTGAAAAGCCAGAACGAAACTAAGACAAATGCCTAGATATCACTGCAAAAATTCCTCCCTTTTTACTACCTCGCATGCGCTTTGAGAGCTAGATGGGTGAAATTTGGTACTAAAGCTTAAAACCAAATTTGTAGATTTCTATCCAAATTGAGCAAAATTCATCCAGAGGAAATCTGTCTGGCTGTTCGAATATAAGTTAACACGAGAATTACAAAATGAAGAGAGCTAGATGGATAATATTTGGCGCACAGATTTAACAACTGTAGTGTGGACACCTATCAAAGTTTGAGCTAAAACCAACAAAGTGTTGATCGTCCGTTGGTCTGTATTTTCAGAAAGGCACAAACGCGATACCTGAAAAACGCAGTGGTCTAAATATATCAAATTTGGTATGATATTTCATGACTATAAGTGCAGTTTTGTGTCAAATCTTTGTTTCAATCGATCGAGAAAAGCGTGTCTAAAGCGCAAATTCGGTTTTCGAATACTATTATCGGCATGACAAGGATTAATCGCCAAAACTCTCGCCAAGGTTGACACGATGAAAATGCTAAATTCACGCCAAAGGTTAATATTTCGTAACTACTGTACGCCAATGCCATGCAAGGCTTTCATTGGGATAACACGTTTATTAGAGATTGTGCGAGAAAATTTTGGGAAGACAACTCCAGCTTATTTGTCAACTGTGTTTGATTACACATCTCAGTTGCGTGTTTTGTTCGTGAGAAACTCTTTGTCAGATTTGAGGGACAGGGAGGATTTTTATTAGTTTTCTCAAAAGAGGGACGAGCATATACTTGATTAGCAGTTATCAACTAAAACGGATTCTCCTTTGTATATCATACTCTTAAGAACATAGATCGTCATTACGGTTTTTGAAAGAAGGGCGAGGATGCTTATGACATTTTTTTTAGCTTTTAAAATGAGTGTAAGACCACTATTCTGAGGTACTTGAACTCGAATGAACTTAGGGGTGAGAGAGTTAATCAAATATAGTTATTCGGCAATTTTTGTAATACATAGAGAATTTACAAATAAAGAGACACTTAATAACGTTTCACCTTTCCTAGCTGAAAAAGTAATTTTTGATACCTTTGGTAACTAAACAAGGCTACTCCGTCCAGGCTCATTAAAGGCATTCGGAATTAAATTTGAATGCCAGGGTCACCGTGATAGCGCCGTGGTAGGAACTTAAATTGAGTTCTAATTGCAATCACCGGCCACGGAACAATTCTTCCCATAGAAAGCATATCCCGTCAACAAAAGGATGTAGTAGACGACCAATATTTCTGTAACCACTCGGGTGGCGAGCACCAACCACCATGACGACAGCTTCTTATCCTCATATGAGGTGCCTCCCCCCCCCCAGTGCAGTGTACTTTTGGTGATGTAAATGTAAGGAATACTTCGATCTGGAAATCTACTAATTGAAATAAACTTTCAAACCAAATTAGGTTAGTTTTGAGCATTAAATACCTGTCAACTCCATCAGTAACAGTTGCTGCACATGCCAAATTGAATTCATAAAAAAAGAATTTTCTCCTACGGGAAATTATTCAATGATGCTATTGGAAAGTCAGCCATCTGACTCTCCGACCCACCACGAAGGCACACGGATTTAAACCATAAAAACTGAACACCAGACCGCCGCAATAGCAACATTGGCGGAAACTGTGGTTGAGTCCTAAGGGCCTTCACCGGCCACGGTACAACCCTCCCCAAAGGAAGTACGTCCCGTCATCGATGGGAGGAGTCAGATCCCCCACCTATTAGTGTACCCTCCAGGGTGGCGAGATCTAACCACCATGCCGGAAGCATCTCATCCTCAATTCGAGGTGCCCCCCCCGGGGATCTGATGCTATTGGAAAAATTGTGCTAGATTTAAATAGTTTGGGAATGATCCATGTATAAATGTCCTACTGTTGAACACTAAAAATGTTGTTCTTACAACATTCAATTCCACTATTATTTGAATACTAGCCTCCTTAGGAGACCATCTTGTTCGTCCAGATTATTGATTTTCTTTTTAGACTGTTAAACGATTAATATAGAATGCAACTTTTTAAGATGTCATCTTGTTATTTGAAACGATTGAAAGGCATGACATCAAATGATCAGTGTAATGACTGTGTGTGAAAATTAAAAATTCCTTTCGGCAAGCTGGAAAGTAAAAATAGATTCCTTTACATCTAAGTTACTATCTGACAGTATAAATTGTTGATGTTAGAAGTAATCAAAATTAAGTCTTGAAAATAAATTTTCAGCCCCTGAGATATTGCAGTTATCGCAACACTTTAAATACAAAAGTTGCTCGCCTTAATGAGGCTGTAATTTGGCTAATTGGATTTATTTTTCTATCTTCAATATTAAGAAAGTTATAGGGAAATGAAAATGTCAACCCATCACCATTTCTACCCTCTGTGAGCTAGATGGGCCATTTACGAGCTCGTCCGAGGTTTTTATATTTATAACAATACGTTCCAAGCCAGTTAAAATCCAAAATAAATTACTCTAATAATCCTGTTCACTAGCTAATATGAGCATATCGCTATACGCATATATAATTTAATATGATATTTAATTTAATCCTAATAAATTTCCTAATTTTTTAGCCTATTTCAGTCAAAGTCATTTTAAAATATTCTCTTATTTCCTTATCCTATTCCACTTTTTCTCTCTAATTAATTCAACTAAGGCTTTGTAAAAATGATTGCGTCAGCGGTTCCACGAGTGAAAGGATCCCTCTGCTTTTCTTGTCAAGGTCGACACGTGTAAGAAATTCCAATTAGAAACCACACGTGTCAGAGATCTCATGTTATATAAGATCAGGGATAAAATGTTCAGTTGGCCTTCATTTTTCTCTTTTCGCTCTATGTCGTTCTATGTTGTGTGTGTGTGTGTGTGTGTGTGTGTGTGTGTGTGTGTGTGTGTGTGTGTGTGTGTGTGTGTGTGTGTGTGTGTGTGTGTGTGTGTGTGTGTTCGTCGCTCCTGCTTGTAGACAATGCGTGCTTCTCTGGGATGAAATAAAACGATGTCACAAAAATCGAAAGTGTCTTCACTGTCTTCGAAACTGCCTTTTGATTGAAAAATTATATTGCTTACATACATATTTTGGATTCTAGCGACCATGATCGGTGAAGAAATTTTCCCGAAGTTTTGTCGTGAAAACCATTGCAATAGGTAGTCTTCCTATAGAATCTACCTAAAGGTATATATACTACGAAATAAAGGTGGAAGTGAAATTACTAATTCAGAATTAATGCCCAAAGAAAGTATTTTTTTTTTTTTTAAATATTAGTTTTAACATTGTCGAAAACATTCAGTTGAGTGTTTTGATAGAAGAGTCTGAATTACATCATAGCATTAAAAACAGACTGTGAACCAAATCATTTTTTAATTATTAAAAATAAAGAAAAAATTGTACAGAAATAAAATTCAAAGTAGTTTTTAGATAATACAAAAACCATTTTTAAGTGATAATATTTTCAGAAATTAATATGAATTTCCATAAGCTAATCATAGCGTTTATTCATCTGTCGGCAGTGAACCCCATTTTCGCGCGCGACTAAACTTTGTTTAACGCCTGTTTTGATAATCTTGATTTCTTTTACATATTATTTCCTCTGACTCAATAGAGTTCTAGGTGATTAAAGTCTTCTATCTGGAATTTCTAATAATATTTTGTACTTCCATTTATTAGCTAAGCGAAGTTTGAATTAAATGCTACTGTAAAAAGAGTCAATGAAATGTTCGTATGATGGCTTGTTTACATTTGACTGTTGCCATTTAATAACAAGTAATAATAATGATTTATATTCCTCAAATGATCAAGTTTTATATACTAAATGCATATTGAAACAAGATATAAGCAAATATCATGCCGATCTTATATGCCCCCGTTCCCAGCCTCAAATACCAACATTTTGAATTTTCTCAAACGTATCGTTTGGTAATGGCACACATCCGCTAAGCAGAAATCGGTCAAGAAATATCAAGAGCTACAGTTAAAAATAGGTATACCAACTGTAAAGGTGGCAATACTAGTTAAAGAAAATTACTTAGCTAGAAAATTCGAGAGAAATACAAAAAAAATTTTTAAGAAAGATATTCCGAATTCAGTAGCATTGAAACTAGTTGCACTTAAAAAACAACAACCTTGACACTAACTACGTTTCTATATTCAAGACCAAAAATAAGCACACAAACCTTCCGTACGCAATGGACTATTCTTTTTCTTTAGGAAAAAGTACAAACCTAAACATAGACATATCTAAATTCTTGATACTCTAACCTGGTTTTACTTAATCCGTCTATTACTCTAATAGAGAAATACGATTCCATTCCTATGTGATACAACTTCAATTGCACAAATCAGAATGAGGCTATATTTCTTTAATACAGTCTTTAATATTACAATACAATATTTCATGAATGCATTCATTACACGATTTGGCCAGTTTTAAAACATTTACAAAGAAAAAGAAATCTAAAAAAACATCCTAAGCCTAAAACCGATATCCAAAACTAACCTCATTTAAAATCCTCACCTTTACAGGTTTCGATTTCTGATATTATGCAAATCAGTAAAATGTTTCATTCAATAAAGGCAGCAACAAACCTGGAATGTAATGAAGAAATTAAATTGCCACATGTAAAATCCGACTCTGAATTTATGCTATTAAACGACAGTAACGACAAAGATAAAGAAATAGAATTTTTCTCTCCCTCGTCGAAGATACAATAAACTGTAATGCAAAGAAACAATTGAAGAAAACCCTTCTATTGTTGGAGTACAGCAATCCTCAACAAATCAAACTCTTTCTGGAAGATCTACTTTAAAACAAAAATTTAAAAAGAGCGCGTTCCGATTAATTGATTTTGGACCTTAAGTACATCTGTCGATGACATGACGAGCACTTAAAAAGGCGCCAATTTAACGGACTATAACGATTTTTGTGGACATTATTTGGTTCTAGACTTGTTTTTTATATCTGATCCAAATTTTTATTTGTATCTATTTAGCTTGATTTTCTTCCCTAAATCTTTTGATACAGTATGTTTTTGATCATTTATCTCGATTTTTTGGAAACAGTGTTTATTCATTTTTAGGGATTTACCAATTTTAAAAAAACTTTATCGCGTCACTACTAATTGCAAACGTCTTTAGAATTTCAACAATTTTTATTCTTTATGGTCCATATACATCTACCATACGTTTGATTCAACATAGCTAAGTATGGTTTTTTGGTTATATTAGTAAGCCGTTTTTAAAACAAAAATTATGGCAATTTTAGAACGGACCTCGTAAGTTTGAACAGCATTCAGATGACGAAGTCGACGCTTGAAATGGCAATCTCTCTCCAAACTTTCGTGCCACATCAGTGGCAGGGCATTTGACCCCGAGGGTTTTAGAGTTCACCATATCCACTTACTCGGCACATCTTCTTTGGGATCGGGTATCGAACTTGGAATCCTCCGATGGTGAAGCCGTGACCTTAAAACCAGGCAACCGTGGCTTAGCCAAGTATTGTTCCTGCATCAATAAACTTCAACTTTCAATCCACTTTACGACATTTAATCCATGCAGTCGAATTTCAAATTCGTGAACTTACAATATAGAAGTTAAAATATTCTAACATGAAGTCGCAGTGAATGGCGAGCAGCAATATTCAAATATAACTTCTTAGGGTTGGCAACCATCAAAAAGTTTTTAGTGCAAGTTTAGTTTAGTTATATTAACGTTCAGCTTAAAGCAACACTAGGGCAAACCTCGTAATTTTGAACCGCGGTCAGTTGACGAGGACGACACCTGAGTTGTCACCCTCCCCCCTCTCTCCAAACTTCCACATCATAGCAGAGGGAGGAGGTTTGGCCCCGACGGATTTAGTGTAAACCAGACCCGCCTACACGACGGTTCTTTGGTGGAATCGGGT
The DNA here is from genome assembly GCF_947563725.1 of Argiope bruennichi. NCBI lineage: Eukaryota > Metazoa > Arthropoda > Arachnida > Araneae > Araneidae > Argiope > Argiope bruennichi. The sequence goes on along the minus strand of NC_079151.1, from coordinate 118,915,238 downwards.
TCCGAACCTGAAATCCTCCTGTTCTAAAGTCAAGACTTTACCACCAGGCCAGATTTTAGTTTTAAAAAAAACGGAACGGACCTCATAATTTTGAACCGCATGCAAATGACTCTTGAAAGGGCAATTCCTCTCCAAACTTTCGTGCCATACCAGTGGCAGGGCATTTGACCCCGAGGGTTTAGCGAGCACTATATCCACTTACTCGGCACATTTTCCTTGGAATCGGGTCTCGAACTTGGAATCCTCCGATGGTGAAGCCGAGACTAAAACCAGGCCACCGCGGCTTAACCACGTATTATTCCTGCATCAATAAACTTCAACATCCAATCTAATATACGATATTTAATCCATGCAATCGAATTTCGAATTCATGAACTTACAATATAGAAACTAGAATATTCTAACATGAAGTCACAGTGAATAATGAATAGCAATGTTTAAACATAACTTTTAAGGGTTGGCAACCATCAAAAAGTTTCTAGTGCAAGTTTAGTTTAGTTGTATTAACGTCTAGCTTAAAAGCAACACTAGGGCTATTTTGGGACAAACCTCGTAATTTTGAACCGCGGTCAGATGACGAGGACGACACCTGAGCTGGCACCTCCCCCCCTCTCCAAACTTTCACATCACAGCAGCGGGAGAACGTTTGGCCCCGATGGATTTAGCGTAAACCAGACCCGCTTGCACGACGGTTCTTCGGTGGAATCTGGTTCCGAACATGAAATCCTCCTGTTCTGAAGCCGAGACTTTACCACAGGCCAGTTTTTAGTTTTAAAAAGAAACTGTCCATTATGATGTGCCAATTATTCGACTGAGTTAAATAATAATAATTACTAATTCCTTATAATTTAAATAATTATAAGGAAATGGAAACTTCATTTCCTGGCATTTTGCTCCATATTTAACTAAGATAATTCATCTTTCTTTCAATATATCCCAATATTTGAGTTCTATAGACCATAATCAGAGAAGAAATGGCGAAAATATTTAGGAAGCCATGTGTGTCATCAGAACCATTACAATAGGTATATCCTAACATCTTCATTCTAATCTGCCTGCAACATATAAGACGCTTATAAATTATGCAACCGAACCAATTTATCATCCCTTCTGTATTTCATAACAGTTCAAGGAAACATAGCATATTTGACCTTCGAAAATAAGCGACAGTACGTAAATTTGAATTTGAAATATCCTGATCAAAAGATTAAAATTCTAAACCAGCTGTGTGCCTTTGTATATTTGATTTGATCCAGTGCATGTCAGGGAATAGTTTTACTTCAGGCAGCTTTACTAACAGGGATTTCAACCAATGAGATGCTTTTATTTTGACAGATGAGTATTTCACTCGTGGACAATATTTTTTAAATGTCTTTCGTGATATGATTTAATACTTAAAAATGAATATGCTATTGTTCGATTCAAATTCAAACGAACGCAGTTCTTGAACATAATTGTGCTCGATTGACATGCAATTTATTGTATGCATGGTTACAGACTGTATTTTACCAGAATTTTAAAACAGTTTTTTTTATTATGAAGTGTGCCATGCAGGGTTGGTGAAAGGACTGTTTATCGTTATCATAAGGAATTCACGTAATGCGTGTTCGTCTGCATTTATTCACAAAATTGTCGATACAGAATCTCCATATATTGAAATTCTAAGTATTCTCGGCTTCGGAACTTGAGGGTTCCTGGCTCGAGCCAAGATTCCACCAAAGAACCATCGTTAACCGAGTCTGGTGCACGTCAAATCCGTCGGGACTGAACATCCTCCCGCTGACGTGATGTGGAAGCTTGGAGAGGGGAACGTGCCAGCTCAGGTGTCGTCCTCGTCATCTGACTGCGGTTCAGAATTACGAGGTTCATCCCAAAATAATCCTAGCATTGCTTTAAAATGGGACATTATTATAACTAAGCTAACTCTGCGTGTCGAAAATGTCTATGTTTCAAACTTTTTTTACGAATTTAGGATTTTCATTGGGAAAACAGTTTCTGCGCATCGAATGAAATACCCGTATATCGAACAAAACTTTTTGTATAAAGAATTATGTATGACTATTAAAATCAGGTGAATTTCTATCTTAAGCAATGGCATTAAATTCGTGTAATTTTTACATACTGACGAAATCTTTATTATGCAAATTATCTAATAAACCAAATATAGTAAATAATCATTTTGATAAAAATTAAACCACAGTTGAGGATGTTGAAAATTGAATTAACTGAAATACCATTTAGAAAACAACTAACAGATTAATTATAAATTGCCCGAAATGACTTAAAATTTATTTCTAGATGAGATTTTTTATCATTCTTTATAATGTGCGCTATTTTGAAGCTGCATTGGCAGAAGATTTTATTCAAAAACACGTTAGAGGTTACTTTGTTCAAAAATATATTTTTTTTTTCGTCTTTTAATACGAACACACACATATATATTGGAGTAAATATCAAATTACATACATATTTGGGCAATTTTTAAAATTAATATCTTTGCAAGCTCAATATTTTAAGACTACAAGAAAAAAAAAAAGAAAAAAAATACAGCTGTGTAGTCCTCCCCCCCTCCCCCCCCAAAAAAAAAACTTTTTCGCATACTCTTGATTAAAGATGATATACCAAAGAACGCCTTGCATGGCATTGGCGTACAATAGGTACGAAATATTAACCTTTGGCGTGAATTTAGCATTTTTTTCTAAATCTATCATACGATGTTTGGCGAGATTTAAGGATTAATTCCTTGCATGTTGTTAATAGTATCCGAAAATCAAATATGTGTTTCTGGTGCGTTTTCCGCAACCGATTAGAATAAAAATTTGACACAAAACTACACATCTATACATAAAATCATATACCGAATTCGATATATTTAAGATTGTATTTTTGAATCGCATTTATATTCTTCTGAAATTAAAGACCGACAGACGGTCAACCTCTTGCTGGATTTGGCTCAAAATTTGTTAGGTGTCTACGGTATAGATGTTAAATCTGAGTACCGAATCTTATCTATCTAGCTCTCTTGGTTTTGTAGTTATCGTGTTAACTTATATTCGAACAGCCGGACAGACCACCTTGTTCTGAACGTTTTATACCAAATTTCGTCTGTCTAGCTCAAAGCGTTTATGAGTTATCTTTGTCACAGACACACAGGCTGATGGACGTTTTCCAAAAATGTGTTTTTCGAACTCAGGGTGTTCGGAAACTTGGAGATTCGTCAAAATCTCGAATTTTTTGTCAATTGCTACATTTTTTATGTACTACGTATACAAGAAAGTGATTGATTATGCATGTTTTATATTAATTGTGGAAAATTTTTAACACATATACTTATGTATTTAAATTCCAGTATAAATTTTATGTATTTATTTTTTTCAGAAATCTTCATGCATGATAATTACAGGTTTAAATGTATTTTAAAGTTCTATTTTGTGAAAAATCATAATATTCATCTTAATTTTGTATTTATTACAAAGATTAATTGTGTATAAATACTTGATTTTCTTAATTTTTACTGATAGTAGTTCCTATTCAATCGAACGGACCGTGATGGCCTGCTGGTAAGATCTCGGCTTCGTAACCGGAGGGTTTCAAGTTCGACACCCGATTCCACCGAAAAACCGTTGTGTAAGCGGGTCTGGTGCACGCTAAACGTCGGGACCAAACGTCCTCCCGTTAGTGTGGCGTGGTATGGAGAGGGGAGTGCCAGTTCAGGTGTCGTCCTCGTCATCTGACTGGGGTTCAAAATTACGAAGTCTGTCCCAAAATAGTCCTAGCGTTGCTTTAAAACGGGACGTTAATATAACTAAACTAAACTAAACAAATTATTCAATCGAACCGATTTTTTTATTAGAGACTTCCGGATTAACATAATCTTCAGATTAGTAGAAGATCACATATAAAAAAACGCATTTTCGTAGCAAATGTTCATTGTATAAATATCGAATAATACAAAATAAAATCCAATATGTGAGTAAGAGTCAACTGTTTACGTCACACAAAGGTCACTAACATCCTGCACTGATTTGTTTTCCTTTCAAAGGTTTTCACTCTACCTTCTGATCATGCCGGATAATTGGATGGAGGTTGATTAACGAAATGCTGAATTACAGAAATTACAATTTTACCACACGATTATAAAACAGGATAAACGTCATTCGATACACCTACTCCTGGAATCATTTTGATTCTTAATCACTTGAGTGGGCGTGGAGTGCAAAAACCAAATAAAATCGAAATCGGAGCCTAAAGGAATCGCAGTTTTCCACGCTCTTCATTTCTTCTTAATTGTCTTGCGGAACTGTAAGGGGTTGAACACAAATACTAATGCGCATTGTACTGATGGATAAAATGTATTCAAAAATATGCTGAGTACAAATACCAGGCATGAATATAATTATGTCATGTTATGCATTATTATTTTATTCATTGATATTTTTCCTTTCATGATGGCGTAAGCATATTAAGTTCAGTTCGGTTATATTAACGCCCGTTTTAATGGGGCACCAGGGATATTTCGAGACAGACCTCGTAATTTTCAACAACGGTCAATTGAAGAAAACGGCACCTGAGCTCTCCAAACTTTCACACCACACCAGCAGGAGGACGTTTGACCCCGATGTATATTTAACGTGCACCAGACCCGCTTGCACGACGGTTCTTCGGTGGAATCGGGTCTTAAACTTGAAACCTTCCGGTTTCGAAGCCGAGACTTTACCACTCAGTTATACGAATGCATATTAAAAAGAAATTTAAAAGTTTCGAGCCTTTAGCGAGAAATAACGTAGCAGAATAATCACAAATTAACTACTTCCATCCTGCCCGAAAAGGGGTTCGAGACCCGATTCCACCGAAGAACCGTCTGTAAGGGGATCTGTTGTACGTTAAATCAGTCAGGGCCAAACGTCCCCCCGCTGGTGTGGTATAGAGAGGAGGGTGCCTGCTCAGGTGTTGTCCTCGTCATCTGACCGCGGTTCAAAATTACGAGGTCCGTCCCAAAATAGCCCAAGTGTTGCTTTACAACGGGACGTTAATATAACTAAATTAAACCTGCCCGAAGAGAAACTTCTCGTCTAATACATGTCTAGGACATCAACTTAGTTTTGCTACCGACTTGACTATGAACGGATTTTGCCAAAATCTATTCATGTAAATTTTTTTCCTTCCTCCATGTGTTATTAATTAATTGTTACATTTTAAGTAAATCCTCGATTTATCTTGCACAATCATTGACTAAGTAATCTCATTGTCATGCCATTACTTTGTTCACCTGTTACATCTGAAGGTTAAGAACCTTAGTTCAAGCTCTCCGTGACTCTCCCTTCAAATCTGCAAATGCCCGAAGACATATGGAATAATTGAATGACCTGGCTGCCATTACAGCATTGGTGGGAGCTATTGTTGAGTCCTAAGGGTCATCACCTGCCACAGTATACAACCTTTCCCGTGGGAGGCACGTCTCGTCATAGGTAGGGGATAACTAACCCCACGCCATTATTATTACCACTAGAATGACGAGAAATAACCACTATACCGGAAACTTCTTATCTGAGGATTGCCACCGTGGTGCAGCATAGCATAATAATGATTTTCATTTTTCTGTGTTTATATTATAAAAAAGCTTTAACTTACACTCTCTTGGGCGATGTGTATAATAATGGAATTTTGTTATATATGTTTCACTCACTTTCTTGTTGCTTAAATTTTGAAATTTTGTGCAGTTATTGGTTCTTAATGAAAATGGAATACTTTAAAAATTTTAGAACTCTTAATTATAAATGCAGATTAGTTTAAATAAAAAAAAAATGATTTCACATTTATGACCTCATTTATAAATTAAAATGAGAAATGTTAATTTTTAAAATCCATAATATTTGTAGCATTCAAAGATGAAATATATCAAAAACAAAGAAACAATATAATCCTTATCTCCATATTCAAGATCCTCTTTGAGCCGTAGACATATTTTTTTAAAGTTATGTCTGTCTATCTTTGAACACAATAACTCTAAACTGCACTGAGTTAAGCTAATTATATTTGATATCTGGTCTTTACTTAAGTTTTACCTGTCTAACTAAAAGCGTTTATTTTTTTTTTTTTTTAATTTTGGACTAAATCCATAGTAGTTTTGTATTTCTATGCGCATAAACAAGATAACTAAAAACCATGAAGAACTAGATAAATAAAATTTAATTATAGATTTTCATTATGAGCATTGTAAATCTGGGTAAAATGTTATACGTTCAATCTCTAAATAGATTTATTCTATCTATATATTGGCGTATATTTGAAGGCAGTAACCAAAACTGCAGTGATTTAGATGATTGATATTTAATAATTGGTCTTGTAATTGAAATTATAAAACTGTATCCTTTTTTTTCCAATCTGTTAGCGTTTTTTTTTGGTGGGGGGGGGGCATTTGATCGTTCCTCATTGCATTACAAAGCGCAGAACATGCCATATAATAGGTGGGGGACACATTTAATTTGGTGTTTGGAAAGGAAGGGGAGGCTGCCGTAATTTACCTCTTCCCTCCCTACTCTTTGCGAAACATTCGAGGTTTCGGTTTCGGTTTAGTTATATTAACGTCCCGTTTGAAGCAACAGCTGGGCTATTTTGAGATGGACCTCGTAATTTTGAACCGCGGTCAGATGAAGAGGACGACACCTGAGCTGGCACCCTCCTCTACACACCACACCAGCAGGAGGGCGTTTGGTCAGGACGAATTTAACGTGCAATAGACCCCCTTACACTACGGTTCTTAGGTGGAATCGGGTCTCCAACCTGAAACCCTCCGGTTCCGAAGCCGAGACCTTACCACCAGGCCATCGCTGCCTCTGCGAAACATTCCAGAACTGAAAAGAAGGGGCTATCAGTACAAATTATATAAGATGTAATATCGTAAGATACTATATTATATAGGTATGTGCTAAATTATATAAGCATAAAAACTCCTTCCTTGGTTAACATAACCGCTTAGTTTGTTGAAAATTTTACAATCAAAGATTTCTTTTTAATAATACTAAACTCATGCAAAAACCTAAATAGAGAAAAGGTGACCAGTCTATTGATCTTTATATTTCCACAGAATAACTCGAAATCTCACTTTGACCAACGGATCCCAGTGGATCCACTTTTTAGAAACCGAATCTATATTTGTTTCTTCATTCCTTATCATTCGACTCGAGTCGCTTGTTTGCGTATTGCGGTTTTTTATATTGTGATGCTACGATGTGGCTTGAGAACATCCACATCACATTACTACAAATTGTGGAAAGATATATATAAATTCAAATAATGAAACGGCCTGAAATTGATTTATGACCCACGCTTTGAGAAACCCTGATTTAAATAAGTGAAATGTCGTATATAGTATTAAAACTCAAATTTTTGACCAATTCATTGAAAGATATTCAAATTCCATATCCAGTTTATTTTATTGTGCTATGACGAACAAAATGTGACATATTACGTAAGCATACAAGAAAATCAAGGGAAGAAAATTCCAACTCTTTAAATCTCCGCGTTCATATTCACACCACTACCAAAATTAAGTTTTAAAATAACTAATAACCTGTTAATACTACATGTAACTGTAAAATCGCTAAGTTTAAGAAAAATGAAAATTCACTCTAACTATGCGCATATTTAAAATTCTAGGAATTGTCGTATTTTAGAATAATTTTCCTCTTTCCGTAAAAAAACGAATGATTTTCGAAATTCCCGACAAGATAATGATTTTATCAAAAACAAATACCGCAGAAATCTCGTAATGCGTATTTCATAGAATTAGACTTGGGTCGTTTTGCAAGTATTTACAGTAAAATATTATGGAATATCATTAAAAACATTATGAAATTTTCACATGATGTTAAAAATCACGCTCATGGATGCGTGAATCATCAATCGATTAATGCTTGAAAACAGCCTAATGTACGATAAGATAGCGTTAAAACTTCTAAAAATAAAACGAGTTGCTTTAAAAATAGAATATTATCTAATGTTGGTGGAAAAAAGCATCTAAAAAACAAATTTTCCTTTTTTTCCCCCCGAAGGATAACTTTTGTTGTTTTTTTTCGTAAATTGTTAGTTAAAGACATTATGCTTCAACTGCATAAACTAATTATAAATTAATCAAAATGCACTCAGTTGGTAACAGTGAGTTGTCAAATTTGGACCGTCGCCAATAATCATATCTACAATTCTGTTAAAAAATTTGAGCCGTTAAATTGGCATCTTATGTTGCACCAGTGTATATATATATATAAATGTAATATATGGATCACTTATTAAAGAAAGCGCAATTTTATAATTAAAGAACAGATGTTTACATTTAGGTATCACCACTTAAATATACTAACGAAAGACTAATTATCCTTACTCTGTATATGACAAGTAACAAAATAGTTATATTTTCAGACAAGAAATTTATTCGGCTACAAGAACTATAACAATTTCATTAAAATAATTTTAAGATAACGTTACGTGAATTTGGTTGTTGCTGTTGCTGTCTAAAAGTTTCACAAATCTGAGCACAAACATTTACTTAAATAAAATAATAATTTAATAAAATTATTGTTTTGTATCAGAGGTATAGTTCATAAAACAGTTAATATATTGGTACAACATGCAGGCAATACTCTGACCTAACCAGAGACCATGCGGGAAACTGAATGGAACATCGAAGAGCAACCTCATTTAGCACGAAGGAATAAATGACTCTTGATGACACTGGACTCTTGCAAACAACAAAGGACCCTCTAGAGAAAACGCTTATTTGTACATAAAAAAGAATAGAAAAAAACATTACATATTAAATTGTGAAACATTAAAAATGCACAAAATACATTAATGTACATAAGCTTTTTACATTAGGAGAGAACTAAAGACAAAAGCTTCGGCAAAATGTCCCTAATATAAGATTTAATGGCTAGAATTTTTATGAGTTCTTCAACGTTGATACACAATTTCTTGGCAGTCTGAATCTGTGTTCTCGTCATAGTCCACAGGCTTTGATTACGTCATTTATTAAGCCTTCTTCGTAGTGCACAGGCTTTGATTACGTCATTTATTGAGCCTTCTTCGTAGTGCACAGGCTTTGATTACGTCATTTATTAAGCCTTCTTCGTAGTGCACAGGCTTTGATTACGTCATTTATTGAGCCTTCTTCGTAGTGCACAGGCTTTGATTACGTCATTTATTGAGCCTTCTTCGTAGTGCACAGGCTTTGATTACGTCATTTATTAAGCCTTCTTCGTAGTGCACAGGCTTTGATTACGTCATTTATTAAGCCTTCTTCGTAGTGCACAGGCTTTGATTACGTCATTTATTGAGCCTTCTTCGTAGTGCACAGGCTTTGATTACGTCATTTATTGAGCCTTCTTCGTAGTGCACAGGCTTTGATTACGTCATTTATTAAGCCTTCTTCGTAGTGCACAGGCTTTGATTACGTCATTTATTAAGCCTTCTTCGTAGTGCACAGGCTTTGATTACGTCATTTATTGAGCCTTCTTCGTAGTGCACAGGCTTTGATTACGTCATTTATTGAGCCTTCTTCGTAGTGCACAGGCTTTGATTACGTCATTTATTAAGCCTTCTTCGTAGTGCACAGGCTTTGATTACGTCATTTATTGAGCCTTCTTCGTAGTGCACAGGCTTTGATTACGTCATTTACTGAGCCTTCTTCGGTGCCACATTGACAAATCGAACTTCTGTCAAAGAAACGACATTGATATACAGAAAATACCCCATGTCCAGTGTATATTTGGTTAAGTTGAAACTAACCCTCCATTCGGTTAACCAAACGTTTTTAAAATGTTGATAGGTTGTTTTACCTTCGATGGAATTATCTCTCCTGCCAGTCCTTAATTATTAGTTTTTTAGTCTCATTTGGCTAGTGTATCTGCCTTTTCATTTCCAATTTAACCAATATAAGATGCCAGTATAACTTCCTAAATTTTTAAGAGAATTAAATATAAAATTGTTGTTGATTGTCCAAATTTGAGAACTCACCATTATCAGTCAAGTATATTTTGATTAATTTATAATTATTTTATGCAGTTATTAATCACAATAGCACAAGTGTTTTTTTTTTCTTTTTGAATGACTACGTCGATCATATAAGAGCCGTGGCGGCCTAGTAGCAAGGTCTCGTCTTCGGGAATGGAGGATACAAGGATCGAGACCTGATTCCCCGAAGAACCGTCGTGTAAGCGGATCTGGTGCACGTGAAATCCGTCTGGACCTTATTTCCACATACTAGTAGTTTGCGGAAGTTTGGAGAAAGGGAACAGCTCAAATGTTGTCCTCGTCGTCTGACTGCGGCTCGAAATTACAAAGTCCGTCCCAAAATATCCCTAATGTTGCTTTAAAGTGGGAAGTTAATATAACTAAACGTCTGTCATGTAACCATCGTGGACAAATACTTTTAAAAAGAGGATGTCAGTAATTGATTTTATCTGACGATTTGAACTCAATTGAGCCTGTATAGAATAGAATCAGGGGACGGATTTCTGTTTGTTATAAACAGCCTGGGTCGACTCAATAACGTCAGACAGTATTGATTTAAGAATGAAATAATTTGCAGTATGGTGATGTAATACTTAGTATGTTCAGAAATGTACGATTGTCTTGCAGCTGAAAATTAACATACAGCTTATTAATCTCCTTCGGAATCTTATGGTGATAGTCTTCTAAGGCTTAGCTTAGTTCTAAGACCTTAGCTTCTATAGTTACTGTCCATTAAGGGAGAACTAGCGGGAGGGTCGCCCCCAAACTTTCTCGCATACTCTGTAATGAACTTGCCATGCCAGAGAACGCCTTGCATGACGCTAGCATGGAATAATTACGAAATATTAACCTTTGGCGTGAATTTAGCCTTTTTATGGAATCTGCCGTGTCATGCTTGGCGAGTTAGTTGGCGATTAATCTCTCACAAAAATTAATAGTATCCCAAAATCGAATTTGTGTTTTAGACACTTTTTTCTCAACCGATTGAAACAAAGAATTGACACAAAACTGCATTTGTAATCACAAAATCCCATATCTAATGTAATATATTTAAGTTTCTGCTTTTTTTTAGCTATCGAGTTTATATATCTCTGAAAGTACAGACCGACAGATGATCAACCCCTTGGTGGGTTTAGCTCAAAATTTGATAGGGGCGGCCTACACTAGAGATATTAAATGTTTATGTCGAAAGTGAAGCATCTAGCTCTCTTCGCTTTGTAGTTAACTTATATTCGAATAGCCGGACAGGCAGACTTTATCTGACTAGATTTTACACAAAATATGATAGAAATCTACAAATGTGGGGTAAAGGCCGTTTACCAAATTTCATTCGCCTAGATCAAAGTGTTTTTAATTATCTTTTTCAAAGACAGACAGGTGGACATTTTCAAAAAAATGTGTTTTTCAAACTTAGTTAGGTCTAAAGCGTTCAGATTCGCCGAAATATTAAGTTCGAATTTTTTGCGAAAAATCTGAAGTTCGACATTTTTACGAGAAAGTAAAAAAGGCATGTATAATTCAACCTCAAATTACTGAAAGGATCATTCCTTTATTTAGGTGATAATCTTGGTATAGGTACCATATATTTTTACTCCATATTTCTATTTAATAGATTTTATATTTATGGCATTTTAAAATTATTTATTTTCTTTACTTTCTTTAATTCTCTTAGCTTGCTTCATTTTTTAACTACATTAATTTTATAGTTTATTTTTAAACTAATCATGTGATTGATATTCATGTGGCTTTATTTTATGATAAGATTTTGTGTATTTCTTGTTTTACATTGCAAAATTCTAATATAATTTCTAACAATTTTGTGTTTAAATTACAACAACAACAGAAAACCGGTGTTTTAGGATATAAGAAATATGTCAAACGTAGCATGGAATCGAAGAACAAAATCTAGTGAAAATTTTTTAACAATTTTGCATTTAAAGCGTAGAAACGCTGCTTCAGCTATATCAAACATGCAAAGCCTAACACAAATTTCAAATAGTATCTTTTAAGAAAAATGCAGCAATTTTGAGTTTGAAGCAAAAATCTTTATTTCGAAGATACCAAACATACAAAACCAAGCATAGAATTGAAATAGAATCTTTTAAGAAAATTCTAGCAGTCTTTTGATAATTCGTAGGGCTCCTTTTTTTTATTCTTTTTTCCCACGTGTCTTCTGCGCCCATTCTGCGGGGAAGCCACACAAAACAAACTTCCGAAAATGCGTATTTTTAGACTGCAAACAAGTAATCATCGTGGCGAATTCATTTCCTTTTCTAGAGTTCGAAATAGAACTATTTTTGTCATTTTTCGAATCTAGCGACCAACTCATTTGAAATTCTTGGAAACAATTACTCTTTAAATATTTGCTCTGACGTAAGTTCTAGAGCAATGAGCGATTTTCCAAAGTCTTTGTCTTAATGACTTACTGAAGAATATTCTTTTGGTTCTCTGATTGACGAATATTTCTCTGAATTTTGAAGATAGAATATTTACATTTTACATGAAGACGAGAACGGTGGAAATGTACTAGAATAATAAATATTTTATTTTAGAAAGCTGAATTTGAAACGGCAGGATCGATATTAAATCAGAAAGGATATGCCTCGAGATTTTATATTCATAAAAAAAGAAGAAACTTATTTACGCAATTATTAAAATGTTCTTTATTCTTAAAATATTATTATATTGAATATATATATATTAACTTAAAAGATTTTCAAATATGAAAAGACGCTTCAGGAGTTCAGGTTTTTCCTCGTCACGTTGAACAATTAAATCAAAAATTAAGCACAGATATGCAATTTTGATAGCAAGATTAAATACAAAATTATTATATATTTTTATTTTTCCCGTAGAGATTCTGAATTATAAAGCTCATTTTCATGCAAATACTTAGATAGATAACCTTACCTTTGATATATTAAGTCTAAAATTAGCCATAAATATAACTTTTTGATGTAAAATACAAATATTAAAATGAATCCACACAACTTACTAGATTTGGAAGTTATCATGTTCATGTACAGAAAATACAGGAAACCAAATGGATAACTATTAACTATAAATGGATAACTATAACTATAAATGGATAACTATGTGTAACTATTCATGCAAATATACAATTCTTGTAATAAAACCATATACCTAATTGCATCTGTCTAGTTTGTTGCATTTTTGTGTTCAGTGCGTATAGACTTTCTTATCGTTCCAAATTTGATTGAACCTTACGGTCCGGATGTAAATTTTTGATGTAAAATACAAATGTTAAAATGAATCAACACAACTTGCTAGATTTGGAAGTTATCATGCTTTTTACAGAAAATACAAGAAATCAAATGCATATAGTGCAACTATTCATGCAAATATACAATTCTTGTAATAAAACCATATACCTAATTGCATCTGTCTAGTTTGTTGCATTTTTGGGTTCAGTGCGTACAGACTACCTTATCGTTCCAAATTTGATTGAACCTTACGGTCCGGATGTAAATTTTTGATGTAAAATACAAATGTTAAAATGAATCAACACAACTCGCTAGATTTGGAAGTTATCATGCTTTTTACAGAAAATACAAGAAATCAAATGCATATAGTGCAACTATTCATGCAAATATACAATTCTTGTAATAAAACCATATACCTAATTGCATCTGTCTAGTTTGTTGCATTTTTGTGTTCAGTGCGTACAGACTACCTTATCGTTCCAAATTTGATTGAACCTTACGGTCCGGATGTAAATTTTTGATGTAAAATACAAATGTTAAAATGAATCAACACAACTCGCTAGATTTGGAAGTTATCATGCTTTTTACAGAAAATACAAGAAATCAAATGCATATAGTGCAACTATTCATGCAAATATACAATTCTTGTAATAAAACCATATACCTAATTGCATCTGTCTAGTTTGTTGCATTTTTGTGTTCAGTGCGTACAGACTACCTTATCGTTCCAAATTTGATTGAACCTTACGGTCCGGATGTAAATTTTTGATGTAAAATACAAATGTTAAAATGAATCAACACAACTCGCTAGATTTGGAAGTTATCATGCTTTTTACAGAAAATACAAGAAACCAAATGCATATAGTGCAACTATTCATGCAAATATACAATTCTTGTAATAAAACCATATACCTAATTGCATCTGTCTAGTTTGTTGCATTTTTGTGTTCAGTGCGTACAGACTACCTTATCGTTCCAAATTTGATTGAACCTTACGGTCCGGATGTAAATTTTTGATGTAAAATACAAATGTTAAAATGAATCAACACAACTCGCTAGATTTGGAAGTTATCATGCTTTTTACAGAAAATACAAGAAATCAAATGCATATAGTGCAACTATTCATGCAAATATACAATTCTTGTAATAAAACCATATACCTAATTGCATCTGTCTAGTTTGTTGCATTTTTGTGTTCAGTGCGTACAGACTACCTTATCGTTCCAAATTTGATTGAACCTTACGGTCCGGATGTAAATTTTTGATGTAAAATACAAATGTTAAAATGAATCAACACAACTCGCTAGATTTGGAAGTTATCATGCTTTTTACAGAAAATACAAGAAACCAAATGCATATAGTGCAACTATTCATGCAAATATACAATTCTTGTAATAAAACCATATACCTAATTGCATCTGTCTAGTTTGTTGCATTTTTGGGTTCAGTGCGTACAGACTTCCTTATCGTTCCAAATTTGATTGAACCTTACGGTCCGGATGTAAATTTTTGATGTAAAATACAAATGTTAAAATGAATCAACACAACTCGCTAGATTTGGAAGTTATCATGCTTTTTACAGAAAATACAAGAAATCAAATGCATATAGTGCAACTATTCATGCAAATATACAATTCTTGTAATAAAACCATATACCTAATTGCATCTGTCTAGTTTGTTGCATTTTTGTGTTCAGTGCGTACAGACTACCTTATCGTTCCAAATTTGATTGAACCTTACGGTCCGGATGTAAATTTTTGATGTAAAATACAAATGTTAAAATGAATCAACACAACTCGCTAGATTTGGAAGTTATCATGCTTTTTACAGAAAATACAAGAAACCAAATGCATATAGTGCAACTATTCATGCAAATATACAATTCTTGTAATAAAACCATATACCTAATTGCATCTGTCTAGTTTGTTGCATTTTTGTGTTCAGTGCGTATAGACTTTCTTATCGTTCCAAATTTGATTGAACCTTACGGTCCGGATGTAAATTTTTGATGTAAAATACAAATGTTAAAATGAATCAACACAACTCGCTAGATTTGGAAGTTATCATGCTTTTTACAGAAAATACAAGAAATCAAATGCATATAGTGCAACTATTCATGCAAATATACAATTCTTGTAATAAAACCATATACCTAATTGCATCTGTCTAGTTTGTTGCATTTTTGGGTTCAGTGCGTACAGACTTCCTTATCGTTCCAAATTTGATTGAACCTTACGGTCCGGATGTAAATTTTTGATGTAAAATACAAATGTTAAAATGAATCAACACAACTCGCTAGATTTGGAAGTTATCATGCTTTTTACAGAAAATACAAGAAATCAAATGCATATAGTGCAACTATTCATGCAAATATACAATTCTTGTAATAAAACCATATACCTAATTGCATCTGTCTAGTTTGTTGCATTTTTGGGTTCAGTGCGTACAGACTTCCTTATCGTTCCAAATTTGATTGAACCTTACGGTCCGGATGTAAATTTTTGATGTAAAATACAAATGTTAAAATGAATCAACACAACTCGCTAGATTTGGAAGTTATCATGCTTTTTACAGAAAATACAAGAAATCAAATGCATATAGTGCAACTATTCATGCAAATATACAATTCTTGTAATAAAACCATATACCTAATTGCATCTGTCTAGTTTGTTGCATTTTTGGGTTCAGTGCGTACAGACTTCCTTATCGTTCCAAATTTGATTGAACCTTACGGTCCGGATGTAAATTTTTGATGTAAAATACAAATGTTAAAATGAATCAACACAACTCGCTAGATTTGGAAGTTATCATGCTTTTTACAGAAAATACAAGAAATCAAATGCATATAGTGCAACTATTCATGCAAATATACAATTCTTGTAATAAAACCATATACCTAATTGCATCTGTCTAGTTTGTTGCATTTTTGGGTTCAGTGCGTACAGACTTCCTTATCGTTCCAAATTTGATTGAACCTTACGGTCCGGATGTAAATTTTTGATGTAAAATACAAATGTTAAAATGAATCAACACAACTCGCTAGATTTGGAAGTTATCATGCTTTTTACAGAAAATACAAGAAATCAAATGCATATAGTGCAACTATTCATGCAAATATACAATTCTTGTAATAAAACCATATACCTAATTGCATCTGTCTAGTTTGTTGCATTTTTGGGTTCAGTGCGTATAGACTTCCTTATCGTTCCAAATTTGATTGAAACTTACAGTTCGGATGTAAATTTTGATGTAAAATACAAATATTAAAATGAATCAACACAACTCGCTAGATTTTGAAGTTACCATGTTCCTATACAGAAAATACAAGAAATCAATTGGATATAGCTCAACTATTCACGCAAATATACAATTATTGTAATAAAACCATACACCTAATTGCATCTGTCTAGTTTGTTGAATTTTTTGGTTCAGTGCGTATAGACTTCCTTATCGTTCCAAATTTGATTGAACTTTACAGTTCGGATGTAAGACCTCATATCGGGTTCCTTTTGCCTAGTCAGCCGAGTCCTAAAAATACATTATCGGCATTATGTCTGTCTGTGAACACGATAACTGAAAAAAACGCTTTGAACTAGATATATGAATTTTGGTATATCGTCTCTAATCTAAAATTAGTCAGAAGGTCTAAAATAGAAAATTAGTCAGCTTGACAATTCGAGTACAAAGGATTTCGATACTACAAAACGCAAAGAGCTAGAAAAAGAAAAAAAAATGGATACACAGGTTTAGCATCCAAAATATCAATTCTTTGGTTCAAATTTTGAACCAATCTATCAAACGGCTGACTGTCTGTCTATCTGTTATTTCGCATGCATGTTAAAGAAATAATTCATAAACGCAGTGACTGAAATGAATGAAACTCGGCATATTATCTTAATTCTGTGTCAACTTTTGGTGTAAATTTGGCGGCAAATGACGTCCAAAATAAATATTCAGGCTATAGATTCTGAAAATACAGGATTCCTACCAAGAATCTATGTTCCGTAGAGGATATATATATATATATATATATATATATATATATATATATATATATATATATATATATATATATATATATATATATATATATAATATGGTATTTTTAAATTTAATTTAAATCATAATTAATTTCCTAATTTTTATCTTAAATTAGCCTATGTTTTCATTCTAAAATATTCTTCTATTTCCTAATCAAATTTTCACTTTTTATTTAATTATTTCTAACACACGCTTTAGAAAACTTGTGATGACGCTTTATAAGCTAGATAGCAGCTACGAGACAAGAGATATTTCTTTTGTCTTGTGGTCATGTTACGCGGCTACGAACCATAAGGATGCGAGTTCGATCCTCGCCTAGCTCCAATAGCAACAAACTGATGACTTTTGCCTTTTCTTAGGCTCCGAGCGAAAGGATAAAAATTTATAATACTCACACATCTTTTCAAAGATATCTAAGATTCCCTTGACTTAATCGATACGAGGCCAAGAATCCCTATCAGAATCTCATAGTAAAATCACTGAAGGGACACATTTCACACCTTTGCTGTTACGTCGAGATGTAAATATACGACTTTTTATCATCACCTTTCTCCAATACAAATTATGATTCCGAGTAAAATAAATTTAAATTGATTTCAAAACTTTCTTCTTTTCTGCCATGCATCTGTAAAATTATGTTTATATTTATATATTGGATTTTAGAGACAATCATAAAAGAAAATATAAACAAATATTTTGGACATTTTGTAATGAAAATCATTTCAGTATATAGATTTACTGAAGGTCTTTATATAAAAATGGAAAATTACTAAAGCTTGCATTACTATGGCTTATTTCAAGATAAAATTCTATATTCAAAATTTTTAAGAATCCTAAAATTGTCATTTTTAGTTTTGTGTCCTTTTGGTTCACTGTGATACAAAACTAAACGCAGTGTGTGATTCTAACCATCTGCCTTTAATGATGAAATCAAGGTTTTTATTGACAGAACTAAAACCCTCCATATTCCGAGAAACTGTTCTTAGAACTACTAACCATCCATCAACTTTTTTCCACACAAAATGCTGGCAGATAAAATCACCCGCATGTCTAGCTCTCTTGAGAGAGTGATAATGCATCTGATCTCTACTGCGGGTACTGATAATGAGTTGCTTCTATAAGGATCCGAATCCTCCCCTCTCTCTGTGGACTCCACAAGCAATTACCTTATCCCCCCCGGCACTGCAGATGAATTGTGTCATTGATCTTGTAATACATTGCCTTTTATTTTCCTTCGGTCATGGACAATTTTGCTGTCTTCGTAGAATTCAAGCTGAATGTGGGATCTTGTTGCAGTCGAGTATTACAAATCTTGAAATCGGCGTATGCTCTTCATCTAATGCATTTCAATTTTATCTTTACGGTCATGGACAATCTTATTATCTTTGTTCAATGCAAAATGGATGTGGGATGTTCGGTCATGTTGCATTCGGACATTGCAAATCTTGAAATCGAAGTGTATTCACTATGTACCGCATAATGTAATATTGTGATTTTTTTATGATTCTTCGGTCATGGACAAGCTGAATGTGGGATCTTGTTGCAATCGAGTATTATAAATCTTGAGCCGGTGTCCTAGCATACGGGTAGCGCGTCTTCCCCGTGAAATGGACGTCCTGGGTTCGAGTCTCGGTTCGGGCATGGTTGTTCTTCATATGTTCTATCTGTGAGGTGTGTGAATGTGCCCCCCTGTAAAAACGGGTTGTGCAAGCGAATGTGATGCATGAGTAGCTAAGACGCACTCTTGGCCCTAGTTGGCGCTACTAAAACAAGAGACGCTCCCTTGGCTTAAAATCGCTGACTTCGTCAGCGAGCTTGTCAATGGCAAGTGCCATTATAAACAACAAATCTTGAAATCGGTGTATACTCTTCATTCAGTGCATTTCAGTTTTATCTTCTCTTTTAGGTCATGTAAAATCTCAATATCTCCATAGAATACAAAATGGATGTGGGAATCCTGTTGCATTCGAGCATTACAAATTAATCCGAAGTGAATTCATTATGTGCCGCATAATCTAATGCATCAACTTCTATCTTTTTGTAGTCATGGGAAATCTCACTGTCTTCGCAGAATGCAAGCCAGATGTGGGAACGTGTTGCAATAAAGTCATACAAATCTTGACATCAGTACATAATCTTAATATAATGCATTTCATCTTCTTCCTCCGGTCATGTTAGGCCGCGGTGGCCTGGCGGTAAGGTCTCGGCTTCGGAACCGGAGGGTTTCAGGTTCGAGACCCGATTCTGCCGAAGAACCGTCGTGTAAGGGGGTCTGTTGCACGTTAAATCACTAGTGTCTCAATCGCAACGTCTATCCCTATGGGATGGGCGAATCTATCCCAAACCATACTTTCGACAGGTAGGGACGTTTGACCGAGAGGGGCAGCAGGGATAAACGTTGTCTTTTAAATGTTGAGTTGTAGCTCAACGCTTATCCCGGTTCATTTGAATCGTTTTTCGCTGTAGTGGAAGGATGCGTTTTCCGAGTAAGGTGCCGACATATTAGCTTAAAACATATTTTTCAGTGATCTTTCATCTTATTTAATGGATATTTAATACAAATACCATTTTATGAAATTTATAGCAAAAACACAACAAACGTACAAAGGCAATATTTCAGACAATTCATTTTCAGGTGGCTTTTACTTGTTTTCTACTGTTTTTATTATTATTATTACTAATTCTGTTTTTATAGGGTTCTGAATTTCCTGATTGTTAATGAATCTTGAAATCATTTAAAAGTACTTTTGACCCGACAAATGTTTCCATTAATACATCATCTTTAAAATTGGTAATTTACTGATTTTGAAAAAAATTTAATTGTAATATAACATTCCTTTACAGAAAAATTTCTGAATAATATGGAAACATATTTTTCACTTACATCTAACATGCACTATTTCTGCAATAAATAAGAAAGATGTGCCTATTAGAACTTCATATGATTGTATGGATATAATATCTTTATAGTCTGAGAAAAAAATATTCTGCCAATGGTTATATTTGCCTTTACATTCCCAGAACAGTGTATGTCTATTTTTTTTATAATTCTTAAACTTCACATTTCTATATTTCTTAATATGTTACTATGAACTAAAAAAAATGATTCTGCTATTTTTAAATTTAAAATATGACATGAGAACATTTCAATTGTGTAATATAAACTAAAAGTTGGATTTTTAAACCATAGATAGTCACAAAAGACATTGACAAATTGAAGTATCTGAAATATATATACTTTAAATAGAATAAGCTTCCTGATATAATCTTTCTGTAGAAGTATTTTCTATAATATGATTAGAATGTTGTTAATTCAGAATATAAACTCAAACAGAATAAATTCCCCTCGGTCAAACGTACCCTCGGTCCCTCTCGGTCGAACGTACCTACCCGTGAAAAGTACGGTTCAGGATGGATTCGCCCATCCCATAAGGATTACGTTGCGATTGAGACGCTAGTCGTTAAATCCGTCATGACCAAACGTTCTCCCGCTGGTGTGGTGTGGTGTGGAGAGGGGGTGCCAGCTCAGGTGTCGTCCTCGTCATCTGACCACGGTTCAAAATTACGAAGTCCGTCCCAAAAAATAGCCCCATTGTTGCTTCAAACTTGACGTTAATGTAACTAAACTAAACCAAACCTCCGATCGTGGTTGAATGTAAACTGGATGTGAAATCGTGTTGCTGTCAAATATTACAAATTTTGAAATCAATATATCTTATAATGCACAAATAAAATATTGCCTTCATCTTTATTTATTTATTTTTGTCATAACTAATCTCTCTGCAAGCTGGAAATAGTTTTCATATTACAATCGAATATTACAAATATTGAAAATAGTGTCAACTGCATTATGTTTTACGGTATGCTGGAATCATGGAAAATAAATCATGCTGTGGTTGTAATCCTTTTAAAAGAGCACATTTAGAAATTACTCCCGATTCTCTAGAAATTATTTCCAATGCCTGCTACATTAACATAAAGTATTGAAGTAATCGAAATTGTCCCTCCGTTTACTTCAACCTTTGTAATAGGATACAGATCCTGAAACTGCTCGCAAAATGTAATAGTAATTTGTTCATTTTGCAATATCCCATAGAGTGAAATCGATGATGATCAAAGTAAATGTCACTGAGAATTTTTTTTCCAAACTTTGTTCAAACCATGATGAAATAATTTTGCATAGTCTGAAGATGTAGATCTCTGGGAAATTAAAATGAAAAATAGTTGGGTTTTTTTTTACTTTCTCAATAAATTTGAAACTTTTACTCCGTTAAATTCAGTAGGGAATTTATCATTTATTTTATGTTATCGCATACGAAGAGAACGTAAAATTATCTTCGGAAAATTCGGTCCCGAGATGTTTATGTATATCAAATTTACAGATCTCCTTCTGAACGAAAATTTACTTTCAGAAATTTGTTTCTGTTTGTCGATCTGTGAATATTATAACCCTAAAAGAGAAAAGAGCTAACTAAATGAAATTTAGCATGTGTTCCGGCATATTCCGAATTACCAACGATATCTATGCCTATCCAGTGACGGATTTCCAAATAGCAGCCCTAGGGTTGCTAGGCTGGGAATGAGCTGCAAGCAGTTCGATTAAAGAATAAATTCAGTTACCAAATAAATATACCAAAAATGTGAATACTTTAGATTATAAAATGCTAGGATAATGTGTACTTCTCATCAAATAAGTTACATGCTTTTATACTTCATTATATTCGTTCAGATATTAAAGTATTTATAAAACCGAACATCTGCTTCAATATCGTTGTTACAAACCTAGATGCAGGGCAGTCTGGAGTCATTATAGATAAATAAATATATATATATATATCATAAGGTTAATGAAATATGAAATATTAACTAAAAACAAATCATTAACATGCTAAAAATGTGTTGAAATGTAAAATTAAACAAGCGAGCCTTTAACTAGTTTTCAGAAAAATTTGATTTTTTTTAATATGTTTTAGGTATTTATAAAATAAAATATTGATCACTTTTAAATTTTTTTTCGGTTATTTAATGTTTTTTAACAATGAGCGCATTTAACTTTTGAATTCTTAATGGGCTTCTTAATTTTTTTAAGACTAACTCTATATAACATTAAAAATCTTCACATGTTTTTGAAGGTTTTAAAAATTAAGTATTCACAATCTTATGTTATCCATTGTTTATTTTTATATTCCTTTTGAATCATGCATTTTATCGCTAAAGCTTCTTCTGCAGTTTGCGTTTTCTTTAAATAAATAAATAGAATAAAATGAATATGAAAATGGAACAGTTCGAGAAACATTGCAGTGGGCAGAACAGCAATTCTAGATTGAACCATATATATAAAATAATAATAGTAAACTAAATGTAAAATTTTCGAATTCGTTGTTTATGACTTATATTTTCAAATATTTTATTTGTTACCCCTTTTGATGGATGAGATAACTGTAGTTTTGAAAAGCATGGTTTATTTTATCTCAGAAATATATCTAGAAAAATTTTTTAGAAGTTGAATCCTCCAAAATTCTTTGCTATGATATATGTATTCTACAAGAAATAACATGTTGAATTTTACAATTGAAAGCGGAATATACAATTCCTTCCTCTATATATTCTCTGACATCCTACTTTTCTGGTTTTCTAATATTTTCTTCCGTTTTAATCCAATAAATTCAAATAATTTTTTCGAATATATCTTATTCTTTGCAATATATTTTATTCATTTCAATTTATATCTTCAATATTTTCTGATAATTTTTTTTAAAAAGGCAGCATTCATGTTGTTTTTTCTTCAACGGAAAGATTAATTCATTTTTTATTTTTATTTTTTAAATATCGTTTTTTATTCCCACATATGATGAATCTTCTCATTTCTGAACGGAAGACTATCAGAGAGGTAAAGTTCCGCCATGTTTTCCTGACATGGAGAAATTTATTACGAAAACTTTTCTTATTTGAATGAGCCTACTTGACTGAGAATAAACGGCTCGAGATTTAAAAGAGAAAATAATTATTTTAGAAAACAATTGTGAGGAAAATAGATGACCATATTAAAGTGTAACGAAAGATCATTAGCATTAGAATCGCTAATTTCTAAAATTTTATAAAATTAGGTAAATCTATAATAATATTTAAAATCAGAGTCTAAAATACGATTCTCATATTGTTACGAATCTGTAACATTGCTTCCTAGCATAGTTAGTTCCATCGTAGGTACGATAGTTTTACTGTCAGCATTATTGGGTGTTGGTTAGACGACCATTTGGCGATTTTTTTACGAATTTGGCGATAAAATGGATAATACTAGAATCTACAGGAATTTTAGTGATAGGACCAATAGGAGGCAAGTTATGCTTGATTGTTCAAGAACCTTCTGTGCCCTACTCCGGTAGCTATAAAAGGCCGGCTGTCAAAGCCGAAGTCAATCGTATTCTTAGCAATATGTTTTATTCATTTCAATTTATATCTTGAATATTTTCTAATATTTTTTTAAAGGCAGCATTTATGCTCTTTTTTCTTCAATGGAAAGACTCATTCATTTTTGGTTATTTTTTTAATATATTTTTTTTTATTTCCACATATGATGGATCTACTCATTTCCGAACGGATGACTATCGGCGAGGTAAAGTTCCGCCATGTTTTCCTGGTATGGATTTATTACGAACACTTTTCTTATTTCAATGAGCCTACTTGACCGAGAATAAATAGCTCGAGATTTAAAAGAGAAATTAATAAAACAATTGTGTGAAAAATAGATTAATGATAATAAAATGTGAGAAAAGATCGTTTGCATTAGAAAATTGCAAACTTTACTAAAATTCAATAAAGATGGCAAAATATATAATAATGTTTAAAATCAAAGACCAAAACACAATTTTTATATTGTTACGAATCTGCAATGTTGTTTCTCAACACAGCTAATTCCATCGTAAGAACGATAGTTTTACATTCAATATTATTGATTGCTGGGTTGGCGACAAACTTGGCAACCATTTGGCGACTTTGATGAATTTGGTGCCAAATCGGATGATATTAGAATATTCAGGAATTTTGGAGATAGGACCAATATGAAGCGAGTTATGCTTGATTGTTCGAGAATTTTCTATGCCCTGCTCCGGAAGCTATAAAAGACCGGCTATAAGTTGTCGACAGCATTTGACAACTTATTCCGAATTACTAACAATATCTATATGCCTATCCAGGGTGAATTAACAAATAGCAGCCTAGGTTCGTAGAGCTGTTAGACTAAGATAGAACTGCAAGCAGGTAGATTAAAAAACGGTTTATTCTAATTCCAAATAAATATGTAAAAAAATATTAATTTTATAGATTAAAAAGTATTAGGATAATGTGAACTCTTCATCAAATAGGTTATATCTTATTTGCTTCAATATTGTTACGAATCAGTAATGTAGCTTCCCAACACAGTTAGTTCCATTGTAGGAAAGATAGTTTTACGGTCAGAGCTATTGGTTGATGATCGGATGCCCGGATCATTGATCCCCGGGCTTGGCGACAAGCTGGGCGACCATTTGGTGACATGATGAAAAATTTGACAGTAAAATGGATGATACTAGAAGCCTCAGAAATTTTGGCGATAGGACCAGTAGGAAGCGAGTTATTCTTTATTGTTTGAGAACCTTCTGTGCCATACTCCGGAAGCTATAAAAGGCAAGCTGTCAAAACCGAAGTCAATTGTAAAGTGAGTCATATAAAGAATCGTATTGTGAGTGAACGAAGATTTAGTTGGATTAGTCCAGCGAAGCACAGGCGTTGAGTGGAGCTCAAGCAATTAGTGTATTGAGGAATAGGTACAACATTCCGAGGTTTGCAGACAAGTATTGAAGCAGCATCGAGTCTTGTGTGGAGTAGCCAGGCATATAGTAGTGAGTCGGCAGTTGGGTACAGCTAACGCGGGGAGACAGTAGACAAAGCAGGCATTTGGATTCTTTATAGATTTTATGCATAATAAAAAATTTGAGAAAACAAAACAAAATATGAAATAAAACATTTTCAATATTACATTTTAAAATTTTAGCTTAGATGCCATTACAACTACATATGGGCAGAATTTCATAACTCTAATTGACTTAGATTCGCCTGGACCACGCGCACACACACACATATGCACACACTTCCTTTTCTAAAAGAATAATAATAAGTTCAGATCACATTTTAATGCAACTGACGAACTTGAATGATTCTAATGCCAATAGCAAATGATATGAAATAAATTTACAAAATTTTAAAAAGAAATTTTTAAAGGAACTTTCTGATATATGAACTAGAATAAAAGAAGAAAATATAAAGCGAAAAACAAATACTTATTCTAAACGTTCAAAAAATTGTTCTTGCCGCTAGGAACATTAGTCGTATGATGCGCAGTAAATTCAAAATTTGATTTGGCATGGATCACTTTGCATTTTATGTAAGAAATGCAAAGTAAATCGCAGCCCATATTTGAAAGAGAGTGTGAGCATGTGTGGGATGACTGTTTAGAGTTCAACTAAGCTGCTTATTCGTTCAAAGTGCAGATCTTAAATATTATAAAAGTCTTTTGAAAACTGCTCAAAGTTATGAAACTCACTGCTTATTATTTCAAAGCAGAATACCTATCAGATACAAAGATCAAACTGGTTTCCAACTACAGTTATACTTCATTAAATTTTAAATAGAATTTGACTTTTAGTCTAGAGGATTTAATAGCATGCTGTTAATTGATGCAAGCTCCATTTTTTTTTTTTTTTTAAGTTTGAGTATATTGTTACAAATTTGCATTATAGCTTTCTTGCAATGATCATTTCATCTCTATAAAGGAAGGCAGCAGATATTCTTAATGAATACTGAATTCATACCAAGTCAATAACCTCCGAAATTTGGCGATTATTTGACAGCAAGATGACAAATTTGGCTGCAAAAGGCTCATGAAAATGCAAGAATATGACCTTATTTGTATTAGAAACTGAGAGCTGTAGGTTCTTCTAGAAAATTCCAAACGACATCACGCCTTATTGGGAGAAAATATAGCGAGGTAACAACGCGAAGAAAAGTGGTTCACGATGAAGATTTATTCATTCGATTCTCTTTTTCGAGTCTTAATCGCAGAGCGAGCTCTGTAGTTGTTTTAATGCTGCATGTTAACACTATTTTCTATTTCGAGATTTAATGTTTATTTCTTATGCTGTGTAACTGCTTTTTCATTTCGTATATTCAGCATTTTTTAAAAATATTTTTGGAATAAAACGTATTTTTCGATGACCTAGAGTGTCGAGCTTCTTTTACTGTACACCCATCGGACGATTTCCGTAATAATATAAAAATTGTTAGGAAAAATACCTCTAAAAATCGTATAAATAGTAGAAACTTAGAAGTAATAAAAATAAATTTATTGGTTGTAAAAATATTTTTATTGTCGATTGAATTTTGCTTCCTGTTTCAATGACTTTTAGATTGTAAAGAAGATCAGGTCAAGGTTTATTTTTGCCAGATTCTACGATAACAGTCTAATAAAAATCGGAAACTAATCTTTTTGCAAGTATTCATTTCGAAAAAAGAAACGAAGACAGATGCTATTCATAAATATAATATATATATATATATATATATATATATATATATATATATATATATATAAATTTAAAAAAAAAAAACGTTTTTATTTATCAAAGAAAAAAATAGAGATTTTTGGGCTTAAATTATTTTCTGCGTCTTATTTTTTTAAAAAAAAAATTAAGAAATAGTGATTTAAATAGTAATTGGACTCTTATAACCAATTTTTTCACAAATTCTCTACCAGGTGACGCCACATGAATCGAATAAAAATCTAATAAAGTAATTAAATCAACTAATAATTAAGCTTGAAAGAACGAGAATGAGAATGTATTCTGAGTTTATATAATTTTGAAGGGAATTTATTGATACAGCGTTTTGGTTCAGTGCAATAAATATAAGCTGCACAATTCAGAAGGTATAGTTACAATGAAGCCAGAGTTTAAATCAGTAGAAAATTGCTTTTATTTATTATTACATATACAAATATATTTCGCATTAATAATAGCATAAAATTATATATATATAAACTCACAAACACATGAATGATTGAAATTACAAATAAAATAATGTTTAGCTGAAAGAAGGAATTTTTTTGACATTTGTTTTCCTCTCCATAAGACAGCCAATAATTGTTGAATACTATTGACAAATATTTTTCCAAAATTGGACCAATGATATTGTTTTCGAATACTTTTTAAGAGTCTTTTTAATAGTTTTTTTTTTCTCATTCGATGGTACTTTTAATTTCTGTATATTGTCTTCTTCAAAATGATTTAAGTTCCATTGGTTTTCTTCATCAATTTTTGAAAGAAAATATAAAAAAATAATTCCACGGCCTATTTATTGGAAACCGCTGTCGTAAGTTATATGTGCAGAAAAATAAGAAAAGGGTGGATTCTATACAACGTGTGCTGAAGAATTCCACAATTAATGGCTTATAAAAGCTGCATCTATAAGTGATATAGCTGGAGTGATCTCCCTCTAACTTTCTCGCAAATTCTCCAATATTTTTTATCCCCCCCCTTGCATAAAATTGTGGACCTCAAGTAAAGTTGCGAATACTTTACTTATTTAATCTATATGTATTTTGGATGCCTTTTTGCCGACCGATTGACATCACAATTTGACACTGAATTAAATTATGGTCACAAAATCACATGCCACATTTCACTGATTTAAGTCATTGCCTTTATTACTTATTGCGAAAGTACAGACAGACTGACGGTCAACTGTTTGAACGATTTGGTTCAAATTTTGAAAAGTGTCTACATTTTAAATGCTATAATATTGTATCAAATGTTATTTACCTAGCTCTTTGCATTTTGTACTTGTCGGTTTCATTTGTAATAGAGCATTTTTGTTAATGGATTTCATTCAAAATTTAATAAAAGTAATCGTAATTCCATATATCTGATTTCAGTGATTTTGTATAAAATGTTTTTGAGTTTATCGTGTTCACAGATACAGATATAATGCCAAAAAAGCATTCAGGAAGATCTGAATCATGGAGAATCATCAAATCTCGAGTTTGAATTTTTTGACAATTACAATACTTTATCTATACTTCATATACGAGAAATTAAAAATGATTTAAAATAATTCTTATTGAATGTTTAGAAGAAAAGGTTAAAGTAATACAAGATAGGAATATACAGAAACTTCTTGATCTTCATAACTCATATCTGGGACCTTTTACATTGTGTAATATTTTCAACGTTTCCCAAAAAGGGCCTGGTAAAATGGAGATTTATGTCACGGAGCGGATGGTATCATAGTGGTCAGAATCGCATTTGTCTTTCTAGATGCAACGATCGTGAGATCATAAATCTCTATTCCCCTGTTATGTCATGAGGTTAAGAACCTTGAATTCAAGTACTCCGTGACACTCCTCTCAAGTAGGCAAATCGGAGCATAAATCGAACATAGTGTACATAGATCTCAAGAGGCCTAAGTCTTAAGATGAACTGATTAAATTTTGAGTTGAAGAAAGTTCGTTTAATATTAACCCTGATCTTATCTCATGGGTTAAAAATAGAAGAGAAGATGTAATAATAGCACGTCTAATTACCCGGATGATCAACACCATGCTCTACTGAATAAATCTGGACTTTTTAATAACCCTGACTGCCTCTCCTGTTACCAAGAAAATGACATTGAACATATTCAAGTGCAATGTTTGAAGTATTCAACACAAACCTTTGGAGCAAATTCACTTTCAGTCACCAAGAAATTTCGTCTCTTAAAACTTTGATACGGAAAACTATTTTTCATAATCGCTTCCCTTAAATTTTTGGGGCCGCGGTGGCTTGGTGGTAAGGTCCCGGATTGTGAACCGTAGGGTTTCAGGTTCGAGACCCGATTCCACCGAACAACCGCCGTGTAAGGGGGTCTGTTGCACGTTAAATCCGTCATGCCAAACTTCCTCCCGCTGGTGTGGAGAAGGGGAGGGGGGTGCCAGCTCAAGTGTCGTCCTCGTCATCTGACCGCGGTTCAAAATGACGAGGTCCGTCCCAAAATAGTCCTCGTGTTGCTTTACAACGGGACTTTAATATAACTAAACTAAACCCTTAAATTTTTCTTCGTTCACTGATGTTTTTCGATATTTATTAATTCTGATTCTCTGGCATTAGGACATAACAGACTTTTTTCTAAAAATCCCAATTTATCCATTTCAATAATAACTAACACGGATACGAATAAATTCCCCCTACCAGAACGATTCACAAACGATAAATAAATAACATTCAACATCTGCTTAATTATTTGACTAAATATTGACGAAATTGAAATGAGGTGTTGAAATAAAACCGGATATGAGTCACATAAACCATTCATCTTCATCCGAGTCATTATCTATTGAGAAATCTCTGTGTGTGTATCTTTATCTTTTGCTCTAGATAGTAATGATAAGGCTACTGATAATGGAACTATTCGGGTTGAGTTGTTCCTCATGATAAACTAGAAAAAGCTTCATTGGCAAATGTGTGTTCAGAATATTCCAGTCCGAGAAATTCTTAGTTCTGTGAGAATACTTGCCGCGCTTTATATTTTTTTCTGACTGTTGAATTAGTCTGCTGTGTTAGTAAGAAAACATTGCAACAGCTTTGAATATCTGGACTAGGACGTAATCAACTGGAAATTTGGATTAAATAAAACCTTCGTTCTACGGTAAGAGCATATTTCTTTCCTTAGTCAAATAATATAAGGCACATGTTATATATATAAATGATGTACGTCAAGTAGGACGAGCTAATTAAATTTGGGAATCCATTTCCGGTCTTGCAGGTGGAAAAAGACGTGACATATCAATACATAGAAAAACAATGGACAGTTAATTAATGTCTATTTATGTTTGTTCTATCGCTTGAACCTTATTAGTTGTTTAAAAAAAAAGAAAAAAATTGATATGAGTGGGGTATAATACAGCAAAAGATTTTTAAATTGTTAAGCAATGGGGCACAGAATTCGTCATATCATTTTGGAATGTAGTTATTTTGGCAAGTAATTAATAAAAATTATAATGCTGCATTTTTCTTAACAAAATATAACACTAGCCGTTTTCAGCCATTAGATGTTTGCCCACTAGATTAATATCAACAATATAATAATGTCAAATAATTTTGATGAACTGTATCTGATCATATAAAATGGAAGTACTGTTTTGAATTATACTTGCACAATAAGCACAGAGTATTCTAAATGAGTCACTATTCATGCAAAGTGGCGAAACTAATGACGAAACACCTCAACGTATTTTTTTAATCTGTAGATTATGTCAAGGTTTTGTCTTAAAATTTAGCGTATCTACTGTTCTTTTCAGCATCATGAGACGATCACTTTTTGACAATTCTATATCATTAAGGGGGGAGACGCGGAAGGATGTGCATATTTCCAGAATTTACTTTATTGTCAAATGTAAACATCTCCTTCCGTCTTTCCTCTCTCCCCTATTTTATCAAATTAAACTCATCTTAACGCATGCGCAAAAGCGTGGAGGGTTTTAGAATCCGCTGTTAAACAATAGACATCATAAGTAATAAGTATAATATTGGCTATTTTGGATGGGAGGATCTGTAGTGCATTCCTCTCCCATAGGAAATGCACAGTGGAGTAATGTTCCTGAGATTTCTGTCAAAAATGAGAAAGGTTGTGGACCTTACGATCACTAATGGTGTATCTAGTGGTCAAAAGGTTTTATGAAATAAAAATTGGCACAATCGGAATGGTGGTTAAAGCTGGGGGGAGAGAAACTGGTTGTTTGGTTTTGACTTCCATTTTAAACACATAGATTATATAGTTGGTTTGTAGTGAATTTTAATTCCATTTGGTTTAATATATTTATCTAAGTTCATGAGTTAAAGATCATGAAGAGGTAGGAATAATCATCGGCATCTTTTGCACTTTTGCTGATCAAAGTGAGCCGAACACTTAATTAAAGCATGATTATTTCTTTAAAAAAGCCGCGACTATCGCTTTTTTTTCGACAGTTTTACTTAATAGATGATTATGGGAACAACTTTTTTCTGGAATTCTTTGTAGATTTTTTCCTTTGTATTTTCTTCCCCCTCCCCTTTCTTTTCGAATTTGTTTTAATTTGAAACTTATGTATTTTTCATACATTGCTTACAAAATTAAAATCTTAACATCTCCTCCTTCATGCTTGATTATTTTAAAGAAATAAGAGCCAACTGGCGTTTGCGCAAAACCTCGTCGGCTTCAGTATTTGAAAACGGAAAGTAGTAGTCTCGTACAAGAAAAGGGCATCAGGAATTCTTCGGGATGTGATTTCACAATTTAACAATAATTATTTTCAGGCATTCGCTCAGGGCTATATTAATTGCCTGTAGGAATCTTTAACGCAATGTAAATTTAAAGATTTCCATTATCTACCATTATGAAATCCATTATCCATTACGAATCAGATTTTACTTTCCCGTATATGAGTTAGAGAGGTAATATTGTAATTTGTATTCGAAATTTGGTCGTATCTCTACGTTTTTGATCTCTCTCAGTTCCAAAAATACTTTTTTTTGGCATCATATATATCTATCTGCCTTTGAACACTAAAATTCATAAACATTCTGAGCTAAATGACTGAAATTTGGTACGTGAAGTTCAGGCAAAATATGTGAATTTCTATTAAATCTCTAACGTAATCCATTCGCAGGAATTCTGCTTGTCTGAGAACGAGTGAACTCAGTAACTGCATAACGCAGAAAGTTAGGTATATAAAATTTAATACACAAGTTTAGCATACAAGAGAAATAAGAGCTATAAACAAAATAAAATAAATATAATATGCATATTGTATACCCTAAATTTAATTGGCAAATTCTCGTCTCAAATTCTTCTGAAATTAATTAGTGTCACCTGAAAAAGATTTACTGATATATAACATGGATTCTCTGTCTAATTCATTCTGTTCCATAAGAGATGAAATAGAACAAAATTCAAAAACTTATCAGAAAACTCTATAGTAATGACGAACAAATTGTTCGCCTTTTATAAAGAAGACTTTTCCTTCAATAGATTAAATTTAGTATAGTGATGGTTCAACAAAAAACACTACAGTGATAATAATAATACAAAACAGAGACGTACATTTTCTCTGCAAATGATTTTTCTCAATAGATGAAATTTTTGGTTCAATGAAAACTCATCAGATAATTCTAAAATGATGAAGAATGAAACAAGAAGCTTTCCTATAAATGATTTTTTTTGTAGATAAAATTTTTGATTCAATGAAAATTTATCAGAAAACTTTAAAACGACAAAGGGCGAAACAGGCGGCTTTCCTACTGATAATTTTACTTAATAAATTAAATTTGTGGTTCAATGAAAACTCATCAGATAATTCTAAATTGATAAAGAACTAAATAGGCAGCTTTCCTATAGTTGAATATTTTTAGAAGATGAAATTTTTGGTTTTAATGAAAATTCATCAGAACACTCTAAAACAACGAAGAATGAAGTGGTCGACTTTTCTGCAGATGATTTTTCTAAGTAGGTAAAATTTTTATTTCAATGAAGACTCGTTAGAAAACTCCAAAATGGCGATGAATGAAGATTGCAGCTTTCTCATAAAGGATTTTTTTTTATTTGAAATTTTTTGTTCAATTGAAGTTTATCAGATGATTTTAAAATGATGAAGAATCAAACGGGCAGCTTGTTTTCCTGTAACTGTTTTTTTTTTAGTAGATGAAATTTTTGGTTCAATAAAAACCCATCCGAA
Organism: Argiope bruennichi; assembly: GCF_947563725.1. Classification (NCBI taxonomy): domain Eukaryota; kingdom Metazoa; phylum Arthropoda; class Arachnida; order Araneae; family Araneidae; genus Argiope; species Argiope bruennichi. Next base: position 118,882,187 of record NC_079151.1, on the reverse strand, counting down.
CACTGTAAAATGACGAAGAACGAAGCGGGTGGTTTCCTACATAGGATTTTTCCCAATAGATAAAATTCTTGCTTCTGTGAAAACTAATCACAAAACTTTAAAAGGTTGAATCAAACGGTTAACTTTCCAATGAAAGATTTTTTTAGTATATAAATTCTTTGATTCAATGAAAACTCACCAGATAACTTTAAAATAATGAAGCACCAAACGGATAACTTTCCAATGGATGATTTTTTTAGTAGAAGAAATTTTTGGTTCAATAGAGACTCATCAGATACTTTAAAATGATGATCCAAATGGGCAACTTTAATATACATGATTTTTTTTTTGTAGATGAAATTTTTGGTTCAATGGAAACTTACCAGACAATTTTAAAATGATGAAGCGCCAAACGGATAAATTTCCAATGGATGATTTTTTTAGTAGAAGAAATTTTTGATTCAATAGAGGCCCATCAGATACTTTAAAATAATGATCCAAATGGGCAACTTTAATATACATGATTTTTTCTTTTTTTTATGTAGATGAAATTTTTGGTTCAATAAGAACTCATCAGATAATTTAAAAATGATGAAGCACCAAACAGATAACTTTCCAATGGATGATTTTTTTAGTAGAAGAAATTTTTGATTCAATAGAGGCCCATCAGATACTTTAAAATAATGATCCAAATGGGCAACTTTAATATACATGATTTTTTTTTTTTTGTAGATGAAATTTTTGGTTCAATGGAAACTTACCAGACAATTTTAAAATGATGAAGCACCAAACGGATAAATTTCCAATGGATGATTTTTTTAGTAAAAGAAATTTTTGGATCAATGGAGACTCGTCAGATACTTTAAAAGGATGATCCAAATGGGCAATTTTAATATACGTGTTTTTTTCTTTTTTTTATGTAGATGAAATTTTTGGTTCAATAAGAACTCATCAGATAATTTAAAAATGATGAAGCACCAAACGGATAACTTTCCAATGGATGATTTTTTTAGTAGAAGAAATCTTTGGTTCAATGGAGACTCATCAGATATTTTAAAATGATGAACCAAACGGTCAACTTTAATATACATGATTTTTTTATGTAGATGAAATTTTTTGTTCGATGAAAACTCCTCAGATAATTTTAAAATGGCGAACTAAATGGGCAGATTCCTTATACAGGATATTTCTTTGCTTTGCATATAAGATTTTTGGAACTTATCCATTTTAACTTATAAACTATAACAATCGTTTCGAACATGCATGCTTCAAAGTATGGCATGAAATGAATTCTGCACGGATGTTGTCAATGTGAACAAGAGAAACAACATGCAGCAATTATTATAAACGCAAATAAAATTTAAATTTAATTTTGCATTGTGTTAAAATTTTTTCATCCTATCGTTGTTGACAAGGAAGTTAAATCCATTTATAATCGGTGTGATTGTTTTGAATAACCCTGTAAATTCACGTGAAGACTGTATTAAAATGCAATCAATTGTTCATCATCAATTATCATCGCCAATTTTTAGTTAGATGATCTGGTATGTTTGGGAAGTTGCCAAACTTAATCATGAAAGAAGTAATCTTTTTGAACATGAATGAAGTTTATTTCCTCGAAAAGCTTCTACAGAAGCTTTGCTCTGATGAACAATTGTCATTCATTAATTCTTCAAGATGTCGAAATATTTTTTACTTCGATTTTTATGATAATTATTAGGCTCATTCTTGCATGCAATTAAATATTAATAAATGTAGAAAAATTTCTGAAATTTATGAATTAAAAAAAACTGTACGAAATGTTGTCTTGATAAAAATACTTCTTAAGTTGTGTTGATGATTATTTATTATTAAGTTGTGTTGATGATTATTTATTATTAAGTTGTGCTGATAATTATTTATTATTAAGTTGTGTTGATGATTATTTATTATTAAGTTGTGAGAATGATTATTTATTATTGAGTTGTGCTGATAATTATTTATTATTAAGTTGTGATGATAATTATTTATTATTAAGTAGTGTTGATAATTATTTATTATTAAGTAGTGTTGATAATTATTTATTATTAAGTAGTGTTGATAATTATTTATTATTAAGTAGTGTTGATAATTATTCATTATTAAGTTGTGCTGATAATTATTATTGTGCCGTATTGATAATTAGCTATTATTAAGTCGTGCTGATAATTATTTATTATTAAGTTGTGATGATGATTATTCATTATTTTATGCTGATAATTATTTATTATTAAGTTGCGATGATAATTATTTATTATTAAGTCGTGATGATAATTATTTATTATTAAGTCGTGATGATAATTAGTTATTATTAAGTTGTGATAATAATTAGTTATTATTAAGTTGCGATGATAATTATTTATTATTAAGTTGTGATGATAATTATTTATTATTAAGCCATGCTGATAACTATTTATTATTAAGTCGTGCTGATAATTAGTTATTATTAAGTTGTGATAATAATTATTCATTATTAAGTTGTGCTGATAATTATTATCATGCCGTACTGATAATAAGCTATTATTAAGTCGTGCGGATAATTATTTATTATTAAGTTGTGATGATGATTATTCATTATTTTATGCTTATAATTAGCTCTTATTAAGTCTTGATAATAATTATTTATTATTAAGTAGTATTATTTTGTATTTATAATTCTTTATTATTAAGTCGTGATTGACAATATTATTTTTCTCCACTAAAGTTATATTTGAAATTTTAAAAATGCTTACAAATTAAATTTTGGCTTTAATCCAAGCATCATATAAATATGCATTTATTTTAAGTATAAGAAAAATAATATTGCAACTAAAAATATTTGTAAATTATTAACTAAATTTCATATCATTAATCTCAAAAATTATTTTAAAAAAATCCAATGGAAAATAAAAAATAAGTACTGAGTCCATAGGCAATTATGTCAAGCTGTTTCTCTACTCTTCGATAGTGCCGGCTGTACTCGAAAGTTTGGATTGATTTTTTTTTTTTTTCGGAACTACCTGTTTAGTAGCCTTTCATATATTAATGGATAAGCACCCATTAAAATATAAAAAGATACTAAATAGCCAGTTTCTACTAATTTACCATTATTGAAATACTACTATTAATTTACCATTTTTTTTATACCGAATTGAATATTCAAGGTCGTGCCATTCTCTTGTGTGCTTCTTAATATGAGGAAAGGTTGTCTTGATGAAAGCCTTTTTTGGGAAAAGTGGCCTATATTTATGTTTGAATAAGAGAAAAATTTCCTATTTCATTGATAAAATACTATTCATCAACCGGTTTTGAATGATGCAGGTAATAATTATAGCAAGATGGCAGAACCTATAACCGTCTTCCTATGACTTACGCTTCTCGAATATTCCATATCATGTTATGACTTAAATGCTAGAATATTGGGAAGAAAATGTTTGTAACGTGATGAAATAAAAATTGATCTTAATTTGAGTCGCGAAATACATTCTAAAATCCAAAAAGTAGTAGTTGTCTCCTTTCTTAACTGCTTCCACTTACAAAGGATAGAGCTGGCTACTAATAAAATGCTTAAAACAATTTAAAGGAGTTCCGAACCTCTTGTTCGAAGCATGGTTACCTAATAATATTTATAATATAATATACCTAATAATATAATTACCTAATAATATTTTAAGCTTGCTTCGTATACTTTTATATTGTTAAAATTTTCATTTAATTATATAGCAAACTTAATATGCACACAAAAAAATATATTTAATATTGTTACAACATGCGTAAATGTAAATCAAATAGCTAAAACAATGAAAAGTATTGTTGTAAAATGTGCTTTAAAATATTTTTAAAAATATTTTAAAATTATAAGCAAAATATATACGGAAATAAAATTGGTACAGCTGAAAAGCTTTTTTTTTTAAATTTCAAGTGATATAAAAAAAACTCTTTTTCATTAATAAAAAAATAATAATTTTTGATTAATTAAAATTAATTTTTCGATTAATTAAAATTTTAATTATTTTATATTAAGAATCTAATTAAAGTATTGATAATCTTTGTTTTGAGATGTTCCAACCTACACATATCCACTACCTAAGAAGTAACTACATGCCAGCTCGGTAGCCCTGGTATCAACGGTCTACTTTGAAAAAAATTTTATACAGTCCGCAATTTACAGATAGTATACCAGCTTATAAGTAGGGTCGTCACAATATCTGGGACAAAGTGCTATCCAGCATGCATACACACACAAAAAAAAGCACTTTCTCAATAATCCCTCACTTACTTTTTTGATGGACGTGCCTATAAACATTATCAGTGGAGTAGTCTCCCTAAAACTTTCTAATATACTTTGAAATAAAGATGTTATCGAAAAAAAAAAGTTATGGGCCTTGGATGGAGCAAAGAACGCCTTTGTATGCCATTAGCATTAAATAATTACAAAATATTAGCCTATGGCGTGCATTTAGCATTTTTATTAAATCTATCGTGTAATTGATGGCGATTTTTTTTTGGCGATTATTCTCTGACATGCGATTAATAGCACCCGAAAACCGAATTTATGTTTTAAGTGCGTTTTTCCCTACTAATCGAAACCAAAATTTAGGGCAGAACTATAATTGCAATCACAAAATCTCATACCAAATTTGATATATTTAAGTCATTGTATTTTTAAGTTAACATTTACATACTTCTGAACGTACAGACCGACAGATGGTCAACCGCTAGTTGGATTTGGCTCACAATTTTGACAGGTATCTTACACCATAAACGTTGAATCCGTATACCGAATTTTATCCATCTAGATTTCTTTGCTTTGTAGTTATCGAATTAACTAATACTTGAACAGACGGACGGACTTCTTCTGAGCGGAGTTTGCTCAAAATTTGATATAAATCTACAAATTTGTGTAAAGACCGTATACTAAGTATAACCAAACCATATTTCATCCATATACCAAATTTTATCCATCTAGTTATATCTTTCATCCATCTAGCTAGTTATCTCAAAGATAACTCGGAGCGTTTTTGTGTTATGGTTATCACCTACAGACAGACGGACAAATAGACAGATATTTTCCAAAAATTTATTTTCCGAATTCGGGCAGGTTTTTTAATTGAGCTATTAGTCAGAATTTCGAGTTCATTTTTTTTTTTTTTTTTTTTTTTTGTGATGATTACAATTTATTTTCCCTGCATTTACTTTTTGTGTGAGAACGTAAAAATTAATCGACAATTAAAAGCATTCAAAGCAATTTTCCGAACAGTATTCAAGTTCGTTTGGTTGCAGTTGAACTCAATCTCCGAGCTTTGGATAAATGATTGCAGAAACTCATATGGAGATTCGTCTAAAATGTGGAGATTTGTCAAAATCTGGAATTCGAATTTTTTGACGATTATAATATTTCCTCCCATCGATGACGGGACGTACTTCCTTCGGGGAGAGTTGTACCGTGGCCGGTGATGGCACAGTTCCCGCCAATGTTGCTTTTGCGGCGGTCCGGTCATTCAGTTTTATGGTTTAAATCCGTGTGCCTTCGTGGCGGGTCGGAGAGTCATATGTAAGACTTTTATTTCGAACAAGAGAAAGTAAAAAAAAAAGCAAAACAATCGCTTAATATTAATTAATCATTGTCTCAACTAAAACAATGCAAAATCGAAAACTTTCACAGCTGAATATGAAAATTTCCCACAAATCCACATACTATTCTTTATTACAGAGATGTTTCTGGTTCGGTTATGTTTAATAAAAACATGAAAACCCATTTTTTCGAATTTTATTTATCTTATTTGCATGTATGCCAGAGACACTTCAAGGTCTTGCTCGGTTCCAGTTGAAGGTCAAAAACTAGTTTTATATTTTAATTCAATACTGTTATTTATTTTTATTCCAATGTTAATGGTTAAATTTTAAAAGGAAAGGAGCATTCGGTTGTGAGATTAGTCCACGAGCATTTTTTTGTTGTTTGGATTTACATAAGCTTTTTGCCATTTAAATATTTTCTATTTGTTCAGGGATAGAATATTTAATAGACCTGTTATTAACTTTAACTGTTTCATGATAAATATTTTTAATTTTTTGTAGGGTTAGTTTTTTCTAGTAATGGTATATTAAAATATTTTTGAGTTTAAAGTGGATTTAAAAGAAATTCTTGTTGCCAATCTGTTAAGTACAATTTTGTTTAATAACCATTCCTTAATTTTATGTGTTAACTAATTTGATTAATAGATTTTTATAACGCTTTTTAGCAATCTAAATTATTTTTTTATTCAGTGATATAATGTTTATTTTTAACCTTTTGTAGGCTTAGATTTTTCTGGTAATGGTATATTAAAATATTTTTGAGTTTGAGATTGATTTAAAAAAAAAAAAAAACTCTTGTTGCCAATTTGTTATGTATAATTTTATTTGTTAACTTATTTGATTAATTGATTTTTTATGATGCTCTTTAGTAATCTAAGAGATTTTTTTATTTAATGATGCAATTTTTAATGAACTTCTGATATTTATGTCGAATGTTTCTTGACAAATATTTTGAATCCATTTAAGAGTTAATTTTATCTAGTAATAGTATATTATAATATTTATGAGTTTAAAATTGATTTTGGAAAAAGAAATTCGTTTTGCTAATCGAATAAATGTGACATTTATTTGTTTGCTCATTTGAGTAATTAATTTTCTTTGTTAATTATTTAGATTAATGAATTCATTGAATATTTTTAGTAATGTAAGCATTTTTTTTCTTTGATTAGTGATGGAATATCTAATAGTCTATTGTTATTTATATTAAATATTTCAAGGTTCAAAAAAAATGTAAACAATTAACCTTTTAAAGGAATTTTTAGCTCTTTAAAAGTATCGAGCAATAGTATATTAAAATATTTTTGAGATTGATTTTTTTTTAAAAAGGAAATCGACTTATTAATTGGATAAATATAACTTTATTACTTCGCTAATTGGAATAATTTTATTAATGAATCGTTTAGGTAGGAAAAGGCATTCTAACAGACTTCTTTTATTTATATTAAATGATTCGTGACAAAAAAAAATTTTTATGCTTTAAAGAGATTTCCAACTCCTTAAAGGAATTTAATAATGGCATATTAAAGTATTTTTGAGATTCAGTTTGATTTAAGAAAAAAATAATTTTGCTAATTGGATAGATACAATTTTTATTGTCTGATTGGATTAATAATTATTACTCAGAAAATTCAAAAGTATTCATAGTGGTGTAACGGTAACGTCGTTATGTTTCCGCGGTGTGATAAAGTGGTCACGAGCACCTCCACATCATAATTTGAAATAATTACTTTAATTTGTAAGTTTAGGGATTAAAATTAATTGAAATTAGTTTAGAAAAGCGTACAAAGCTTTATGAAATTTGGTATAATTATTAGATTTCAACTTTTAAGATATAATTATTAATTTAATATAATATTTAGATTATTTATGGGGTAAATAGAACTTTAATGGAATTACCTTGCACGTGCCTTTTTATATGGGGACTGAATTAGCTATTTTTTGGACTATTTATTTTTGAAAAATTCCAGAAAAATTCGTCGCTGTCTTAGGCCAAAATAGAAATAATTTTGAGAATTTTGATTCACAGTTGTGTGAAATAAGAATTGAAAAGATTTTTTTGCTTTTATTTTATTTTGTTTCATAGAAATATTTAGTGGTCAATTTTCTTGTCAGTGTTAAGTGTTGGTATATTAACATTTGAAAATAATTTTAATAAATAATTGATAAATAATTTAGTTTTATGTTCATATTATTGGTCATTGTGCTTATTATTATCTTTTATGGTTTCTCCTCGACAATTAATTGTATAATAAATATATTTCTCATAATCTTATGAACGGTTAGTGCAAAATTTTATTTTATTTATTATTATTTTTATTCAAATATTGTTTTTTATCTGCTGCTTAAATACCCAAAAGACGTGGTCTTGCCGAAAATTTCTCGGCAAGAAAAAAGCACTCGTCCCAGATAAAAGCACTTTTCTTTCTCCCCTCCGTATAAAGTTTGAAGATCTTGAGTAGGGCATGAACGCTACAAGTACTCAGATTTTTATTTTCAGAGTCGCTCATGAGCGCTTTTTACTTTGTAATATGTCGATGAAAACCAAATATGCAATTTGGGTGCCCTGTTTCTCAATCAATTGAAATCAAAATTTGACTTAAAACTACAATTCTACCAACACGACCAAGTATCAAATTTCATTTATCATTTCAACCGCTGAATTTATGTTTAATTGCACTTACATGTATGCAAATATACAGACAGACAGATGGTTAATCCTTTCTCAGATTTAGATCAAAATTGGCTATCTTTTTTACAGGTTCTAAAAGTGAGTACCATTTTTTTTTTATGTTTTGTAGTTATCATTTTAACTTGCTATAAAACATATAAGCAAACTTCTTCGGAATGGATTTTATTCAAAATTTAACAGAAATTTCTACATTTAATGCAGATTCGTATACCTTATTTTGTACGCCTAGCTATAAAAACATTTTTGAGACATCGCGTTCATAAATAGACTGGCAGAGAACTCTAATTGCAAAAAATGTGCTTTTTCAAGGTATCAGCATCAAAAAAAGAAAAAGCGCAAAATTCTGAATATCAAATTTTTGTACAATACTTTCTCTTTATATATTTCATGTACAAACCAATAAAAAAAAGAAAGAACATTCAAACATTTTTCTTTTTAATATTTTAAAAGAATACAAAGAATAGTTCGATAAAACTCTATATTATAACCAATCCCATCTTATTCACACTTTAATCGAACCCAAAATATTAAAAATCAAATTTCCGAAGACAAAAATTTTATATTCCACTTCAAAAATGAGAGAAAAATTGCACGTTGATAACGAATCGTGCGACCTTGCTTTAATGCTTTGTCATTACAACGTCCAAATTGAATTCTGAGTCGAGGATATTATTTCGAAACGAAAGTGAACTAAATGAATAGAAGTTAGATATCGCTCCATTGTCTTTATCTGAGACGGGGAAACCCCGCTAAGATTGCTGCTCAAACTTGCAACTGTGCTTTATCTGCATTTTTGATTGTTTCATTCGTGTGTAATTGCTTTCGACAATTTGTTTGTTTTATCCTTTACAATGCTGGATGACCCATTTAATGTTTTCGTGTCAATTATTGATACTTTATTTGCTAAATTGCTTGCATTTGATACGATCAGTCTCTGCTGTGCTTTTAGTTACTTTTCATTCAACCTAGGAAATAAAAGTTATGATTGATTGATTTTAAGAGTTCCCAGTTTCAAAAAATAAAGTATTTAAAAAAGATTGGGACCTCTGATTGAAGAATGCTTTAAACTTCATTCATTTGTGTTAATGTTATATTAAACTAGTAGAAATGGTCTCCCTGAAACTTTCTCGCACATTTCTTAATGAAAATGTTATTTACCCTCTCTTTTCCCCTCTTAAGTTATGAACTTCTGACAAAACCATGAACGCCAGGAGTGGTGAGATTTTCATTTTTAGAGACTCGCATGTGAGAGTTTTCATATAAAAAGTGTCCCAAAATTAACGCAAGATTTCGATTTGCCACCATTCGTGCAGTAAAGTGTTGGCAACCCTATTTAAAAAAAGCATTTGACAGTAATCAAGCGTTAGTTAGTTGTGCTCAGATCTTGCATTAACATGATAGAACAACATGTTAACAGAAGATTTGAATTAAATAAAAAGAAAACGCAATTTTTTAAAGATATAACTTGCTATATCTTTATTAAATCGTAAAGACACAGGATAGGGTCATGTATGGAATATCACATAGGGAAAATGGCCTTCACCCCTTTGCTGGCACATACGCGCTCCTTTGTCGAAATTTTCCATGACTGTATCCATAAAAATGGTTGAATTTCGTTGATGCAGCGTAGAATTTCTTCCTTCAATGCAGGCGTGTTTGCGGGCTTGTTGGCGTAAATACTTTAATTTCAAATAATCCCATAAAAAGAAATCCAACGGTGTTAAATCACACGATCTAAGGGGCCAATTCTCCAATTTTCTAACTGTAATCACCCGACTCTCATTATTTCTTAAATATTGTTCAACAATCAAAACACATTATTCTGTCGTATAACGCCTCCATATTTACTAACTTTAACCTATCAGTTGTCAAATGTTTTTTTTAATAGCCAACATTTTACTGCACGAATGGTGGCAAATTTGCGTCAATTTTTGGACACCCTTTAAAAGTTTGTATATAAGTATAGTATTTAATATAGTAAGACAATAGATGACACATTTTCGATGTTTTTCGTCCATCGAGTGAAACCAACATTTGGCTTAGAACTAAAATTTTAGTAACATCTCCCATTAAATATCATTTTCTTTATTCATTTAGATTTTGAGCTTTCTCTTTTAATTATATAAGAAAAAGTGAAATGACGGCCGAGTTCAAAATTTGAAGAAAGAAAAGAATTCTACATTTTAGATAATAAAAACTGGATACTGAATTTCGTTCCTCTAAGTTATTAATTTTTAGGAATAGTTGCATTTATATGCATGACAACGTACAGACAGACAGAGGGCCAGTTCCTTGACGGATTAGGCTCAAAATTTGATAAATTTTTATACTTTAGATGCTAATTCTGTATATCAGATTTTTAACATCCAGCACTTTAAGTTTTGTATTTATCGTTTTCACTTGAATTTTGATAACCAGACTGACTTTCTGTGAATGAATTCCATTCAAAATTTGGTGGAAATCTATAAATTTGAAGTAAATTATTAGAAATCTATAAATTTGATTTGATGTCTTACTTAATAACTGGAAACACATAATCTTATGCACTGCAGTAGAAAACAATATCCGCCCTTACGTGTCTTCGTAATAAAATTATTTCTCAATTTATAAAAGAACATTGTTTTATATTGTGATGAATGGTACGAATACCAGGTAATCAAAAATGTGTTATAATTTAAAACTAAAATTTTATAAAAGCACTTTGGTATTTGTTGGAATTTTTTTTTTCTGTGCACTAAAGATCGAGAAAAAAATATGCAACATTTGGTAAATATTTATGCAAAATATTCACTCTACTCATGAACCAACCGATGATGTATGAATTTTTCAGAGACAATTAAGTAAGAAAGCTTTTCAATTAAATTTTTTTAAGCAGTTGGAATGCCAAGATTATTTTACTTTTTTAAAATGTTAATACGTCAAGATTATTTTGTATTTTATTTTTAAAATGTTAATACTCTAAGATTATTTTATATTTTATTTTTAAAATGTTAATGCTCCTAGATTATTTTATAATTTATTTTTAAAATGTTGATGCACCAAGATTCCTTTGTTTAGTTTTGTGACGAGAAACAAGGTGGATAGGAAAAAAAAAAACAAAAAAAAAAAAAAAAACAGTGATATTTTATTTTTGTTATTATTCAGCACATGTATAGCTTCAAAACATAAAAAAATAATTCCTTTTTTTCTTTCATTTAAAACAGTTTTCCTGCAAAATATATATATTTTTTTCCTTTTATCTTTAAAGGTTTAAAAATAAGATATTAATCCACGATTGGAATAGACACAATGTGTATAAAGTGGGAAAATGCGACCACCTGCTAATGCGATCCTGCTTCTCCTATCGCTTTCTCAATATGCAAATTAAGCATTACGCAGCAGATTATTAAAAAGAGTGTAGAAAATTATTCGATTAATCAAAAACATTTAAATTAATCTAGGATATAATAATTATTTTGGGATGCGTTTCACTAAGACAAATTTTTTGAAGATATCCTAACTTTCGTCTAACCCTTCTGAAAACAAACGCCCCATTTCATAAATGAATACGTAGGATGGAGGGAGAGGGGAGAGAGAGAAAGAGTAAACTAAATGCTATTCGACTTTCCGGAGTGTAAGCAAACGCATGGCGTATCGGATGACAAATAAAAAAAACCAGCTGTTTTAAAAAAAATAATATATACCAAAAGAAATAAATTTATATACTTTTCATGCAGGTGAAAGATTAAGTTACGTAGTTGACACCCATTCATAAATTCTTATTTTCCTGGAAACGATTTCTTTTGAAAGGCGTTTTCTTGATGTTCTGTTTTTTAAAATTTGCTCAACACCAAAAATTAAAGGATGTGAACAAGTTTTTTTTTTTTGTTGTTGTTGTTTTTTTACTTCTGTGTTCTTTTTGAAACATGTTTAAATTAATCTGTTCCTAATTTTTAACGAATTGTAGTATTACGAAACGAATTGCAAAAAGTTTATTGCTTTTTTTTTATCACGTGTATTGATTCTGGTAAAAAAAAAGCTTGTTTTCCGAATAAATTCTATTTGTTAAATAGATCTTTTAAAACTATAACATATTTCCGTATTTACTGGCTTAGTCATAATGTTCCAGTCAATGTTTTCTTTTCGGTAATGGATTTCAACGAATATTATTATTATTTTTTTCTCTTTTTTTCCCCTTCTTAATTTGACATTTGGCAGCTTATCGATACATTTAAGAATATTGAATGTTTAACAAAGTTGCCAGTTCCTCCGAATCAATAACTAAAAAATTTCAAAAGAAATTTTACTAAACAAACCATGTTTTGGCAACTAGCAAATACTGTTCAACCGATAGTTAATTGATCAAAATGGGGACAACTTCCGTTGTGAGTCATTTTTTTCTTCCATTTATTAATATTTTTTTCTTTTTGAACTTCCAAATAAATTTAATGCTATAATTTTTCAAAAGTATTATTAGTTCTTATACTTTACTACGATTGCTAATTTAAAATCATAATCATATCTAAACGTTTCCAGTATATATTCTTTATTTTTTTGTGTTTGAAATCGGTTTGTTATAAACTGATATAAGAGAATTTTAATATTTTACACAATTTTTACTATATTGGAAATATTTCTGAGCTGTATATTGCTTTGATGTGTATTATACATCATCGGTTTTGATGTAATAGAGTAATGTTAAAGAAGATTTTGAGGACTCTGAACTTACCAGATTTCAGGTGTTTCCATCGAAAAAAAGAAAATTTCTTAATTGATCATTTTTTAATATGCCATATAATTTTTGATACTTAATGTATTTCATTATAAAAAATGATTAAACTTTCATTTTTATGTACAAAATTCTTTGCGATATTTAACTATATAATTGATATCTGACTGAATTTTAAAAATTAAGAAGAAAGAAGAAACTTTTAAGATTTGGAACATAAAAAAAGGATAAAAGGAAAAAAAATTCTTCCAGTTGTTTAAAAAAAAATTTTTTTTTTCCTTAATTTTCGGTAGAATCGTTTTGAAATAAATGCAAAATATTGAAAATGATATGTTCCATTCTGTCGAATTTACAACAATTAAAATCATAAAAAAGTTTCTAAAAAGAGTTAGAATTTTTATTGTTATTTTGTAATATGATAATCAATAATTTTATGTCTAGTCTATTTCGACCAAACAGAAATCAAAATCTCCTTTCTCATATGTCAATTTTTGTTTTGTCTTGATTAAATGCGTTGTGTAAATATTTTTCCCAATTTTTTTCTTTCATGTTATCATTTACCATTATCACATTTGTTAGTAAACATATTAAATCACATGCTAGTATTACAGATTTTTAACGACTTTTTTTGTTTCTAACATTGATGATCTGGCGAATTTTAGAAGAATGTATGTAAAAATAAATCTTTTTGACTATGTTTTTTCTAACATTTCATTTTATATATATTTTTTTAAAAATCAAATAAAATTCTAGCGTTTTCAAGCTTAAACGAAAAATGTCGAATGCAGAGCAAATATTGTTTGGAAATCGAGATTAAAAAGCTAAGTATGTTTAGGATGAGAATGTTTACTATGTATTTAAATAGACTAAAAACTGACTTATGGTTCTATTCAAATATTTTTCTTACCGGTGGCATTATTTTGTATCAGACGATATTTTTTGCCTTTCACAAAACAGTTAGCTTATGTGTCTTCTTGATTGGATTTTCTATCCTATTGTCACATGTAAAGATTAGATTTTTAAACATAGAAGAAAAAAAAATGAATGGATCATTCGGTGTTTAAGCTAATGGGACAAAAATTTTATTTTTGTATTGGATTGGAAAACGAAGTAAAGATCCCAGCTTTAAAAGAACATTATAAGATTTTTCTGAGTATTTTTCAAAATGTTCATTTTTCTATTTCTCTTTCCAATTTTCTGGACAAAAACAGCATTTAAAGAACAGCAAGGAAATGGGGTTATTTTAACTATTTCAGAACATTCATGCAAAAGATGCCTTCTTCCGTTTGTATTCTATTTTAAACATGTCTTATTCACAAACTTTTAATTTATCATTCAAAATATCAATAACTTTCCCTTTATATTTCTAATGCAGATCCTTTTCTGCTGATCCTTTATGTTCCCAAGAGCATTTGTGACTGAGATAAAAAATGCGGTACAGTTACCAAATTGTAATTTTTTTAAAGGCGATAAATTCCTAAATATGGTAACATAAATTTATTCATTAATTGCAAGTTAAAGAATACAGTTAGGTTACTCGTCAATATATTTGATATTGGTGAGTTTCTGTTTGGCACGATTGGAAGAGATTTGCGAAAAATCTGTACTGTATTCTTTAGTTTTACAGTATTTGTAATGCTCTCTATATTTTTATCCCATTCACAAGAATTTTGATTGATTACTTTGAGACTTCACATTTTTATTTTAGTTTTTTTATTATATTGCTCTCCTGCTTTTATCTTTAAAAACTTAAAATGCCTCTTAATCGCAAAACTCTTTTATTAAAAGATAAAATTTAAAACCAGTTTGAAAAATCGTATGATTATAAAAATTTAATTCAATTCAAAATGTTGTATTTATTAATACCTCAAAAAATCAGCACACCAAACGACAGTTAACGATTTTTTTTTTTTTTAATTAAATGACTTTCTACATGCACATAAATCGAATAAAATTAGGAACATAGAATTAGCGTTTTAGACCTCCAATAAAATTAGAAAATGATTTTTCTCTTTTGTAAATAAAATAAGGTTAATATTTTAACCTTTTTAATTTTACTTAATAATATATTAACACTGTCTTAAAAAACTTTAAAATGAACTTTCATCAATGGCTCTAAATTTTTAATAATTAAAATTGCTAATTAAATTTTCGATTATAAGTCTTTTCATTTATACTTCTTTTTTAAGTCAATCCTTAAAAAAATATTTAAACGATATTTCACCGTATTAAAATTCAAAAGCAATACTTTTCAAATTTGTTTTCGTAATATTTTGAATGAAAACCTTGATTTTAAAAAAAATAGATGCGTGAAAAATATTTCGCAGACAAGGTTTTGAAACAAATTCATAAATGAATTAAATAAGTTGCTGACTAAAATTTTCATTGTAAGTCTTTTCATTTTTATTTCGTTTTTAAGTCAACCTTTTAACAAAAATTTAAACGATATTTCATCGTATAAACATTTAAAAGCCAATGCTTTTCAGTTTTATTTTGTTTTCGTAATATTTTGAATGTAAACCTTGATTTTTTTTTAAAAAAAAATAGATGTACGAAAAATATTTCCCAGAGAGGGTTTTGAAACAAATTCATAAATGAATAAACACGGAGTCCATTATATCGGTGTTTTGAAATTTTTCAGTTTATTGATGAAACTGGAGATTTTCGTCTGATGAAAAATAAGATTGAAGTTCTGAATTATTCTTAGGAATAAGAAAAGTACTTTAGCATTTTTGATTCTTAAACATTTGACATTTATTAACTTTAAACGAAATTCATGCAAAGAATATATATTATGAAGCTAATAACAAGAGAAATAAACCGCGCTTTATAAGTAAAATCAAATTTCAATGCAAGTAAGGATCTTTTTACTTATGAAATATTGTAAATAGCTACATAAATTTTAGTTTTTTATTTGAATTATTTTTTCCGTGTAATGTATATATATATTAGTATTTGAATTGTTCTTTTAACTTATTTCATTGCATTGCAATCGAATAGAATTAGTTTCAGTAAAATATTTAAGAATATTGTAGTACTGAAAACTGCGTATTCATAGAATTTTCTTTAAAATGTGACCTTTGTATAAATGATTCATTTTATTCTAGAGTAAATTTAAATATCAAGTTAAACAGAAGTTCGGAGACGAATTTATCTGCGTACGATGCTATCTGCATTGACGAATTTGTTTGATTTCTACGAATGCGGCTATCAGTACTGTTTCGTGTTGAAATTATTCCAGTGAAATTAAATTAAATAATTGTTAAATCAAGATATTATTTATTAGATATAGAATATTGCATTATTTAAAAAACTTCTAAATACGTGGATTTAGGAATTTATGAATATTTTAAGGACTGAAAAGTTTTTGAACTTATTTATCATTAAAATTAAAAATTACATATAAATATCGATATATATCTGACGAATAATAAATATTATTCTATAAATTATTTCTGTTGTTAGTATCCCATTTCTTAACTATTACAGAATTTCTGGTGTTGCATAAAGTATAAGTGAATAGGACTTTTTTTTTTCCTTCTTTTTTCGACTTCAGGCGTAGCATACTCAATTTGCGATGAAATATACTTGTTCATTTGAAAGAAAAATAAAAACAATGGCAATTAAATTATGCGAATATAGTTTACGACTTTATCAGTGCAGCCTTATGATCTTACATACTATTTATGTTGCCAACTTCTTTTTCTAAACTAATTCGATAGCAATGAATTAATTTCTTTTCTCCAACTTACTTTAGCATATTTAGCATAGTCTGTATTAAAAACTCTGTTTATTTAAAATATAAATTAAAAGAAAAAAATTGAAATATCATAAACATTGTAGTGAATGAACAATCTAACTAAAAATGGTTCTAAAGAAACGAAAGCTTATTACAAAATACACTTTTCAAGGCTATTTAGTCGTGCATTTTTAGACCAACTAGAATGTTCGTCTGTATGAATTGAAACATGACAGTTATAGGTCCCTTCTATCTATTTACAAAATTTCGAAAATAATTATTGACAATAAAATGCTCTATGACCGATTAAAATTTCCAGTTGTCATTCCCATAACCATTATAAACAACATGAATGAGAAACTCCCTTGCCCCCTTTCTTTATTTTATAGAATTAATCTAAAGAAATCACATACTTTATACAGACTTTTAAAAAAATCACTAAGTCTATAAATTTTTGAATCAGTTACAGAAAATGAAAAGTAAAAATTTTGAGATAATTCCATCCTGATATTAAATATATCTTTACAAAGAGATATTTTCATTGCAATTACTTTCACATCTATATACTGTCTATTTTGTTCAAGATATTTAAATATCTGATTATTAAATTTCACCTACCTAAATATCTGAGTATTTAATTTCAACAATAGTTAATTGAATATGCAAATATTTCACTCTTTCAAGGATTATTGTTTGCAATATATTTTTTAATTGTTGAAACCAAAGAAACTAAATGTTTAAAATTCAAATTTACGTTTATTTTATTTTATTCAATGGACGAATGAAAGAAACCTTTTTAAATAACGTTAGTTTTATTTTATTTACTCCTCTTTTCTTATTACGAATTACAAAAAAAAAAAAAAAACCAAAACAAGTCTTTTTTCAAATATATACAAATCACTGTTGCCTCCAATCTTACTAAAACTTTGCTGTTTCTGAACACTAAATGTTAAAATTAATTCGCATTCTTAATGCTGAATTATTCAGAATATTTTGTAGGCAGCAAAGAATTCTGTAGCTTTGATTTTATCTGCTTTGAATTAATTTAATGATTTGCTGTTCAGGCAGCAACAGTAAGTACCACGTCACGATTCGGAAAATCTTCGGAAAAACTGCCAATAACATGATATAATCTCTTTCCAATGCCAAAAGAAGAAAAGAAACAAAAGTAAAAATATTTCAAGCTCCTGAAAATAAAATATTAAAAAACACGTCACTTGCTAAGGAAACAAGAGTCATCAAAAATAAAAAGTAGAAGACCTTCGAACGGCTGATCTTTGTGTGACTACTCATTTTAATCACTGACCGATATAAGCGATGTTAAAACTAGCGGTAAACGGTAATCTTAGGAAAGTAATGATAGAGAACGAATAATACAAATATTTTATCAGTTGTCTCTGAAGCCGAGACGTCAATTGAAGACGCGTGTATATTTACAGCTGTTTGCTCTGATTCAGACCAGAGTCATCGGGAAAAAGCGGAAAGAATTTTTGAGTTTGAGCAAATCATTCTAATATCTTTCTTTTTGAATGTTCGAGTGCTCTTTAATTCTGTTAGGCGTTTCGTAATGAAAGAAAGCATAGAACGTTTAGACGCGTACATTCTTCTAAAGAATATCATATTCTTTAATCGTCTAAATTCTATTTTCTACTTTTACTACTACTTTTTCTGATAGAATTCTGATATTAACTGCTTTGTAAATTCCTTTTTTTTTAAAATTTTTCATCAATTTTGAAATTTAAAAATTTTTTGTTTCTTTATAAAATATAGGTAAGAAAATAATATTGTTTCCCTTTATCCTGAAAATGATCGCTTAGTTTATTTAAACATTAATATTACTAATAATCTTGATTTAGATATAACAAAGATTATTTGTGAAAGCTAAAAAGTAAATAATTAGAAGTTAGGTTTAGTTATCGTTGTTATTTGCTTTTACGAATTCTACAAAAAAAAAAAAAAAAAGAAGTTTTTTTGGAAATGAACGATTTAGTTTCATATTTATAGCACAAACGATTTTTCCTTCAGAATGTCAATCATTCTGTTTTCATTCGTCAACAGCTTATCATTATTTTCGAATTTGTTTTGTAAATTGGATAGAAGTGTAAGTTTATGAAAAAAGCTATTTATAAATTATATTGATTAATTCAAATTTCAGTGTATTTAAATGACAAATCTATAATGCGTTACAACTTGGATTTAAATGAAATGCCATTTTCGTTTATTTTTTATTATTGGTATTACTCAACTTCTGTTTCAAAATTCCTTCAATGATATTTTATTTTGTAACATATCAATAGAAACATATCAATATCAATAATATATCAATAGAAACAATACTCATGAAAAAAGCCGCATTTCTACCTGTAAAACTATCTAATAAAATTTACATATCAATAGAATAAATGATGGCACAAGCTTTTTAAGATATTAAAATTAATTCGAATCATCTTTTTTATCTGTTAATTCTTAGAAGAATTATCTTTTTCCCTTCGAAGGAACTATGATAACTATTGTTTCTTCTTTATTACGTGTGCTTCCTTATCATACTTTGAAATAACCCTGATTATATTAAAAGGAATTTTAGAAGAACTTTATCTGTAACCGTGTCTCTGGTAGATAAAATTAGTTTTAAAGTAGGAAATATGAAATGCGAAAATACCTCTTAAATTCTTCCAGATAAATTATTATGAAGTAATATATTATGGAGATGTAGCAGATCAACTGCTATAATCCGTACCACATATGCTTTAAAACTATTATAATCAATCAATCTGAAGTAATGTAGTTATTTCCGTTCTTAAATTCGAATTACATCATTTGAGAATAATTAGCATTGAAATTATTTTTTTTGGAAGATTCTTACCATCATATTTATTTTAAAAATATTACATTTTCTTGCCCTGGGCTGCATTAGCATGTAATTTCAAAAAATGTACAATAATGTAATAATTGAACTAAATAGAATTCATAATTTTTGAAGAATTTAAAAAAAGGGAATAAAAGTCAAAACTTCATGCTCAATATTTTTAAATTTTCTTCAGTTGTTACAATTTTATTATAAATGAAATTGTTAAAGTTATTTTTATATTATTTTTGCTTCTGTTCAGTTTTTTATTTTAAGAGTAGTACATGTGTTTTATCGATTTTTCAAATTATTCAATGGTAAACAGAAAAGGAATTTTTTAATAATGGGAAGTACGAAATCTAAAATTTGTACATCATAAAGAACAAGTTTTATTAAAATGTGAGTGAAAGGTTATGTAATGTGTCACATGTAGAAATATACGCTATAATTCAAGAGAATTTTAATTCTAAGCAACAGATGATTACTTTAACCATAGTAATAGCATCATTGAGAAATTTATGTCTTTTCTAAGCGCAAAAACATTTTGAAAAAAAATAAAGTAAAAGAAAGAATGCGTCGCTTTGATAAAACGACCATTAATGTCTATCTAAACACTAAGATTTGGAAAAAGGATAAACAAATAAGGATATATAGAAAAAAAATTATAATTCCTTTTGGAGAATATCAAAAGTAACATATATTACTAACAATTTCTTACATTATGAAAAACAATTGAAGATTTTAATCGAAACAATTGATGTTAAAATAATGCATTAATAAAATCTCATCTAGATTATTCATCGAAATGGATAAAGCAAAACGTTATTTATAAGAAAAAGAAACGTACCTGCTAATAATTTTGGGAATTTGAGATCAAAAGATAAAATTGCTCCCTGCTATTGCTATTTTTTGTAACTTACATTGGCGATAGTTAAGGAAAACCACCGTAGTAATAAAAAAGGCATTTAAAAATATCTGAATCTGAATATCTGACAAAAATGGCAACTACTAAAAAAATAATAACGCCAAATTTAAAATATTTTTTCTTAATCATATATAATTATTTTATTTCTTACAACAAAAAATAATTTCGAAGAACGAGGTTAAAAAAATAGATAAATAAAACAACTCTCTTCTGGCATTAAATAATCATGTTATCTGAAGCACCGAAGAAGTTCAATCAAACAGTGTTCAAATTTTTTTAGACGTGTTAGGGATATTTGACATTTCTGTGTTAATAGAGGTAAATCAATTATATCTTTTTAAAAATTTAAAAAAAAAAAATTGTTTCTAAACCTAAAATACAATTAATCTTGTAAATTAATTACACACCTTGAAGATTAATTCATTACAATCACATTACCCGTATCTGCCGTTTCAATTTTTTTTCAACCGCTTTCTAGTCATATATAATGACCCTCCTCTCCCCTATTTTCACAAATTGTATAGTATTAAATTCTATGAATATTTAATATTTTTATTTCATTCTACAAAGATATTTTTCATAAAATACATTTTTTTAAAATGTGAAAGTTAATTGAGTTTGCTTTTTTTCCCCATGATATTTATGACAGCTCTAATTTCTTAATTATAATTTTATTTAAATGCACAAAATATTATACAAATTAAATCTGTTGTATAACAAATTACTTACTAAGCAATGATTTATTATGAAAAATAATAACATTTGAAATCTTATAATCTTTTGCGAAAATAATTGCGTTTGAAAATGTGTATTTTGTAAAGTGTTATCAATTCCATATTTGAATTTTATCATTTTTTATTAAAAAAGAACTATTATTTATTTTATAAAATAAAAATAATAAACTTCTTGATTATTTTTAAAATAAAAATCTAAATATGTGAACTTTTATAATATTTTTAAACTTTTGTAACATTACAACACGAACAATTTATGATACTACTAATATAATATCTTCATAATCTAATTGTGCATTTTTATCATTGAATGTGTCTATTATTTATTAGTTTTTTTTATATATTAACTAATGGTTGTTATATCAATGAACATTTCAACTACATAGTATTACTTTTATCAATTTTCCGCTTTTCCGAATTAAACCAGATTAAACAGACGAATTCTATAAACCACTGAAGTAACTGAATCTCATGAAATTTGCAGTCAAAGTTCTTGATTTCTTAATACGTAAATAAATCGATAAAATAATCGGCAATCAAATAAATATTCTGAATGAGAACAAAATTTGGAATTCTGAATCAGTTATCTCGATAAATGAATCATTTCTAAGGCATTCCATCCAATATCGTCTGCCAGTTTAGAATAATCTGGAATTAAACACAGTTGCTAATCTAATTTGCATCTACAAATACCGATTAATTATTCAATAACTATTGCGCATCTTATAAGAATTTCTTAACTATTGTTGACATAAAGGATTATGTCAACAATAGTTAAGAAAAAAGAAATTTTTTTCTTTCCTGAATTTAAAAATCAAAGAAAAAACAGGTTTGCTTTTTATTCATCAAAAGAAATCTAAATGTCTTTATTGGACAATTTTATTTTTTCAAGTAAAATTCGTCTACTAAAATGAACACTTATCTTTAAAACTGTTATCACGTTTTTAAAATGTCTGACACCTCAGCTATCAGTAGTAAGATTTGATAACAGAGAGTTCAGATAACAAAAACTACTTATACGGATGTTTTCACAGCAGTAGATTTATTTTACTTGAAAATGAAACTTTTAACAACTTCCCTGAACAGTTATTGCATGAAAAGTTGAAAGTCATGGTTCTTTCTTCATAATGATTTGGTTATATATTTTCGTCTTAAAACAAAATGTAAAAGCGAATTTGGAAATACTCGAATGTTGGAAATCTGTTCTGGTAATTTTTAATCAGAAAACAAAAATTGGGATAGGGCATTCTTATCTCTTGACATTATATACATGTCAAAGCATGAAAATTTGATTATGATAATCGAATGGAATTTTATTTAATTGAATTTTTTAAGTAATTCTTGTAAGATTTTTTTATCAAAGTGTTTTTTTTTTTTTTTTTTTTCAAAATGTACAAAGGGAAAACAATGTAATGATTAAAAATTTTACCTTGAGATTTTGGATATTAGCCAAATTTTATAACTTTCTGTTGAATGCAAGTTTCTGACATCAAAGAATACGCTTCTCATATACGCCTATTTGTAATAAAATAATGAGATTATAAAATAAAATCGCGTTGAAACTAAAATAGGGGCACCATGTTAATTATTGAATTATGCATTTCAACTACAGATGTTTTCGGATTCGTTTGCCTAAAGTTCAGTTCTCCAACCATATCTAATAAAAAATAAGAAGTGATCTCCTTTCAAATTTCTTCTGTGTTTAATCAATATGACTCAATATCTCCCCCCCCCCTCTTTCTTGGTAATGCCGTTTTTTATGTATGAATGTTAAGCAGAAGAATGATTGAATGAATGAATTACACCATGTCACTAAATAATAATTTCCTTACAGATAAAAAGAAAACAAATGCACCAACAATATCCAGACAAAACAATATTTTATCTAGGTGTAAATAAAATAAATATCGGGTCTCGGAGATATAGGACCACAGAGGCCAGGTGCTCCGTCCAAAACATTCATCACTGGCGCATCATAGAACTAAAAGAGCCATGCATTTACTTTATAACCTCTAGACTAGAACCAATCTCACTCACTGACTAGATCTAAATTCCGATTCATATCTATAATAGTGGAATGAAGATCAGTAATAAAACCTTTAATAGTCTATGGCGTTTTTGAGTTATCGCTCTCGCATCCAAAAGATAGACAAATAAATAATCAACTATTGAATTAACTTGTTCAAATTTTGGTGAAAATGCACAAATTTGGTGCAAAGAGTATTGACTGAAATCATCTAACTTGTTGCTTTTCATGTTCTGATAAGAGTAAAAAGATAAAAAGGCAAACAACTAGTGAATACATTTGGTCCAAAACTAGTTTGAATTCCAGTGAAAAAAACTATACATCAAGTTTTATCCATCTTATTTGCAGTGTTTTTATGTTTTCGTGCTTATACGAAGGACTAATAGACAGATTTTTCCAACGATGTATTTTGACTAATATTTAATAAAAATCATTGCTTTCAGTGTATACTTCATATGAGCAAATTCCATTTTTGAAATGACATGTCTGTCAGGAAACTGGCATAGTTCCAAAAATGCTTTTGCTACAATTTTTTTTTTTTTTTTTTTTGACAATTACAATACTTTGGCCCCCTATAAATCACATACGATAAGGTAAAAAAAAAAAAAATGCAGTTCCGTTTTTATACAACTAAAAATATTAGATAATCTCTCAAAATATCACATTTTTGAATTTCCAGATAATACACAATTTGCATATAACCCCAACACTGGTATCCAGAAATAGTATAAGAATCGTAGCTCTAACAAATACTATGACATTATTAATAGCTTCCATTTTATCAACTATAAGCTAATTAACTTTTATTTCTATTTTAACAGTTCATTGATAGTTATAAACTTTAATTATTTAATTATAATTCAGTTTAATGGTTTTTAATTCAGTTAAAGTTAAGTTTATTACTTATTTATTTTTTATTTATCTTAGTTATAGTTAAGTGTTTTTTAAAGAAACTTTAATCACTTTGTAATAAATACAAAGAATTATCAATGTTTAGCAGGAAGCGTCTACACTTTTTCTTATGCATGCTAACGCTCTGATAAGACTTTATTCGATCAGTCATTGTTTAATGTCTCACTTCTCTGCTAATATCACTTCGCAATGTCTGTGTAACGACCGTTTCATCTTAGATTACAAATACCATAGTCTATTTTAAGGACTTCCGGTTCGACCATTGCATGCGCTTTGAAGATCAAGTGTCATCACCGCGGCTATATAAGAGTTTCTTGTTTCAAAAATATCGTTAAAAAATCTTATTTAGTAATAATTTAATTCTTCTTTCAGAGGAAATCATAGAGCTGATATATAAAGTATCCTATCTCTATGGAGGAAATCTTATATAAAATATGTATAAAAATCGTTTTCAAAAATACCGGAATATTAAAGAATATACGGATACAATTATAAGAATCTTGCCAAACGATTTCTCAAATGCTTAGAATATTCGAGTAAGTTCACAATAAATTTTTTGGCAGAACTTAATGAAATGCTTTGAATTTTTTGTATAAAATAAATTGAAAAATAGTTATAAAATAAAAATATATTTATAAAAATAATCTTGCCAAACGATTAATCTAATGCTTAAAGTATATGAGTATTTTCAGTATGAATTTTTTAAAAGAACTGTATAAAATACTTTGAATTTTTGCTTAAAATAAATTGAAAAAAAGTTATAAAACAAAACTATATCAGCTAAAAGCCAAAAGTATTTTAAAAATTGGAAGATATTTTTTTAGTTGTGTTTGTCACAGATAGACAGTTTCCAAAAATGTATTTTTCGACTTCTTTCGGGAAGGTATAAAATGTGGAGATTCGTCAAAATCTGGTGTTCGAATTTTTTGACGTTTATTGTACTTCCTCTATACTACGTATATGAGAAAGTACAATTCAATGTAAGTTCCCAAAATTATTTTATAATTTTATTAATTATTTCAAATTATTTCAATTATTTTATTCCAAATTTATTTCAATTTTATTCCAATTTCCAAAATTATTTCAATTATTTTATAAATGAAACTGTTTATAAGTAAGAAGGGTTTTTTTTATTATTATTATTTATTTATCTTAATAAGTTCCTTTTATTTCATTTTAGATATTTATCTTTTACTTAATTTCATTTATCTAAGTAAGCTTTTGAGTTATCGCTTTCACATGCTTGTGAATATTCAGATCGATAGATGGTCAACTCATTTATGGATTTCGTTCAAAATTTAGTAATCTGCATTTAATATAATAAAATTGCATACTAAATTCAGCTTTTCGCGTTTGGATGTTATCATATTCATTTGTGCTCAGTCAGGTTGACAGACAAACTTTCTGCGAATGGATTTTGTTTGAAAATTTCATAGAAATTTGTAGATTTGATGTTAAAATTGCATTTCAAATTTCATTCGTTAGTCTAAAAGCTCAGCAGACAAAAATATGTTTCTTTTTTAAGATTCCCTTTCGCTTTTTTTTTTTAATTAACTGCTTTTTAATTTGAGATATAAACCGCCAAATTTCATCAAATCATGGAATCCAATTTTTTTTCGTAATTTTAATATCTAACTTATTTAAATTAGTACTCGTCTATTTAAAACTTTTTTGCACAATTTGACGTTTATTTTTAATTTCTCGTATACGTAGTATAAAGAAAATATAGTAATTGTCGAAAAATTCAACCTCTAGATTTTGACGAATCTATACATTTTTAGATATCCCTCATTTTGAAAAACACATTTTTGGAAAGTGCCCGTCTGTCTGTGTGTGACAAAGATAACTCCAAAATGCTTTAAGCTAGACGGTTGAAATTTTGTATACGGTCTTTACACAGAATTTTCAAATTTCTATCATTTTTTGAGTCAAATCTGTTCAGAGGAAGTCCGTCTGTCTGGCTGTTCGAATATAAGTTAACTCGATGACTACAAAATATAGAGAAATAGATATGTAAAATTCGGCGCACATATTTAGCATTTAAAGTGTAAATACCTATCAAAGTTTGAACCAAAACCAACGATAAGTTGACTATCTGTCAGTCTGTTCTTTCAGAAATATAAGTCAAAAACGCAATAGCTTAAACATATCAAATTAGGTATGGGATTTTATGACTACAAATGCAGTTTTGTGTCAAATCTTAGTTCCTATCAATTGAGAAAAAAGTATTTAAAGCACAAATTTGGTTTCCGCATACTATTAACGCATACTAGGGATTAATCGCCAAAAAACTCGCCAAGGATGACACTACAAATTGAGCAAAAATGGTAAATTCACGCCAAAAGTTAATATTTCGTAACTATCGTACGCCAGTGTCATTCAAGGCGATCTCTGACATGACAAGTTTAATAGAAAGTATGCGAGAAAGTTTTAGGAAGACAACTTCCGCTAGTTTCTTATATATGGCAATATATAAGTTAAGTTCCAAACTGCTACAGATATGAAAGGCCTGTTATTTTCAATAACTTTCCATCTGTTCTATTATTATTACACCTATTCAAGCGATTAAATTTTGGATAAAACAATGAAAACGATTTGAATTTCATTACGATAATGAAATCTGGCGTTGAAAATTAGGCAATTTTTTTTTAAATGCCAAGATTCAGAAAACAAAAATTGCATTCCAATATTAAATTGGCATCAGGAAAAGGACATAGCTGTCCGTTCTTGTAGATTTTAAAAATGGTGTAAAAATCTATTTTGTGCAATAATATTTTGGGATCTTCTAGTGATACACTTCAAAATCTCACTTAATTTTTAAATTATTAAAATTTCAAGACAAGCCGTACATTTCCACCCTCCAAAGTATATTTATGCCAAATTTGATAGTTTTAAGTCCTGTAGGCCGCTAATACACGCACACATTCAGCTTTAGTATTGGTAGAGATACGAGAAAGTAACTGCTGATTATTTAATTGAAAATTATTTAGAAATTAATATGAGTCTTCAAACACATTCAAACGCATTGTGTTTGTTCACACAAATGAATTTCCATTATTCTGTATACATGCCCAGCACATGTTCTCTGGTTCTCACATTTTGACATCTGGACAAAAACATATGTTGGACATTTGATTCTCTTTATTCATTTCAATGAAAATGTTCTTTGATAATCAGCAACAGGTGTAAAACACGTTTGAGAAAGAGGCTTCCCAAAAATTGATATAACTTGCAATAAAACCAAAGAGGAACGAATACAGCAGTGATGTGAACACTTATAAATTAATCCATAGTATCATCTATGTACACTAACTTATCTTCGTTGGAATTGGTTTGCAGGAAATAGTGGCTCTAAAACATTTTAGTTGCATCTTATTGTTAAGATGCTTTTTAATTAACCCATTCACTGCAAGAGAAATTTACAGACCCTTAAATTTACAGCAATTTCCTATGAGATGTCTCGTAAATAACAGTGAATAGGTTAACCCTTTATAATTGTTCCTACAGAAAACTAAATTTTGATAGACATTTAACTAGTAAAATTTAAAAAGCCTTATGCTGCTCTGCTTAATATATCTCGAAAGTCTCTAGCCCATTATTTGAACTTTAATTTAAAGATGAAAATGGTTACGCTTCAAGTAATCTAATAACTTGCTTGTAAATCGAAATAAGTTCGTAAAAAATATAATAACAATTATATAATCAATAAGAATTCTTGTTTTGTATATTTTATTGATTACTAGCCGCCTTTGTGACAAGCCGGTTAGTCAATTTTAATGCTTGTTAAAATTTTAATAATTAAATATTTTATGTAATCCTTTAATAGTTTCTTCATTAAAATATTTTAAAACTTCAAATTTTGATAGTCGTAGAATTCACTCATAATGAAAAATGAAAAATTCTATGAAAAAATGAAATCAATCCAAATAAAAATTTGATAAATATTCGAACCTTTAGAATATTATTATTGTAAAATTATATTTTAGGCTTGATTTATTTGGCTTTTTATTTATTTATGAAATTTTAACTATAGTAACGATCGTTTGCAAACAAAAAGTATTTTGAAAATCGTCGCAACGCGAGTATGTCTAAACAATGGAATGGAAATGTATAAAACAGTGGAAAATATTGTAAAATAAACTTAAACCATTTTTAAAAATTGAATTTCGAATTTCATAAACCATTGAATTTCAATTGGATTGAATTGTAAAATGATACCAAAAAATGGGTTTTATGTATTAATATGTTGCGAAGTTATTGTGCTAAAACGCTAGTTCAATTGATTTTTATTTTTTGAAATTTATTAAAATTTCGGAATTTAAAGGATTAGTAAAGTAATTGTTTATATCAAGTTTTGATTTTAAGAAAAATTTTTAAGTGAATGAGATTATACGAATTGAGTAAGCTAAAGTTATTCTTACTGATGAAATTATTAAGAATCTTTCCAGAAAAAAATATCTTAGAAAAGGCTATTGCCATAATAATTAGATCCCAAATAAATTATCTTCCAAGTCGGCTTAATAAATTGTATAACGCTGTAAATATTTGTTGAATGACAAAATAAGATTTTTTCCAAGGTTTGCTGAAATTTGAAGCTTATACCAATAAGGAAAGGCCAAATGTGGAAACTTGAAATTTTCTTATTCCGGTTTGCATATTCTTTTAAATACAATCTTTTCCAAATTCTTAAACATTAAGGAAAACCCATAGCTATTGTCAGAAACACGATACATTTTGCTGAAGAGGAAATAGTTGCTCATTAAAGGAAATAGTTGCTCATTTTAAAATCTAGTATTTCGATTCACACGATTTTAGTATTTTTTTTTTTAAATACATTCTTAGAAATTCAGAATGTATTTAAAATACATTCTTAGAAAAATTCTTAGAAATTCAGAGAATACCATACAGTTACCAGAAACTCCAAATTATTCAGTTTGTTGATGTAATTTATGGAAATCGTCTGCTGGTAATTTTAAATCTTTTATTCCGAATCATACATGTTTAGAGAATGCAGTTCTAAGCAAAACTCTTAGAAATTGAGAAAAATCTAAAATTGTTGCGAAATTCTCCAAATTTTTCAGTTTGTTGTAATATAAAACAGGGAAAACATTTGCCACTATTTTTAAAATCTCTAATTCTTATTCACAAGATTTTAATAAATTCAGTTCTTTACAAAATTCGTAGAACTAAAGAAAATCTGTAGCTGTTGCCAGACACATCAAGCTATTCAATTTATTGTAGTTTCATTTATAAAAATCGTTTGCTGTAAATTTTACTTTATTTGAAAAGAATTCCACGAGTTTGGGTTAAGAGATTTCAAAATAAAATACAACTAATGTATTACGACAATTTTTTTGTTGAAACAAAAATTAAACCTATCAATTATCAGAATCTGTAGGCGGTCTATGTAAAGAAAAAGGGGAAAGCAAATTAGATTATCTAGTCCTATGGAAATTTGATATGTTCCCAGATAATACACTTAGGGGTAACTGATTATTGTGGAAGACAGTTGGCTCTGCATTTATTCTTGAGTTACCGATGGTGTGGGCAAGGAAGACAGAGTCATAATTATTCCATTCGAATGAATTAGCGCCCTCGGATTCTCTTTCATTCTTATTTGATATTCAAATAATCATTTTTATTAAAAAAATTATTATCTTCTGGAGATTTTGAATTTAAAGAAAGAATTTACTCTTCACTTGTAGATTTGTGAAGAGGTGGAAGAGTTTTAATTAAAAGATTTAATGAAAGCTAGGTAAAGTGGTCATCCCCAAACTTTCTCGTCTTCTTCCTAATAAAAATGCAACTCCCTCTTCCATGCAATTTTGAACTTTGGACAAAATCGTCAATATCAAGAGTGGTCACAGTTTTAGTTTAAAATTCCCACATATAAGCATTCTGGCATAGTAGTTTAGTGGTTAAAAACCGAGTATACATTTTTGATTTTCCGAACAGGTACAAATTTCTGAGTATCAGCATGTAGTTTATTAAATTATTTCCTAAAATAATTTTACCGATGCTTCACAATGGGAAGCTATTTTTAATTCCATAAAGTATTTCCCACGAAAGTTCACTTTAGAATCATGTTTATTTTTTAAAAATTGTTGATTTAGATTTGTTGTATTTATCATGTGTGCTAATTTTATTTATTTATTTTTATGTTTCGATTCTGCAATTAATGATCAATTGATACAACAATATCATATAGAGCCTCCAATTTATATAATATCTAAAAATTTTCCAATCAGAAAAATTTCTTTAAAAAGTTTTAAAAACGCGATTTTTTTAGGGTATTATAAGGTAAAAATTTAATTATTTCCTGAAATTTTGTTTTATACTTTTCAATCCTTAATTTAAATATTTTATATCTTGAAATAATTTTTTTATATATTTCATTAGCCCACGCTCAATATCAACATTTAATTAAATTGATCAATTAACTGATAATTGGATCCTCAAATATTGAAGTACTGTATTTTCATCGAGAATAAATTTGAAATCTTTAATACATCAGAGAGTGAATCTATGATAAAATAACTGGAGAAAAAAAATCTATGATAAAATAACTGGTTTCAATATTATGAAAGCATTCCAATATACTTTCACTGATTCTACAATGAAATTATTAAGGTAATGTAATTTTAAATAAACTGAAATTAAATTTTATAAAGAATTTTTAGACTCTAATCTTGGAAAATGAGTGATTCTAACCCTTGATTTTTTTTTAAAGTAATTTGTAAAACAGAAGAAAGAAGAGGGGGAAAAAAACAAACCCTTGAGAGTTAGCCTTTGTGGAAGATTAACGTCCTTTAATTAAAGATGCCATAACTGCCGCGCATTAATTCAGACAATTAAATGTTAATTAAACAAAACATGAAAAAAGTGAGCAGGAAATAGTTTATCTTATTCTGATTTAAATAATCAATGACTCATTTTAATAAAATGAACACGAAGAATAATGAAAAAGATATGTTGCTAACCCTTTCTAGTCCAGCAATATTTTGATTCCACTTTCTTAATTATCATTTCCTTTTTTCATAAAATTCTATACAAATTAATTCCAGAAATATAGTAACAAATCAAAATTGTTCAACTGTCTTTATTGAGAAATTAAGGAAAATATTCTAACAGACTTTGCATTTTGGATTGAAATGGCAAATAAGTAGTCGCATAGTTTTATTAAAAATGACTTATGCACTATATATTTTGTATCCGCAGAAATTGTATCCAATTTCTCTTCCATTTTGAATATCTTAAATACTTTGCAATTTGGTATTTACTTTGGTATTTTTGATTGGTTTTTCTGAATAATTATTTAGTTAATACAAAACAGTTGAATAGAATCCTATCGTTGCCATTATCGATGCTTAGTGTTCGATTTTAAAAGAGAAAACCTGGTCAAATAGCAATACAGGATTGAGTAGTGAAATCGTTGAAAAGTTCAGAATTTGCGAAACGTGAAGTAACCCTGCCTTTAGTAGAAAAGCTACCTTAGTTACAGTGGCACTGAAAGTGAGGGGGGCAGAAAGCAAGTGGGGGCAATTGTTCCCTCTGACCAGGCGCTTCCAAGGTCACCATCTCGAGTATCTCGACCATTTCCTCACACCCATTCATCTTGTGCTAAAGAAAACATTTTCAGAAAAATCTACCCTCTTCCTGTACTCCATTTTCCGGTCAGGGCAATATTTGTAAACGGCAATACATAAATATCAGAGTAAAATATCTGAAAAGGAAGATGACGTCATTTCCATTCATGATCGACTGTACGTAGCCGATTGGTTCATTAGAATATCGTCAAGTTTTTAAAAGTCAGTTTGAACGAACCTAGTAATTTCGTCCGAAGTCCAGGGCGAATTATTAAATTGATAAAATAGATAATTTCCTATAAAATCCAAACGCTCCATTTTTTTTTTTTTTTTGCGATATTTATTTTGAAAGTTGTTTAATTTTGTGTTTCTATTTAATTTTGAATGTCATGGCTAAATTACTAATAAGTGCTCTATTAATAACTATGGAACATTATTCTAGCGGTCTTCCTATTTAATTACCATTTACAAATTGTAGATTATTATATTATTTTACAATTTAAAAAAACGTTAGGTGCTTTAAAATTAATTTTAAAAAAATTACCTATCTTATTATTAAATATTTTTTTCAAATTGTGCTAAAAAAATTTCATTAGATTTTTTTTTTTTTTTTTTTTTTTTTTTTACCATTTTATGTAAATTTACTTTTAAATTTCAGGTGTGCATTTCTTTTATCCGCAATTTACTGGAACTAACTTTTTAAAAATTGATCTGCAATCAAATATTTTGTTACTTCACTTCATCGGAATTTGTTGCTTGCTTATATATTTACATAATCCTTATAACTACACAATGATTTATATATGATTAAATTAAAATCGATAACAAAATATTTAATTTTGAAAATCTAGACAGGGAAAAGAACACTGAGATTTTCATTATCTAAAATCTTTCTAAAAAGTTTGAACTATCTGCAGATGATGTTGCACAACATTCTCCCGAATTCCACACCATACTAA
The DNA here is from genome assembly GCF_947563725.1 of Argiope bruennichi. Lineage (NCBI taxonomy): Eukaryota > Metazoa > Arthropoda > Arachnida > Araneae > Araneidae > Argiope > Argiope bruennichi. The sequence continues at coordinate 118,849,511 of NC_079151.1, read as the reverse complement.
CGAGAGGATATTTGACACTGAAAGATGCAGAAAACACAATAGCCAGGAATCTTTTGGTGAGGACACAGGGTCGGCCTTACTTAAAAATTAGAACGTAATTAAAATAAATAGCTTCTACTTTTTAGTACACTAATAAAAGTAAAAATCACTTGCATTAATTTTTTTAGGTTCATTTATAACTGCTTTTCTTCCATTTTGAAACTTCTTGAGAGGCATGCCTCACGTATACAATTTGAAATTAATAATTAAAATAAGGTATACTAATTTTATAAATTAAGGTAAGGTAATTTTATAAATTAAGGCATACTAATTGTATAAAATTATTTCAATAATTAGTTAATATTATTATGATTCTAGTTTGGTGTAAAGTAAACATTTATATAGCAGTAAATAATTTTTTATCTCTCAACATGTAACTATCTTCGTCTTACTAAATTTTCATTAAATATTGCATAACTAAGCTTATCATATATAATTACAAACGTCAGACATTGCTTTGGATTTTGTATTTATTACAATTCGAATTTTATTTCATTTTGAAAAGCTATGCAGGGATTAAGAATGGACATATCTTCAGTGGATATAATGATTGGATATTTATATGAAATTTGAACTCTGCATATGTAAGTGCAGATAGTAGTAGTTGTTTTTTATAATAAGAAATATAGTTTATCTTGACATAACAGCGGGATTTTCTTTAAAAAGTACTGGAATAAAAAAAAAAATACCCAACCAAATTGTCAAATAAATGAAGCATACAACTATCTAAGAACTCTCCAATTTTGAGGGGCAAGATTTTTTTTTTTTACAGTGTTATCAGAATTATTTAATTAAACGCTGTCATTTCTGCAAAGGCTACGAGTTGAAACCCTCCAAATTTAATTTGAAATGAAGTATAATTTGAAATACAAATCATTATTCTGTGTGTTTTTATGTTTTCAAATTTGCGGGCAGGTTTTTTTTTTTTTTTTTTTCTTTGTGTGTGTGTGTGTGTGTGTGTGTGTAAGGATTTATTCATTTATCAACAGTCCTTGGAAATTTTGTATTTTGGGGTATTTAAATTATAAAGCTAAAGAAACCTCTGTCATTTTTTTTTTCGTTGAAAATTACTTTTAATTAAAAAAAAATCAAAATACTGAAATCAGCTTTCTTGTTGATGTTGATTCCATAATTGTTTTATTTTTTCAATTAGTCAATACTTGTTACTTAAAAACTGCTTGTATACAGATTAAATTAAAACCAATAAAAATATATGGCTGTAGAATTTAGGAAGTGAAAAAGCGTAGTCAAACTTTACAATCCCTAAAGAAGTCTTTTGAAGTTTAATCCAGTCCTTAGCATATACATAGCATATCAGTAAAGAATAGTAATTTTCTTATTTCTGTTATGAAATAAACCCCATATGTCAAATTCTGTCACTCCAAGAAAGATGCTATTATGTCCTGTAACTAACATATGTCTCCCTTTCTTCCATCTATTGTATTAGTATATCAAATCCTGCCTTATCTCTATCGGTTTTACAATACACTAGAAATCCTCCTTGAAGAACAGTGCCAATTCGGGTAATCAATCTCAACCTCTCTCTTTTGAAAAGGTTTTATTGTCACATACAAGAAGCCCCCGCCTGAGAAGCAGAGCCATTAGTTCCTCAGGTACCTCATTGGCAGGTACCTTCCAATCCCCTTTTAGCTTAAAGCATAACGCGATTTTTACTCAGTCTGTTCTGTTCCATCCTGCCAGAAGTTGTGTAGTGTTGTCTGTCCATATTGTAGGCAAACTTGTTGGTTAGTGTAGGATCGTTCATCAGTAATTGCTCATCTTGTCTTCAGCAAGCAACGTCGTATATTAGCTTAATCTTTTAGAGTGTGACTAACTTAATATAAATTCCAATGGAAAAGCAGGTAAGCGCTTTGGTTCATAACTATTTTTATTTATTAATTTAGAATTGCTTAAGTTCTTTTCTTGTGGATTTTCATTAGTTGTGAAAGTTAGGTAAATTCTCCCTCTTACAGATGATGGTCGATAGTTATTTCACTTTTAGTTTAACTTAGGATCAAATAGCTTCAAAATTTCTGCTTAATGTTTATTATTTTATTTTTGCTTTTACCAGATTTGCAATAATTCGAATCCTTTCAAAGTTATTTGACAGCTTTCTGTCATCGAGGCTTGTTCTGTTGTGGTATCTTTATTTTATTTCAAATCATAATATGCTTAATCTGAATTCACCCGTTGAATTAAAGTATTTAAATAATGTCAAATTTTCAGTTGGAACATTTTTTTTTCTGAGAAATTGCTTATAAAAGTTAGAAATGAAGTTATCTTTGATTGTAATTTTATGTTTAAAATAATATTAACTTTATGTTTGTATGCACCTCATATGATAGGCATAAGTCTTTTTTTTTTTTTTTTTGACCTCAAATCTGATACGATATTTTTTTATTTTTTTCAATTAGAAATTACGTGAATTCTTAGCTGATTAGACTTTAAAAGTGTGCTAATTTTTTCAATACATATTTTAATGTCTTCTGCTTTTTTTGTATTATTATAATTATAAATGTTCTTGTTGTTTTGGACTACGATTTGGAAATTTTTTTTAAAGTATATCCTGGTTTATGTATTGTTGAGAAAGAAAACTTAAGTCAGAAATTACTACTCAAAATCCTGCTGTGGTTAGCATGGATATATAATTCCCTGATCTTGAAATCTATTTTTCGTTCCCTTCTTGGTATTTTTTTTGTTGTTAATTCCTAGCTTTCGAAATATAATAAAATACAAAAATATTATCCTCCCCCCAGCCCCAAAGACAAGCGCCAGGAGAGGATCTGTATCCTATTTGCTATATCATTAAAATCGCCATTTTGCAAACTAGATTTAATCATCTGCGAAGTATCTAAAAAAGTGAATTCTGTAAAAGAAGTAATTTAAGACGCCAATTCTTTCGAAGTTTAAACAGATTTAACCAGCAATTATTTATTTGATTATTTAGTTACAGTTCAGTTTAGTTATTAATTATTTAGTTACAGTTAATGCTTTATCATAACAAACATACGTGTAAGTAGTGAATGTATTCTTTATAAAGAAATGCTGAGTTATAAAAAAAAATGGCTACTGATAAACTGATGTATAATTTTATGTGATAGGGAATTCATACAGACTACAATAATGATGATCGATTTCAGCGGTATTATATTATGGAAGAAAGGCAACTTGATGTCCAGTTAGTAAGCTGTAGCATTTCGATATATATTCAGGTAAAACTTCCCTTTTGAATAAATTATCAGTAAATTATTTCACATTCCTTTCCAAATTTGAAAGGAGAAAAATCCAATGAAGTTTGTTTTTGTAAAGCTGAATTGTTATCTAGGTAAATGGAATTAATTGTTTGTATTGATTACAGCAATGAATATTTCAAGCAAAACTTTATAATATTTTTATAAGTAATCAATAATTAAATAGTAGCTATCCCGTTAAATAAAAAAAATCATTAAAATAATTAAACAAATTAAATTAAAATAATTCAAAATTTATTGTTTTTGTTTTAAATAAAGAATGAAGAATCGTCTGAAAAATAAAGAACGATACTTTTAATAAATTATTTCATTACGTCATTTTTAACTGTAATGCTGACAGTTACCGTTATCATAACTGTTAAATGATCACGAGAGTCACAAAAGTAACTGCGCATGCCATCCAACCGAAAGTTGTCTGTGCCCGAAGTGTGACGTCACATCGCTCTTCGTACCACAAAATGCCCTGTCAATCCATAAGTTTGTATTATACACTCACATAAGCCTGAATTGATCATATAAGTTTTCCTTGTAATGTAAAGATTGCAAGTGTTAAAGGGTTTAATATCCTTGCTTCATATCAATTTTTGGTGAACCCTCAAAAAAAGATTTGCTAAATTTTACAAATTTCGTTATTCGATTTCTAATGACTCATTTTCATACAAACACAATGTATTTTTTTTTTTTTTTGAGCTAGGAGTGATGTGAGACTAGTGGAATAAGAATTCTGTTCCTTGAATATATCTATCTCATCAAGTCAAATGTATCCAATCAATCTTAAATAATTGTTCATGTTTGTCGTTATCAATCTTATCATCAGTTTGTGAACAATTTTCTCCCCCCTCCCCCTTCTCCCACCATCTGTATTGACATACTAGTATTTTGAAATGCAGCATTTCCCCTAAGCCTGTGGTTTGGAGGAATAGTATTTCCAGAAAAGTGGTCTGAAAGAGGGGAAAGGGGGATGTAAAAATCGTCGAATTGATACCACCATGCTTTCAAGCAGAGCGCAGCAGGTGGTTTGTTTCAATGGATGTGAGTGGACACTTTCACCGTCATTTTCCCCCTCTTTCACGTCCTTGAGAAAGCATGTTTGAATTATAAGATCGAGATGCATGTAATTTCGGCAGAGAATTAAACAAATTTTATATTCTAAAGAATTCCAAATTAAATTTATAAACGATGTATTGATGTTTCTGTATTTATAAAAATAAGTGTTTGCGTATGTGAGAATCAACTGCAGCTGTAGCGGATTGGCAACAAAAGAATTGAAGAACTCTTTTTAATTCATTTACAGTTTGACTATATAATTCTTATTTTCCAATTTTTTATTGTTAACTGTATTCATTATTTCTACTGAAGCATCAGATTGATTGTAACTGCGATGTAGAATGTTTTTCACTTTCTGCCTCTTCGTTTGGATTTGATTCTGATTTTCTGTGGCGTTCTTATACCCTCGATGTTCTTAGGAGTTGATTAAAATAAATATTTTTGTAGTTAAAACGAGGGAGACGTAATTTTCTTAAACAAGTTAATTCTTCATTGTGAACTACATTATAAGAAGCTTTAATATAGATATGCATTTAATATTTAATATAGAGAACATAAATACCAAACTCCATACAGCTATTAAAATCACTTACAGCTATGGAATTTAATATACAGATAGTCGTAACAATGACTCAATACAATTCGAAGCTTTAATTTTAAGATTTAATATACCCAATTTATATTTAATATTTTGAATTGTTATAAATGATTTTCTTCACAAACTTATCCCTCATAACTTTTTCCATGATAATAAAGGAGGGGGGCAATTGATGCACCTTCGGATCGATCAAATGAATGATCTAATGAGATTTATTTTGAATATTTAATGCATTTTTGCTAAATTCGAGATTTTTTTAACAGCCAGTTTTTTTGTTTTTTTAAGAGAAATTTTAAGAATTATAGCTAAAATTTCTTGTTTAATTTTGTTAATTTTTTTTCGAATTTCTGCGGTGATATTTCTTTGTATTTTAAAACAACACTGGCCTAATTTTTTTTTTATTATTGAATTTTAATAAATCGTTTTCATGATGAGTCCAAAGAATTTTTGCTCAGATCCGTAGCATAGAATAAGCATTTTTTTTTTTTTGCTAGATTTTTATTGACATAGCACATCACATTTTTTTCTATTCATGACTTAGCAAAGAGCCAAATGAGAATTAATATTGCAGCAATTATAAAAACTATTGCCACACGATTTATACTATAACAGAATCGTTTGGTGAAGAATTGAGAAATCTCCCAATTTCTTCGATTACTTATCAGCCTTTTTTTTTTAATTGTCGTCATTTTTAATTATCATTTGCAGTTCAGCACATGACACATTGCCCCAAAGAGAAATAAATATGCAAAATCAATGCAAATATATTTTTCGTTTTTGTCGTTCTAAATCCTATATTTTCATGAATAACCAAGTTTAAAAAATTCCGGCCTAATTAGGTGAGCAGAAGAAAGGAAGTTACGGATTTTAGAAAGAAACTTCAAGTTCGCGGTTTATTTCATTCTCCTCTCCCCCCCCCCTCCCCCCTCCTCTCTTTCTGATCAAATATTTAATCAATCTTTCAATTCAGATTTAAACATAGAAATTGCATTTAGCACTTCTAAGTTTCTTTATTTGTTTATTTATTACTACAAATGTATTCTAAAAATCTTAAAAATTAAATTTTGGAATGTTTCAAAAATTTTATCCACTGTCCACTTCTGGCGGCAAGTCGGTTCAAAAGGTTTAATGGTAACTAAAATTTTTAATTAAATATCTCCGGTAACTTGGTTTCACTCTTTTCCTCAGCAAAATATTTTAAGGTTCGGATTTTGAAAGTCGTATAAGTTACACTCTTATAGGAGTTCTACTCATCATATTACTGAATCTCTTAATTTTTCTGCATTCTCCTGTAAAATATAAACTTTTCTGCTGAAATGATATTTATAAATATGAGTATGAAAAGAGAATCGTTCAACATTGAAATCTTATGTGTACTATATAAAATTTTCTATTTATAATTTATACGATATCTTAAAAGAAGTATTCTATAAAAATTTCTTATCATAAAATTCAGTTTTCAGCTTTGATTTTGAAAAGATTTAAATGGCGTAAATTAATAATATTTTATTTTGTTATAGTGAATAAATGTACTTCTAAAAAATTATAAAATCTAACTTTATGCAGTCCTTCGGTACTATGAATCATATTCAATAAATATTCTTCAGATTCAAACTTTCAAATAAGAAAAAACGTTAAGTCTTCTGCTAGTAAATATGACCGAGTTATGAAGCTTTAATTATCATTATTTCAGGACAATCAACAATTTCGGTAGTTTAGACAGATCAGCCTTGGAGAAACGCCAAGGGCTGAATGATGTATCTTCTCCGAAAAAAAAATGTGCATTTTTATATATATAAAAAAGTGTTCAGATTTTCATTAATTCACATCAGTGTTTTTTTTTTCTTAAAAAAAATTGAAATTTTTTAATAGTTCTCATGAATGAATATCTTGTTAAATAAAGCGCAAGTCACAGAAATCTTTTTCTTGTATTTATTTTTCTAGAAAATAAATTTCATATTTATTTTATTTCATACTGCATCGTGGTAAAAATTGCACTTATCTAGATTTAGTTCGTCAGGAGAGTTAACTTTATCTTTTAATTTGAACCTTTGTCAGCGTGAGAGCAATACGTTCATAAAAAGTTAATTTTTGTCATGTAAGCATAACATGCTCGCCCATATTAAATTTTATTTTATGTGAATTTTATTGTTAGAAAATATACTTATATATATATAATATATAAAATTGAATAAATTGTACCGTTGAATAAATTGTAAATTTTCGTTGAAAAGGTAATTTTTTAAAATTTTAAAATGATGTAAGAATCATTTTTGTGCTGCGAATTTTAGAAAGTTATTGCAGTAAAACAATAAAATTTCGCCTAATTTTTAATTAATTAAATTTTTTGTAAATTGTTAGGAAGTGTATATTCCCACCCTTCAAGGAATTATGTACCATATTTGGTAGATTTACTCAAATTGTAAAGTCATTATTATTTACGGAAGTTTTTCCTTTTCGTTCAGTCCGTAGTTGTATGTAATTATTTATGCTGCCATCATTAATCAAATATAACGACTGAAAAAAAAAATTGTTGCAATGCAAGATTTATAATACTAGTGTTTTCCAATTTTTTTAAAAGTTCTATTCTTTTTATATGAAATAAAAAAGCTGAAAAAGAGTCAAAGACGAAATTTTAGGCACAAAAAACAATTTTTAAAACCTGAAAGACCTTGCAACTTTTTTTCATCATTTTCAAGTTAATTTAAGTTAGCGTTTACTTTTGATTTATAACAGCCGTATATTAAAACATACTGAAATTAAAATAAAGTAAAACATTTAATTTATAGAGCATTAATCTTAATCTTTTTTTCGTGTTTTCAAATTCGTTCTCAGATTAGTGTTTTCAATTATGTTTGACTGTGTTATTGACTTAAGAGTCAATAACACAGACAAATATTATTTTAAAATATTTAAGAAAGCATTTTTAAATGCTTTTCTTGTTATTTTTTAAGTTATTTATATAATGTCTAATGGAGCGGAGGGGACAAAGTATGCTTTATCTTTAGTACCGTACAAAGTTTAATCCTGTCTTTATTATAAAGATGAAAACGTAGTGCTGTAGCGAGGGTAATAGGCTTCGGGGCATAAAATAATTTTTTCGTTCCCAGTCGTCATCAGCGGTTTAGTAAATATAGGAGACGCCTGGGACATAGTTTTATTTTTTGCCTCTTCATGATATTTTCATTTCAAAAAATGAAGTAAATATATAATGTTTTGATCCGATTTTTCGCCATAAGATTGGTGCCGGGGATATCTATATCCCTCTCGGCTGCTATGCCATTACAAAAAACGTTCTGAGTATACAGCTCCCCTCACACGCAAACGCACACTTTCATGTTATTGGATATTAAGAAGTAAATATATGCAATGGTTTTTCATTTCCATGGCCACTAACCTCCCCCTTTTATTTGAATATCATATTAAGTGTTGCAGTGGAAATCTTTTATGATGCAAAACTTGCATCATAAAAGAATTAACTGGGGATATTGTCGGAAGAATGTTCCAAAATAAACAATATTTGATTTTAATTGAAATAAATTCGAGTTCTGGCTTTTATAATTCAAGAAAACGTAAAATTAAAATTCTCTAAAAATAGCCACAAAAAAATCTGGACTTCATAGTAATTGCTTACTTTTCTTATTTAACCTGTCAGCGCAAGCATGGGGTCTTTTTGACCCCGACCTTACTTTTTGTTAAGAAATTCTAGAAATTTATAAAAGTTTATCTACTATACTTTCAAAGGAAGCTGAGAAAGGAAGGTTAAAATAGCAGAAGTCAATGATAATGCCATTTTTTTACCGCAGAGTTGGGGTCGAATGGACCCCTTTGAATTATGACGATTACAATGTACGAATGTGAGTGTAAGTGCTAAAATTTTGGGTTTTGATGGAAATTTCATTTTCCAGCAGGATAACGATTTCAAACACGTTGCACGTATCGTCAAAATGTGGTGTCTTTTTCATTGTAAGCAGCAGTTACGCACAACTCTACAGTTCCCCGATATCAATGTCATTAGAAATCTGTGGGCCACACTCGAAACAGCGGTCCAAAAAACGCAAAGTAGAAACAAAACCCATTTAAAATAAGCGTTGCTAGATGAATAGGATAAAATATTTTCAGATACCACAAAAAAGTTGGTCGAATCGGTACCACGACGTTTAGAGGCCATTATAAAACCTAAAAGCCATGCAACTAAATATTGTCACTTTCTTTCTATGCGAAATATTACAAAAATTTCATTGGTTACTCTCAATTTTTGAGTCAAAAATATGCATATGTTCATTTAAAATGCTTCTAAAACTTTTCAATTTAGAAGTTTTTTTTGTCTATTTTTCTTTATTTTTACTCTAAATTAAACCATTTGTTTTGTGTAAAAAAAAAAAAAAAATGCTTGCATTTTTTGGTGATATGTTATTTATATTGAAAATCGGATTTATCAATTAAAAGTAAGGTATAAGGCTAAGGTGTCAATTAAAAATAAGGGCTTGTTTGAGCCACTGTATATAAAAATAAAAGACAAAAAACTATGAATTTTTCAAAATTGTACATTTAAGCTTCTTTCCCCAAAAATTTCAAATGTAAACCACATGTAAAATATAATTTTCTTATTCTTTCGATATTTGTATATTGAAAAAAAAATACTTATTTTAAAAATAATGTATTATTATTAATAAAAAATTTTTAATAATAAAATAAGTTTTATTTGATTAGAATGCGGAAAAAAGAAATTAATACAGAAAAGGTATGGAAAAAAGGGGCTAAGCTCAGTTTTGGTTTTTTTTTATTAGAAATCGCTTTTGTGTCTTAAAAAGAACATACTTGCATGAGAAAATATTCATATACTCTGACCATGTTTTATTTTTATACAAATAGCCAATGAGATAAGGGGTAAGTGCCTAACAATTTGGGCTCAAAATGGCCCTACGCATGAGTTAATGTTCAAAAATGGAGTGCTTGAGCTGAAGAGTTAATAATACGAGAAGTGACCACCAAAACCAAAGGAAAAATTTGTCTTATTTCTACACTTCCAAAAATGTTGTCAAGAAGGAGGAGCTGCCCCAAATGACCTTGGCAACTCTTCCAAGAGCTCGCCCTTTTGTTGGGAAACAGGGGGAGGGCTTTAAGTCCCTCCATATCCCTGTGCATTCCTGCTTTTTGGTCTGGAAATTGGACCCCATATACTCCCTCTGGTTTAGGATAATAGAACAAAGGAGTATGGACCATTATCAGTACAAAGCTGCTCTCGCTCAGATCTCGGGCAAAAGAGGTAACGCTCATGCCAGCTTACGGTCAAACTATAGAAGGTCCGGTGCTGTCCACATTCATTCCAATTTGACCGAAATACTGCCTATTCCAAAGTTCTTTAGTATTAGTAGAGTAATAGCAATGGCAGTAAAATGTATAGTTGTCAGTATTTATTACTAATATTTTTCCGATGACAGCAAAATGTACAACAAATGTTAATTTTCACAAAATTGTAGAAAGATAGAGGTAAATTTTATATTAAAATAACCTAAAAGGAATGGATATAGTATAAGAAATCGTTCTAAAAGTAAATCAGATTGATAAATCAACAATTTTCCTTATGATAGTCAACTATACGAATTAGGGTTAAATGATGTATTCTAAATATTTCTACTATATGTTTTATTATTATTTTCGCACTATATTCTTATAACTGTTCCATTAATATACAAGAATTTAATAAGGAATCTAAATATCCCTTGGAATTATTTTTTTAATAATCCTAAGATTATTGAATAAATTAGAATGCTCATTTGAAAATCACAACTAGAAAAAGGAGCTTTTAAGATTTTTTTTAGCTATTATTTTTTTTAAGAATGCTATAAACTATTAATTTTTTTTGTTGTTGTTTTCTAAATTATTGATATTTTTAAATGTGTATACATATGCATTTATGTATAGTAATAGTAAGTAAGCTTAAAAGAATGTTAACTAAATATATTTTTTAATATTTTAAATATTAAATGTTCATGTATTTTAGTTTTTAATTCGTTCGCTTAATTTATCATTGTTATTACTTAATAATGTATTTTATATAATATGGGCTTTTTTCTGCATTTCATTTCTAAATTAATTTCCGTTAAAAAAAATTTTTTTCGACATTAAAACTGATTTTTAATTATTTGAATAAAATTGAAACTTAAAATGGAGACTTAGTATGTAACAGATTAATTTTACATCATTTATAAATTTTATGGTAGTCTGAAAGGGAATTTTTTCAAATAGATACAAATCTGGACAAAGGCAATGTTTTGTGGCATAACCATTTAAATTGTGTCTCGTTAACTATCCATTTTATTTAACAATATATAATTATTCCTTTTTAAACATAAATCATAAAATTAAAAAAAAAATCGTTTGCTCGTTTTTTTGTCATCATTTTTTTCCTCCTTAATTCGAATCTCCGCCATCATTTTAATGCTGTTTTTCCCTGAAGCCAATACAACTTTATTTCTTTCTTCGGAATATTTATAAATTCTCCCTGAATTAACATTGTAAGTGTATCCAAAGTCATGTTAAAGGAATTTAGTAGAATAATCTTCTCAGTTTTCACCAATATTTCAGGGAAAAAAAAGAAAAAAGAAAAAAAATGTTGTCCGTTATCGCCTTTTCACCATTTCTCACTTTAAAAATTGATTTGAACAATATTTTATCTTCGCAACCTCTAATGCTCTTGCAATATTTTTTAAATGTTTACTAGCGTTCTTTTATGCAAAATTATCAAAAGCAGTTATGGAGAATGGATATTTTGAGCAGAAAACCAACGAGAGCGAACTCCTCAAAATTCTGTTCTGTCACATTTTTAAAAGTCTTACAAATGTATATTTGTAAAGTGTAAGTGTAAAAAAAAAAAAAATGTATATATTTTTTTATGAATTTTAGGGGAGCTGATAAAAAATATAAGGGAAGAGAGAAATAAATTGAATAGGACGCATAAGACTTCTAAAATAATATGAATTGTATGTTTATCAAAAATTGACACTTGAAAATATTTTGCCGTAGGAGCCATTAAGATTAAATAACAAAAAATATTTAAAATTTAAAAATTTTCGAGACCATTAAAATCAGGGCACCAACAAGTGACCAAAGGTAGCTCGTATTAAAATAGTAAGTTTTTGCCCCCCCCCCCCACTTCAAATAATGCTCAGTGTTGTATTTGTTAACTTAAAAATAAGATATAAAAAATAAATTGTTTTTGTTATTTCAAATATATATTGTAATCTTAATAAATTATGATGCACCAAACTACCTTTCATCCATGAAAATTGTAGCAAATTTAAACAAAGTTTCTTAAATTTGCATACTGAAATTTCTCACCAAAATTTCTTTTTATCTCAATAAACTTTGAAAATATTGTAATCGTCAAAAAATTCGAACTCGAGATTTTGACAAATCTCCACGTTTCAGATTTCCCCTGAATTCGAAAAACACATTTTTAAAATTACGTCCGTCTGACTGTGAATACGGTAAAATAATAATAATAAATAAATAAATAAAAATTTAAAAAAAAAAACGCATTGAGCTAGCTGGATGAAATTTGGTACATGGTCCTTTCAGCAAATATATGGAATTCTATCACATTTTGAACAAACATAGCTTTAACATCTAAGTGTAGATCCGTATTTGGAACCAAAGCTTTGAAAAGAATGACCATTTGCCGATCTGCCCTTTCACAAGCAAATACTCAGCGCAGTGACAAATGTATGAAATTTGGTATGCGATTTTGTGACTACAGTTGTAGTTTTGTGCCAAATTTTGAATCGGTCGGAAAAAAGGCGTCCAAAATACATATTGCATTTACTACTACTTTTATATTAACTGCTTCGCAGCGATTAATCGCCGAACATCGTATTACGTTAAGCTTTTGCATAACTGTCGAACTCAAATGATACAAAGTGCATTTATTAGAGAGCATGTGAGAAAGTTTCGAGGAGACTAAACCCTCTGGTTATCAAAATGAAGTCCTATATTCAAAAGAATATCAAAATCAAGGTTCTTTGGATTTTGAATCTTTATTTTTACATTTTAAAAATTCACTAGCCGCACTCGGCAAGCAGCTACTTACGCACAATATTAATTAACAGTCATGTCAAGTAACTCTGATGAACTATATAATATCGTTAAAAAAATTTTGTTTTAAATTATTTTTGCTAATATTCATAGAATACTCTGATTTATTTGCTAAATATGTAAAGTGACGAAATTAATTAGCGAATAAAATTGACAACAACTGACTAGTTGTTGAATGGGGTTTGGGTCTGCCAAAGTTTCATTTTGCAATAATTCTGAAAACATTTAAGTGGGGTGGACAGGCAACCATTCATGACAAAACTAAGAATTAAGAATTTTTATGTGAAATGCAAATGGGTGAAACAGGTACAGAAGTGGAAAGACTTTATGGAGGTTTCTCTTTCCATAAACTTTGCAATGAAATATTATTTTTGAAATTTCTCTGGAAAGTGGAGTGTGATAGGAAATAGGCAACCGTTGATGATTTACATAGAAGCATGAGCACTAGTATTATATAAAAAGTGATGAAATCGGAATAATGTTGCGGGATGTAGTGAATTGATTCTTTGGTTTCTCTATAATAAATATATCGATATTCTAAATAAATTTAGTAATATTTATAATTTGCTAAAAATTTTGATGAAGTGATAGTAAAAAATTAGCATCCTCGTAAGTGACATGTCTATTATTTGAAAGAGATACCCAGTCAATTTCATTAATCAGTGGCGTAGCAATCGGAGAGTTATGTGAGGAGGGGGTAAAGATGCCTCAAGGGACATATCTTAGGAGTCACCGTAGAAATAAAACGTTAGCTAAAAAATATTTGTCATGAATTTTTAAAAAGAATTATCCTGAGGGGCGAGAGGCAAAAATATAATACATGCCTCATAAGCCATTTGCAATTGCTAAGCCACTGAAGACGGTAGGAGGAAAAGAAAATCATATTTTATCTCAGGAATTACTCGTCGCATTACTGCCATTAATTTTCATCGATTGCAAACTGAGTTTATATTTGTAGCTTCTCATTCCTGTAATCTTTTAATAATATTGAAGCCATCTCTTATAGTCTTCTGTCTCTGTGGATTCAAATTTTTATTTTTATTTTAATGTTTATTTAAGATTTTTTTTTTCTTCATTGTAGGTGAAAGCATCCAATCCTTCTGAAGACATATCTGAAACCGAGGACAGCACCATAGCTTGTCGTCACGACATATGCGACATTCCTCCTCAATCCTTAGAAGAAATTTTGCCCAGTGTTAGCGGTGAGTGTTATTCAGAAGAAAAGAAAAGAAAAAGAAAGAAAAAAAGCATAAAAAAAAGAAAAGAAAAGAAAAAGATAATACATTTGGATATTGTATTTATCCAGTCCCCCCCCCCACACACACACTAATCAGGATTATTCAGAGTATTCTCCAGGCAGAAAAATTCTGGAAAGCATCTATAAAATATGCGTTCCGGTTCTTATTTCTGTTTAATATCATGAACTATTGTCAGCAGTAAAAAATTATCCCAAAATTTAGGGCTATATAATTTTCAATTTTCTAAATAAAATGGATATTTTTAAGGTATACTGTGGGTTACTAAACAATCTAATTGCACGAATTATTTTCACTCATAAAAAAAATTATCCCTACGAAACTTATTTTTAAGAAATGCTAAATGTAAGAAAATTTGGAGATCAGTCCAAAGTTATAGAAGTTGTTATATCAAGGGAAAAAAAATTGAATAAGCACGTGGGGACCACTAAAATTTATTTAATGTTATTAGTTTCTTTTTTTTAATTAATGATTGCTAGTCTAAAGTTTGAATTTCTTATTTTAAAACTATTTTTTGTGTGTAGAGATCAGAATATTAAAATGTCTGAAAGTTAGACATTGCAGAAATTTTTTATAATAATTAATAAATAGTGAATAAATAACTTGATATTCGATGCTTGAAATATATATATTTTGAATTTATAACTAAATTTAACTACTCAAATAGCTCGAATAAATAATAATAAAAAAAAACTTTCCATAAAATCCATTAAATTTTTAAGGTTATTATGTAATAATAATCGTTTCTGAATTCAATAATTCCAAAGGCAAATGAATATTAAGATCTAAAAAATTTTCATGAAATCGCAATTTTTTTCCCCTTGGATATTAGTAGACACTGGTTGTACCAAAGTAATATTAAAACATATCATTTAATTTCATATATACGCACACATAAAAAAAGGCTCATTATTCATAAATAAATGTTTTTGCAAAACGTTTCATTTATTTATTTATTAATTTTTTTTTTTCGTTTATTTCTTTGGAAAAAGTTGTCTATTATATCTTTAATATAACTCAGAAATAAAGCTTACAAAGCATACAATTATATTTTTCTAAACCAGTGAGTCCCCCTCCCCAGAATATTTTGTGTTAGAATACGCATATATTTGAAAATCCTAAGAATCTGTAATAAAAAAAAAAATCAAAGGATAAGAATTTATAAGAAACTAAATATTTTTTTTTTCACTTTGTCCCTCTTTTCACTCAGTGTTGTGGTGAAATATTTTAAATTAAATTGCTTGTTTGTCTCAAAACTGAAATAAATTTTAGTCATAAAAATAAAATTTAGTCAAAAATATTTTCATAATCAAATTTTTTGAAGTAAAATTACTCTGCTGGGGATTAATATTCTCTTGGAAAATTTGAAAGTCATTGCAAAGCTATTCTAACTGCTGAACTGATTATACCTTGAGTTTATAATAATATAAAAAATATTTTTTGTATAATTAGTTCATAGAGAGTGGTTATAAATTTTCATAAATTTGTTTAGTTTGATTTTGTTTAACAGAAGAATTTCTCTGGAGGAGTTTACTGCAATAGAACTTAAAAAAAAAAAAAATAGCTACTTAAAATTATTATAAATACAAATTAGCAAAGTAACTATTCTAAAAAAATTTTTAACTTATTATATCAGAAACCTTTTAAAAAATTACTTTCCTGTATATTAAAATAATATCTTCAGCAAAAAAGAAGGAGAAAAAAAAAAGATAAAAGAAAGAAAGAAAAGAAAAAGAAAAAAAATTTATAAATTCTTCTGATATTTCTCTAAATGTTAGAAAGAAAAAAATGGATAAAATTCACGATTATTGCAATGGGCATGTAATAAAATTATATTTATAAATAAAATTATATTGGAATAAGTTGTAATATTGTAATAAATTGTAATAAAATTATACTCTTTACAAAAAAGTATCTTAAAATAATATTTGAAAAATATTTTTTTTCTCATTTTTTTAACCTCCCCTCCATTTTTTAAAAATTCTATAATCAGTGTAAGAAATTGAAAATTGAATATAATAAATAAAACATTTTATAGTATATAAAATAATAACATTTAATAAATAAAAATTTCTCTTATTCAAAAACAACATTTTTATGAAAATTTTTTTACCTAAGAATTATTGATATGCAACAGATAAAAAAAAAAGGAAAGAAAAGCTTTCTCTCCATAGTTTTTCTTTTGCTTTCCTACCATATATCTATGCTGTGCGAAAATCGATCCCTTTTCAATTTTCGAATGAGCTACGAATACTTTCCTAAAATTAGGGAATTTGAGACGGAATAAGCAATTCTCCACTTAAAATTTGATAAAGGAATAAGAAGTTTAAAAAAAGGTTGATTAGGCAGCTATTAAAAATAATTATGTGTTATTGATTGAGCCTGGAGTACACGTCTGCTTTCTGTTTCCAAAGCGAACAATTTCTTTCCTCGGAATGGCAACGTCTGTCGCGAGTCATCTTAAATTTCGCCAGGCCGATCACATTCTGCCCTTCGTATCTTAAAACTAAAGATGCGATTTAGGTATTGTGCTGGCAATAGCCAGTAGGGATGTGAGATTGGTAAGTAATTATGATGCAATTTTTATATTGATTACTTATAATGCTCTAATTTTGTGATTTATTAATAGCCATTCATAGTGCTGTACCTTTGCAATCTTGTTCTTCCTCGTGATCTAGATTACCGGGAAGTACACAAGTGTAGTGTGTAATTCAGCTCCATAATGGGCTAAGCCTAACATGTTTTGAATGAATATTAGACTATTTTATTTTTAAGATTAAATAATTTTTGCTA
This sequence comes from Argiope bruennichi, assembly GCF_947563725.1. NCBI lineage: Eukaryota > Metazoa > Arthropoda > Arachnida > Araneae > Araneidae > Argiope > Argiope bruennichi. The sequence continues at coordinate 118,832,430 of NC_079151.1, read as the reverse complement.
AAAATTTTGAATCGGAAGTCTGATTTTTGGAGCACTGCAGGAATTTTGGGGCTTTAATTATGTACGGTTCACGTGATTGCTTTCTATAACCCTACTCCAATGAGATTGGCCTCCGAAAACGTGTTCGCGTGCATAGGCCATTTTAGGTACGGTCGTTTTAATTTCTCGCGGCATAAAATGTATTAATTTTATTAGTAAATTTTCACATATTGATCTGTAAGCGTTTTTGTTTACGTTGGAGGAAGTGAGACCTGAGTTTTTTTTTTTTATTGCTACTTTTCGGTGCGCAATACTACTCCAAAGGCGTTTGCTGCCCCCAGGTATTGAGTACATGTTGAAATCGCTAAGTGTGCATGATGCATGCATTCCTTTGATATTGATACGTGTTTCAGTAATTTGAATTAAAGTAAGCCCTTTAAATTTTTTATGTATTTCAATATTGTGGAGATTTCTTTAGGAATCAAAATGGAATATTCTTACGATTATATTCGAACAAATCTAAATTCGGGCGAATCTCTATAAAAATGTTATATCTCAAGTGTTATTTTAGACCGAACATATTGCATATTATTTTGTTATTGAATATTTTGTTTTAAACTTGCAGTGTAAAATTACGAGTAATATCCGGAAATCTGAATTCTTGATTTGAAAGCCGCGTATACAAAAGTTACGTAGAGAACGGTCATATTGTATGTTTCTGTTTTAACAATATTAGCTTTTGTGCTAAAAAAACTTTTAATGAAATTAATCGGTATTGAAATACTATTTAATCATTTGTCTTATTCAAGTGTTTCGCATTTTCTGTTTTGTTGTCGGTAATTAAATTTGTTTTCTTGTGATGATATATTTTGTTTATATTCCTTTAAAATGTTGTTTTTCGTTTTAAAGTGTAATTTATTTGTTTATACAATAAGTAAATATAGTATTTAAACATAAATGCTTGTTTTTGTATATTTGATTCATTTATTGCTTAGTGATATTGTTACTAATTTTATGCAAAACAAATTGAAGATAAGGAGTTCAAATTGCATATTTTCTATTGTTATCCCCTTTATATATATAATTCTTAATTCATTGATCAAAATTTCATACTCAGGAGCAAAATTAGATTTTAATTAAATGCAGGGTTTATTCAACAAATTTGTCATTGATTCATGAGTTTTTTCTTAATTTAAAACCTTTGTAAAAGTGAAAAAAATATCTAATGTAAATATATAATCAACTGTAATGAAATAGGAAAACTCATTCATAATATGTATGCATTGATTGTGTATTAATCGACTTAAAAATTATCAGTTTTATAGCATAAATTAAAAATATACAATTCTCAAAATTAGGTAATTTTTTGATATTATCTATATTGATATATTTGATCTGCTCATTTTATTATTACTTTTAGTTTCTTTTTAATGATGCTATATTTCATCATTAACTTCCATATTTTTAAATAGCATTTTGTTATTCCATAATTGTTCTCAGAAAGTTTTGTGAACATTTATATTTATTTTGTAACTGTATTTCTGAGCAGAAAGTTAGTTACTCTTCTTTAAATTATTCAATGTAACATATATAAAAAGTCTTGTATAATATCATTCTATTCATTTTTAACTTTGCATAGCTGCATATGTTATCAAGTCATTAAAATTACAACTTCCTTGTTTTCTTTAGTTTTAAAAAACAAACAAAAAAAAAGTATTATTGCATGCCAAATTATTTTTTTGACGATAAAATCATCATTTAGCATTTTTTAAAAATCTGAATCATTATTAAAAAAATTAAATATTATTCAACTCTAAATATTTATTTTTTTTATTGTAAAGGATTGGCTGGTTTTTTTACATTTGACATTTTGTCTTAATAGGCCATGTCTCGAACATCCATCCTGGCGGTTTCTGTAATCAAACAACTGCACAGTTATGCAAAGCTAATAAAAGTGCATCATTCCTAAATTTAGAAACACGTATGTATTTCTTATGATACATATTATTATGAATAAATGAAGAATGTTGCAGTTTTCTTTAGTAAATCCTCCTTTACTTTTCAAGAGAATTCATATATACAGATTTTAGAAAGAAAAAAAATTTATATTATACAAACTTTGTACATTTAAAAAAAGTGAAGGAGGTTTTACTTTATACATGCCCTTAAGAGGTCATCTTTCATTTTTCAAATTCTGTGTGTTATATCTGTTAAATGACTTTATATTATAAAAAGGTAAAAGTACTCATTGTGTAATATTTTTTCAAGAAACTGCTTTAATGTAGTCATATTTTATAAACATTCTCATATTTAATTCTGTAAATCTATGTGGGTTAAAAACTCTCCCATCTTTTACTTAACTTTTGTGTATGATAGGATATATTTAACCGGCCTCAAAGTTACTTACTCTTAGTCATATGGTTTAATATTTTATTCAAAATTTTTCGTTCAATTGACAATGTAGTGTACTAACAGTAAATGTGTAAGTAAGAGTGGAAAAATGATATAAATCAAAATGCACTATTAAGTTGTGTGTGCTGCTGTGATTAAGATTGGGATATTGTGTGATGCAGTGTTTTTATTGTTCATAATGATTCATGTTTTAAATTCGTGTGAAATGAATTGTTTTATAATGAAAAATTTTATATTCTATTAATTTTAAGGTTATTAATTGGTGCCATTACAAATGTCCTGTCCTATAATGTAGACTTATTGAATGTTTTATTTAATATTACTCAAAGAAAAATAGCATTTCATTTTAATTATTTTTTATGTTAAAAATTATAAAATATATTATATAATATTTTCAACGTTTTGTGCCTCAAAGAGTTAATCTATATAAGCGTTATTTTTTAATCCTTATTGACGTTTATGAATTAGCTTTCTATTAGTAAAGTACATATTATAATTTTACTTGAGCTGATTACCTTCTGAATCATTACTTTGTTTTAAAAGCTTACAATTCTTTTGTGGAAAGATTAATTTCTGCAGTATATTAATTAGTGACTCGGCATATTTCCAGTTTAAGCAATATTTGTTTTAATACGTAAATCTTATTTTCAAGGTAGAAAAATTTACAGGTACTTTTAATATTATTTTCAAAACATAGTATTCTTAATCCAGAAATCTTATAAAATATGCTTGCCACCCAATATGAAAAATATTCCTCTTTTTGAAACACTTGATATATCTGAATGTTGTTCAGATAATAAATTATAAGCATTTTTAAAATTGAATGCATAAAAAAATTAATTTTTTTTTTAGACATGAGGATAATGAAATATTTCTTGCTTAATTCACTCTTATAAAATGGAATCGAATGTTTTCAGTTCTTACCTATAGAATATTTTTAGCAGCGTGGATTATTTGCTACATATATTTAATAAATCAGATTAACAATTTAGTGTTGACATGTTTCATGTGTTAGTTGTTGTTTAATCAATCTTTTGAAAATTTAAATATTTTTGTTTCTAGTAATTGTAATGTTTTAAATAATGTCCGGCATGGAAATTTATTTTCATTTGAAATTCATTTAATTATAAAATAGCATACTCTTGGATTATTGGTAGACTTTTGTACTTAATCCATAAATTAATTCATATGCTAGAATAAATATTTTGTTTATTATTCCAGCTGATAAAAAATGTTTCTTTGAAAAGAGTATCTTGATGTTTATATTTAAATTAGAATTCTAATTCTTGCGTAAATTTATGAATGTTGTTATAGACTGTTATATATATTGACTTTTAAAAGAAGTTTCTACATAATTTTTATATTCCTGAAAATACTAATTTTGTAACTGTAACATTGTTTGTTTATATTCTATTAAAATAGATCTCATATAAAAGAAAACAAATTTATCTACCTCTTGCTTTTAAGAATAAGATTTTTATCTTTTTATTTTAATAGTTTAAAAGAAAAAAACTAGTTTTCTATTTGTGCTGTTTATATTATGAAATTGCATAATTTAAAAATAATATCAGTTTTTATTTATGCCATGGTTAGTAAAGCGTACTTCAGTTCAACAATATTGAATCATTCTGATTCTATTTTAAATTGAACTCGTGAACTTTGAAATCTAGTTCATGTTTCAATAAAATAACTTATTCGAAGTATAAGAAATTTATCAGATGGAAATAAATAAACTTCAAAATTGATATTTGGGCAATAAGAAGCTTTTCAGACTAAAATTAATTCTTATAAATACAATTGTCTATTTAGTAATATAATGTCAGATTTTTCATGACCTTTAAACATTTTAATTTTTTCACATTGCATTGTTTCTTGATCATTAAATTACTTTGCAACCAAATTCATTAAAAAAAAATTATAATTTGTTATTTTTTTCATCAAAATCTCCTCTTAAATTCTTCAATGCAGCTCTTTAAATAATACAGGAGTTCCAGGGGAAAATAATTTCTTAGTCAAAAAAAAAAACATTTCTTTCTAATCCTTATGTAATTATAGTGATATAAAAATTCTTATTTATAGAATACAGTACTGTGCAATTAATAATTTTGATATGCAGTTACTTCTTGGGTTGTAGATACTAGAAAAGAAAGGTTTCTCTTTATCAACTTTAGATCTTATCTAAAAAAATATTTTTTAATAAGTTGAAAATTTGATAACAGAAGCTTTTCAGTAATGCCTATTTTCTGTGATGCATTTTATCAAAATTGATTTTGATAAATTGTAAATTTTGTGACATATTTTGCTTCATCCAATCTTTCATTTGCTTTCTTTTATCAGTGTTAAAAGATGTGATTAAAAGAAATTGCATTCTTTTAGGTATTAATCAAAATAATCTTTTAGTTTATTGATATAATTCTCTTAGACTGCAATCTTTTTATGAAAATCATGATAAAAAAAAACTTATGTACAGAATGCAATCAAATATAATATATTATGTTGTGAAGTTTTGATAATGGACTAAACTCCCTTTTAATAATTTATCATTTTCTGTCCATTTGAAAGTTGCATGGAATATTTGTTATGGCATGAGCTAGAAGTATTTTAAACTCTTAGCTTGATATTTCTTAAAGCACAGCCTGTAGTTATTCTTTAAAAGATTACAATGTGATTTCATAGAGCTTTGATGCCCTTCAGTTTAAGTTCTAGCATCTGAAGAAACACAATGAAATTTTGGTGATGAGCTATAAGTATACAAATTTGCTTCTTTCAGGCATCAGTATTTTAAGAACTGAGTTTTTTTCTTTTTCTTTAATGCAAGCTATGTGAACTTCCTATTTCAATTGTAAGATTATTTGTTATCCTTTGAAATGTTTCTAAAACTAATTTTCTGTTATAACTCAGTGATATAAAAAGTGATAACCCTAGTTTTAGTTAATTCTCCCAACTCTTAAGGAAACATTCCACTGTAAGATGAAAGAATTTGGGGGGGGGGTGTTCATTATGAAAAGTCTTTTGTATTCATTGAAATATGCTATGATGGTAAAAGAAGGTGCTAATTTGTTTCTTTGTATTAACTTAAAAAAATTGCGACAGAGTAAATAATTGTCTTTTGAATCTTTTCCTTTATTGCTTTTAGCTGTTCAGTAGAAATTTTCATGTTTATAATGAATTTCAAGGTATATTGTTGAATCAGGAGCAGCATAGTTCGCAAATGAACCAAAGATATTTTTTAGTATATTAAAGATCTCATTTTTTTTCCCTATTAAATTGCAAAATTGTTGAAAATTTATTCTGCAATTCTGTGCAAGATTGTGATGGTATTTATGCAGCTAGGTCCATGTTAGTTTAAAATTATAGGAATTAGGTTTTGAGATGTATGATACCCAAAAGCCTATTCGAAATTCCAGTATTTTTATCTTTAAGTGGCGAGAGAGTTCTTATAAGTACTACACATATAATTGAATGCTTATGCATTTAACTTCTTGAGGAAAATTCAGTATGTATTTCAAATTATCTTTTTCTTACTGATAAGAATTTTTAATAATTTTTTAGAATTAAGAAGCATGGAAAATAATTAAATAAGCAATTTTATTTTTTTTTAAAAAACAAATGATTTTCAAAATTGTTAGTGTCATACTGATCAATTTCTTACTTTATTGCATTTTTTTTTCTCTTATGAGCAAAATGAATGGTGTTTTCGGTCATCATGGTTTATATATGGAGTTAAAAAAAAAATACCCTTTAAAATTTCTGTCATAGAAAGTTTTCTGGAATTCCAAGCTTGATAAATAAGCGATTATAGAGAGATTTTCGATTAATAGGTTTTTCCATTTCGTTGACCAGATTTTAAAATTGCTGTTTCATTTATGAGAACTAAGCAATGAAGTTACTCCCCTTTCCAATAAATTTAGATTTAGTTTATGGAAAATACAGAGGTAGAAGTAGAGTAGTTTACGGTACTTATTTTATTCTGCGTATAATTTTTTTATTGCTGGAATTGCCACATTTGTAATTATTTTATACAAAATATTTCATTATATTTAAGTTAAATTTGTGTAATATTTAACTTGTAATATTCAACAGTGATTTCTTTTTGGCATATAGCATTGAATTTATTATGTAGCATATCAGATTTTGAATCTTAATATACAGAGTTAGTTGCTCGCATTTTTACATCGTTCTATTTGAATTATAGTTGTTATTCATAATTTGGAATGCTTAACTATTCCAAATGATTTTTTTGCTATTAAAGAAATTGAAAAGTATGGCTTGTTTGAAATTTTAAATTTAAGGGGAAGGATATCTATTTCTAAGCATGGCCAAATTTATTGGTTAACAATTAATGGAACAGAAAAGTTATAAAACACCAACCTCTGTACATAATGGAATTAGAAGCATATTATTCTTAAATGAATAATAGGCTAATAACAAAGCAATAGAACATGAAAAAGGAGAATTAACACATTTGCAGGTTTGTTTCAGCAAGGATTTATGGGCATGTTTTCAGGAATATGAAATGTAAATCTGTTAACTTTATGCTTTGAAGTGACTTATATTTTAGTAACTGATTACAAAAAACAAACAAACATATAAGAAATATACTTTAACAATCTATTAAAAAAATTTATAATTGTAGAATTAAAATGAAACATTCTGTGACTTATAATAAATTTCAATGAAAACCAGATATCCATTATAAAAATATGAATTTGAAGCTAGTGTTGGAGAATATTAATTATGCAAAACTTTTCAAATGTTATGCAAAAAGAAAAATTTTTTAGTTTAAATTAGAAAACATTTTAAGACATGACTTTCATTTACAGAAAAAGAATCCAATTTTCTGCTTTAAGGTAACTTTAGCAGTGGGAAAAAAATAAAAGGATACAGAAGTATTGACGCAAGTGCCGAAAATGGATTATATATTTTTTTTTATTTAGGAAAGAAACAATATTAATATTTTCATTAGTATCTGCCAATAAAAATGTAAGATTATATAAGAAAAATTATGAAACGTTATATACTAGCTCTCTTTGGTGATCAACTGACTTACCAAGGGCTAAATAGTCACTAAAATGTTTAAATATTTTGTACAACTTGATCTGAATGGCTCCTTCAGCAAAATATTTTTAAGATTCAAATTTTATAGACATATAATTCATATTGTCTTATAACCTTACGCTGTTCTATTTATTTTACTATTTGTTTCTGTTATTTACTGTCGGCTCCCTTTAAATTTGTTTTTAAAGGAATTGGATACATTTCTAACATTTTAATGATATGCCATATTTATGTTAATAATATTTTAAATATAAATCTTGTTCAGATTCTTTGCTGAATTTAGTAAATATGTTGTTTGCATTTCTGAAATATGCATTGCCAGTAATGATTTGTGATAAATATAGAATAGTAATTTGGATTGTAAAATAAAAAAAATATATATTTGTAACTTTTATTGATAACTTTATTGAATTATTTTGTATTATCATTCTGATATGTTTAATGTTTGCTCAGAATTCTTGTTGGAAAATAAGCTTTTGCAAAATATTTATGAATTGATCATATATAGAAAAAATTTTGTGGCGAAAGATAAGTATCATTAAAAAATGTTTAATTTTAGTATGTTTTCTTATTATTTCCTCAAATTTTGGGGAAACACAAATTTTGTTCAATTTTTTATTAAATCTTTTAAAAAATTGGCTGAGGTGTGCATTTTCACCCTATAAAAAATTCGTGTATAAATATACATTTATATATGTCAAATTTGGTAGTTCTGAGGAACATCTTTGTATAGCCATTCATTTTTATTATTTGATAAAAATCCAATCCTGAATTGTCTTATCCATATATATTTTAAGAGCATGTTTTAGGAAGAAAGGAATAGAAAACAATTAGTCAAGTTCATAGCATTATTAAAAAAAAAAAAAGGGGGCAACTGCAAAACTTTTAACATAACTGGATTTCTATATTTATCAAAATATGAAATGTAAAAAATGCTTAAACCATGAAAACTATGAAAAAAAATTAAAAAAAAAAAAAAAAAAAGCACAAAAACGATTTTAAAAGGTGTTTTTTTTTTTTTTTTTTTTTTTTTTTTTTTTGTATTTACAAACACTACCATTTAGAAAAGCTAAAATTTTACTCTCTAAAGCATATAGTCGCCAAATTTAGTAGTCTATGTCCAATAGTCTTGCTTGTATAAGTTATTAAATTGTAGTTGTTGATAATGTGACCCCCCCCCCCCCCCCCCACAGAATTTTACAAAATTGTGAACTGGAATCGCCAGCTAATAAAACCATCTAGGTATCTTATGTGGAATGGAAGTTGGCATAATTTGAAGATTATCAAATTAAATAACAAAAACCAATCAAATGACTATAAAGAGAAAAATTAATTTTGAAAAAAGAATATGCTGAATATATTTTAGCTTCCATTCTTTTTTTTTTTTTTTTTTTTTTTTTTTTTTTTTTTTTACCAAAAAAGATATTGTGGTGAAATTGACAACATTTTTAATGAATTGAGAGTTATGATTTATTGTAATGTCTATATTCTAAGTAAATATTTTAAAAAGTGTTATATAGATGTCAGCATAATTGAAAGGTCATTTACTGTCTTTTAATAATACTTCTCATTAAAAACAACATGGAATGAAACTAATGTGTTATTAACTAAATTTAAAAATGCATATATCTTAAATATTCTGTTTTTCTTTCTTTCTTTTTAATCCAATAAATCATTTTAAAATATTTAATTAATATTTTTATTTCAGGCGACTTAAATTCAAAAGTATTTCCTGAAATGGAGGACAATACTGCAATCCCATCCTCTCCTGTTGAGGCTGCTTGCAGCACTGCCAATGCAAATCCTGTTTCACCAGAGTCTTTAAATTATCCCATAAATCCCAATCCTGTAGATATTTACCCAGCCAATACAGACCATGTAGAAGGTAAAGTTAATATTTTATGATACCATGACACTCTTTTTTACAAAGCTTCTGCTTATTGTGTATGGTTCTATAATTGTATTTATATTCTAGGAAGGGCTTTGTGGTATATCTATAAATTAAGAAAAAATATTTTAGAGCCTTACTATATCTTCATTTATTTGGTGTGGAATAGGTCTATTTAGTTATTCCTAATGGGGGGGGGGAATCATTGCCGAATTGAAAAAATAATTAAATTAAAATGGATATTGCAAAATTACTTTGTTAGACAAATGTTTTATTATATCTTCTGAACAGTGGAAAGGCAAAAGTTGAAAAATAAAATAATTTTGTCAGTATACACAATCATTCGCTACTGTCTATAATGCTGGGAAGTGTTAAAACATTCCCACCTTTTGATTTGTATGATTATGTGAAATCCTATGAATGTGAAATCCTACCTTCTGTATTGGTGTCAAGTAACTGAAAATATACCCTCCTTCCCCCCGCTGAAAACATACCCTCCCCTCCTATGTGTAAAGTGACAAATTTACGAGTGTGAATAAATCTAAACGCAAATAGCTAATGTTAACGATTTGTAATCTGCAGTTTTTTGTGTCAATTAATTATCTCATTTCACAGAAAAATTGAAGGTTATTATTTTCTTTCTTTTTTAATTTTGTGTATTTGACATTGCACCTTTTTTTATGTTGGTGCATACTATTGTTTTGTTACACATTTCTATGATTAGTTTTGGTTTGAATTTTTCTGGACATTTTCTGCTTCAACTTTTATTTGATAATTTGTGGGATAATCAAATCTGAATTATTGGTTGCATGATGTGTCACATTATTAAAAGCACTCCTTTTCTCCTTTCAAGAGTTTATTTTCGTTTTGAAAATAGAATTTAAAAAAATTAAAATATTTACCTTATGCTACATCTGCAGAATTAAATGAATGTATTTTCTTTGCAATATTTGATCGCTCATACCTAACGGAATGTCTGCGAGTCAGGTATTCGATTTAGAGAAATTTTGAGGTTAAGAAAAAAATATATCCATTCCACTGATTTGATGCTTCTATTGTTGTAATATTTATATATGTAAAGAAAAGGTCTTTTTATGTATGTGAATAACTTTATATATTTGTTGAAATGATACTGGTTTTCAAATTTCTTTACCTGATTGTTGTTTTTCTGCATATGATTAATTCTTTGTACATAATTTATTATGCTATTAGGAGTTATGTTCTTCCTAGAAGTAGTTTCTATACAAAAATTTTAGAATTTCCTCACAATATGTCAAATTAATCAAATGTTTATTTAATTTTTCTAAATTAAAAAAATGAAAACCGTGAATGGTTAGAGGCTTAAAAAAATAAAAGTAAGGCTGTAGATATTAAATTGAAAATATTAGTAACATCAATGTATCCAAAACATCACTTATTTTTTGGATTAATAATTGCTACCAATTGATACAAAATAAAGACGAACTAATAAATTTGCATAACATGCTGAACTAGTCGGAAACATTTCTTTGTTTAATGCAGTCAAGATTGGTTGGTTACTTATATAAACAAAAATAGTGTAATATTTCACACCTTAATAACATTTTTTAAAGAATTAATCAGTTAATGATGTGGTGGTATATTTTTCATTGTTTGAAAGTTTAACAATGTAATTGCTTCAGTAAGATTTTTCATAAGGAACTTGCAGAAAGGCATATAAAATTGGATCCCCCTGCCTGTTTAATGAATTTCATCATAATAACAAGTTCTATAATTGTAATTATTGCATTAATTTTTTTTTTTTTTTTTTGTCTGAAAGTACTTAAAAAAGAGCTATTCTATTCTGTGCTAACTTGATTTTCTGTCCGAAAGCTTCAAAAATGCAATCATTTCCTATTAGTATCTGTCTCCATCCCACCCATTATTATTGCTGTTTCTGTACCAAATGCATTCAGATCATTATTTGATGCATTAAGTTTATTCTAAACATTGTCTTGTATTATCTGCATTTTATCTTGCTATGGTTGCTTTTTTTTTTTATGGGGAATACTTTCATTTAAGAGTTTGGCAAATGTTCATTATATTTTTTAAACCCATAAGCATAAAAGTATTAAATTATTTTATTCTTTTTCTTAAAGTTCTCAAAACCCATAGTTAAGAATACTTTTTTAATAATTATATTAAATTTTTTAATTATTGCATATTTTTTATTTTCAGTTAAATGTTTGCTTTTTTCATCTTTATAATAAAACTTGAATTTTTCTTATCTTTGTCTTTTTTTATAGAATTTTCCTTAATTCTAAAATTTCTTAATGGAAATTGACCTTTTGGAAACAATGTTGATAACTTTCATGAACTAATTTGCAATTTTTCTGCTTGAAATTACTTATGAGTTAGAGTGTATTGGATTATCTATCTATTGTATGAAAAGTTTTAATATCTATCAACAGCGTGAATGTTTATCCTTATTCATAATTGATTTATTTAAACTTCTGTATTATTTTTTTATTGTTTTATGCAAAATTGTTAAATTTGTATATGTGTCCTGGTTTCTATCAGTGAATTTAAATGTTTTGAGTTCATGAATCTATTTCATTTTAAATATTGCATCAACTAGAGCCAGTATTTATTTTTAAATATTGGTGTAGAAATGATGCAAAATAAATGGAAGGTTTTCGCTAACACAGTTCATGTGAATTGGGTCTGATAGTAGGCCTTCCAACAATTAAAAACATTTTGTGTATTCTAATTATTTTGAAATTAAAATGGCTTATCAACAAGAAGTCATTGTATATTAAAAAAATAACTGTTGTAATCATAATGATTTTCCTAAATAGTATGTGGAACAGTATACTACTTCTATCTATCTCAGTCTATCTATCGAACAGTCTATCAAGCTCAGCTTTATAACACCGTAAGATTTACTTGAAAAGAAAATTGTATACGTTCAGCTATGTACAGCTACTGTGATATATTTTCATTTAAACACTTGTAAATATTCTTGAGTCATTTCCTAACATTAAATGATCATATTTCTTTTAAACTTCAACTGAAGGAGGTACAAAATTTGGTTGTTAAAGTTCAACACTGTTATTGTATCAGCTTGTTTGCTATTATTTTATGCTCATAAATTTTCATACATTACAAGGTTCCCTCATTTTTCCTTCTAATACTCTGGTTCAAACTGACATATTAAAATACATAAAATCATGTAAATTGTATTAGTTTTCTTTTTGTTAATATCATCCTAAAAAAAATATAGATCATTGGAGCCAGAACATATTTTTTTTAACGCTAAAATAACTCATTTCTGAGAAGTTGTTGTATCCGAGCATCTACAACAAATGCTGCTCGTCAGGATGACTGTCAGTCTGAAAATTAAAATAATTTCCATTTAAAAAAATTATTTGAAGAATTTTGAATTGAGATAAAAATTTCTTGGTTTTCAGGTAATGAATGCCAAAAAAAAAAATTCAATTAAAAATACAGATATTTTAATTAGCATAATTCATCTGATTTTATCATTGATTTCTTGATATGAATTATTTATTTGAAAAAAAGATTTTATTTAAAAAATAATTCTGGTTTCTTTATAGATATTTATACAGATTCATTACATTTTAAACTCCTAATATTATCATTAATCAGAATATTTTTAGTTAGATAGTTTGAAAGGAAACTTCCCATTCTAAAGTTGTATGACTTTACAAATTCAAGAAACTAAGGAATTTTGAATTTTTTTAAAGGAATGAAAGATTTTATAAAAACTTTTGATGTGTTAATCTGGATCTTATTAAATCTTATCTCTGGATCTTCCTGTTTCTTATAAAGAATCCATATTGAATTATTAATTTTTACTTTATAATTTTTCTAAATTTTTACTTCTGATGGGCTATTCACTTCATTTCATTGTTTACTAAGCAGCTGTGTGTTTATTTTAGATATCGCTACAGGAACTGGAGACAGGATGCCTCTTTCTACGCTGAAAGCTCTTCTACAGCGACAGTTGGAATATTATTTTTCTAGGTAATAAGCCTAATTCTAAATCATTAATTCTATAAAAATGTTTTATTTTTAGGAACAACCTTTTTTTTTTTTTTTTTTTTTTAAATAATATTGTTAAATAAAAAAAAATCATTTAATATTGCAAAAGTGTAATTAGAAGTTTTAAATGTAGAAATATCGATTCCTTTTCTTTAATGTTTGTGAACTGAATTTCATGTTTTTTGTGCACTCAAAGTATTATTAAAAATTGTCTAAACATCCATTGTGTTATTTTGATGAATGTATATCGTATAATCAGGAAAATATCATCTAAACTGTCTGATGCTTGTTTTACAATATTAGAAAATATTACAAAGATAATAATAAATATAAGGATTTTAATAGATTACAAATATTTTAATTTAATTTTTTTTTTAATTTCAGAGAAAACTTGTCTACAGATGAATATCTTCAATCTCAGATGGATGCTGATAATTATGTTGCAATAAGCACTGTTGCTAATTTTAATCAAGTCCGACGCCTTACTGATGATCTTAATCTTGTTGTTGAAGTACTCAGAGGTAGATTGATTTTTCTATAGCCTAATACAAATCTAATCAATGCCAAAGAATTTTTCTCGTATGTAGGCTTATTATTAATTTAATAATTGCATTAATTCTGTATCCGTGATTTAGATAAAATTTTATGTAGAATTTTTCAATTCTGTCAGTTTATGACATTTACCATTTTAATTTAAATAAATGTAACTTTCATTTTGCTGTAATTAAAAAGTGTAGTGAACATATTTCTTTGATTTTTTTTTTTTTAAACAATATTTTGGTAACTACATTTTTTCCCTATAAGTAATGAAATTCAGTTATTCAGATGTAGCTTGTATTTAATCTTATAATCCCATATACAAATTGCCAAAATAATGGAAAAAGGAATACAAGAATCTATTAAGGCATATTCCATCTTTTTTAGCCTATAATTTAGATTGGATTTGCCTGGGAATCAAATCATACGAGTGTTGAATAGTGTTAAAAGGAAAACTGTTTTATTCTTCATGGAGATAATGTAACGTTTCAGGGAGTTGCTGGTGGAAGGTATTGATTCCTGCTTGAACACTAAAATAGATAATTACAGTTCAATTATATTAAGATTAGGGGACTGTATGGACCAAGGTAAATGTTTTGCCTCATGCTCATTTTCTTCAAACAATGATTGGACAAGTCCCACTGCATGAATAGGACTATTATCATCTTGATCACCTTCATGAATCTTTCCCTGGTGATCTTGCCTTCCAGGGTTACTATATTGGGCCAGTGGAAATCGCAACATGGTTACCCATGCCTCCATACTTAATAGTAGAAAGGGAATAATCATAATCATATGCTTGTGCAGGTATTTTTTCAAACGTGCTCCCATCTTGTTGTGGGGGAGAATGTGGGTGTGGGACATATAATTGCCTTCCATATGTTAATCAACCAGATTTTGAGACCACTGTAGACGACATTATTTGATATTAACATCTGTGACAAGTTTGTAAATTGCTGTTCTGCCTTAAATATTCTAAATTATTGTTTGGTGCTTGTTAAATGTAATTGTTGACATTGGAGAATCCAGAAGCTGGTTGAATTCTGCAGTCATTTTAAATGCCATTGTTTTCATTTTGGACATTATAATCCATTTCAATATCCTTATGTCTGTTTCATTCATTTTCACTTTCTGTACACTAATTTGCTTTGCTCATCTTGTCTTGCCACACTGTGTGCACTTGTCATGACTTTAGGCGCTGTACCTGTAGAAAAGACTAAAAGCTGTGATATTTTGGTTGCCATCACTCCAATTAGTCAGGCTCCTGCAATTTAGCATCTGTGAAGTTCTGGCATTCTGTGTTTTTTGATGTAAAACCAAGAAATAATGGGCTATCAATAATTGCAATTTATAAACATTAATTTAATTGAATTTGTTTTTCTACATAAATGTTGAAATTAGAACAGTGCTGCTTTGTACATATATACATGTTAGATATTTTCTGTGTTTTAGAATCTGCTGTCGTCCAAGTTGATGAAGCTGGAGAAAAAGTTCGTCCAAATCCTAGATCAGGTGTCCTCATCTTGAGAGAAATTCCAGAAGAAACTCCCCTTAAAGTATGCATTTTAAATGACGGTATTTTATTTCTGAATTGTATTTTTGTTTTTATAAATGTATAATTTCATTTATTTTTTTAATAGGAAATTGAAGAGCTATTTAGTGGTGAAAATTGTCCTAAATTTTTAAAAGCTGAATTTGCACATAATGATAGTTGGTATGTCTTATTTGAGTCTGATGAAGACACACAAAAGGCGTACCAGTATCTGAGAGAAGAAGCTAAAACATTTCGTGGCAAACCTGTTATGGTAAGATTATTTCTAGTGATAATTGAAGAAGTATAACTTTTAATTTATATAAAATTTATTTAGCATTTAAATTCACTGTGCTTTAAAGTAATCAACTTAAATTTCATTCATTCATGTCCGTTATCTCGTTATTTAGCTAGTCAGTTATATATTTTCAACTTTAAAATAAGCTTTAATTAGTATATACCATCCATTAACCCTGTTTTACAATACAGGTAACTTTATTTAGATTTTCTTTTTCCATGTCCTAGATTTTTCCCAACTAATGTGGGGAAATTGATAAATATTTTTAGTTTTTGATTTTTTTATTTATTTTAAAAGTATTGTATATGCATTAAAAAATTGTTTCCTTTAAATTAGTTTTCTACTAGTTTGTTAATTTTTCTTCTAACCCTTGTCCCCCGCCTTTTTTTATATATATAATCTTACTTGTTTTTAACTGAATTTAAAAGGTATTAAAATCTATAATTTAAATATTAAAATTGTTCATTGTTTAAAAAAGACAAGACCGTTTGAAAATATAATTAAAAAAATGTTTTAATTTTGCAGGCACGTATTAAAGCTAAAGCCATAACCTCTGCCCCATTCACCACATCATATAAGAATGGTTTTGCTAACCCTCAAGAACCAGAGAATTACAGTGGTCAGAATGTCAATCAGCAACAACAGCAGCCTCTACAGTATACCTATAGTGTTCCAAATGAAAACTACAATAATCAGCAGGTAAATATTTTCATTCATTTGTCCAATAACCCTGCCTTGCTTATTATTTTTATTTTTTGCCAATCATATATTTAATTCTTCAGGTCTGTTCACCTTTCTATCCTCCTACAATGTTACAAACTTGGGCGCCCACTACACCTGCATGTGTGGATTTGGGAACCGTAAGTGTAAGGGTTTTTTGTAAAGATTGATAGTTTATTTAATTATTGCTTAGTTAATGAACAGAATACAAGATTAAGATAATCATTACTTGGCTTAGTTAATTATTCACTAATTAGGAATAATTTAGCATTTTATATTATAGTATTTATTAGCCTACAAACAAAAACTGAAATAGTATTCAAGAATATTCTGTTGACTTAACTTTTTTTTTTTGTGGGAAAATTCTTTTTGTAGGTTTTATCAGTTAATGGCCTTACTCCTCAGCAAGCTTTTAGACCATTGCCTAGTGGTAATAACAATCGACACAACTACACAAGAGATAGGTATGATTTTTCATATTATAATATCTTGGGTTTAAAAGTATGCTAATGCATGGTAATGTTCTTATGCCATTAGTAATATAGAATTGATTTCTCTCTTTATTGATAGAAATCTCTAGACTGTAGTTATCAGAAAAATGTTTCTCGCTGTATTCATTTGATGTATTTTCTTGAATATATGAAATGTGTTCATTTAAATTGTGCTTAATATCCAAGGAACATTTTTCTGAATCTACTAGTGCAATGCTGATATCATTCTATGGCTATTATGAAAAAAAAGTTAAAAAAAAAAAAAAAACTGCAGTCAATTTGACACATTTTTTAGAAATTATTATTTGTTTATTTTTTATAATGATAAACATTCCCATTTTTGTTGCTTAACAAATTCAAATAAATATTAAATGCAAGCATTGAATATCTAAACATCGAAAAAAAATTTCAGAAGTACTTTAATACTACAAATGTATAACTCTCTTACAAGTTTTTTGAAGAGGCTAAGTATCCTTTCAAATCCTGAAAAAGCTGGCTAGAAACTAAAATTACTCAGCAGTCATTCATATATTTATATGCAGTTTGCATATTTAGTGCTCCTAATTAATAAATGTTATTCTTTGTTCATTTATAACATTTTTTACCGTTTGTTTAAAAATGTGTATGCATATTAAAATGAAAAGTAGGTAAATTTAAGATAAATTAATTGCTTATTTTACAGAAATAAAGAATTTGCTTTTTGTGATAGATCCCCCCCCCCTTATAACATAAAATTTTACATGCCTCAGCCTTATTAACAGCTTGTTTCTGTGTATTTAGCTGATAAAGTAATACTGCAATTTGATAGCATGTTAGAATAGTAATTCTTGGGGTGGGGGTGTAATCTTATATAGATACATTCCATGTGTTGGCATAAAATATAATTTAATCATTTCCAGGCCAGTAAAGGCTTACACTCCACAGAATTATAATTTCTCACGTAGTGAACAAAACAGATATTTCAACAGAGGCCAGTCCACATCTTACCTCGGAAGGCAGCAGATACATCAGCAAGCAGCAACCTTTCCAAATATTGTGAATGCCAGCAACTGTGCTTTCGACTACCTGCCATACGCCGCGAGGTCAAGGAATCTTAACTTTGGGGTGGACATGAATTTCTTCACAGCTCCTAATTTGTACTACAGCAAGTTGCCATCTGTATATCCAGCTCATGCATCACAAACTCGGCAGAATCCAGTCCTGATGCAGAGAAATTCATTGGGCGTAGGTGCAATAAATTGTCAAGACCAAAGCTATTTGGCTGTTGGCAACAGTAGTTCAATGCCTTATTCCAAGGATTCAGGGATGAATGGTGCATCAAGTGGAAAGCAGAGTGCCGATTCTCAGGTAAAAGAGAATTGGGCTCCTAACCAAAGGTACGTGTATCTTTTAACCATAGCCATATATGAAACTCTGGAATAAAATTAGTTAATACTTCTTTTTTCTCACTCATTTGATAAAGCATTTTATTGTGTAAATTCGGATATTTTATGTTGGTATCTTATCCATTTTTTATTTTTTTGGGAAAGATTTTTAAAAATTGCATCTAACTAGAGCCAATATTTACTGTTGAATAATTGGTGTAGAAATGATGCAAAATCAACGGAAGAATTTCGCTAACACAGTTCAGATGAACTGGGTCTGATAGTAGACCTTCCAACATGTAATAAAAAAAATTGCATTTTTATTTAATTTTGTGGTTATGGGGTATAATTTTATTTTGTCTTTAAAAGAAAGCAAATCTCGGTTATTTAATGTTTTTAAAGAACGCACCTAATGGTTGTTTTTGTAAATTTTGGGCACTTGAATATTTTAAAATCTGTTTTTAATAATAGATTAAAACTATTTATTTTCTACTTTTTAACTAAATTATTTAAATTAAGCATAAATTTTAGGAAGCTACTGTTCAGATGTGATGTTAATTTTATATATTTGTTAAATTTGATGCTGCTTATAAAAATAAATTACTATAGTGTATCTTTTTAAATATAATTTAAATGTATAACAAACTCTCAATCTAATGAATTACCATTTAACTTATGTATTCAAAATATAAAATTTGATTTATGTAATAAGCTGAGATTTGAAAAATGAGAAATACATAATATTTTACATTTATATTTGAAAATTCCAAGCATATCTTGCTTAAATATATATTACTGACATTTTAAAATCTAATTTTTTCAGTAATTATTTTTGAGACATTAATGGTCCTGTAAGTTTTTTAATCACTTCTGGCTTGCCTTCATTATTATATGGGATTCAAATAGGATAAATTATAAATTTTTTTTGTCACAATTGTTGCTGAATGGCTCTGAAGCTGAAATATACTATGTGTGTATAAAAGTTATGGTCTATAAAAGTTCATAATTGTATTACTCAATCTATTCGAATCTACTATTTATTTTCAGTTTATTATTAGATTATTTAATTATACTGGGAACAAACATGCATATTAATCGCAATCCAATTGTTAGTTTCTACACTTGACTGAGAGGCTTATGCTCCTAGTTGAGAAAAAGGATTTAAATGCCATAAAGAATTCTGTCCTTTGAATCAATAAATCAATTCACAGCAGAAAAAAAAAAAATTATAGTTTATATAATATTTTTGTTTTGTTATACTCGTATTTTTGATACTTGAAATTTGAGACAAAAAAAATGTTTGTAAAATGATTAAAACTGATTTAATCATCTTGGACCAGGTAATGGTTGTTTGGAGGAAGTGCCGTGCATTGACCAGTTGGTCGCTTAAATGATTTAGAACAGTGATGTTCAAAAATTCATAACTTGGTCAATTTTTCACAAAAACAGGCTTTTTTTTTTTTTTTTTTTTTTGCCTAAAAATACCAAGAATATTTTACTAAATATGATTAATAAGGCCAGAAAATTAAATGAATATTTAGACTACATAATTCTCCTCAGCAGTACATTTATTGACTCAACATACAATATAAGTTTCTGCATCGTGTGGGGGCATTCTTTTTCCTATCTGAAATATGTGACCATCTTTGACAGTTAAGAAAATTGCTATTGAAAAAACTTCTCCATTTATATGGAATAATTTTCTAATTTTTAATTAAAATATGAAATTGAAATGATGGTTTCCTTAAGAATTGTCTGAATTTTCATTTTAATTTACAAGCTAGATTCTTAATGTGTTCAAATTTCTTGAATTTTTCGAGGAATTCAATTTTTGTATGTCGGATTTTGTCCTTCAAACATTAATTTTAAAAAAATTAGATTAGCTAAAATAGGAACTTCATGATTTATCTTTTTCTTTAAATACAGAATACTTTCTAATTCAACTATTTCAATTGCAGGCAGCAACGTGGTAAAAGGCATTGGAAAGAAAATAGTGCTTCTGGTTCTTCGAGGAATGTAAGGGTACTAAAAGATATTTTCTTGCTTTCCTTAACTGTACTTCTGAATATTTAGATTATTTTAATGGGTTGGTATTAATTGTTCATTTTTTATATTTCAGTATTCTGATAGTTCAAACAATGCTTATAATAAGTCACTTGGGGAAACTGAGGTCAAATCTGAATCACCGAAATTTGATTTAGAAACTACATCATTTCCCCCTCTTCCTGGCTGTTTGGTATGTAACTTTATAAAAGATTTTTTTTTACATAAGTTTGATCGTTTTTGTTAAAGTATGTGCATACTACCATTTGTAGTTATGTTAATATGGATAGAGAAATATGTTATGTAATAATTCTATTTATTTGTATCCTTTCAATGCAAAATAGGATGAATTGCATGTTAATTTTAAAAAATAATAAATGTGCTCATATAATATAACAGGAAAATTGTCACTGGTTTTCATATAACATGATAAACTGTACTATAAAATAATTTTGACATATTCATGTTCTACTTTCTTTAGAAACAAATATTTAGAATTATTATTATTTTGTTAGAATAGAAGATTTAACTCTTTATTTGTTGTTTGCATTTAAATAGAGAAGCTGACAGTTTTTTTGAGTCATAATTTTTTCAATCATTATTGGACTGTGAAAATTACAAAACCAGGCAAAGTGGGAATCCATTAATTTAGGAGAATATGAACTAGCTAATGATTGCTATCGCCTTGAGGATTCCAGCAATAGAAAGCAGTATTCCTATATCAGTTAGCATTGATACAGGAAATGCTAGGAATTGTAAATCTTTTCTTACTGCAATTTGGGGAGGTAACAAGGAGAATTACTTTCAAAGGATCTTCTATACATCCAGCTGCTGGTGATCTATTTATCTTCACAATGCTTCGATGCTGAGTTGAAATTTTCTTTGAAGTATGTGAAGAATTATTTGCCCAGTATTCTGTGATGTCAATATTATGTCTAATTAATATACCCTCTTCACAAATTCATTATTGTGCATTTTTCACAAATCAGTAGTTCTAAGCATATTATATGCACAATCATCCTGATACGTACTCACAAATTAAAAACACAAAGTTAAATCCATGTATATTTGGACTTTTATTGCATAGAATTCGACTATAGCCCGTGTATTTTCTATAGGCAGTTCAAGGTTACATTTTCTATCTCGTAACCGGTTGTCTGCCTCCCAACGCTGAGGCAAATAAGTTTTTTTTTTTTTTTTTACACAGCTGTTAAGGTATTCCCGAAATGTACTGATGCGGGGGGGGGGGGCACTAGCTTTGTCGAAACCATGGCAATGAAGGAGTGAAGAGTAGGGAAAATGTGTGTCCTTGAAACGGTTACAGAAATTACATGGACTAACATGTATTGAAACAGAAATTTAACTGAGTAACCCCCTCTCCTCAAATGACCTAATTTTGAATTTTTTGGTACAGGAGACTGATATCATAGATGTTGATGTTTATGAAAGTAGATTGTCCGATATTGTGAAAGGAACTGTGAAGCCAGCCACAAGAGATACCAAAACTCAGACTTCCGAATCTGGTCTTGTTTGTACTACAAAGGATAGCTCCACTATTACAATTGAAGATGCAGTTATCCCTTCTGATGGTGCCTTTACTCCGCCTGACTCTCCTGATGTGTAAGTTAATTTTGTTATATATCAGTTAAAAACTTAATTTTTGATGATGTAGTACCTTTTTTTTCTTTCATTATTATGTGTATAAAATTTTATGAGCTATTCTTTGTTTTAATCATGATAAATTGTTTGTATTTTATTTGTATCAAAAATGCACACATTGTAATAAAGTAATGTTTTTAAAATCTAGTTTAATACACTCAATCTCAAGTTTTATTACACAGTGGAAAAATGATTGTGAATTTGATTATATTCTTATTTTATATTGAAAATGCAATTTTATGAAGTTTTTTTTGCAGGAAAATAATTTTAAAACTATAATGGCTTGTGTAAGAGCTGAGTTATTCAGAGAGAGTCGGCAGAAATAAGAAAATTATGCAATATGTCAAAAATAATTAGGATAGGAAAACAACACAAAATAAGTCTTAAAAATATGAGATTTGGAGTGATTTACTGCCCTTGTGCAGAAAGAGCTAGAGACAATGCAGTTTAAAATTGGCAACTGACCTATCAATTTCTCCCCGTCATTATTTTAGAGCTGTCAATCAGGTGGTTTCTTGAGTTTAATGTTTTTTTAAGTTTCAGTTAAATATGCTGTGTGACTTAAAAATTTCCTTGGTAAAATATTTTTGAATTTCAAATTTTGATAGATATTACGTCCTAATGTATATATTTTTTAGCTCTATTCTGTTCATTAAGTTATACAGTTACTTAATTTTCTATTTATATATTGGTTATATCTTATGAAAGAGCAATAGTGTTTAAAAATGGGTATGCATTAAAAATTTTAGTTAAATCTTGCAAATTTAATAAAATTTCAAATTCAAAGCAGGCCTTATAATATTTTTTTTAATTAATAAAAATTATATAGTTAAACATTTGTAAGATTGAAACTTAAGATGTAAATAAGTTTTGCTGAAAATTTTTCATTTGTACAAGGAAATTGCAATATTTGTACCAATGTATGAGCCATTTATATGTAATTCAAATTCTTAATTATTAAACTGATTGACGGGGGGCGGAGGTTGCCCATAGAATCATTAATATTTATTTATTTTTGTGATTTAAAAAAAAAAAAAAAATAGAGATTTGAAACTTGGAAATTTTACAACGAGGTTAAATGTTGATAGTCATTCAAAGGCATGGCTGATTATAATATAATACTAGCCTTATTGAGAAATTATGGCTCAACTTATTTCTGAACTGATGGACATCAATGTCTCTTGAGCTTGGGTATCTTTAAATTCTTCTCAATTTGATATCTTTCTCGTCTGGTATGTGTTCTGTTCTCAAAAGGCAGTTTAAAATTGGGCCTTAAACTTCTTCAATTAGTTCCTAAGTGCTAAAGAATTAAACAAATCAGTTTAATGTGGGTACTTTTTAAAAGGAGAAAATATTAGCTCATAAATTTTGAAAATAAGTTTTAAAAACATATTACAGAACTGTGCCAAAATTAAAATTTTTAAAGTTTGCTTATCTCGTATATGAATTATAATAATTCTGTATAGATTATGAAAAAGGGATGGATTATTCTTTAGTTTTTAATTTTGGCCCTTATTGTTGTGATCTCTAGTTTTAAAAGTTTTGGAAATGAATAGAATGTTTTCAGAAGTCAAGCTTTAGAAACATTTAAATGCATGTGGTTATAATTTTAAATGAACTCGGTTTATTTTGAGAAATGCTTATAATGTCAAATTTGTTATTGAGGAAGTTGTTTTATTTGAGATGATTTTCAGTCTCTTAAAGGAAAGATTAACTTTTTTTAAAAAAATTTCTTAAACTGTAACAAATCTTTTTCTAATTTTGAAATTATGTTAAATTTATATGTTCAAAAAGGTATGACAAACTGCATTTTGATTTTCGTTAAAATGTTAAAAGAAGTGCAATAATAATTTCAAGGAGATTTTCTTGTATCTATAAAGGCATGCAATTGGGATTTTACAATGGATGAATGGAGGTTGTCCTTACTTTGAATTAGCAATATAATAGCCAAATTCCATATGTAATCATGTTTTTTTACAATACCTAGTTTTTTTATTTTTAATTTCTGACTTGCTACCAATGTTTTTGTTCTCCTTATAAATGAAAAAGTCATTCTCAAAAGAATGATTTTATTGAATGTGAATTAGCACTTGAGAATGGAAGTGCAGTGTAATCATATAAAAGCAGGAAAATGGGAGTCATAACAAATGTTGTCGAAGAGCACTGTAATCAGATTACAAAATTTATGGTTTCTTTGGTATTTTATTGATTTACTTTAGCAACGGTAAGTGTTGTTTACTCAACCTGGTTTAGAAGGTAAATATTTTTGCTTGTTAACCTAATATGTAAATTCTGACCTAAATGCACATGTCATTATTCAAAGTATTTTGTGAATAACATATTATACTAAATTAATTGACGAACTGTGTCTAAAAGATTTATATGCATGTGTTTGATATGTGTATATAATTATAAGCTATATTAATTTATAATATTCAAAGTGAAGATTTTTGTTGGGAACTTTGAGTTGAATCGTGAAACAAATTGTAACTTTTTTTTAAAGCTTAATGCCTACATAATTTACAGTATTGATTTTTTTTTAATTATTTAAATCACCAAGATAACCAGGAAGTGAAACCATTTATGCTGTTAAAGAGATCTTAAAGGGTTCTGAGTACTTTTAAACACTTCATTTAATTTTTTTCAATCGAGAAATTTTTATTTAAAAGAAACTGATTATATATATATAATATATTAGAAGGGGGACTTAAGGGGGGGGAAACATAAGAATGCATGTAAAATAGGACAGTGCATTCCTTTCAGAAAAAATATTTCATGAGGATTTATTATTAGGGTTTATATTTTAAAAAATTATGTTTAAATAAATACCATTTTTTTTTAAAACTAAAATCATGAATAAACTTGTATGTTTTATGTATTATACAGATTTCTGAGTAACTTTTTTTTCTTGTAAATAACACTGTTCAGTAAAATCACACAAAGCATGGATTTTTCATCCACTCTGATTTGTACCTGCACATTTTATTAATGATAGTTTTATTGATAATATCTGAAAGCTTTGAATGGATATAATTGGCAATTTTATAGCATAGCTTGGAGAGTTGACCAGGGCAGTGAGTTTGCTTCATCAAAAATGGTTTTTTGAGTTAACATTTTTTTAAACTAATCTTGGAGAATTATTTGCTGAAAAATTTTCTAATTTATTTTCATGTGTTCTTTGCTTCTGTTTACTGCTTATAATATACTTTAAATTGCTTTGAAATAACATCTTTCGTATGAAATAATTTGGAGAAATTAGTAATGTTATTATGAATCAATGGATTTAAATTGAATTGAAATGCAACATTTAATATTTAATTATATAATATGTAAAAAAAATTCTTTAACTTCTTAAAATATTCTTTCTCTGATTATGACTTTGTTGCATTTTCAGTGTGGCAGAGGCAGGATCAACAGCTGACCCAACAGCGAATGAGAACTGCCAAGAATCTGAGTGGGATGATTTTGTCGAATCTCCCACTGAAAATGCAATTTGTAGCACCAGTATTACCCAGATCAACACCGTGCCTGAAGCTCCTTCAACTTACAACGGAAACAGCACTCAAGTCTTTCATCTTGTCTCCACAAACTCTATGGTGAATGGCTCTGCAGCTATAGCTGAGAGCTCCCCTCCTTCTAATTTGCCAGAAACCGACCCCACTGCAAATGTTCCTAGTGAAATCAATGATAAACAAACTGCCACAATAAAATTGCCCAAGGCTAAGCAGCTGGACTCAATACCCAAAAATAGCCGGCCACAGTGTGATCTGCCATCGCCAAAGAATAAAACTCCAGACGTGTCGACAAAGAACAAATTCGACTCGTTCAAAGACAGGGCTTCTGGTGCCACGAAGCAAAACAGAACATCTTTTTCTAGTAATAATAAAAACTGTGAAAGTTCCTCTAGTAATAATAATAATAATAACAACAACAATAAAAATGAAAAAGTGAACGATTGTTTACAGACCATTGCCAGACCAACTGAGCATAGTGTGTCCAGAAACTCTGAAGTATCTCATGGCAAGGATAAAGGAGCTCAGGGACATAATAAGAACAAGGTTCTAGATTCCAATTCCAATAAGGCTAAGACTGTTGAACCAGAACCAACTCTTTTGACTGTCAATGGCCATGCTAATGCTACCGCTGATAGTGAGTCAACTGTTAGTAGTGAAGTAAGTATTTGACAAATTAAACTGAATTTTGTTTCTTCATTTAACTGTTATTGTTTTCATTTGTCTTATTTAGATCTTCAAAACATTTTATTTATATGCTATTTAGAATGAGATATTTGGTCTGATCTTTTCATAAATGTTTATTCTTGTCTTCATTTATAAAAAGTTAAAATATTCTGATGTGTATGAACTAGTTATTACAAAAAATAGGATTACTTTAAGAAATTGAGAAGTGATTTAATGCAATTTTCTATGTTGCATATTCTTTTGAATTGCTCAATATTCTTTTCCATATATATTGGCTAAGTTTGTAAATTGTTTTATTTAACTAAAACTTAATGTGAAGAAAGGTATACTTTAATCAATAGTCCTCTTTCGGGGGGGCTAGGCTTACAAATATGTACTGTTCATTTCGGTATCCTGAGAACAGTTTTTTGACGATTCCATCTCACTAAGGGGCGACATGCTAGAAGGATGTGCGCATTTCCGGAATTTACTTTATTGTTAAATGTAAACATCTCCTTTCCTCTCGTCCCTATTTTGTCCAATTAAACCCATCATAACACATGTGTAAAAGCTTGAAAGGTTTTAGAATCCGTTTGCAAAGAATACATTGTAGATTATTTGACTTGTTAAAGAAATGCACTCTATGAATTTAAAAATGTGTAAGTGTCTCTGCTTAAATATTATAAAATTAGCTCGAAGAAGTGTTTATTTTTCTATCATATGCTTTTATTGAATGTTATGCTGAGTGATATCTACTCCTGTATAAAATCGTAAGTATTTTGAAAGTTACTAGATATGTAATTAGTAATCGCATGATGGTAGTATCATGAAGATTGTTTTAATTTGAAAACTGTTTTTAATGTACATATAAGTTAAGAGATCATTCTGAGAAATATCATTAAAATATTGTAATCATATTTTGTGATCATTATTGCATAAAAAAGCTTCAATTCAAGCAATTTTTTTTTTAACTAACGCATATTTCTTGAAGTTGAATTTTATGGTTAAAAAAAATCAATAAAGGCTTGTGGACATGCAGTAAGGCAGCTGAAAAGATAAAATTGTGTAAGTAAGGATGCTGAGATATTTTAACCCTCTAAATTCCTTCACTCTTCAAAATGTAGTTCTTTTAAAATATGAAATAGTAAAAATAAGACAATAGAATGAACAATCAATATTTCCTCCCTGCTACTTTCAATCAGGTGTTTGTTCATTTTTTGGTGGTTCTTGTGTCTCCATGTTTTTAATACTCTATTGTTGATTAATGTTGTGTACAGATTGTTATAACCATAAAACTCATAATAACCCTTTATATATATTGTTATAACCTTTTTTTACCACTGTCTATCATTATCACTTGTAAATAAAGCTATTTGATGCAGAAACATAGCTTTAAAATGGTTCTTTAATTTTAATACTCATTAAAATTAAAAATCATTATTGTGCTATAAAATTTATTGATTCAAAAGTTCTCATTTTAAGAATCTAGGTAACTGACTGAAAACATTTAATATATTGTTGATATTTAAAAGAATTTTCAATTTATTTAAATTTATTTCTAAAAGCCATTGCTTAAATTTATTCACATTTAAAGAGAATAAAGTCCTAAGTTGAAAACTTAAGATACATGTAGTACATAAAAAAATAACCATTTCCAAAATAAGTTACCAAAATTTATTAAAAATTTCAGAATTCATAATGCCAATAGCAGAAGATATAACCTTGGACAGAAAATAATTACCTGAACAAAATATTCTTTTGCTAGCCAGCATTTATAAATATTGTAGGCCCAATATAATCAAGTCAAAATGTCCCCTTTTTTCAAGTATCTTTTACAAGCCTAGAATTGTTACTAAATATAAAATGTGAACACACACACACACCCCTCCCAAAAATTCCAATTGTATTATATTTCTGTATTTTACCTAGAGATTTTAATAGGTAGCAAGCAGAAAATAATGTAAACATCTGCCCTCATATACTTTCTGGAGACATCAGTCAATAATGACAGTGGAAGAGGAAGCAGCCATTTTGAAAAAGATAATGTCATCTAGAAAATGAAAGGAAGTAGCATATGGTATTTCAGCCATTCTGTGGATGTATGAATGATCAGCCATCTCTGCTGAATTGGGAGTCAGAAGGTTAAGCATGAAGATGTACTAAAATCTAGTAGAAATTTTCAAAAATTATTTAAAAAGTTATAAATTTTTGAAGTGAATAATGTAGAATTTTCTTAATATTTCTACAATTATTGACATAATAGGTTATAAAATTCTAAATTATGATTATTTTAGTGTTTTCACTAGAGGTCATGTAAAATCTACATACACATTTGAAAGTTGTAGCACAGAAAGAATTTGAAAAATCATGTCACTGGTTTGGGAATTTTATAAAATTATCATTTTGAGAAAAATGCATTTAAAGTACAAAGACGCATTTTTAAAAAAAATTATGGAAAATTTAAAATTCATCACCCTTTTTTTTTTCGCCTTTAAATGATTTAGCATTTTTCAGTCCCCTTCCAATAAATTTTGCAGGTAATGTTCAGGGTGTTCTGAAGTATTCTCTCTTGGTCGAGAAAGCAGTCTTAAATCTGAAAAATAATGTATTAAATCTAATAAAGCCTTTGTGAAATTGTATAACTGCCATCTTATATCATATGTCTAAATTTGCAATTTCACAAACATACCCTCAGAAGCCCATTGAATCCTTTGTTTGCATTAGATTCCTGTATAAACTAGTTTGAAATCCACAATTTTATAGATGATATATGCAAACTTTAATATATTCATAACAATTGTTCACAACCCTTTGGATTTATCCTGGTATTTTATATTAATGCAATGCGTACCAATTGGTATTGCTTTCAGTCCATGCCTTGGTTGAAATTTATTAAAGCAAACATAGGAAATAGAGTTGCAAATACAGCATTTTGCATTGAATCTAAATTATTTGTGTTTTGAAGTTTATCTCTAAAAGTACCATTGGATCCTCCCAAACTTTAAAATTAAAAAGATAAATGTGTAAACATTAAAAAATAGATAATAAATAATTGTAACAAACAATAAAGTTAAAATTAATATTAAATTTCTATGGTTGAAAATTCTTCCACAATCATTTCACTTCTGTTAATTTAAATGATCGCCCAATTTTGTTTTCAGAATTTCACATAAAAGGCACTAATTTTCTCACTGATCATTGTAGAAATAAAAGTTGTTTTAAAAGCTTACAAGTATGAGCTTTCAAATTAAGCTATAATAAAATTTTTGGTGAAAAAATGTCCTTTAAAAAGTGCTTAATTTTCTTGAAGTTCAAAGAAGAAAAAAAAATTGTTGTTTTTCCATATGCTATATATGTTAAATTAAAAGTATGGTCATAAAGGTTTAAAAATATATATCAAAAAAAGAAAACCAGTAGACAGGAAGAATTCAGGGAGTATCAGTACACATTTAGATAACATTTTTATCTTTTTTTTTTTTTTTTTTGACTGCATTGATATTATTGAAATATTGGAATGTTTATCCCAAAAGAGTTGTATGAAATACTGTGCCATACTTATTGCGACTTGAAAAATGTTCACTTTTCAGTATTGTAAATGGTGTAGAATTTATTTTGGCTTGATAAATGTATGTTCAACTTTATATAATGTAACAAAATATACATAGATTGTCCAATCAACAGTAAATAAGGATATAACAAGTTGAATTTGGTGCATGAAAGAAATATTGAACATGGGAGAAGCTGCTCTAAGCATGTTTAATATGTTACACATTTGGTCATCACTCTCATTGATATGTTGTTTTCAAGCAATCTCTTGAATGACCTATTAAAAGGATTTTACTGTACTATATTTATATCAATTCATTAATCAACTGCATAAAATCCATGAACGAAATTTTAACTTAGATTTTCAGTGATCGAAATTTCTTTAGCATTGTTTCTTAATATTCCCATCCATTTGAAAATTATTTGTTAGACTGAACTTGGGAAATCTTAATTTTCATTCTTGGTTTAAAAATAATAATAAAGTACCACACCCAGTATTGTATGTTAAAAATGTTTTAAAGAAATAGTTTTTCAAAACTTATTCTTTGGGATCCAGGTTATTTTTAAAATGATTTTCTTTTTGTATCTTAGTAAATTTTCCAGAGGTTTGTCCTGATGTACAGAGCAACATGTAGCATAAACCATTAAAGTTGGGAATACAAAATATGATGGGAAGTAGAGTCTTGCATATTAGAGGCCCACTTTCAATGAATTTTCAATAATAGAAATTTAATTAAAAAATAAAAACAGAATTCTAATGTATTTCCACCATAACATCAAAGCTTATTATTCTTAAAAAAAATTTCCCATTGTTTTAAAGGTTGAAAAAAGTGACTTTTCAATTATTGCAGTTTTGGTTGAATACATTTTTCTTTAGGTAATTTTTCAAAATTTACTAAAACATGTAACAATGATTTTTATTGCAATTGAATTCATTGCTCAAATCATTGGCTCACATTAAGCACTGTTAACATCATGATTAAAGCAAAAATAGTTGATTTTAACTTTTTAAATGGCTCATTGGATACGATTCTTAATTTGATGAATATTCTATAATTTTGAAGCAATGCAATATATTGTCTTGTGCTTTCTCCAAAAAATACTTTTTAAAAATGTATCAACTAAGCATTTTTTTATTTTGCTTCTAATTACAGGGCTTGCATTTTTTTAACTGCAAGAATTTTGCTTCTGTTATTTATATTTCTTTGTTAAATATATAATTGTTTTCCCTAAATGTTTTAAAGCTAAAATAACATATTTTAGCATGTCAGTTCAAAAGTGGCTTTTTATTAAATGTTTGAAATGCAAATCATGCAAAAGAAAAAAGAAACTTTAGAAGCATTTTTTTTATGGCCATTTCTAAATGCTACTGTTTTCTGTTTTTTAAAAAAATGTAAAAATGTGTTTTGCAGCAAATTCTTGCTTTGCTTCCTAATTCTTCCAATTCTTGCTTTGCTTCCTTATTCTAAAATGAAGCTATACACTGATTTAAGTTAAATTGGAAATTTAAATCCTTCCTGAAAAGATACACAGGCTTTATCATAACCAGATTTTTACCTATGCTCACTTGAACATGTTTTTTAAGTTTAGTATATAGTACCAATAATTTGTATGAAAATGAAATTATTTTGCTAATCTAACAGTATATGAAGCAATTTTACATTTTCATAAGATTTTGCTGATTATGATATTGACTTCATTTGTTACTTTTTCCTTATGTGCTTGAGAATACATTTTTTTGATGTTCTCGATTTATAAATTCCAATTTTGTGTTTTGAAGGAACTTTAATGATTAAATTTAGATAGTGTCTCAAACCATTTGAAGTGCATAGTGCAGTAATGTGTGTATAGTTAAACAATTTCATATTTTCTCTTTAAAAATGCCGACACAAGTACTTTTTAAAAATAATTGCTAATGGAATAAATGGTTCTGATATTCAAATATCATCTAAAATCTGAACCTCCCAGTGATAATTAGTTATTGGTTAAAATTGACATTGCTTGGCAAACAGATTAGATGGAAATTATTCTTTAAAAAATCATTGTATCTGTGTTTTTATCTTGATTAGGCTTTTGTACCGTAAAACAGCACTTTGTCGACATCTATTAATGTGTTTGACTTATCTAAATTGACATTTATTTGAATTCTTCTGATAAAAATTTTAATATTCAGTTATTCAAATAGGATTGTTATATATTTCTCAACATCAAAATGTTTAGCTGCATGTATTGTAAACATATCAGTGAACAAAAGTTTGATATAAAAGAACTGTAATTTTTTAACACGTATATAACTATCTACCAGGATTTTTAACAGAACGGAAGTTAGTGATTGGTTATTATTAAAACTTCTTACTAATAAATCTGCTTTTCTTAAATATTCTGTTTATAAACATGTTATTAGAAATATTCATAGCTCTGCTCCTGCAAGATAAGAACAAAAGCTGTATTGCTAAGTCACTATTTTTATTTTTCTGATAATGTACTTGCCTCTAAATTCTCAGTTGTATTGTTGCATAGAAACATTTGATGTGTCAGCCATATTATTAAAAATGCAAATACAGTCTGTATTCCCTGCTGGCCTTGCATTCAAATGACTTGAAAAAGAGAAACTTTGTTTTTCTGATAAAATCTAATTTTAAGATACTGTAAACTTTTAAAAATAATTAGCTTTGCATTAATATAGGAAGTTTTACTGCTAAAGCTACTTAAACCTCGGATTGTTCTATAGATGTAATAAAAATGATTCATTGATAGATGTAATAAAAATGATTGATTTATCAGTTACATGGATATATTTTTCTTTGTACTAATACCTTTTTAAATAAACCTTATTTGATTTAATTATCGCTCGCTCTACAAAAAAAAAAAATATATATATATATATACGTACTTACAATTTCATGTTTTATTTCTTAGGATGAAAAACCTTTTAGAAGATTAACTTATTGTGAAGTGGCAAGTCGTGGTAAGGACAAGTTGGAAAAAGTTGCGCAAGAAGTTAAGCTAAAAGATCAGCAAGAGGCCACTATTAGGCAGCATCATAGGCAACAGGAAAGCGTCGCCCAAAGTAGGCAAGCATCTACTCGTAAGTTATTAAAAGATCTAAGCAATGAATTTTTGAAGCAGATACAATTGAATCTATATCTATGCTTCATAATTTTTATTATATGAAATGGTTAATAATGTTATTCATTTCATTTAAGCTATAATTCAGCATTAAATAATTTACTAATGATATTGATCTGCTTAAATTCCAATATTCTGCTTTAATCAAATTATTGTCAAGTTATTTTTTTAGCTTTGGCTTAAGTTGGCACAGCTGTGAAAAGTTGCTTTCTTAAAGAATTGCAGTTTTGTATGATATTTAAATTGATTTTGTGTGATTGTATTACTATTTCATTAGTTTCAATCTGATGTTTTTCTCTTATTTTTATTCAGGTGGAACTTTCCGAGAAATTCCAAGAGGCCGAACAGTCGAGGCCCGTCCCGGGGCTAGGGAATGGCGCGAGAGAAGAAAACCTTCGCGGGCTGTTCCCCTACCAGCCGCTGGGCGATAAGACTGCCATCATGTGCTCTTTGGTTGCAAAGGGCCTACTTATATGCAAAAAGAAAAAAAAAATGTGATTTGATTTTTGAACTCATTGAACTGAAGATAAAACACCAACTTTGCCTCAAAAGTGAATTGCATTGCTTGCTATTTATCTTCCTGTTGGCTTCACAACTGTTGGCTTTCTGTATGTCATTGGTTTGGATGTCCATCTTAACAGCTTATCTGATGGAGAGAAAGACATTTTCAGAATGACTTGCTATGCTTAAATAAGGTGCTAACGTCTGTGTCCAGCAGAAAAATAATCCAACAGTGTGTTGATGCAAATGTAAATACAGTTTCGGGAGAAATTATTTTCCTTATCGGGTGCCTCCATGTAAGATACTTGATGAGATTATTGTAGCATGGACATGAGGACTGAATGTAGCTGTCTCTCTTTACATGTCAAGTGATGCAAACATAAACAATGAATATATGTCAGCCCTCTAAGTTATATGGCAGGAGCTTCCATTGTGTAAGTGGTGCTGCATGAAAATTAATGGAGCACTGCTTTAGAAAAAAAAATTAATAATAATGCAGTATACCAACGTTTGACACAGAATTTAAATTGTATATTTAATTTCTTGCATATCTATCAGCTGTTGAGTTTTGTTATGATATAAGATTTTGGGAAATTCATTTAATGTGTCATATGTTATCGTATCAAAACTGAACCTCTTCAAGATAGCAAAACATTGGAATACTGACGCAGAAGGGGAAAAAAATTACATTGCCATGCGGCTATTACAAGAAATATGCTGCATGCTTACATTTGTGTTATAATTTCTAGTCTAAATTTATTATGCATTTGTTGCATCGGCATATTATGAAATCAAAAAGTGGAAGCCAAACAAATGACTATACAAATGTAAAAATGTGTTGTTTTCGTAAATCTGTGTCGAACTATTCTTTCCCCCCTTTTAGGGTTTTAGCGACCCATATGTGATACTATATGCCTTAATTAGTGTGGGGATATCTTTTTGTGAATTTATTAATGTCTTCAAATACACTTGTCAGCTTATGCTAAAGAAAATATAGGTTGTGGTACTGTACAATTGTACTGTATAAAAAAACAAACTGTAATGACTTTATTACAGTTTTGAATTATATTTTGAGTAGTTTTTTTTTTTTTTTCATTAACTTATGAGTTTTATCATTACTTCCTAACTTATCCTATACTTAGCTTTGTTTCTGAGTCTAAGGGTGGATTTCTTGCTTTCCTCTTTTCAAATATTTGATTTGTGATTTCATAGAAATCTTTGTTTGTATACGTATCTGTACCCCAGCAGTGTGGTGGGTCCACTTTTTTTTTTTTTCTGTCTCTCTCTCTCCCTGCTGGTAAGATTTCTCTTCATTTTCCTTCCTCCCTTATATTTTCTTCCCTCTCATCCTTTCCTCTTTCTTAATGTGTACTTACATGAAACTGAAATCATATGACATTTGAAGTGTAATTTGTGTGTATGTGGAAATATATTTAAAAATGTTGATGAAGAGTTTGAGATATTATTGACTGCTAAAGTACACAGTACCCTCATTATACTGATGTACTGGTTGCTTCATGTGTGAGCTGTAACTGAACAGTATGTATATATTTGACCATAGAAAGAATTCTGACAAAAAAAAATAGACGCTAGTATGTATCTTCTGCACTGCAGAGATATAGAACGAGACACCAGATAGTTGAAGCAAATGAACTTAGCTATTATCTCTATATACAAGATTAACATGCATGGTCATAACAAACAATAGAATATAAATGCAGTGCTTTTCTAACCCATCATTGTGGATGAATGACACATTTGTAGTTCAGGGCAAATTTGATTATTTTTTTACTTAAAAAAAAAAAATGATATTGGTCAGTTTCTACTGTTAGTTGCTTTTTGAAATTTCATAACCTCAATCTCATTGTGCATCTAGACTAAAGAACCAAAGAAATAGGCATTAAAAAAATGGTATGCTGGTTGTCTTGTCCTCCAAAAAAATAAATAAATTATATATATATACTAAAGAAAACAGTATTGGATTTTGCATTGCAGCATCTTGGCTGTCTATAATGGGAAATTGTTGTTCTATGTAAATCACTGCTTACGATGTTGCACAAAACTGCTTATGAACTGTTTGACAAATCATCTAGCTCTGAAGACATCCACAAATGTCTGCATTAACTATATATCATTCTCATTTTCTCAGTTATCTCAAATACTAATCTGATCAATGTTTTTGTTGGAAGATTAGAATATTTTATTAAAAATGTGTAGAACGACAATTAAAAATTTATGTGAATGTACCAAAGGCAACAAATATACAACACTTCTGTCAAAGTGTGAGTGGGTGTAAAGTTTTAAAGCAAGACTAGGTCTGTTTGCCTGCCATGTGGAAAGTTGTCCGTTTCAATCCAGTGGCTGGATATTATTGTTTGTTTGTTTTTGTAAGGTTTTTGATTTTGAGTGTATTAGGCAAAAAGAAAATGCAGTCAGTTTTTGTTTTCTTCACTATGTCAGTTACTTCACTCGCGCTTTCATTAGTGAGAACAGAATTAATGTAACTGAATAGAAAAATATTTAAACAAAAAGAAAAATTATAATACTAGAAAATTTATGGAACTTAATGCTATATCATTAGGAAGAATATAGCTTCGAAGTCCAATGAGTTTGATTCATCACATTCAAAATGTACAAGAAAAAGGCTTAAAATGTTTACCTTTCTGAAGATAAATGGGACAGTGAAAATCGGTATAATATGAATTTTGTGCGGAATTCTTAATTTATTAAAAATTGTTTTCGTTGAAGTTCAAGTGTTTGTGTATAAAATAGAATCTGATTTTTCGTTAGAAATTCAATTTCCGAAGATTTTCAGCTGAATGACTATTTGAAAAGTGTTGCCTAGGTATTCATGTTACCATCTGTTGATTCAAGATTGTGGATGAAAAGCTACGTGCAGCAGCAACTTATATGCCTTTTTGAAAGGAAACGAAATATTTCCCCATTTTTCCTTTGGGTTTTGTGATACTTCAAGATTGATTTTCTTGTTCATGACTTGTGATGAAAAACACCTTGTATCTGAAATTATCAACTGTAATAATGAACTATAAATTACTCCAGAATAATTTATATTGTATGTGCAGAAGTATGAAAAATTAAAGTATGCTACTAAAATAAAATTTCAAATAAAATGTGATTGTTGATATGAATATTTTTTAATTTAGCAGGGGTATACATGAAAGTACATTTAAAACTGAATGACTGAATTCGTAATAAATTATCTGAATTTCCCATGTGTATTTTGTTTTATTTAAAATTGGTTCTTAAGAAATTGAATAATTATGTGGGTGCATGGGTTTGTACCAATTTACATAATTTTCTACCAAAGAATATTGCTATAGTTATTCAATAACTTCAGCATGTATAATCTTTCAGTCATGATAAAAGAATACTTTGGAATTTATTTTCTTTGAGATGCAGTTGTACAAATTACTTGTTCAGAATATTTTTTATTTAAAATTTTCTTGTCAGAATTTTTTGGAAAATAAAGCATTTTTTATTTTAACTGGTGCACACTATGAAAGATTTATTAGAATTTTCAAATTTTTATTATGGAAAGAACCATGCAATGTGTTCACATAAACCAATAAGTACAATTGGGGAAATGCATATAACAGTTCAATTAAATTTTTTTTCATAAACTAAGTATTTATATAAATTGGAATAATGCTAATTATTTAACCCAGTAGTCTCTATATAAATTTTTTGTTTATTACAATCTCTTAATTGGCAACAATGTCCCGAGTTTTTCCTGGATAAGTGAATTTACAAAACCTTGTCGTGTCATGTTTAGCTTAAGAATTGCAAAATACATTACTCATGTTATATGATGTATTAAAAGGTAAAAATTGCACACACTTTTTTTAAATATGTACAGATAATTTAATATTTTAGAAAAATAAACATTTTGAAATTACCATACAAATTATCACAAGCAAAATAAGTATTTTTTCATATGGCATGTAATTAAAATATTTTCTGTTTTAAGACATAGCAGACTTAAATAAATTATCAATGTATCATAGCATAGTATATTAGATTTTGTAGAACCCTGAAATCTGTCGACTTTAACATAACCTTCTTGATTTGCTATCGGCTCATATTCAATAGTTTTAACTTGATAAAGAATGTTGCAAGTACAAAATTTATCTGCAAAAGGCCTGCATATCTAGTTTTCTTAAGACTTGATCTCATAGGCTTAAGTTTCAGTATTCAATTTTTACCATTGAAACTATCAGTATTTTTGATGATTAGATTTTTTTTCCCCAATGGAAACAAAGCATAGACTTGATATGAAGTGTGCTAAAATTTTGAGATATTTTTCTGTAAAACGAACTATTGAAATTAATTCTAATCGTCATTATTAAAATATTTATAGAATATGTAGATTGCATCTATATCAAACTTATTGCTGGGTAGTGACAAGAAATGCACTTGGAATTTTCAATGCTCTAGGAGAGACTTTGTAATACTCAGTGAGAATAAGTTGTGCTTGAGGCATTGTATAATCTTATCGCTCTTTAATATAGAATATGCGAGACAGTTTTTGGCAGACCACTCTCACATGTTCCGCTTAGAAAATGCATTAACGTTTTATGTCCATTTCTGCCCTAAGACTGTCACAGGGGTTATCGTCTAATAATAATTCATAATCGTAAGAATCATTTCTGTATTATTATTTGGAATATTAAATTTACACTTATTACATAATTCAAATCCCATCATACAAAAAATTTGCCACTTTGATCTGATTTTTTAAATTCATTACCTTAAGAAGTTTCCTTGATAATATGAATGCATGGTTAATAATACAAGATGAATGCTGTAGCTTCATTATTTCACATAATAGAACTTGTAGATGTCCAGAGAAATCTAATGTAGAATGGTTGGCGACATTCTGTCTAAGTGAAACCGAAGCAACAATATAACACGTCATATCGTGGATTTTTTTTAGGGAACTTAACGTGCAACAATCAGAAGTTTGTAAACGGAATATGATTGCAAAACTATGCTTTCAAGATTTTTTTTTTCCCTCCCCAAATTTGTGATCAATAATTATTGAAAATTATTCACTTATTTTCAGCTAGTTTATTTCACTTTGTGTGTGTATTGAATGATTGCTTGTTTAATGAAGAAATTAAAAAAAAAACATTAATACTTTAAAAAAAATCAGAACATTCGGCGAGGTTTGCAAAGCAAAACACATGGATTTCGATTTGAAAAAATAAAATATTTTGGATTTTAGACAAGATGGATAAATTAATTCGATATCCTATTTATTATTAAGTATCATCAAATTTCCTTTGCAATAAATATTACATCTGCAGTAATTGCTGTAGAAAACTTATTCAAACTTGAACGAAATTATCCCTCTATGATTAATAACTACGTAATATGCATATATTTTGACAATATTGTTGAATACATGCAGATGAAGCATTAGAAAGAACCTTCAGATAGCATGTGTATATCGTAGTTTTATTTCTACCTAAGAAAGGAGTAAGATATGTTAAGAGTTGGCTCTGGCCGAGTTGATATCATCGACATCTGGTGATGGAAATCGGACTAAAAAGCCAAGAAATAGGAGAAATAGAATAGCATTACGAGCAAAAATGAATTAATTGCCCAAGTTCATCGGGTGTCATTACGGGGGAGGGAGATGTGTATGAGATGACCATTTTATTCAATTAGGCACTATGCATTAAAAACAATTAAGAATTTATGTGCGGAATATTGAGCAATTCGGCAAAAACCGTTTACAAAAAATACATTTTAGACTTCTAAAATATGCTTGAACTCAATCTTAGCATGAAATAACATTTGGAAATTGCAGACGACCTTAATATTCTAATAATAAAGATGAATGTATGCGTGTCTGTATGGATATTTTGGCGCTCTACAGACCAGATCGTTTGATCTACAGTAATCAAAATTTGCACATAACTTTGAGGTTGAAAATATGCAATTTACATCGATTTTTTTTAAATATTAATTAACTAAAAACTATTTTGAAAATTGGAATTTAACCTTGATAATTTTCGAAGACTTTATTGTACAAAAAGCCTTTCAATATTTAAGAATTTTTTTTTTTTATGGTACGACTTTACCAGTTGTGCAAACTTTTTCTGAAATGTGGCGATTTTTTTAAAAATTAATTTCCAACAAGAGATTACAGTATTGTCCCGAAATTCCAAACATTTTCATTTTTCATCAACGACCTGGTCGCGTGATTTTTTTTCGAACATTGAAAGTTAAAGGATTTTGTTTCGTATTCGTGCAGTTTACGAGACAGAGTCAAAAGTGAAGTTAGAATACCGCGAAATTTGGAAGAGAGATGACACATATTTAAATTTTTAATACAGCTATGATGTCAGAAGACTGGCCTCCATTAGAAAATTTCATGTACTCAATAAATGGTGCATTTGTAAGACAATTAAATTAATACATCTTTAATGTTTGGCAATTTCATGGTATCATGAATATAAAATTGTATTTAAACGATTTAATTGAAATTAAAGATAACCAATACCCTCGGCGAAACAGCTGGTAACCAAAGGCGACGAGTTTGACACAATGAGAGAGTCAAATAATAATTGTATTGGGCAGTAAGTTAATGGCATCAAACTTATCCTGCAAGGAACACTTTCGAAATATTTCCATGGTCAGATCTGAAAATAAACGGTAATATTTCTATAAAAGAAAGCCTATTTATTGATTGATTACTTAGAAAATTCCTGAAGAAAGAAGAACAATTATATTGAATCATTCCTTAATGTCCTACAAAAAAGGGGGAAAATTGGAACATGGAATTCCTTATACATTACATATATATTCAATGTAATCTTAATAGAAATTAAAAACACTGTAGCTATTTATGCATGTTCTACATTTCCTCGTAAATGACCTGGTTGAATCAACCAAATTTTGCACACGTATTATATAAAATGTGAAAAAGAATAATACTGTCAGCTTCTCAAAGGGCAAAAATTGATTAAATACTCAGTTAAACAGAAATTAACAAAAATTTTATTATTTTTATACTTTGAACTATTTTTTAAATTTCCTTTTTATTTTAATACTTCTTTTGATAATGCTGCTATTATTCTTAAAGCAGTGGAAGCGCTAAGAAAGAAATGCTTGAAACCAGACTTATATCAATTGGATATGAAACGAAATGAAGAGAATCTTTTTCTTACTTCAGCATTTAAGAACAAAATTTGTAATACTAATAAATATTAAAAACTTATGAAAAAATTAGCAGTAGCTGCTTTTAAAAATTGTAAGGTTCATATATAATAATATTTTAATCTTTATTAAAAATTCACATGATAAATATTTTAAACGATAAAAGGATTTTGTATTTTAGGATATTTTCAGACGATAAAAGGATTTTGCAGTATATTATGCTATTTTATACAAAAGCTGTTTTTACTTTAGAGATATTATCCATGAAAGAATTTTAATCCCATTCAACTCCGAGTATATAAACTATTATATTAAAAATATAGTGAAAGATCATGTACTACTAAAAAGATTTATCTACCAAAAGGATTCCAAAACCTATTTTGTTTGCCAC
Source organism: Argiope bruennichi (assembly GCF_947563725.1). Taxonomy (NCBI): domain Eukaryota; kingdom Metazoa; phylum Arthropoda; class Arachnida; order Araneae; family Araneidae; genus Argiope; species Argiope bruennichi. Next base: position 118,791,497 of record NC_079151.1, on the reverse strand, counting down.
TTTCATCATCCATACGTTGAGATGAATTATTTAAATTCTTCATTACGAGAGTATGATAAAAATTATTTAAATATTTTATTCAAGAATATTGCTTATAAAAATCTAAACAAATTAAAATTATTTATCTATTTATAGAAATAGATGTCTTGAAAAGTTTGTAAATAAAAATATGTACGCCATTGAAATAAAATGATTATAAAAGTATTCTATAAGATGTTGAGTGCAATATGTATATAATTTATTAATGAATCTATTACATTTTTTAAATATATAAAATAAGATTACTATTTGAGCAATATTTTTTTCATAAAACAAATTAGGATGCATGTTTTTGTTTAAATAAATAATTTAGCAAATCTTATTTAAATTCAAAGCGTTTAAATACCTTTTATTGAATTTATTTAAAAATAAATTATATTTTTGTATTAAATAAATATACAATGTTACGAATCTTTATTATTGCTTCTCTGTGGAATTAGTATCCAGGTAAGGAAGAGAAATTCTCTGACAAATGTTGAATACATGCACGATCAATAACCACTCCCTCAAGCTTGGTAACAAACTTGGCCACAATTTCACGACTTAATTAAGAATTTGACGACAAAAATGAAAGATCCAGAATATTCACAATACTTGGCAATAGCCTCAATAAAACTCGAGTACCGATGTGTATTCTAGAACATTCGCTGCGTTGTCATGAAAGGTATGTCAAGTGAATTCTGTCTGATCTTCTGCGAGGTCTCTCTTTGTGTTGTTATAGTTGTTATGTACCGATCTGCTGTTTGTATGATCCTGTTAATTGCAAGAGCTGTTTCTTGTATGCTTCGTTTTTTAAATTTTCCATGGCTTTTTTCATAGAGTAAAGAGCCATTATTCGTTACTATTCTTACACTCTTTTCACTTTACACTTACTGGAAGGATTCGAGGACCTCCCCGTAAAAATATTAAAGTATAAAATGTACTTTTTCATTACATAACCGAGAAAAATTTTACCTTGTCAAGGTGGACATTTGTAAAATTGAAAAATAATATTAGGAACCATGCAATTTTTTTTATTTAATTTTAATTTTAGTTTTTTTTTTTCATTTTTTTTTTTTAGTTTAATTTACAATTTTAGATGTTCCATATATACATAATCAAATTCTGATAGGGCGCCAGACCATTTACTTTTCTTTACTCGACTTTTTTAAGTTATCAGTTTTTGTTCTTAAATTCTGGAATATGCCTGCCAGTAATGTTGTTTTGCAAGTTCTGATTAAATATCTTTTTTCAGTTAATTACAATATATATATATATATATATATATATATATATATATATATATATATATATATATATATTTAAATAAAACATGGTTTGGAGAAGCCATCGAGTTTTTAAACACTGTTTAGTCTTTATAATTTCATTCACATAGTCCTTTTCATAGCTTTTGTCAAGACTTTTTTGTCCAAGCTATCGTGAGAGAGTTAACAAACAGAAAAGATTATAGAGAGCATTAGAATTAATTATGAATTTATACAGCTTTTGAAGAATCCGGTAGCGTAGTGGTAGCGCTTCATGCTCGCGTACCAACTCACTGGTTCGAGGCTCGATCCTCGGGGTGGGCAAGGCCGACACAGCCTTTCATCCCTTCAGTGGGTCGATAAAACTGAGAACCAAATATGCTTGAGAACTAAACACTGGGGGTTCCGCGTTAGGTTGACCACCTAATCGGGACATAGTACTTGCACCCCAGGGCCCTCGGTCAAGAAAGCAGATATGAGCACTTTAGACCTTGGCCCACATGGGGTGTCGTGCCACTGAATTTAGTTTAGTTATAGTTTTAGAAGGATTTTGTTGACCTTTGCGTTTTGATACCATGGGAAAAGTAGTAGAAAGTGCAATGTCGAAGTTGAAGTTTGAACGATTAAGAAACTATTTTATGAGTGTAGCTAATTATATATATATAATCAAAAATATAAGCATTTTGAAAATAAAAACCTATCTCTGAAACAATCTAAAATTAAAATTATTTCGGAAACGAAACTAAAAAATTATTTCGGAATCAAACTAAAAAAAAGTAGAAAAAGTCTCCATTGTATTTAGAGAGCGCAAATGCAGTTACTTCTTAAATACAGATAAATCTAGACTAATTAGTAATAAAAACCAGGTTAAAAGGAAAAATACAATCAAAATTAAACCAAATAAAATAAGAATCCCGCCTGAAGACTTTCTCAAAGGTCACCCTCAGGCTGAGATTCAAAATAAGGAATCTTTTCTATGAAGAATCTGACCTTAATCCAACAGTATTGACCTCTTGTGACTTGAAAATCCCCTGAAATTAAAGAGATACACCATTTTTTACAGAAATGAAACAAAACAATAAATTATAAAAAAATACAACCACTAATTAAGCAAAAATACAATAAAATAAAATATATAAGAACTCTCATAACCACTTATATATGTAATGATATTTTAAACTCTTAATTTAAACCAAATTAATTTCCAAAGCTTATCTTAATGGGGTCAATTCACGGTCACGTGTCAGGTACCAAACAAACCGCTTCTGTTCAATTTTCAACCATTCTGCGCATGTCGTGATGTCTGCCGATAACGTTGATGAAACCATTGTTTAGTAAATATTACGCTAGCTGATCAATTATTAAAAACTTCTGATCTTTTTAAAGATATTTTGAATTATTTTCTCAAAATTTCCTTAGTTAGATAATTTTATTTCTTATATTAAAATTTTAATTAGTATTTTCAATAGAATTATTGTTTTTGCATAATTAATTAACATCGCTTTGTAATTCGTTTGGTGCCGCTTTATTCTTGCCTTCCCCATATCATTCCTCCACCTTTTTTTTTTTTTTAATCCTTTTTGGATACATTTTGACAAATGGCAGTGTTTTTGAAAAATTTCATATGCTCTTTTTTACATATTATTGAATGTTGAATCTTATTAATATAGTTCTTCCAGTGAGTTCTTTCTTAAAATAATTATTACTCTTAGATAAGATAATATTTTAAAGCTTACTAATAAAACTATTACATTTTTTTCTTATGTAATTACTTTTATAAATATTGAGACTTTGGTGTTTTCAGTTTGCTCAGAGGAAAGAACATGTAACTCAAATTAATATATATTGAATAAATTATGTTTACAATTTCAAATTATAAAATATACAAGGTATAGATACCTTTTTTTAAATATATGCAACTTATGAATCAATATTTCATTTTAATTTGTAAAAATCATTAAAGGAAAACAAACAAAATCAAGCTTTCATAATTTTTATTTACACATTACAAAAATATATATAGATATAGATAAAATATATGTGATAATTATTTGAAAAATATGATCAAATGGATGTTCCAATGCACTCAATAATTCAAAAAACCTTTTACTAATTATCAACATTTATTTTTCTAAACACTTAGAAATAATATAAACACAGTATGACAAGAATTTCAATGTAAATGATGAAATCAATTTTATTCAACAGAATCATCCTAGATACTAAACAATAATTTTTTTTATCACCATTAAAAAGATAATGTTGCATAAAATACTTTTACAGTAGAACATTTATGAATTTTTTTTTAAATGCTAAAGTTACATTGATAAAAATAACAACTTAGCGTTGAGATTACTTACTAAGTTGTGGCTTTGTTAAGTGAATGTTTTCCACAGAACAGTAAACTGATTATAATATATATTTCAGAGGAAAACAAATGAATAGAAACAGAATTTTACATAAGGGTTTTTCTGCAAAATGGTTTCAGAGTCAAGTTGGTGTGGTAAAACTATGATGAAAACTTAGGCTTGAATAATAGCTATGTCGAGGTCTCTTGATGTTGTTTGGAAACAGTGGATCATAGGTTTCAATTTCTTTGACAGTGATGTTATCACTTTTATCTATCTTCCCGAAAAACCTCGCTGAAAATTTCTTGTGAAATTCTTGCAATGTTGCAAAGTTGAGGTCTTTACGGATGCCATTGTTTCTAACAAATCACAGCATGTTACTGATTTGCCAAACCATCACATTTTGCAATCTTTCTAACTCTATGATGTGTGTCTTGGTAGTTGTTGCCCAAATAGATGATGCATGTGAGATTAGGAATCAAAGCACGGCCTACGTTCTTCTGAGACTTGAAATTTAGAATGGGGTGCAGCTTGGCTTTAGCTTCTTTGTAGTTGCTTTTAATTTCAGTAATATTCTTTATGAAAGTTAAATGCTTGTCCATGGTAACATCAAAGTAAATTGTAACATTACTCCATGGAATAGCTTTTCGAAATAACTTTGGTGGTGATTTTCTGAACGTTTTCTTCTGATTTGATAACACGCTAGAATTATTTGAGACGTCAGTTTTGAATAGGGATGACGAATATTTTCAGAGCGGTTATTACGTAATCAATATCAAAAAGTGACAAATACAAGTGATCAATACTTTTCAAAGAGGGGTGTGATTCAAATCCTTCATACGATCTTACTGATGATATTTCGATTACAAGTTTTGGATCACGATAGAAACTAACAATCGGTACGATATCACTGAAATTTGTCGGAGCGGTGACGATACGATCTGTCCAATGGAAGCTCTCGAAAGAAATCTGTGATTGGATTGAAAAGTGAACAGACCGGTTATTGGAATTATCGTATCGCATCATTGAATTGCATATCACTGAAATTTATCGCAGCGGTGATTTCACCGGAAAGTGCGAGGCTTCACTAGAAAGTGCGAAGTCACCACTCCACTTTACGGGAGTGACCGATATTCGTATTTGATGATGCACTATTCCATACAGATCATTTTTTATTGCTCGTGACATGATTGACTTTGATTACATGTACTCTGTTTACTGCTGGCGCCATCTATTGGTAGAATATAGGACTAAAGTAGACATTTTAAAGAAATGACATATATTTTTAACTCATCTTTTCCAGAAAATGGTTCACTCTAATAAATAAATTAAATAAATAGTTTTGAGAAAAAAAATAAAATTTAAGAAGTAAGCTGAAACAGATAAATTAATTCAATCACACGTTAATTAAATTAGTAAATTAAGCATTAATTACAATTAATAAATTTTATATTTAATATTAAGTGTTAATTTTTAATTAATAATATGATTGAAATAACAGATATTTGGAACGCATATTTAAAAATAACAATAGCAATATTATTTGTTATTCAAAAAATCGTGGATTATGCATCTCTAGTTTTGAAAAGAAAATTTCAAAGTGAAAAGGTTGCAAAATCAGACCTAGCGAAAAATATTGCTTCACATTTTAATCATATGTATAAATAAAATTATAAAAAGTTTATGCCGTCTTTTTTTTTTTAATAATAATAAAAAAAAAGTCTGTTGCAATAATCCGTAACTGTACTTAGATTTGGCTTGAATACTGCGCAAAGACCTTGCGCAGTTCATTCTTTCAGTCCCATACAGCCATTCAACCGATCTTGGTCTTCAGCCTTCTTGTACTTTTTACAAATCTTTGCTACTGTTCAGAAAAATATAAAGAAGGTTTTTGCTAAAGCCATTTTTTAATCTCGAAATCTGTGCAGGGCACTAAAAAATCTATGTCTACCGGTATCCAGAATTTGAATACTTTTGGTAAGTAAAATGACGACCTTGGTTTAATATGTATAAGTAGATAATTTTGATAATGATATTTTATATACTGTCTCTAAAACAATCTTTATACATGTTTGATTGTTAAAATTGGTATGAATTAAGTTAATAATATTATGATTACTCTTTGGGTCAAGTTGTTCAAAAGTTCAATGTAGGTCATGGGCCCCTTAAACTTACTGCGTAGTTTTACCTTGGCAATAAAACAGGATTTGATTTTTAGAGCTGAATTGTGAAACATCATTCATTTTGTTTATCTTTTATTTTTGTGGATTCTGGGGCTAATTCTATTTAGTTTTTGAATTTTATGTCTGCTTATCTGATTATTTGTTATTATAGATTTAAATGATCATTTGTATATTTCAAGTTAAATTTTTCCTTGATTTCATCTTACCATTCATATTTTAAACTTATTTCCTATAAAAACCATGACAAAAGTTTATTGAGTTTGAAAAAATTCAACTGAAAATCGAAATTCGGAATCACTTTTATGAAATTTGACGGAAGAGTACCATTTTTCACGTTCAATTCTCTTTTTAACTTTATAATGATTTTTCATTTTTTAAACAAACGTATTTTCACATTTTTTTATGTCAAATAAGTTCACCAAATTTACTATAGAATATTTATGTATTTTATAAAGTTGTTCCTATTTTGTATTGAAACTTACTAAAGATGTTAAATAAATTTTTAAAAAGTGGTTATATTTTTGTTACTTAAAAATTGGTTCCATTACTGATGTGAAGAGAAAGCTCTTATCTTTTTATAATAATTGCGAATATATTATAAGATTTTTTTTAAAAACTGCATTAATTTTATTATGATTAATTGTTGCTATCTGAAACATTCTATTTGCAAGAAGTAAATGTTGCTAAGCCTAGAAAGTAAAATGAAAATTTTTTATCATTTTTACAACAAGCAAATTTAATTCTTAACTGCTTGGAAAGTATCCAAGTATTGTAATTGTTTCATGAATGCATTGTGTAAAAGAAAGTTGAGCCAGAAATTCTTTCTGGATCTTAGTATCTTTTTTTCACCCTATCTTGCGAATTTTAGAATTTTCTAGATACTACTTACCATTGAATTGTTTTATTTCTGCTGTAACCTAATAAAGTTTTAAAAATATTTTTTTGTAGTTTAATTTTAACTATTTATAATGAATCCTTTTAAAAACGGGTTCATTTTCTGAATATTCATTGCACGGAAGTTAACAAATTTTCATTAACTATTAAAATAATTACTTCACTGTCTTGTTTTTGCATATTTGTGATGCATGACCAATAATAAAATTCAAATATGTACTCAAAAAGTATTTTAAATTATTTGAACTTTTTGTATTAGAAAAATTTTATTAGTAAACTGTATAGTATTGTTTCATATGCATTAGAAATGATTTGTAATTGGTATAAATTATAGTTTCTAAAAAATGGTGTGAAAAATTAATGTAACTGTAATATTTAAAGCTGTGAATGAATAATTAAAATATGTTACACAAATGAGAACTACTTAAAATGCTATTTTAGGAGCTAACATTTCAAATAAGATACTTACTCTTTCACAATTTATGTCTCGAAATATCGTGAATGAATGAAAATGATTCAAGTTTATACACTATAACTCAACTAATTCAAATTCTTTTATCGTTTGAATTTCCTGTTCCATAATGTTCTGATAATTGGGTTCAAAATATATTCCAATTATTTGCAAAATGACTTAAAACTATAAATAAGTTATTGTTTATATATAATTAACTATATAATAAGTTATTATTTAAATATAATTATTATTATTTATTAAAATCGCCTATTTTTATTTATTTGTAAAAAAAACTATTAAATTTTAAAAATCTGTAATTTTTTATAGATTAAAAATTATCATTTCTCCTTGTTGTATTTATTTTTGTCTTAGTTTTATTAATATATTAAATGCCAATTTTATCTAAATGATCATGTCTTAATAAATGGTTATTTTTATACTGCAATTTCTAAATTGCTTTGTCTTAGAATTTTTTGTGTAGTGGAACTTGAATGTTCTTTTGAATTTTTCTCGCTGACACATTGTCTTCTAGTTTTCCTATTTCCACTCTACTTTTTTGAATTTCTAAATATTCACTTCTCCAGTAGAGAAATATATACATGATATAATGTGTGTTTCAAAAATTGTAAATTTTCTGACAAATGCTAATAAATTGCATTTTTGATTTAAGGTTGTCAAAATGATTCAGTTTTTTACCTGATATGAAATTTAAAAAGCTTTTTAACCTCTTAATGTATTAAATGTTAATTGCAATTTTGTTTGAATGAAGTAGTCTCTTAAGTTTTTAAATTTTGTACCATTTAAAATTCTACAGTGATTTTATATTGATTGTATTAAAGTAGGTACCTGTTTATTTTATAAGTAAATAAAAATATATAGTACTTTGGGATTATCACGTCGACCATTTTCGCCAAACCTGATATCACCAAAAGATGGCAAGAGGATTGGTGCATTTTCATGAGCATTGAAAGGTCGGCGGCCTTTTAAGTTTTTATTTGTTATTGAAGTTCATTTAAAAAATACCTTCATACATAGGAGAGATAATTATTATTTTGAATTTATAGTAAATTATATATGCTACAAAATGCACTGTATTAAATTCAAGATTTAAAAAAAGGCATTACTTTTCTGAATATTGCCATATTTTTCTTTATTTATATAATATGGTGGCCAAATACATGCCTGTATTCAGTAATGAAACCTCCAATGAATCCCATCTAGAAATTGGTTCTCACAAATTTCAGGTTTTCCAAAGTTTTACTTTTCAAGGTCGTCAAATAAAGCCTTTTATGAACCAAAACGATTTTTTAAATCCTCACTACTGCCAAGAAATACAAAATTTTTACTATATAAAACCTTAATTAGACCAATACTTACCTATGGCTCAAAGACCGGGAGCCTGACCAAAGCTGGAGAAAATAAAATATAATTTTTGAAAGAAAAATTATGTGAGCCATTCTTTGTGGGATAGAAATCAACAATGTTTGGAGAAAAAGATCTAACTTTGAGCTATATAAAATCTATAGTGTCAGATATTATAAAGTTCATAAAAATAAATTAGATGAACTGAGTGGCTAATATATTTAGAATGGATGATTATTCCATATTAAAAAAAATACTTGTACGTAAACCTCAAACAAGTAGGAAAAATGGTAGACCCAAAATGAGATGGATGGAGTCAGTGGAGACAGATTTCCTGGCTATCCAGGAAAGAAACTGGCACACAAGTGTCAAAAGTAGAATGCAGTGGAACAGAATTCAGAGGAAGGCACTGGCCCAACCTGTCTAGCCAAATATGATGACTATGATATGGTGGCCATTTATTTTTAAGGATCAGTTGCATTTTTTCCTTTGGTTAGTGTTATGTAACAGAAAATTTTATTCATGTGTAAAGTATGCATATTCATTCACAGTTGGTGCACATAATTGGTGTTATGTATTTTATTCATGTTATTTTTAATATCTTGTAGGATTAGTGAGATTAAGTATTAATACCATTTTTTTTCCCTATAGTGATATTTAAAATATGTTTTGAGTTGTTTAAAATTTCTTGTTTATTGTATGCATTAGCCTTAAACATTTTTTTTTGTCTGAAAATAGATTTTAGTGTGATTTATTTAAAAAAAATTATGTAACATTATTGAATGGTTAAAACCATTCGATTTATGGATATATTTCTTACTGTGACATACGATTTTTAAAGATCCGTTTGCTGATGCAATCCGGGCGGATGAGCAAGGTGGTCAGGATAAACTAATCCACGTTCGAATCCAACAGCGTAACGGTCGTAAAACACTGACTACAGTTCAAGGGATATCGGATGATTACGACAAAAAGAAGATTGTAAAAGCGTGCAAAAAGGTGAGCAAGGCAGATGAGTAAATATTTTTTTTTTTTTTTTTTTTTTGATACAAAGCAACATGTGGAATTTTTTAAAAGAAAAATAAATATGTGATAGTTTGAGTAGTTTAATTTCATAATATTTATACCTTTTTAACTGTTTTTGTGTTATATGTGCCTATAAATGTTGAAGCCTGATGTTTGCAGGGATACTATTCTTCTTTGAATCTTTGGTTTTTCAACTTTTTATTAGATTTCTCATTTTTTTTTGTTTAAGAATTTTGCAATTCATTTTGTATCTTTTTTTTTATTTAATTTTATCTTTAAGTCAGTATAAAAGACTATCTTAATGATAAAATGAATAAAAATTTCTGTAAAATATAATTAAAAAAAAAGGCTAGGATCAAAGGAAGTGCAATGTGTATATAGTTATGACAAATCTGCCAAATGGCAGAAAAATATTCATCCATAAAAAATGAGGTGTCAGATCTCTAGAATTTCTTGTATATCTAAACCTTGTATATAAAATGAAGCTACCTGTTATACCAGTATGGCTGATGTTCAAAAGCAAACTATTAAGTGCTCTTTGAATCATGGAAAGGGGGGGGGAGATTATTCAAAATATGCCATATTGATGCATTGACCATAAAAGTAAAACATGCTGAAATGTGATAGTGTGGTATATTTACGATAAAGAACTAGCTTTCCTCTCATGTTCTGTATACATTTAAATTGTCCTGGCCTTATATATCTTTTAAAGCGTCTTTGGGGGAAAATCATATGCTATTGATTTTTTCTCTTTTATATATGTTTTGAAATGAGTATATTAGCAGATTGTGCTATAGTTTGATTATTTTTCCTATACATTGATTACTTAATTCATACTATTTTACATGTTTTTCCCTTTGTACATTGTTTTGCATTGATTTTTGGATTTCCTCTTTTTTTCATTTTGGTCAATCAGTCTCTGTGTTTAGTTAATATTGTAAATAAACTAAATTGCTGTTTTATTTGTTATGGAATACATATAGAAAATCACCCTCTTCTCATTTCCAGATTGGTTATATTATCCATAAGCTGTATTGTATGAATATCTCTTTATAACTTTAATATGTGGTTTAATTTTTAACTTTCATATGATTTATTTATTTTTTTGAATAATTTTATAGGAATTTGCTTGCAATGGTACCGTTGTGGAGCACTCCGAATACGGCGAAGTGATCCAGCTTCAAGGTGACCAGCGCAACAACATCTGTCAGTTTCTGACAAAGGTTGGCATTGCCAAGCCTGAACAGCTTAAAATCCATGGTTTCTAAATCGCCTTAGAGTTTTTTAAAAACAAGATACCAGCTATGTGGAGTACATTCCAGATTAGGCTAATTTGTAATATTTTGTCTGAAAATCATTTTGCTTTTTTCTTAAATTTATATATTTCGGAAGGTTGGAATAAACTTGAAACTTAACAAAACGAACAAATAGTGATGTTTAGCAGTAAAACACCCCTTTTTTGCATGAATACATGTCAGTTATCCACATAATGATAAATTTTAATAAAGTTTGATTTTGTGTACTTGAATTTTATTACTTTGAAGGGCTATCGGAATTGTTTCTTTCTCATGATTTGGGTCCTTGGTGGGTTTTCATTTTACTTCCTTGTTAGATTTTTTTTTAACTAGGAAAGAAATTGCAACAAATGAATAGATTGATTTGTCATTATGTTAAACTTTTTTAAAAACATTTATTTAGAATGCATTAAAGTTTTCCATTTTATCCTAACAGTAATTATTTAAATAAGAGCTTTCTGCTAGGGAAATAGGAAAAAAGTGTATATAATAATTTATTAAATAATACCATCTGCTTTTAAAATTTTAAAAAATTCTGCTGAAAACTATTAAGCAATCGTTTTAATTATCTGCATATAAATTCTTAATTTCAGTAGAATTTGCTTTAAAACTTTACAGATATGTGATAATACATATTCATATTTAGAAAGATGTATGGAGTTTGCTTTATGATTTAGGGACAGTAGCACATGCTTAGGGCATCAAAAGAAGAGGGCATGATTATGATTTTTGATAGCTAAATTTCCTGGAGACCATACTGTATAACTGAACCAGAAATTGCCAAATCAGCTCTCTATGCTAAATAGCAGCATTAAATTTAGATATGTAGAATAAAAAAAAAGTACTTGAAGAGAAACTTCTGTCAAAAAGTCATTTAATTGGAGAGAAAAAAAATTATTCCCCTTAAAAAGATTGTTTATTTTGAAAGTGTTGCAGGTCTTTTTTGGAGAAAATTTCAAGGTTTTATTATGAATTGCTACTCAGTTTCATTTATAAACCAATTTTAAAATGAATAAAGTATTGCCATGTTTTCAAGATGTTAAATACCAATTATAAATATAAAGTTAATTAACCACAAATTATCTGACCTTATTTTTTAAAGGTCTTGCACCGCTTTTGAAATGGTCCAAATGAAAGCAGGTAACCTGTTTGCAAAATATGTATAGTTTTTGTACTGTCTGAGTGTGGGAAAAGTAAAGTATTGGCAGTACATTAAACATTTCTATTAAAATAACATCCTTAAATTGACATTTGTATAAATTAATCTGTAATTATTAATTGTAATTTATTAACAGACATACACAAGCTAGTATTTTAAAAAATGCATACATTATTTTTTAAGATTGCCTTTGTATGGTAATATAAAAAAAGTTTTGAACTTCTTATGACATCGAAAAAGAATTTCAGATGTATAAATGAAATTAAAAGCACATATTTAAAATTTTGATGCTGGTGTAATTTTCTTTTAATTTACAGTCTGAATGCTTAAAAGCATTTTATTTTGGGAATATTAATTTTTAATAAAATAGATTTAAAATAAAGGCATATTTAATGGTGAAATGTAATCTTTCATTAATGTTTTATTTATTTGCTGTAGTTCTTCCTGATCGAATTTAATTTATATATAATATGATTGTTTTAAATATTTTCTCTTGGGTTCAAAGTAAAGTGGAAACCATTTACTTAAAACTTAAACAAAGCTTTTCATTGGAGTTGCTTCATACAGTTCTACACTGAATAAATAACTTTTGCATTATAGTTTTTATAAAACTAAATAAATATTGTGTTAGCATTTTTCCAGTTATCTAAATTTTCAAGTTTCAATGTTTTTGCTTTATCAGTCATCTGTGACTGACATGGGTGAATGGAAAGGTAGCTGTTTGTCATTAGTGACTAATATAGGCCTTCACGTGTAAATGACTGTTTTTTTTCTCTTGTGTGTGTATGTTGTTTTGGAAAAGAGGATTAAAATGCTATTAAGGAGTTATATCCGCATCTAATCAGTTTTAATGCATACTTATATTTTAAATGAGGCAATTAATTAATATTTATCTGAAAAAATATATAAGGGTTAATGAAGATTTGCACATTTTGGTTGGAATTATTGATTGCAAAAGTGTTATTTTTACTTTTCACAACTTTCAGCTTTAATGATGAAAAAATCTTTTTTCTGCCTGGATAGAGTTTGCTGAACTTTATTTTCTTTTTCAAAGTTTTTTGATAAAGAAAAAAAAAAAAAAACATATTTTTTGCTTGTCTCCAAAACTGTTTTGTTATCTAACCGACAAACAAGCCACCCAGTTTTATATATTTTATGAAATACTAAATTTCAAATTAAATTTATTTAATATATTATTTAATAATTTTAATTTAATTTTCAAATGTTTTTACTTTTTACTTACATTTTTGAAGTTTCTTCTTAATTAATGATTAAATGAATTTGTGTGCATAGTTTTAAATTTCTTATTAGTTACACTGTGTAACAGACCAAAAAATTAGCATATGTAGTGTAAAGTTTGTAGTTGCAATATAGCTTTGTAAATTTTAAATCTGAAGAAATTTTGCAAAAACTCAAAATTTAAAGATTAAACTTAATTGTTTTATTTTCTGTTGCTAAATTGATATGAAAATCTAAATTGTTGAATAAATTGTCACAACTTTTCATTATTACAATTATTTCTCTCCACTACTAAATTTGATAAATATTCTGAGTGTGGATTGCTGATGAACAAACACTTTTTTTGAAGTTTTATAAAAATTACACTATTGATGAAGAAACATTTACATACTAAAAGTAAACTTATTTGGTAAAATACAGATACAATTTGTGGGGAAATCTATACTTAATCAATTGTTAATTTTATCACATTTCAGCAATATTGTTTCTAAAAGACTTATTTTGATTTATAAATTATCCTTCATTATATACAAGGATGTATATATTCAAGGATATATATTCATGATCATTTGTAGTATGTACAGAAATATAATTATGAAAAAAATAATGCCTATATGATCCTCTAGGGATTATGTGTCCGAGGAAACCGAATAAAATTTGAAATGCATTTAACCCTTTGTAAGGCCATGAGAAGTATGCTTCCCACCAAACTCATCAATCTTTGAATGAAGTTATGTTGGCAGGCAGAATTTGCTGGAACTTAGTTCTGGCAAATTTTTCAATCGAACAGAAACTTAAATCTTCAGTTCCTAATTTCGCCTGAAATGGTACGTCTTGATTTGTTACTTAATTATTAATTAAATTGATCTAACAAGCTAAACGAATCACTTTTATTAAATTAATCTCATTCTTAAAAATATTTTAACATGATTATTTAAAAAGGCATTTTAAAGGGTTAATATGCGCTATGTATTCGAGATAAATTTGCAAAACTATTCGACCATCCTGTGTTCGAAAATTATTTGGACATTTTTATCTGTCTGTAAACACGATAATTAAAAAATAAATAAAAACCTTTTGAGATAAACGTATGAAATTTGGTTTATGGTCTTAACACCAAATGTGTATCTCTTTATCAGTTTTTAAACGCAATCCGTTGAAAGAAAGTTTGTCTTTTCAGCTGTCCGAATACGAATGAATACAATAACTACAAAAGCATAATAAAATTTGGTACAGAAATGTAGCATCTAAAATGTAGATAATATCAATTTTAAGCTAACTCCCCCAAAGGGTTATCGTCCATCGGACTGTTCTGTCTAATGCAAATGACCGCGATTGCTCAAAAGTGCGAATTAAATTTTGCAAACGCTGCAACTTGGGTAAATGAAATTTGGTATGCTGTATTAACTTCTAAAATGTAGATTTTTATCAATTTTTCCAAAAAAGTTGATTTTGTTGATTTTTAATTTTGCTTGCAAGAAAGTCAAAAACACAACTATTTGGAGAAATGAATTTGTTATGCAAGTTTGTTACTACCATTGTATTTCTGAGTCAAATTTTGATTTTTATTCTTCGAAAATGCATCCAAAAACACATTAACCTTTTTTTTTATTACAAAGCGTAAGAAGCTCAAGTGGTATTTTTACTTTCTTCACGAGGTTTTTAAGGTGGGGGGGGCACTCCGTTTATACTGTCACCTTTCCGTCTTGGCCCCTTTCTCTAATTCTTTTGTAATAAAAAATTGAGAACTATTAGTCTATGGCTGTAAGTCCACAATTTTAATGCTGGGGGGAATAACATCTTGATTTGAGATATGAGAAAAAAAAATCCGGAATATCACTTGTATATAATTATACAAATATTATTTCATTAATTCAAATAATATACATTTTTCTAGAATTTTCGTTTTTTTAAAAAAAAATTTAATTTTTTCAGTTCTCAGCTGTTATTCAAGTTTGTTTTACACATATAACCATGTCCAAAACACAAATTCGATTTTCGGGTACTATTACCCGCATGCCAGGGATTTATCGCCAAGGATGACGGGATATTCAGTAAAAATGCTAAATTCACGCCAAAAGTTAATATTTTATAATTATTGTACGCCAATACTATGCATGGCGTTCCTTGGCACGGCAAGTTTATTAGAGAATGTGCAAGAAAGTTTTTGGCAGAATACTCCCTTTTGTACCCATTTACACAGATTAGAAAAAAAAAAAAAAAAAAAAAAAATGCACTCCATAAAAATTTTTCGGTGGAATGTTATTTAGTAGCAATACTCCAGACATTTATCTGTATCCTGTGACGTAAGAGTTCTTCATGCAACAATCATAATCAGTAGTAAACATGTCTTAGCAGTTGCGTCCATATTGGAAATGCGCGCAATGATTCGTTTTTTGTAGATAAAAAGGTGTAACTGTGCTGAAATTAATTTCATATAGTTTACTAGCCGCCTTTGGCGACCAGCCGGTTCGCCAATCTTAATGTTCGTTTAAATTTTAATAATTAAATATTTTATGCAATTCCTATTTTAATAGCTTCTTCATCAAAATATTTTAAAACTTCAAATTTTGATAGTCATATAATTCTCTCATAATATTATAAACGCCTTCAGTCATAACGTAATATGTATCTCTGTAATTTTCTGTTAGTTTCGTAGAATTTATACTATAAATTAAAGTGGAAAGGATTAATCTGCAATTAATATAATAATATTTTTTACTGAAACAAAGTAATTTTTTGTAATATGATTACTGAAAACAGTTACTGAGCATTTAAACTTTATGGGCACTAAAGAATATCTTTAATTAATATCTTTTAATTTTAAATGCATCAAACACTATGAAAATAAAACGAATCGTTTAAGATAATCGGTTGAAAACAGGTTAAAAAAAAACTAAAAAAACGATGTACTTAAAACTATAAGCGTATACAAAAAATATATAACTAACAAAAATACAATTCAATTACAAAAGCATGCAACTAACCTAAAAATAATTTAAATCATCCGTTGATAATGGTTGTCATGTCAACAATCAGAACACAATGCGCATGCTTGCATTTTCAACGCTTACCAGTTACGGTAACGCAAATGCGTGAGTTTTTCTACGCCAGTTGGGGTAATGCTATGCAGATTAGAAATTTTTAATTTCCTTTATTCTGTTTTATTTTAATTCAAAAGTACTTCAGAATGAATCTGAAAGATCGATTCATTAACAATGTTTAATTTTAAATGCATCAAACATTAAAAAAAAATAAATAGAATCGTTTCAAATAATCAGCCGAAAAATCTTAAGTCTAGCCTCATGACTGTTGGGGAAAAAAAACTGAAGCCGTACTCATTTGGCGGTGGGGAAAATGAAAAGATTTTTTTGGCGGGAAAGTTAGTTTTTAATTAATAATTAAAATTCTAATTAAAAATTCAAAAAATGGGCTATCCTATCTTTTAAGTTAGATCAAACTGCACACGGTGTTCAAATTTGATTAAAATCGGTTAAGTAGTTTAGGAGTCCATCGCGGACAAACAACGTGACACGTAATTTATATATATTAAGATGGTGAAAATGCTATGTCACTTCAAGCTATCACGAATCGGTGCAGCGTATTTGAGAATGGACGTATAAGTAAATGCAACAAATTCTTTGATCTCTGAGATTAAAGGATTTAATGAAAATCAATTTGACTTTCATTACAACAACAAAAAATATTTCTGCGACATTTAAATATATATATAGAAATTTGTTAATATTTTATATGGAAAAAAAGGGGGGGATGAATGACAGTTTAACTAGCATCAGCAGAAAGGCAATTTTTTGAATTTTAAAATGGTATAGAAATTTTTGTGAGAATATTTCCAGAAGAAACGTGAAATAGAATAATTTTTTTGCGCGTTTAAACATAATTGCAAAAACACGCACCCGGCGACTGACAAGTAATGATGGATGGTTCACAGTGGGACCACCTGTTTCCCGTGGTTCGTATCTGATTCGTTATGAAAATAATTTGGACGACCGACTCGGAAATGTCTAAGAGGGTGTTCAAGTTCATTAAATCTTATTACGTAAATTGTTGCTTCTACACAACCACTTTGTTAGAGGATTGCTCGCTTGGCATGTTGCCAGGCAGTTCTTGAACCTTTTTTAGTTCGCTGATGCTATTTCTTAAAATTTGTCAGAATAAATAACAACAACAACAAATTTGTATATCAAATAATTTTTTGAGGCTCTTAGACCTAGATTCAGCTTCAGGATCGGCAGGTTCCATTTCAAAACTCGATTACACAAATATACCTTTATGTATGTGAACTTAGTTCACGTTTATTTCGAAGTGTATTAACTCTATACTAATATGGATATAACTATATACTATAACGGATATACTTACTCAAATGCTACCCTCACCATCTGACCACTGTTCAAAATTATGAAGTCTGTACTAAAACCGCTTATGTGTTTCTTCCAACCAGATAGTAATATAATTTAATTAAAACTAAATTAATCCAAAAAAATTTATTTAATGTTTAGTATAAGAAATAACTATTTTCTTTATTCTTTTAGTTTCCTTCACTTTCTTATTATTTATACATAATACATTTACATAATTTATCTACACATAATTATTACATTTATGCATAAATGTAATAATTTATTACATTTTAAAAAGCGAAAATTTTTTATTGTTTCCTATAGGCTCCGTTGAGTTAATATTTGTAAGGTAAGAGTAGAGTAATACCAGTCTATTTTAATAAGTTAGAAGACGCTTATTAATTGTCAGATCAAATTATGCCTTATTTCCTTGACAATACCAAATTTGCCAACAATAATCTGGAATATCAATAATGTAGAAAAGGCGAAAAAAATGTTCCAATTTGGAGTCAGTTATTATAAAGTTATATTAACAAAATTATTATTATAACTGTGTGATTTCTGCATGACTCACTTTCCATTTCGTAATTTTCTCCCGTTAAGTAACTGCATTCGTCTGTATGAAATTGAAGGTCATCTGCCTGCTCGACCTTTCTCTCGAATCAAGCTTGTTATGCCAGAGGACGCCCTGCATGGCATTGATGTATAGTAGTTACGAAATATTAATATTTAGTGTGAAGTTAGCATTTTTTACTGAAACTGTCGTGTGATTCTTGGCGAGTTTTTTTGGCGATAAATTCTTAGCCAAAAATCGAATTCGTGTTTTTTTTCCAATCAATTGAAACAAAAATTTGACACAAAACTATACTTACAGTCACAAAATCCGATACTAAAGAGTTGTAGTGTTTATATGTTTCTAAATGTACAGACCGACAAACGGTCAGAGCATTGTTGGATTTGGCTCAAAATTTGAAAGTTATCTAGACTAAAGATTTTAATTCTGTATATTGAATTTTATCTAATTCTTTTCGTATTGTAGTTATCATGTTAATTTATATTCGAACAGCCGGGCAGACAGACTTCCTCTGAACGGATTTTCCTGAAAATTTGATAGAAATCTGCAATTTGGTATAAAGCCCATATGCTAAATTTCATCCGTCTAGCTGAAAACGTTATTGTGTTATCTTTGTCACAGACAGACAAACATTTTTCAAAAATGTGTTTGTAGAACTCAGAGAATCTAAAACATATAGATTCGTCAAAATCGAATATTTTGACCATAAGAATACTTTCTCTATACTACACTACATATACGAGAAATAAAAGGGGGGGGGATGAAGAAATTATTTTCTGCTGTAGATTTTCTCTATATTTCTCCAATGGAAACTGAAGGGCCGCGGTGGCCTGGTGGTAAGGTCTCGGCTTCGGAACCGGAGGGTTTCAGGTTCGTGACCCGATTCCACCGAAGAACCGTTGTGTAAGGGGGTCTGTTGCACGTTAAATCCGTCATGACCAAACGTCCTCCAGCTGGTGTGGTGTGGAGAGGGGGGTGCCAGCTCAGGTGTCGTCCTCGTCATCTGATCGCGGTTCAAAATTCCGAGGTCCGTCCCAAAATAGCCTTAGTGTTGCTTCAAACGGGACGTTAATATAACCAAAGCAAACCAAACCCATGGAAACTGAAGATGGCTGAAAGATGATGATAGATTGCTGATGGATTTAAATATTGTGTGCAAAATTAAATAAATTGGTGATTAAGTTCACACACTGAAAAAAGTGAGAAATGCTGCAGCTCCACAATACCAATGCACTATATACCCCCACTTATAAAAGAAAATCTTATGATTTGAAATCCTTAGATTAACCAGTGGACGTGGCCTACCCAAAACTCTCTCGCAAACTCTCTAATAAAGGTGTTATCCCAGAAAAAGCATGCCTTGCCCTACAATAATTATGAAATATACTCATGGCATGAATTGTAGTATTTTTACTGAATCTAACGTGAGGTCCTTGGCTAATTTTTCTTTTTTTTGCGATTACTTCTTGGCATAAAGTTAATAGTATCTGAAAACCGAATTTGTGTTTTAGACAAATTTTTCCCAACCGATTGAAACAAAAATTTCCCAGAAAGCTACACTTGTAGACACAAAAATCACATACCAAATTTGATATTTTTGAGTTATTGTCTTTGCATGTTTCTAAAAGTATAGACCGACCGACGATCCACTCTTTGTTGGATTTGGTTCAACATTTTATAGATTTCTACACTATAGATTTTAAATCTATGCACCAAATTTCATCTCTTCATTTTGTAGTTGTCATGTTAACTTATATTCGAACAGCCAGACAGACAGAGACTTTTTCTAAGCACATTTTACTCAACATTTGACAGAAATCTTCCAAATTGGATCTGAAGACCGTCTACCAAATTTTATCCATCTAGCGCAAAGCGTTTTTAAGTTATCTTTGTCACAGACAGACCGACAGAGAGAGAGAGAGAGAGAGACACGGCATTTCCAAAAATGTGTTTTTCGAAATCAGGGAGGTCTAAAACATGGGAATTCTTCAAAATCTCCACTTCGGATTTTTTTTTGACGATAACTATATTTCTTCTATACTGTTACAAACCTGTAATTTTGCTTCCCAGTACGACTAGTGTCATCGTAAGAAAGACAGGATGTACGATCTGTCCTGTGCGTACCAAGCGTCAATGAACTCAGAGCTTGGCGACCATTTGGCGACTTGGCTATGAATTTGGCGACAAAATGGATCATACTGGAAAGTTTGAGAAGTTTCACGATCCATCCAGTAGGAACCGAGATACTCCCAGAGACGTCCTGATTGGTCTGGAAGATTCTAGACCCGCCCCTCGCAACTATAAAATGACAGGCACTCTCAAGCTGCAAAAATGGTTACGGCCACGGCAAAGTATTGACAGCAAAGCACTGTGAAGTCTCTCCTTACCGGGGATAAGCCCCTGCCGGGGCTAGGCGCCCCGTCAACCCAACCATCAAGCTGCAAAAATGGTGTAAGTGAAGTCGTGTGCGAAGTAGCGAGTGGGCAGCTAAAGCGAGAAGTTCAGCCGTTGGAGAGACAGTAGAGCGAAGCTCCCTGGAACCCCTCTCCTGCTGGATTCTGTCTATCCGCTTCTTGTGCTGCTGTCTACTGAAGTGTGCTACTGTCGTTCTGCTGTACATAGTTGTCGTCTGTGTACTCGTCGTCTTTGTGCTGTCCTGTCTTAGTGTAAATAAATGTCGTTTTTTTTTTTCTACTGACGCCTGCTGATTGAGCGTTCTCCACACCATATCACTTCCACTATCCAAACAAACCTGGAAATTTCGTAGCAATACTTAGTAGGCATACTAGAAAGTAAAAATAGATATCCAGTTTTATCCTATTATTGGAGTGAATAATTTTATTGCTTATGTTGCCTTGAATAGCATCGTTCGGAAATAAATAAATAATAATAAGCAGATCAATTTTTGCATGCGATTTAGTGCGCGTTTTGGCATGCGATTTATTGATGCACTCTTTGTAAATATTTATTTCAAAAAATGTTATTTCTTTACAGTTTAGCCACAAATTGGATAAATTTATAATGCATAGTCGTCAAAAAAATTGAATACTTCTGTAACTTTTTTCGCATTGAATTAATGGGTGTCGATTGAAATGACTTGAGTGGACCGGTTTGCTCCTAAGGACAAATTGATTAATCCAGTTAATTAGCTACGATCTCAAATATTTCCATTATTGGAATAGAGGTTTTTTAATAATTCAATCTATGAGGCTTCTCTATGTATACAGGTTGTTGCCGAATTCGACCGACAAATTCAGAGGGGTGATAGTAGGTATCTAGAGGATAAAGAATCCCCATACAACATAGGGTCCAAAACGACGTTTAGTAGGTGAAAATCGCAAAAATATAGGGAGTCGGAGAACTGTTGGTAATTGCAAAAGATTAATAAAAAAAAATAACAAATGGGGTTTCAACTATGAATTATTTTTAAGTGAAAACCCATTCTTAAAATTTTTTTTTTTTATATTGTTAACATGCGGATTCGATGATCTAGGGGTCGTAAATTACTGAAATACGAAAAAGTAGTTTAGAACCCATATTTGCAAAAATATTAAAACTTGAAGAAAAAAAATAAAAGTTTGAAAATGTCAGGAATTTTATATTCTATAATTTGATAGCGTGTAGTGTGAGAACTGGTTAGTTTTAAAGATATTAACGAAAAACTAAAATGGGAGCCAGAAGACATCGCTGCAACGTCAGTACCGATGTTCTCAGAGAGCGTTGTCAAATTCGAAAGATAACTTCAGAGCAAGGATAATGGGCATTAAGTAAAGTAGATGAAAAATTACCAGAAAACATAGGGTCGCATGTAAAGTTTTTCAATGAAAATCGAAAATCGGGTGGAGTTCGCTGGATGCTTGATGCCACACAGGAAGATGCTCATTTTTCTGTTAGAGTTTTATTCTCAGACGAAACCTGCTTTACCAGAGAAGACGTCTGCAACACGCACATTGCGAATATTTGGTCATTCAAAAATCCTCACATCACTATCTTGTCGAACGTACAACACAAGTTTGATATTGCCGCAGTGCAGAAGGACAGTCCATCCTTGGCCGAATGGTCATGGCACTGGTCTCATGATCAAGTGACCTGGGTTCGAATTACGCTAGAGACAATGCGATTAATAGTATATGTAAATACTTAATTCCTCGATTTTATGTTTTCCTTTATTTCATGTTCCAGAAGATACTGGACATTTCTTTAATTTACCAGACAAGTGTTCTGGACTTTTCTTACTGTCTCCAGAAGAGTATTCTGGAACTTTCTCTGCTTATATAAAAGCAGAAGATTTGTCAGTTACTGTATTCTCAGTTCTGTGTTCAGTTAATAAATTGATTTAGCTCTACTTCGTGTGTGTATCATCGAGTTCTATACCAAAGTATCTACGTGACAATATTAACATCTGGGCAGAGTCACCTATTTGGACCGTATCCTCTGCCCGAACACCTCAGTGGCAGAAAGTACCTAGTTTTCTTCCAGCACATTCCTCTGGATTTACTGCAGGGAATACCGGTAATTGTACGATAGAACATTTGGTTAATGCGTGACGGAGAACCAGCACGTTTTAGTTACATTTGTGAAATCTGACTTGTTGTTTGCGAATTAAGTTTAACGACCATCCATTCTGCAATGCTCTTTAATGAATACTTGTTCGCTGCTTTTATTTTTCTTAAACGCATGAAAAATTTACATACGAGACGGCTTCTTCTCTTTTACCTTGTTCCTAATTCGCATTCATAGGACCATTCCCTTCGCCAGACTCATTGTCTTTTCGACGTCTGTTTTTGCGATTTTCACTGAATAAACGTTATCTGCGATCCTATGTTTTCTGGTAATTTTTCATCCACTTAATGCCCACTATCCTTGCTCTGAATTTGTCTTTCGAATTTGACAACGCTCTCTGCGGACATCGGTACTGATGTTGTAGCGATGCCTTCTGGTTCCCATTTTAGTTTTTCTTCAATATCTTTAAAACTCCCCAGTTCCCACACTACACACTTGTATCAAATGATAGAATATAAAATTCCTTACATTTTAAAACTTTGATTTTTCTCTAAGTTTTAATATTTTCGCAAATATGTGTTCTAAACTACTTTTTCATTTTCAGTAATTTACGACCCCTAGATCATCGAATCCGCATGTTAACAATATGAAAAAAAAAAAAAAAAAAAAAAAAAAAAAAAAAAATTAAAAAAAAAATTTATAAGAATGTGCTTTCACTTAAAAATAATTCATAGATGAGACACCATTTGTTATTTTTTTAATTAATCTTTTACAAATTCCAACAGTTCTGGGACTCCCTATATGTTTGCGATACAGAGCTCAACGAATACAGAGCAAAGAACTGATCTCTAGAATTTAGCGAATTTTTCATGTATCAGACCACCCTGACTGAAAAGAAGAAGAAGAAAAAAAAAAAACATTTATCTGTTGGCAACGGCCATAGCTCAAAAATGGTATGAATCAGAAGGATGAAATTTGTTATGTGATCTTTATATCAAAATTTGTTCTGACGCCAACGCCATCTTGTGAGTTTTTGTAGCTATCGGCAGAGAGAGTGTTTAATAAAGCAGTGAGCGTTGTGAAAAGAGAAAACATGGCTACTCCGAAGCCGGAGCGAAAAAAGCCATGTACCAAGTGGGTAAGAATGATGGTTCTTTCCCATTGTTAAAAGTGCGAGTGTAATCTAAACCGGAGATTTGTTTGGCGAAGAATTGTGTTTTTGAGTGATTGCGAGTGCCAATCAAGAGTGCAGTGTCCAATTCAAGGTGAGAGCAGTTCTCTTGATTAGTAGCTTCGTTTTCAAACTAATGTACTTGTAAAATGTCTTTGCTTAAAAATCTTTAAAAAGTCGAGCTTGTGCTTGTAGCTGAAGAGTTAGGATTAGAGGTACCAGTAAATCCAAAAATTTTAGGTTTAAGAACAATAATTGAGAGAGTGACGTTTTCAAAACAGATAAAGAATTTATTCAATGTGTAATTAATTATGTTTTAGAAGAAAAGAAATCTAAAAAAGGTAACGAAAAATCTCAAATTGAACAAGAAAAATTAAAATTAGAACAAAGAAAACTTAAATTAGAATTTGAAAAAGTTAAGCTAGAGCAACTTAATAAAGAGCTTGAGCTAATAAATGCTTAGAGTAAAATGGCTACAGAAACAGTAAAAAAGATAGATATCGTGTCTTTTAGTATAGAAAACTTAATTAAAAGTGTAAAAATTTTAATGATTCCTGTCCCTTCTAAAACAGAAGCATTCAATTTGTTCTTTCAGTCAATAGAAAAGGCTTTCAAAACTAAAAATGTCGGAGAAGAATTTAAAGCCGAAATTTTATTAAATATTTTGGGAGAAACAGTAGGAAATTTAATGGTTTATGTCAAGTAGGAGGAACTGGAAAATTATGAAAAGATTAAAGAGTTTGTGTTCAAGCAATTGGAGCCTACTCCTCAAGAGTGTCTGTATCAATTTTGAAAAGTTCAAAAATTTGCGACAGAAAACTATGCTCAATTTGCATCTAGAGGTGCCTCTATGTTCGAATACTATTGTCAATACTAAGTGAATATATAATATATATACTAAGTGAATTCAATAATTTGTGCCAATTAATAGTATGAGATCAAAAATTTAATTCCCTTGATCAGGAATTAATGAATTATATCAGCATTAAACAAATGGAAGATTGGTACAAACCATAAAATTTAGGTCGTGAGTTGGATTTGTTTGTATCATCAAAAGGTTCGAATAAAAATGGGACGAATTCAGGGTTTATACAAAACAAATTCGAAAAAATAGAGTCATAAAAATGTTGCAAGCGTTTTTTTGTCCGATGTTAATGAATCAAAATGTTCATTCTGTTTTGAAAATCACACAATGCCCTTTTATACAAAATTTAAGTAACTTCCTGTTGAAGGAAGAGTTGAGATAGTTAAAAAACAGTGCCTTTGCTTTCTTTGTTTAAAAGGTGTATGTACACACTTGAAACTTCGAAAATTGTTCAAAATATCGAATATTTTTTTATTGCTTAATAATGTTGTCTGATTCTTTAGCTTTCAAACGATACCAAGATGCTGTCAATATTCGAAATATTTCTCGAGTTATAATTACTTTTTTTGAGGTGATTTCATTGAAAACTCTAGTTACGGTGTTTTTAAGACCCATTTTATGAAGAATGGTATTTTTTCACTATGTTGCTTCATTCAAACACTCATAACTCAACAAGAAATGAACCAAATACAGTTATTTATATATAAAGATAATCTGTATGAAATAGCGGATGTTTTGTGCCTCAATCAAAGTTATATTTATAGAAATAAATTTTTTATAGCTATTTAAAAGTTAAAATTACTGAAAAAATCTCGCTTTTTCTATTCATTGTTGATGAAAAAATTGTTTAAAAAAAACTATAAATTTTTCTAACTTGATTGAGGCAGACAACATGAAGATTAATATTAGGCATCATTTCCAACTAGAATTATGTGTCTGTGCAAATTAGAATTTAAGATATCATGTTTCAAAAAATAGGCTAATTAGTTCATTAAATATTATTTAATTAATTAATAATTAGTATAATATGGTTTTTTCTCACTGAAATGAGTTTAAACATATATTAATGACCTACTGTAAAAAAACTGGACTTTTAAAGTTAAAATTTTAAGAAAAATCTTCAAGTGTGTACGTACACCTTAAAAGAAAAATGTTCAGCTATAAGATGTAAAGCAAAAACCATAGAACTGGGATACTGATAGAGGAAGTGCAACCCTACTTTGGTGTAGGACAAGATAAAATCACGTGACCTTGGGACAGAATTTGTATTCGCTGTAACCGCATTCTCCGTTCCCCATTATATTTCAATGGCACATCTTTTCTCGCTTTTAACTGTTAGATTTTAAAGCTTATTTAAGCCATGGTAAACTATTGCTGTGCAATTGGATGCAAAGGAAAAGCTTCTAAGGATAGTCCTATATCATTTCACAGGTATGTACAATAAACATATTCTGTTTATATCCATTTTAAGTCAATTTAAAATTTCGTAACCTCGATCACTCAGTGATTTTGATGTTATAACTGAATAATATTTCTTAGTTTAGTTTATTTATTGCATTAAATTTATTTAACTTGTTACTAAGCTTCATTTAAACAGACGTAACTGCATTATATTTCGCTGCTTGCTTTATTTTTTTTATCTCGAATGTGTTGCAATTGCTTGGCTGTAAGCTTGGCGTGATTTTTTCTCGCCAATACAAGTGTTTACATAAACATTATTGACCGATTAATAATTGTGTATTTATTTTAGTGCTAATAATGTTCCTTATTATTTCCAATATGTTGTTCCTTTTTTACCATAAATATTCGAATTGTATTATTTCGTGAACGATATTAAATCCAATCTAAATTTTGAAAAACAATTTTTTATGGCATGTTTACTTTACAGAACAATTTTTCTTAACAATGCTTTATTAAAAAAAAAGCGTACAATAAAATTTTACTATTTAATTACAGATATACATAATAACTGATATAAGATTTGTAGTTTTTATCGGTTTTTTGTTGTTGTTTTAGTGATTTTAATAAGTTTAGCTGTAACTATTCCATTTGTATAAAATATTCCATATTCATAATTTATATTGCAAATATGAATGAAAATATAAAACAAAATTTTTCTCAAGCTTTTCGAAGGAAGAAGAAAAGCGAAAACTATGGTTGTCCAAATTGAGACGGGAAAATTTCACTGTGACAAACAGCACTTAAGTATGCTCGAAACATTTTACTTCCGATTCCTTTGATCGCGAAAAATTGGGTGGTACATGGCTGAAGAAAACTGCAGTGCCAACTTTGTTTGATTTTCCTGATCATTTACAACCCAAAACAAAAGGAACAAATACTTCAAGAAAAAGAATGATTCAAAATGCAATTACACTTCCGCCTGAGCCCGAACCATCGAGTAAGCACATTTGATTTTGCTGCTAATGAAAAAATATTATAAATTTTTAAATAAAACATATGAAACATTTATGATAAAAAAATATAATCAAATATTGTAAGTGTATAATTTTATTAATTAGCAAAGTAAATTAGCGGACCAAGAATTCAATCTTATGCAAAATACCTAACTGTAATATTAATTATATATCATTTTAATGTTTAAAATCTGTATTTTTTTAAATTTATAAATATTATTTATTCTTTTTTTTAATTATTGTAAAATAAAATTCTTACTTACAAAAGTTTTTTTTAAAAAATTTTTACTTAAAGTTTTGAAATTGTAAATGCAATTTTATAAATACTAACCTTTTTTTAGGCAAGAAAAGTAAATATTATATTGGAGATTTTCAGGAGAAGGACATGACTTCTCCGACTAAGGCTTATTATGTTTTAAATATGGCAAAGAATTGCAAAGAAAGTAATCGGCGTAAGGTAAAAAAATTACGCAATAAAAATCGAAGATTGCAAAAAAGAATCTGTTCCCTACAAGAGATATTGAAAGAAATGAGAAAGAAAGCTTTGATATCTCAGTCAACAAGTGATATATTAGAGGTAAAAAAATTTGTTTCAACTTTCGTAAGATTCCTTTTTTTCCCCCCACCTTTCGTTTTAAGCTACTTTAATGTTCTCTTTTTCGGCATTTTTATTTAAATTTACATCTCTAAAAGAAATATAATGATATCATAAATGTATGAAATCAAAACGGAAATTTAAAAAAAATTATTTTTTCTTGGATATTTAAAAACAAACAATTGTATTTATTTTATTATTCTGTTATTTTATTAGTTCTGTTCTCGTGTGATTTTGTTTTCTCTGTGTTTTCTCTGTGTTTTTTATTATTATCATTTAAATGTATAACATTGTATCTGGCAACCAATTTAATGTTCAATTTGTATTATGTTCTTGGCAACGGCTGTTATGTATTTTATTATTGGCTTGAGTCGCACTCTGCTGCAGGAGTTTCAGTAACACCTAATTCTATATGTGAAATTAAACGTGTTTGTACCTTTAGAAGCGTTTTAATTTGATCTGTAACGATCATTTTTATTTATTGTAGAAAATAGTTCTGAATTTTTTTTAACTGGCAAATTTGAGTACTAAATATTATTTAATAATCTCTTATTGTTAACATTGCCGGGACCCACAGCAGAACTATTGAAACATGTCAAGAGGAATCAAACTTCCACCAACAAATATAGTCCAGAGCTAAGAAGCTTTGCTTTAACTTTGCAATTCTATTTAACGAAAGTTTATAAATATGTTAGGAAAATGTTTAATACATGTTTGCCTCATTCCTCAACATTCAAGAAATGATATTTAGCTGTAGAAAATTCCTCGCTACTAAAAGTTACTTACTAAAGTTGCATTAAATGTCTTAAAAATGAAAGCCGATGAAACAGCTAAAAAAAAAAGAAAAAGAAATCTGCCCCAGTTTGCGGACTCATTATTGACGAGATGTCAATTAGAAAACATATCGAATGGGATGGCCATAAAATTTGTGGTTACGTAGATTATGGAACTGGCCTTGATAGTGATGAGCTTCCAGAAGCTAAGGAAGCTTTGGTTTTTATGTTAAATTGTATAAATGGCAATTGGAAAATGCTGTTACGAACCTGCGATGCGGCTTCCCAGCATAGTGGGTTCCATAGGAGGTCCCAGAGCTTGGCGACTTGGCGACGAATTTGGCGCCAAAATAGATTATACCCGAAACATCGAGAATTTTCCCGATCTGTCCAGTAGGAACGGAGATACGCCTCGAACGTTCTTGATTGGTTGAGAGGCTTCTAGCCCCGCCTCCTGAGACCTATAAAAGGAGTGGCTCGCAGCTGCCGGGCAGTGGTGACCTAGGAGTGGTGAGTCGAGTCGTGAACCGGGACGGTGAATTGAGAAGAAGTCGGAAGCGGCAGAGCAGAGAAGTGGTGAACCGGTGGTGAATTGGAGTCGTGGACCAGTGGAATCGAAAGCGACGGTGAAGAACTCGTCTTCCAGGGACTAGCGGAGCAGCTACGGAATAGAGCTGCTGTGTATACTGTTGTATGCTGCACTTCTCGGCTGAAGATAATCGTCTTCTGTGCTGTATATAGTTGTTGTCTTTGTGCTGTCCTGTGTGTCTTCGTGTAAATAAACGTCGTTTTTCATTTTCTACTGTCGCCTGCTGATTGTACGTTCTTTACACCATACAACTTCCACTATCCAAACGAACCCCCGGAAATTTCGTAACAATACCAATCTGGTATTTTTTTATAGACGGGTTAAATTTTGTTGAAAGAGCAAATTAAATTTTAAAAAAAGTCTTGAATTCGTTGAAGATAGTGGTGTGAAAGTTTCAAGTTTGCCTTTTGATGGGACTAATGTAAATTTAGCCAGGGCAAAGATACTAGGTGCGGTCTGCATTTTGCGAATACGCGGCCTTCATTTCTGCATATTCTGTTACAAAAAGTGATGTTTTTATTTTGCTTGATTCTAGTCATATGCTGAAACTAGTAAGAAATACGCTTGGATCAAAGCAATCAATCTGGCATCCAACTGATGGATTCATAGAGTGGAAATTTATTGAAAGATTAGAAAAACTTCAAAATGAGCATAACTTATTGGCAGGTTCGAAACTCCGGAGATCCCATATAGAATAGCACAGGTAAAAAATGAAGGTGTGTCTTGCAGCCCAAACATTAAGTGACAGTATTGCCGATGCTCTGGAATATTGTGCGAAGGATATGAAGCATCCAGAATTTCAAGGCGCTGAGGCCACAGCAAAGTTTTTGAGACTTTTTAATAACATCTTGATCTTTTCAGCTCAAGAAATTTACTAGGAAGAGGTTTTAAGAGACCCCTATTGCTAAACATGCAAGCAGACTTCTCTATCTTTATGGAAAAGGCGGAGCTCTACATTGAAGAACTGAACACAGCTCCTAATGGTACTCCAATCCTGGAAAGCAACGGGAGAACTAGCTTTCTTGGTTTTTTTATTTGTTTACATAGCATTTCCTCACTCTTTAAAAATTTAATTAAAAAATCTAATGACGCAATGAGTTTTCTGATGACTTACAAGTTTTCGCAAGACCATCTGGAAATGTTTTTTTTCTGCTATCAGAAGTAAAAGGGGCTATAATAATAATCCCACTTGCAAACAGTTTCAGGCTGCTTATATAAGGCTTTTGTGTCATGTGGATATAATAAGTGGTGGAAATGAAAACTGTATTGCTCTGGATGCTAGTTCTATACTAAAAATTTCATCTGCTGTTAATGTGTACAGGAAATCTCTCAACAATGATGTAAATTTAGAGGAGGAAGACGGAGATGATAATATTGGAGAAATACTATTAAATCCTTACGTATGTGACGTTTCATCTCACATTGCCGGATTTGTGATCCGAAAATTAGCTAAAACTGTGAAATGCTCGCATTGTATCACAGTATTGATAAAAGATAATAAACTCTACTCTGACCTACAAGTGGATTCCCCACTTGATCTTTCAGCAGGAAAATATAAATACGAGTGCAGGCTGTCACAGAGGAAAGATAGAGGGGGCTTAATTTTTCCCTCTGAAGATGTTTTGAAAATCTGCCATATACCTGAGAAGGAAATTAGGGTGCGCCAAATTTCTGGCAAGTTGAGATCCAGAAATATTATGAATAGGCTCATATTGTCCAGCTGGATCTTTTTAAGCTCAGCTACTTCAGAGGGAATATTTAATGCTTTGAACAAACATGCTCAAGATCAAAATCCATTAGATAATCATAAAATTTTGCTCTTGAAATCTATTTTGTTCGAATATTTCAAAATACGCCTATACCATATTGGAAAAGTTCAAACACAAGAATTACAAAAAACAAGTGCCGTAGCATTAATACGAAAGCTATTTAATTTAAAGGACAATAAATATTTAAATTTTAATATTGTTATCACTTATTTTAGTTAGAATTTATGGTTTTTTCAGGAAAATTGTCTATATTAATTATAGTTTTTAAAAATCATATGTTGGAATCTGTTTCCTTTTTCAGGGCAACTCTTAATTATTGTTTTAAATAATACTTCTAATTTGAATGTAAATATTTGAATAATTTATGTTTGTATCGTAAGCCATTATTTGTGGAGGATTTAAAACAAAATATTGTTTTCTTTATGTTTAATTAACAATGATTTAGTGTGATAATTTGTGGTTCTTTTTATTAAAAGAAAAATTTTCTCAACTGAATCATAAGCTTTATTTAGTCACAGAAAATTTGTTTATGGGTCAGACCAAATACGCTGTATTTTTTTAACTTAACATTCTTGTACTTTAATTTGATAATACATGTTTTTGTCTAATGTTTATATCATAATTTGGAATTATATGCCATTTTCCAATGAATGTAAAATCTTGACAAAATAAGAGTCAAAATCTTGCTATTTGATACAAACTTTATTGCTCATTTATGCCCTAGGCTTTTTTTTTTAAATTTTTATTCTGTGAAGAAAATGGGATAAAGAATAGAAAAACATTTGTTTTCATCAGAAATCGTTTTAATAAAAATCTATACGGCAAGAATTGTGATTTTTTTATTTTTAAAGAAATTGATTTAAATATGATAATACCCAGATGTTTATAAAACTAATTTACAAGAATATATTTACAATTATTAACTAATTTTAATTATTATAAAATTAACTGCCTGAAATTAGATTTACATCTTCATACAAATAATAAATAACAACAAAGTAGCTTTGACCGAGTTAGATTAACAAAAGATTTATTGAATTTCTTTTTAAAAAAAATTGTTGTATGGCTCCACTCCCTAAAATTACTAAAATGAACAGTCTTCAGAATAAATATTTAGAATTATAATAATTAAGGATTTTCTCCCTTTTCGAAAATAATTAAGTAATCTCTGCTCACTTCTTTTTTTTATTTTTTTTAATTTTTTTTTAACTGGGATACTAAAGTAGTTTTTACGGGTATTTCTTTTTATGCAAAGAATCAAAAGATAAATGGTTTTAGAAAAGGTTTACTACCAATTTTAAACTTTCAAAAATAACTGCAATAATAAATAAAATTGTAAAAGACGTCTATAATATATAGTTTAAAATTCTATAATTTCCATCTCTAATAACACGGATAATATTGATGTAAGCATATGCACAATATCTTGAAAAAAAAAAGATTTATGTCACTTTTATAATCTGTTTTTATAAAAGATTTTTTTTATCTGTTTGAGATAATGATAGAAAGTTTTGAGATTTCTAGTTCCCAAATTCAAATTTATCGAAATGTAAGAAAAAATTCACTCTTACCTTGTCATTCCGGGTTCTTCTAAATGAGATAGAATCGAGATATTCCAAGGTAAATTAGATCACATAAACATCGAAATCATTAATCCGAGTATTCTCAATTTTGTCATCACTTTTATTTGCAAGACAAGGACACAGGCACAGATAATTATATACAAATATTTACATATTTCATCTTACATGCACTAATTCTTTATACAGCACAAAACCATGTTTGGTTCTATGCACTTTTTCAAACCAAACTCAAACCTAAACTTACCTCTGTTACTCTATGGGATCATGGGAAATTTTCCCCTGACGTCAACAGCGCGCATGCGCTAAAGGGTCACATGTAATTAGGGTTACGCCAGGAATCTCAACATCTTCCTACTTTTGAGTTTTTATTACAGAAAACTCAAACACAATTATCAAATTAATACAAAAAATTCAAAATTATCAAATACAAATTGACAAATATCACAATAACTGGATTAAAAATGGCTTATACTATCAAATATAACTCAACAAAACATTTCGAATATAAAGTTAGAAAAAGCATTTCAAATATTAACATATATAAAGTAGCATTCAACTATGAAAAATTTATCTAAGTTACAAAAGTATTTCATATATCAAAATAAATCAAATCATCATTCATCAAAATATATCATAAATACAAAACTTTAACTAAATTTTCAATTCTCAATTAAAGTTCGTGAGATATGAAGTAGATAATAAAAAGTTCAAAAGATAAGAGTTCTTGTAATAAAGAAAAGTTCAGTTTTCACATTAAGAGTCTCTTTACCTTGCTTAACCTCCTGCCATACCTAGAGGTTGGTTCATCAGGCACAGGTTTGTCCAGCAAATCACCTTCAGCTGCACTGGAATCCTCACAGGTAGATTTTACAGATGGTTCACACTTTTACATTGGTTCACATTAAGAGTCTCTTTACCTTGCTTAAGATGGTTCACATTAAGAGTCTCTTTACCTTGCTTAACCTCCTGCCATACCTAGAGGTTGGTTCATCAGGCACAGGTTTGTCCAGCAAATCACCTTCATCTGCACTAGAATCCTCACAGGTAGATTTTACAGATGGTTCACACTTTTGCAAAAGTTCCTTGTCTTGCTCACAAACTTCCAAAAGATACAGTCTCATAGTTGGACGTAAGATTTCTCCACTTTTGGTTTTCAGTTTCACAAGTCTGATGTTTCCATCTGGCGATGTGAAGACTTCGATGACTTTGCCCGAAGGCCAGTCCATTCTTTTCAAATTATTAGGTATTCCAACCTGTCTGACTTCTTGCAGGAACATAATGGGAGTAAGAGGTTCTAGGTCATTTGAGTCATCACTTCATAAGTTAGAGGACATCCATTGATGACACTTTCACAGTCACATAAGATAGTGCTCAATTCCTCAAAATTTAGAGATGTTTGTCCTAGAACTTTACGAAGGATTCGTTTAACAATACCGATTAAAAACGTTCCCAAAAGCCACCCCACCAAGTGAAGACGGAGGAATGAACTTCCAGTCAATTTTATTCACAGTACTGTATTTGGTTACAGATCTCCCAGTTAATCTTTTTGATGAGGTTCTTCTCTCCGACCAAGTTTGTTCCATTGTCCGAATAGACGACAGCTGGTCTGCCTCGACGAGCCACGTATCTACGGAATGACTGCAGGAAACTTTCTGTTGAAATTGAAGTGGTCAGCTCTAGGTGTACTGCTCTAAATACTGCACAAGTATAAATGATAATCCAGGACTTCTGATTTCCCTTTAGATAGAGAGGTCCAGCCAAATCGACTTCTATAATTTCAAACACAGAGGCCACTCTAAGCCAGTCGAATGGCATTGGAGCTGTTGGAGTTTCTATTGCTCGTGAATCATATCATTCACTAGTCACACAGTTCTTAACAATTTTGCGAACAGTTGTACGATATTTTAGTATCCAGAATTCTTCTCTGAGGTTGGTCATCACTATTTGAACACCTGCATGACCTAAAGAGCAATATTTCCAGCTTACAAGTTTTTCAACTATCGAATGCTTACTTGGTAACACTATAGGAAATTAAAATTCTTTAAATTGTCCTTCAATGACAGTCTTGTCTTAATTCGGGAAAGTCCAGTATCATCTATAAATATTTGGAGTTTCTGAAGTTGCTTATCTTGTGACCCTGTGAAAGATTCTCGCTGAACTATCTTTAATAAGGAAATTTCGGATATTTTTCTTTCTTCCACAGTTCTGTTTCCAAATTTTCTAAAGTCCCTTTTCACCCTACAGTTATCTACAAATCGGTAAATCCAGGATACAACAATAAAAAGTTTAAGGTAAGAGGAGTAAATATCATAAATTTTATCTTCCTTTTCACTAGTGACACTATTGACTGTTTTTCTTTTTTCTGTGTTTATAATTTCTGCAAAGGGGGTATGCTCCCACCTTCGTAAGTTGAACTTTGCAGGTTTAAGAATTTCTTGCGATTCATGAATGAACTTCATTAATTCCTCTGCATTTTCAACACTATGGACACAGTTGTCCACATAAAAAGCCTTCACAAGATTTCGAGCCGTTTCGTTGTAATCAGGGGGAGCATTATTCAGATGATAATCAAGACTTTTCTTTCTGCCCACCTGCCACCACAAAAATTTCAAATAAGGCCTATCATCTTCATGGTGTTCTATTTGCAAAAATGCCTTTTCAATATCGGCTGTAACTCCATATTTTCCTATTCTAAACCTGTTTAAAACAGAAAGAACCAGTTCAACCAAATTGGATCCCTTTTCTAAGCAATCATTTATTGATGGGGAATTTTTGTCTCGAGCAGATCCATCGAAGACGGGCATGATCTTCGTTGTGGAGTTTTGTTTGAAAACAGGGGGATGAGGCAAGTAGTATTTAGGTTTTGAAGTATCTACCTCCTCAATAATACCCTGATCCAACCAGTCCTTAAAAATGTTTTCGTATTCCCCTATTTTTCCTAATTTCTTCAGAGATTTAGCGGAATTTGCAAGTCTTTTTTCAGAAATACCTTTGCAGTGTTTTAAGGGAGGATGTCCTTCCACCCAAGGTAATCGTACTTGGTACCTCCCTTCATCCTTTCTAGTTACAGTTTGAAAAAAAAATGCTCCTTTGCTGATTGTTCTAATTTTTCCCTAGTTTTCTTTTCACTTGGATCACAAATTCCATGTGTGACTAACCGCCATAAATCTGAGACGATTGCATCATTAACGTGACAGGATAGAACAGTAGATGTACTGTCACTCTTTTCTATTTCATTTGTCTTTCCCATCAGCGTCCAGCCTAATTTAGTTCCTACACACACTACTCCTGAACTAAGTTGCCCTACCTTTCCTGTGAGCAGTTTACCAGCAACGTCAGGCCCAATTAACAAAGGAATTTCTAATAGAGGAGACTGATACAAAAATTGGTCAACATAAGCATGTACTACAACAGTAAAAAATATTCTATTAGATTTAAGTTATCTCACATAAGGAGATAATTTTACTCTAGAAATATCGGAACAAATCTTTTCCTGATCTAACACCTCAAAATGACAATGGTAGCTATTATCGACATTACTTAAGCTTACTCAATACTTTTTATGGTTTTCCGCTTTTTCAGCCCCGCTAAATAAAGAATGCAAAAAAGATTCCTCCCTGATAACTTCATAATTCATTCTAGGGATGACAAATATTTTCAGAGCGGTTATTACGTAACCAATATCAAAAAGTCACAAATACAAGTGATCAATACTTCTCAAAGAGGGGTGTGATTCAAATCCTTCATACGATCTTACTGATGATATTTCGATTACAAGTTTTGGATCACGATAGAAACTAACAATCGATACGATATCACTGAAATTTGCCGGAGCGGTAACGATACGATCTGTCCAATGGAAGCTCTCGAAAGAAATCTGTGATTGGATTGAAAAGTGAACAGACCGGTTATTGGAATTATCGTATCGTATCATTGAATTGCATATCACTGAAATTTATCGCAGCGGTGATTTCACCGGAAAGTGCGAGGTTTCACTGGAAAGTGCGAAGTCACCACTCCTCTTTACGGGAGTGACCGATATTCGTATTTGATGATGCACTATTCCATACAGATCATTTTTTATTGCTCGTGACATGATTGACTTTGATTACATGTACTCTGTTTACTGCTGGCGCCATCTATTGGTAGAATATAGGACTAAAGTAAACATTTTAAAGAAATGACATATATTTTTAACTCATCTTTTCCAGAAAATGGTTCACTCTAATAAATAAATTAAATAAATAGTTTTGAGAAAAAAAATAAAATTTAAGAAGTAAGCTGAAACAGATAAATTAATTCATTCACACGTTAATTAAATTAGTAAATTAAGTATTAATTACAATTAATAAATTATATATTTAATATTAAGTGTTAATTTTTAATTAATAATATGATTGAAATAACAGATATTTGGAACGCATATTTAAAAATAACAATAGCAATATTATTTGTTATTCAAAAAATCGTGGATTATGCATCTCTAATTCATTCTTTCCGAGGCGTATTTTGATATGTAGGATCTTTGAGACCCTGTATCATAGAGACAACGAATTCATTTAGTTTCACCGTTCCCACGTAATGTTTGTAAATAAACTTGACGTACGGATGTTTTATATTTTATTAGTTAAAAATCTGTCTGTAACACTTTTTTCTTCTGAACTTTTTTCATCATTTTTATTACTTGTGCATTCATTATTAGCATTACACATGATAGGTAAATGTTTCCCATTGCATTTAGAACAATTAATTGCTTGTTTACAGAAACGCGCAATATGTTTGGGTTTATTTAAGCATTGAAAACAAATTCCGTGATTTAAAAGAATTTCCTTCTTTTTTTCGTATGTTTAACTCTTCGCAAGCCTACAATCTTGAGTCATATGCGATTTATCACAAAATGCGCATTTCTATTTTTTTTAAATCAACCGGATACGAATTTCTTCTCGAATTATTAAAGAAATCAAAACCAGATGGCCTATTTACTTTTTCACGAATATCATGATTCAGCGTTTTTTTTATTATGTTTTTCTAAATCGAAAGAAGAACGCGCAATAATCAATTTTTGTTCCGATTCGATTTTCTTTTTAAGAAAGTTTAAGAGATGATTCAACCTATCACTCCCTGAACATTCTGCTGTTATTAATTCACTTTGCTTTCGTTCGTAAACTCTCAATAAATCGCTTGGTAAACATGACTCTACAAGAGGATTTAGGTAAAGAAAAGAAATAAAATGTTTAATTAAAGGAGAAAAGTAATCACTTTTAATTAATGCGCAAAAACAAAGTAAAAAACTAAACATAATTTAAATCAACAAAATTGGCCACTGGTGTAAAAAAGAAATCATTATTTTCGAAACCAGTTTGCTTAGTTTTCAGAAAATGAATATATATATATATATATAGATATAGATAGATAGATTTCCCCTAAGTCACGTGAGGTACGTTGGGTGCACTTGTTTAGACAAGAAACAAGCGACTAGCTCCCTCTATTTATATATCAGCTCTATGGCTTTACTCTTTTCATTTTTGTTTATGGCGAGTACCGATTTATGAGCATATCCCGAACTGTCTGGCATGTGTAAAGTTGAGGGGACAGGGGGATAAGATGGGTGAAATACTTTCTCATTCTCATTAAGTGATGATCCTGAACTATTGGATGTCTCTATTTGATGCGCAGTAATAGAATCACTTTCATTTTGATGATTTATTTTATGTCTCGGGAAATGGAGAGGAATATGATGCTTCCGGTTACATACTTTACAAGTTTTTGCCATAGAGCTGATATATAAATGGAGGGAGCTAGTCGCTTGCCCAAATTGCCTGTACTGTTTTCTTTACTATGCTATAAAGCGCAGAGTATTTATATGCGGAACTCTGAAAAAAATGATAAAAATCTGAAAAAAATTTCGACTTTGTCTAAGGCCCACAATTTTATGTGGGAGGTTACATCTTTATTACGGATTATTTCAAAAAGTTTCGCGGAGATTCTCACTTTGGTTTTAGGTTGCTAAATATTTGATCAGAGCCTGAGACATGGCTTTAAATGTGACAAAGACAGGATATTCCGAAAAAATTATTTACAACAAGGTATAATAATTCTTTTAATACCAGAAGATCACCTTTGAAATTTCGTAAATGCGTATAACACAAAAGTACTTTGATATTAATTTTCTTTAATTGTTGGAAGAGGGGCAAATTAAAAAAAAATCGAAAGGAGAGTAAGATGAGAGAGAGAAAAAAAAAGAGAGAAGAGAAAGAGCAAGAAAACAGTAAGAAAACATGAATTAAAATGTTGCGAATGATTTTGTTAGATTTCTGATGTTTAATTATAGAAATGGAATATAAAAATTTAAACAGACAATATTGGATGTAAACTTTTTACTTCAACGTACATAAACTATACAGAAAGTGTTGTAAACTTCGACAAAAGTCGAACTCCAGATTTTGCCGAATTTCCAAGTTTCAGAACACTTAGAATTCGAAAAATATATTTTTGGCATTATATTTCGGCCTGCCTGTCCCTAAACATAACTCAAAATTGCTTTGAGTTGTACAGAATAAAACTGGTATATCAACTTTACACAGAATTTGTAGATTTCCATCAAATTTTGAGCGAAATCCATTCAGAGGAAGTCTGTCTGACTGTCTGAATATAATTTAACACTATAATTACAAAACGAAGAGAGATACATAGATAAAATTTGGTACACAGAATTAACATTTAAAATATAGATACCTATGAAATTTGGAAACATCAATCAAGGAGTCGATGATTTGTCGGTATGTACTTTGACGAACATGTGAATTCGATAATTCAAAAACGCAATGATTTAAATACATCAAATTTAATATCTTATTTTGTGACTACAATACAAGATACTAAACATGATATAAGATATTACTAGACTACTACACAATACAATACAAGATACTACTTTGGTACAGAATTGCAGTTCTGCACCAAATTTAGGTTCCAAACGTTTGGAAATTTTCAATTTTACAGGTACTATTAGCAGCAATCGCCAAAATAGGGATTAATCGCCCCCCCCCAAAAAAAACCCTCCAGGGATCACTAATTAGATTCAGTAAAAATGCTGAATTCGCGCCAACTATCCACTCCAATCCACGCAAGGTATTCGTGGTTTTATCCAAATCCCAAAATTTCATGCGAAGGAGGGGGATAACAGACAGCTTTATTAGATTTATACGAGAAAGTTTTTGGGGAGATCATTCCAACTGTTCTAAAATGTTACAAGAATTAAATACTTTGCTGTACCAATGATTCTTCGTATAATTACTTTGTGGTGGTAACATTATAAGCCAGTTAACAACTTCTGGAGAAGAGAGTACTCTTTTGTCTAGTGGTTATGTTACTCGGCTACGAACCCAAACGTTGCGAGTTCGAACCTCAACCCGCACAACTTCATTATTTACTTAATTAAATTTATATAAAGGCTTTATTTTCTTAACATGTCGATTTTAAATGATACATTTTTGAATCTGTAGATTTTAAAATATGCTGCTATTCCGTTGTTTTTTGTGTGTGTAGACCATGGATATTATACATATATAAATGAGGTAATAATATACTACAAAATTAATTAATGATTTGAATTAATCTACCCTCAGCATAGATTAATTCAAATTATTAAATTTTCTATTTTCTCTATTTACGAATTAATTCATTAGAAACAACGAAAACTGAAATCCAGAATTTTATTCACTTAAACAGCCAGATCTGGAATTCATATGAGAATTAAAAAAAAAAAAAAATTCTGTACTTAGATGCTGTAAATCAGTTAACAGTGATGACGTAGCATTTCAAAAAAGTGTCTTGTAGTTGGAATTTTTGGAAATTTTTCTCTCGAATATGATAAAATTCTCATTACTTGGAACGTAAGGAAGTCATCATTTCTTTTGCAAAACAAAACAAGTATGAAACTTTTTTTTGCCTAACTGTAATGTACGGAAACTTCTTTTAATTTATTTTAACAAATAATTACTGTAACAATCACTGCATTTGTTTTATTCTATCATTTTTGCTGGATTTGTTTGGAAAAATTAACTACCAGATTGTACATAATACTTTTACAATTTTTTTCAATGGTCTAAAAGACTTACTTTTTCTCATAAAACACATAAAGTAAAGGTTTTAAATTTGGGATATAAAACAATTCTTGAGACAATCTATAAAGAAAGCGTTCTTTGTCTCAGAAAAAACGTGATGAAAAATTGATAACGAGCTCATGTAAGTAATCATAACGAGCTCATGTAAGTAATCATCTCATTTTGGGTATTTGGAAATAATTGACGAAATTAAAAATACAAGATTTTAACTCAATGAAGAGACAACGCATTTTATTTCAATTGATGAAAAATGATTGACTGAATATTTCGAAACATCACGACGCCATTCTTGGGAGCTTAAGATAGCAGAACCACAAGAAAGATAATCTTGAAGTTTGTTTACAAACTTGAGATAGTTTTTGGAAAAATTAGGCCGAAATATTTTTGATATGAACCAAAACTAATTTTAAAACCATCGTGCAAGACCTTGAGTTTAACATACCAAGGGTTATTTATGATTTTCATTTAATTCTTTTTTTTGCATAATTCTTTTTTTGATATTTAGAATTTCTTAATTTCGTGACGGTACTGATTACCTAGTGGGAGAGCTCTAGATTGAGACTAATTGAATGCTATATGGATTTGATCTAAGAGTAGCCTATGCTGTTTTTTTAGAGAAAATAAGGCTTGCACATTTATTTTGATTAGTTTTGATTCTCCAGTCGACGAGTCTGAGTTGTAAATTTGATGCACAGTATTGAATCATTTTAATGCAAATTGGGAGTTAAAGTAATTAGCTACAGTTACGAGGAATCATTAGAGATTGCTAAAAGTATGGAAAGTTAGTAATATAGAGATGCATTGGTTAGAGAGGCGTACGGGAGAATAGTTTGCCCTGAGAGATAATAATCCTGATTGGTCTAAAAAAAGAGATAACTTCCAATCGTATTCTAAAGGAAGCATAATTTAAACAAATTAACATGAGATATTAATATGATTTATTTTTTATCAATGTTCATCAAGCTTTTATCTAAATGGACAGTTTTTTTTCTAGCTACAGCACCATACAGAATTCAGATGAATAACTTCAAGTTCTTTTAATATTTGAAATAAAATATGAAATCATTTTCAGAATGAGCTAATTATAAAAATGAGAAGAAATTCAGAATGAGCTAATTATAAATTGGTGGTTTTGGCTTCGTGAGTGGATTTCTTTCGGCTTTCTTTTTAAAAAATAAACATGAAAACGAAACTGAAAGAAAATACCATATTTGATTCTATAAAACTTCGCCATTAGCTTCTCTGCCAAATTTTAAATAATCAGCTTTCTCGAAATTTCCGTGTAATGTTCTTTTCCTCTTTGCATGACTAAAATTTTCTTATGTCCTTGAATCATTATCCTGGAACGAATTTCATATTGTACTACTACTGAAAATCAGTTTTGTTTAAATGATAATATTTTCAATAATCGGAAGAACAAATAAATTTATTAGCTAAATTTGTGACTGCTAAAAAATCATCAAATAAATTTAATTCGATTTTACAGGCTAAACATCAATATTTGTGACCCTAGTTCAAAATAATAAAATTGTCATTGACGTCATGATATATCTATGACGTATATGGCAGCAATTTTTGGCATCTTATTTGTGGTTCATTAAAATGAAACCTGTGGAAACGCGGTTTAATTAGTTTATTTCTGTTTTTCTTTAAAAACAGAGATTGCATTTGTTTTCATCAGTATTAGAGCATCACATGTAATCATTTTAGACTGGTAAGTTTAAATTAAATTAAAATATCCAGTTACTTAGTTTTATCTGATTTTTTTTCTTTTTAAATCAGTGAATAAGTGATGATGTTTTTTCAATATACAGATCGACAACGGTGTTACTGTTTTAGATATTTAGTGAATACTGTAAAATTGAAGAACTTTCTCATATCAGTTATTTAATTAAAATAATATAATACTAGCTACATATAAGACTGTTGTATGATTGAAATTAATTTTAATAAAATTATATTAATAATTGTAATAAATTAATAATTTTAATAATGATGTATTTTTAAAATTGAATTATTTTGCAAATCAAGACTAACTTGTGCGCTTAATTTGTATATATATATTTCGTTAAATAGGCATGATTTTGCATAAAACTGAAGACTGTTTCTTGTCTGATGCCGATTTAGCTTTTGTACGATAAAGAAATTTTTTTTTGCTTAGTATTTATTTCATCTATGAAAGATATTGATAATCAAAATGTGTCATCCCTAATATAAAATACATTTTGAATCGCCAAAAAACAAACAAACAAACAAGAACTATATAAATTTTAGAAAATTTTCATGAATGAATTGACTTATTTTACAATAATGAAAGAGAAAAAGTATTTAAATAAAAAGCATATTATTTTGTATGATTAATAATTTTTATAAAGTCATTTTTATTATGTAGAAAAATGTTAAGGAATGGAAAAACAGGCAGCTTTTATCAGTGCATTGGAAACTACCAGAATTCATTATAAGTTAAATATCAAGTAGTCAAATTTGATTTAAAATTATATGAAAAAAATTGCAGTAAATATTAGATACATATTAAAAGTAACACATTTTTGAAAGATATGTTTCAAAGATAACACATTTTTCAAGAAGGAAATGTTTATGTACAACTTCAATTAGTTTTTAAAAGTTCTTTTGCTCTTTTAAGAAAAAAAGATTGGTTGTTAAAATTGTTTGAAAGAGAGTAGCAAATATAAAGGGCTGTTCTCTGAATCAAGTTTAAAATTTTGCTACTAAATTTAATTTTTTTAAATACTGTAAGAGGCATATAGATATAGTGCTTCATCTAGAAATTTTGAATTGAATGTTCTGTAAATATTAATTTAAATATTTTTATTTATATATATGTTTGAAACAGTAAAAAAAAATCAAGTGATGCTTGTTTATGTATGGAAATGAAAGAGATCAAATGATATAAGTTTTAAATTTGTTTAATGTTAAAGCATGTATTTTTTCTTATAAAAGTCGGTATTATTGCATATAAAAATGTTGAAAGTATTAAAATTTTTCCCTTCTAAATAATATGAAATAAAGAATTATTTTTAAATCTTACTAATGAATTAAATTGAGTGATATTAAAAAAAAAGACGCTGTAATCTTTTGTATTTTTGAAATAAAAGTTGTGCTTTATAGTTTGATTTAAAATTGGAATATAAACTATTACTCACTTCCAGTTTAGAGAAATAGGACTTAATGTTTTCTATTGAGACAAGATAGTTTTTCTATTTATACTTTAAAATCTCAAAAATATTTTTATAAAAAAAAAAGGCAATAAAATTTATGAAAAATTATCTAGTAACTTTAATTTCAGTTCAGAAACAAACATGAAAAAATATTTTATTAGATGATCCTTCAAAATTCAATATATAGATACTGACTTCTAATATCAAAAAAATTCATGATTTGTACTTTTGTTATTTTTTAAATAGAACATGCAATTATTGAATTAATAGTATAAATGTATTTTTATTGATTTGTGAATTTCATTACTAGAGCTGAAAGCTACAAATGCTTGCTTTGTTTGTACATTAGTTAATATAATTTAGATTGAATATTTCAGTATTGCTTCATTTTAAGGGTGTTAAAATTTATTATGAATGTCAAGTAATTTTGGATCCTCAATACTTTTGTGAAATATATATACATATAACTTGATTTTTTTTTTGTTTGTTTAACTGTGGTTCTGTTTATTAACTTATTTATTTTATTTGTATGAATTAAGTGCTCCAAATTTTAAAATTTAATGTTAATTAACTTCTAAGTTTCTAGTAGATAACAATCTTGCAGTACTTTAATTTCCATCAGTTTTGTAAGTTTAGATCAAAGTACTGTAAACCCATTACTTGAAATTAATATATATCTTAGAATAATTTATCTTAATGATTTTAATGTATTGAAAGCATTATAGACTTTAAAAAGAAATTTATCATACTTACTCTAGAGTTTCATAAGAGCTTTGAATAAACAATGTCCATATTTCCCTTTTATATACATTTGAAAGATATAATTATCTATTAAAGAATTATATTTTGCTTCAAGCTTTGTTTAGTGAAAAGCAATTGTATGTATATCTTGTAAGAACAATTTGTGTGTATATTTTTTCAATTATTTTAGCTTGATATATTGTTTGCTTTTATCAAGAAAACTCTTTTAATTGTTTTAATTTCTTATTTTTATGAAGTTTGTTATTTTTATTAAAAAAATATAATAATAATAATATATATATTTTTAAATTTAATATATTTTAATTTTTAATCTTGACCTAATTCAGAATTTAAAAAAAAGAATATATTTGATTTATAGAAATTCTTTGATATATGTTAAAAAAAGGC
This sequence comes from Argiope bruennichi, assembly GCF_947563725.1. Classification (NCBI taxonomy): domain Eukaryota; kingdom Metazoa; phylum Arthropoda; class Arachnida; order Araneae; family Araneidae; genus Argiope; species Argiope bruennichi. The sequence goes on along the minus strand of NC_079151.1, from coordinate 118,746,600 downwards.
AAGCTTTTGAAAAAGATATGAATTTAGGATGCTTAAAAAGAAAAAAATCAAATATCTACTAATTTGGATTGTCACTTCTAATGAAACTTAATTAGAAATTTTATAAAGAAAAAAAAAGATATTTTTAAAACCTTAGGTAAAAATCTTTAGCTAATAGAGAATTTATGTATATTAAATTGTAGGAGAGGGCAAATGAAATTACAAGAAAACACATATTCTATAAACCATTCATGTATTTGTTTGGGTAAATATGCATTTTATTTCATAGCATTTTTTAGTATGTAAAAAAGAGTAATATTTTTAAGAGGTTTCTTTTTTAATATAAAAGAAATTTTAAAACAATATGTTATAAAAGTCAATATATATATAATTTTAAAATTAATATGTAATGATTTTAATTTCTCTAAAGCCTGCCTCTCTGCGCCCTAGACTGCAGTAGTCCCTCTTTCCCTCACTGCCCACCTACCCTTCTGCAGTGGGAGAATCCATTGATTGAGAAGGTACACTGAAGCAGAGCAGAAAGAGAGAGAGAGAGAGAATCTCTGATCAATAGTTGTTGCTAACTGAATTCCCTTTTAGCATTCTGCATTAGTGCCTGAGTTTCTTGTAGTTTTCATTATGTGTTTTCTCATGCTGTTCTGTCATCTATCCCCAAAATATGATTGATAATTTTATGTAAGTATTTTTAATGTAAGGATGCTGAATATTTAGAATATTTCTGATTCTGAAGGATCACTACGGAATTGAAGAGAATTTTCCTATCTTCCTGTGTATAGTCTTCATCTTTTGGAAGTAATGTTGTTATTTGTCAGCATAGTGAGCTGTTCCAGAAATGGGATCTTCCTGGAATTTTCTAATGTTCTCCCTTGTATTTTGAATTGGAATTTATTAAGTAATTTTTAATAAGCAATGTTTAAAAAATATTCTGAATAATTAGATTTTTTTAAAAAGCTACCCTGTGATTTGAAAATGATAATATTTTTAAAAAATTGAAGAAATATGTAAACAAAAATATCAATTTAACTAATTATAAATATCATAAAATTTTTCAATGTGATATGTCTTTGTTTCGTTGGAGAATTTTTTTTGTAGGAACTTCATATTTATATTTCTTTTTATTTATATATTTTTCATTAATTTTAAATTAGGTTATTAACAATTTATAAATATATTTTATATTTATATCATTATTATCAACATGAAAAAAGCATAATTAGGATAAAATTAATTATATGCCTGTTTTTATATTTATAGTATAGTACTTGAATATAATTTCCTGATTAAATTAAATAATTCTATGCTTCATTTAGTTTTATTTCTTTAGATATTTTTCTCATATATATTTCTGTAAAAATGAAATATTTCTACATTTCATTTCTTATTTCATTAGATTTTTCTCCTTTCAAATATATATAGTATAAGTATTTAAAATTTTTTGATTATAGAATTTGATAATACATTTTTTAAGTAGTAATTAGCAAATTCAGTTACTTATTTATCAAAAATTAATTTCACTTATTTCAAAATTCCATTTTTAAATTACAAGTTTAATTATAAAAACAAATAATTTTTATTTGAGGGAATGATAATTTTTCTGTGTATATAAAAAAAGGCAGTTTGATAATAATTTAGTTGGTAAATAGTATTACTTTTTTTCCTTTTTTGAGCTACATTTAGGATAGTTTTTGGGAAAATTCTTTATGATCAAATCAACTTTTTTTCTCTAAGATTGAAATTTACTTTTAAGTGAAGACTCCATTGGCCATCAAAATGCCATTTAATTGATTTAAAAATGTTATATTAATTTAGATATTTAGGGGTAAGTAGATATTTCATTATAAATGGATTTTTTTGTTGTCTTATTTTGTGAATCTAGCTTATTTTTTTAAATTTATTCTTTTCGAATTAAGCTTTGGTGTGATATAATGCATGATATTAAATGCATTGTTAATATGTGAGAGATATACATTTACAAAAAGTATTTTCAAAAAATATTTCAGTTCCAGAAATTTTAAATATGAGAAATAAATAAAAAAAAGCATTTATTGTATTAAAAAAAAAAGACTTATAAATCCTTATCACTAATGCATTAAAAAATTTGTCAGTTTTGTGGTAATTTAATATCAAATTTATATTTGTGATGACAATTTGAGAAAAATATCTTTTCAACCTGATTAATTTTTTTCCAATATTTATATTCATGGATGTATACTGAATTTAAAAAATGTGATGTATCCTTTTTTTTAAGAGTTATTTAATGATTCATGCTATGTGAAGGTATGTATTTTATGAATTTTTTAAAATTTTACTGTTTGTTTGCAGAATTTTATGTAAAATCCCATCATAATGCCAAAGCACAAGTTTGATGAATGCATTGCCAGTGACAGTAAAGGAGCAGACTCCGAGGACTGCTGTTTGGACAGCTTTCCCAGCAGTAGTGATGTTGACAAGGATGATACAAGTAACAGCAGCCTCAAGTCTGATGAATTCAGTTCTGAAGTTCCTACACATAACTCAAACCCTGTCTTAGAAGATACCTCTGACAGCGATGAGCCACCCAAGAAACGAACGAAAAAGAAAAATGTTTGCTTTGCAAATGTTACTGTCTATTATTTCCCACGAACTCAAGGCTTCACTTGTGTTCCAAGTCAAGGTGGATCCACTCTGGGTAAAATAATTTAGGTGTATTTTTAAATGAACTGATGTTTAACACTCGAAAGACAAGCATTGTAATTTGGGCTACAAACAGATTCAGACATTTAGGTTTTAAAAATTCTTTGAATTTATAAATAAATTTGTTTTTTTTTTTTCTGAATTATTCATGAAATATGCATAGAAAAAATTTTTTTACTCATTATTTTGGACATTATAAATGTGTCTACCTAAAAAGAGAAATAATCATTTTGTCTGTTGAAAAAAATAATACAGATTATGATATGTTTTCTGATTTATTTTAAATTTACTTGCATCCTACTTATCTTTATATCACCTACATTTGATTTTGATTTGATTGGAAAGTTTATAAATAAATAGTGGTTGTAGTAAAAAGCTCCTGCTGGTCATCTACAATTTTTTTCTTTTTTGTATTTGTAAATATTTGCTGTTATTGGAACAATTTATATTCATAACTCTTGTTGATTTTAATTTTGATTCACTCATTTCTCTATTAAAAAGAAATCTCTTGAAAAAATTACAAATGTGAAATCTATATGAAATTGATTTTGATTTAAAATCTTATTTATCTCAAGATTAATATATTCTTGATATTTAGTAAACTTCAGGAACTGAATGCTGAATTTTCACAATATTTCAACAAAGCAATTTCTTTCCCAAATCAGAAAAGGAAGAAAATTGATTGCTAAATGTTGATATTTTACATGCCAGTACTTCATGAGAAATAAGTCGAAAGTAAAAATGAAGGGGGCTTAAAATGAAGTAACACACTTGGAAAAATCAAGAACATCTTTCTCTTTCAAAATGAGTAAAAATGAAATTTTGTCTTTCTTAAGTATATGAAAAATGTTGTTTTTCTAACATTAAAGAATGCATTTCAAGATTATATATAATAAAAGTGTGTTTATTCTTCAATGTTTAAAGAAAGAAGAAGAAAAAATTATTTTGAGCAATATTAGTATGTATATGAATTTTGAATATATATTTATTTAGTTGTATTAAAGAATTGAGTGACACAGTTATGCAAATAAGTATTAATTTTCCCAAAAGATGTAATAAATTGGCAGATACATATTTTTATCTAAAAAATATTTTTGTGTGAAGAATTTATTTATAAATAGTTCTAATGAAGGTAATATACTTTAATTTTCTTTACAATGAACACACACTCCTATTATGTCTTGTTTGACAATTAAAAGGTTTTTGTTTTTGTTGAGGATATTGAAAGATCCATCTGATAAATGAATTTTACAATGATCATGTTACGTTTCCTATGAATTCTGATATGCATCATTGATTAATTCATTCAGGCATCATTAATTTTTTAAAATTCATTCTTATCTAAAACATACATAATAATCATTAACAAGTTAACTTATGTTAGTAAAATAAGTTAGCATTATCATTATTTTTTCATGTTTTTCTTGTTTATTGAAAAAAAAAATGTATATGTCAGCATTGAAGTTAAATTTTCTTTTTAAAATGGAATAAGGCATTTTTTTTAAAAAAATTGAATTTTTTTTTTAAAATTTTGATTTATTCAGGTAAATATGAATGTATAAGGATCGGTAATACTTTTGAAACAGCTGATATATGAATTATTAAATCTAATGCATTCAGAATTTATGCAGTAAGAAATAGTTCTTAGGCTTGTTTACTGAAAAAGTGAAAATTTGACAAAAATGTTATTGTAAAAATTTACTTCTTGTTTTTACAGAATGTATTGTGTTAGCTAGTTTCCAAAAAAAATTTTAGTAAAAAAGAGTGATAAATGTTTTCAGAGATAATATAATTTCAGATATTTTTAAATAAGTATGCAAAAAAAAAAAAAAAAAAAAAAAAAAATCAGTATTAAATCTTGATTATTATTGGCTATAAACTGAAGAAAATTTAAAATCTGAATTTTTGAACTCTACAAATTATATTCTTAAAATTCTTGATATTTTTTTTCATACTGAATTAAGTTTGTAAATTTTATTTAATCTCACATTGGCATTAATTTTTATTTAGTCTTCCATTATGTATCAAAATTTGAATACAGAATTTGTTTCTCTTGTCATAGTCATCTGCTAGACTTCTGGTAACTAGTGGATAACTTGACAATTAGTAAAGGCTGATAAGAATAAGGAAGCCATTATATGATTTCAAGGTGCCAAAGTCTTTTCTTTTCTGTTATTACCAATAATCCCATTTTGAAAAAAAAAAAAAAAAAAAAAAAGAATTTCTTTCAACTTTAATATAAAAGTTAATTATGAAATTAAAAGCAGTATCATATTAGTTTATATCACAATATTACTATTTTAAATTAGATTTCTTAAATATTTTTTAGGAATGGATCAAAAACATAGCCAAATGAGAATGTTCTCGATTCTGGAACATGCTGAGGAACAGAAGAGAGTGCATCGAGAGTTGATAAATCACCAACGACGTTTGGCAAAGTACCAGTCATCTACTTCTGATTCTGATGACAGCGAAGACATCAGTGATGTTTCAGATTCTGAACTTGAAGCTGACAGTTGCTATTTTCTGCAACCTGTATCTATTCGCCAAAGAAGAGCTCTTTTACGTGCATCTGGAGTACAAAAGATTGATTCCTTTGAAAAGGAAGAATGTCGCGATATACGATCTTCACGTGAATTCTGTGGTTGTGAGTGCAAGATATATTGTGATCCTGATACTTGCTCTTGTAGTCAGGCAGGCATAAAGTGCCAAGTAGACCGATTCTCTTTTCCGTGTGGGTGCAGTCGAGATGGATGTGGGAACATTGCTGGCCGAATTGAATTCAACCCACTTCGTGTTCGTACTCACTTCATTCACACTCTAATGAGGTTGGAGCTAGAAAAGAAACAGGAGCAACAGCAGTTGGCAGCTAAGGCAGGAGCAAATAACTTTTCTGTCTCATCTCTATCATCATGTGATTCATGCAGCTCATTGTCTAATCCCTCTACTGCATTTACATCATGTGTTCCATCGCCATCATATCTGTCGATGACTTCTACCTCTTCCATTGAGAGCAACAGTTGCATTGTCAACAGTCCTTTGAAAGAACAGGTTTCTGCATTTATGGCCATAAGCGAATCAGAGAAAAAGACTTCTAGTGATATGTATGCATCCCCTTTTAGTCCTCCAGAAAGTTCTTATTCTGAAAACTCTGATTATTCCAGTGATGACTTAGACTCTGATTTGGAGACATCTTTGACCACCTCCACGCTTCCGCGGACTCGACCATCCTTGACAGATGGTGTTGCACAAACAAATGATTCCAAATTTTTAAATCATTTTACCAGTAAAGAATGTACTTCTAGTAATGATCTCAGCATAAGATGCTACTATCCTACCGAAAGTACATTTCCTCCATTGGTTCAACAGGATAATCAGTTCTGCAATGGTACCTCAGTAAATTCTCTAGAACGGAACAGTTTCAGCAATGCTCATTCTAGACCTCCAGATTTTGATCCTCAACATGTAGAACCTCCTCTGAAAGCTGAATCTCATGGTTACAATTCACAACCTCTTTCACCTAAACCAATAGAAGCAATAGCAGAGGAAGAACAGTGTTATACAGATTTGAGTTCTGTAGTTCCTGGGACCAAGATGGATTTGTATCATGGATTACTGAGCTCCAAAGTTCAAGATGTCACTGCCATAAAACCAGTTAATCTGGAATCAGAAAAAGTTTATAGTACTTTGGTGGAAAATTGTCCCCTTTCTATTGGAAGAGAGTCACAGAAATGTTCCATTTCCCAGCGTGTTGAAAATGAGAGAAGTGACGAACCTGGAGAGAATTTAGGAGAGATTATTAAGAAAACAATCGTGGAAACAGTCTCAGCATGATGGTGACTTGTATTAGAATTAATCTTTTTTAAGTTAAAGGAATGGCATTTTCCTACCTTTATTTATGTTAATGTTTTAAAAAGCTTCATGACTTGATGTTTCATGTCAAATCACATAGCAGTTTGTCTTCATTGAAAGTAATAAGTACCTAGACAACAAGAATAAAATTTTGTACCCAAGTCTTATAATGTAAAATCCAATGTTTGTTGTTTCACATTTTACTCTTGCTGTCAAGGTACTATTTGCTACCATTACTGAACATAACTGACTATCTATGACAAGGTATCCTGTTTTCCTCCCTTGTAAACACACTTGCATTTTGCATCATCAAAAGTAATTCAAATTTTTTTCTTTATTAATGGCTATCATTCAGCCAACTTTCTGTATTTTTATTACTAAATTTAATTTAGAATGTCTTTTTTCATGTTTCAGTTGATTTAATTATTTTAAAAATCAGAAAATGATTTATTTGCTTTTTTTTTTTAAAGCCATACGAAGATTCGATTTTTGTTTTAATTTGAGAAGGTTGTTGCATACAATATGTATTCTTCTTTTCCCATTCATTACCATTTTAAATGGAAAAATATTTTTTTTTAAAACTCATCTGCAATTAAGTTATCATGTATTCATATATTTATTATCATCATCATCAAGTAATTTATTTTTACAATGTGAAACAATTGTACTATCCCCATTTTCACTTACAATTCTCAAGTGTGTATTTATTTTAGCGATTTACACAGTTTGCAGAATGCAACTATATGTATTAAAATACAGGGCAATGTATTCAATATTGTATGTAATATTAATTTTTGTTTCAGATATTTAGAATGAACTCATGAAAACAAATCTTTTACTTAGAAAGTCAAGCAGTATGGGAATATATTTAAGAGGAATTATTAATTCTAAATATATAAATTGATTTAAAAAAATCTATATATTTAATGATTCAAAATTACAAATTACATTCATTTTTTTGTATTTGAAATAATATCTTATTTGATGTTACATATGGTTTTACTTTGATTTCCTTAAAGCAATTTTAACCAAAACTAGATAAAAAATTTTTTTCACTAAATGTTGACAAACTAGCAACATTTGAAATACCAATTCTGCTCTTTTGATGAAGTGTGTATTAAAACTACCCAATTCTTTCAATTCTGTTGATTAATATCAAGCTTTATTTAAAATCTTTCTCGCTGTATACAGCTCAAAACTGTTCATATATATAAAGGCTATCAAATACAGTTAATTTCTTTTGGATCTTATTGTTTAATCTAAAGTAAACTATTTTTGTTGGATTTGTTTGGAAACCAATCCTACAAATTATGATCTATATCACTTTCTATAATTTAATTTTGGTAGAGATAAATAAGGACAAAGTTTTGAATAAAGTGATATTCAAGTACTTTTTATATAGTGATGATTTGATAGATATTTCTTTTCTTTCTAGATTTTTTACAAATTTGAATTTTATTCATGCAGCCATTGTGATATTTTAAACATATTTTCTAAGAATTGGTTTTAATTGTTTCAAAGATTTCTAACTTGTTTCTTATTTATTCATTTTCATACTAAGAAGCACCCCCCCCCTGGCTGTTAATGTAACTCTAAACAGTTACTTAAAAAAAAAAAAAATGGTATGATTTGGAAACTGTACTGTAAAATTAAATGGAATATTTCATATTGTTTATTCCTTTGATTTTATGATCAGGCTTTACTAAATGTTCTTTGAGAAGTATTTAATATATTTTAATCAAATATTTCTTCATTTTTACTGTTGAAAGAAATGGGCTTTTTCATGGATTATTGAACAATTATAAATTAATGAAAAACCTAAACTATAAATAGAAGCTCTATACGGGTTGAACTGCAGATTGCTGTAATTTTTAGTGAAAACATATGTGGAAGATTTTTAAAACTTGTATTTATGCAATGATTATCTAGACATGTGTTCAGGTTAAACTATATAATAGCAATTTTTAAAAAATTATTATTTCTCGAAGTAGGCAAGTAATATTGATAAAGAGAGAAATTGTGGTTTCTTGTATATTAACCCCTCTATCAAAAATTCTTTATAAATGAAAAATATTTCTAAGAAGTTTTTGTACAATCAATGTACAACTTCTAAGAGCATGGTTTAGTAAACTTATGTGTAACTCAGGGTTCTAATTATCAAGGAAATAAAGATATTTACAATCTGCTTCATAAATTAATTTCACTTACTGGTTAATAAATATTGTACTTTAAAAAATAGCTTTATTTGCTCCGTGACGTCTTAATTCTGTGTCATTTGTTGACGACAACTTTTGTTATGTATTATCAGAATAAATAAGGTTATTGCACATGAATTTAACATTCTATTATTTACTGGTTTTTGAATATAATTTCTTTGATCTGCTATTGATAGCTTTTAACATGCTCATAGTTGTTTGTAAATCATGGACCATTTTATTATATTAAATTTATTAAGAATTGGTGTGAAAATAATTGAAAATTAAACAATGTATTTTTTTGTCTCTATATATTTGATATTGAATTAAGTTTTATATATTTTGATATAATTTTTATTTGAGAAATTATATGTTTTTATTATTTTTAAGTCTTTTCTATATAGAAATATCTCATTTTGAAAAAAACTATAGTTAAAAAATATTTTTTATTTCCTTAGTAAGGAAGTTATTGAATTTATCTTTTGTGATAAAATGTTTTAAAAGCATTGTCTTTCATTGTAAATTTCAAGCTAATTTTCTTTGTTGAAGCTTTTTCCATAATTTATTAACGTCTGAATATTTAAAGTTTTTATTTATATACTCTGTTACCTAAATGTGATAACTTGGTATATTATGAGTTTTTTTTTAAATGGTGCTAATTTCTAATTATGTTTTATTTATTGCATTATTATTTGTAAAATTATTCAATCATTCACACGACATTATAGATGTAGATTGAGTGTTTCATTCAATTCTCAGGTATTATAAGTATTGTGTGTTTTTTAATTATGAAAAGAATAATTCCATTTTCATTAAAACATGTTATCAAATACCTTAAAGCCCAATTCATTCAAGACATTTTATAAAATTGCATAATATCCTTGTAGTTAAGAATAGACACTTAGTAAGAAATATACATTATTAAATTTATTTATTGCTGTTTTTTTAAATAATGGATTTGATATGTATGCGTAGTCTTGCACAATTTGTTAAAAATTACTTTAAAAGTCTTTAGGGAGTTTGAACTGATACACAGCTCTGAGATATAAGTCAATTTATTAAAAGAACAACAAAGAAAATTTTTGGAATAAAAATCAATCTTCTTTTTTATTTGTCATTTCAGTTAGTGTTTCTAAATTTAATAGGCAAGAACAAACAAAAAGTTAAATACAGTTTAACCATATAAAATGAATTATTTTTTAAATCATGTAAAATAAATTCTTATTAATTTTATATATTGATCATGATAAAAAAAAAAAAAGAACTGTTATAGGTTTAAATAATGGTTCACATTTAAGCTCTTACAAAAGTTAAATATTATAGTATCATCTTAAAAGGGAAAAAAAAAAAAAGTTTTTCTTTCCCAACTTGAATGTCAATACTGTGCTTAATTGCATAATGCAAAATGTACATTAACACAAAAATTCTTTTTATTTTTTTTTAAAAAAGCACCTGGAATTAGTTTTGATTGTTTTTTCTATGATGTATAGCAATAACCTAATAGTATGCTGTATTTCCCCCTCTTTGTTTAGTCATTATATTTATAGATTTAAAAAGGTATGAAATAGTGTGTAGTTTGAATATTATATAAAGCATATTTTCTCCAAGATTAGATGCAAGTGTTCTGTTAAAACTGTATTAGCTCTTAATGCAATTTTGTTTCCCCCTTTTAATTGGTAAAATTACAATGTAAATTTAGATTAATGAACTTTAATGGCATAATAAACCAACCTGTAATTTAAAAATACTTTTATTGTGATAAAATAAATATATTTTTCTGATAAGAATTTAAGACAGCAACTTGCATCTCCTTAAGTATATTCTATTCTTGCATCAATCACCATGTTTGTGTGTGAAGTTAAAATGAACGGTTCTTTCCAAATTAAAACTATGCATATTTTGATATAATTCATATGACAGTATTGAAGAAAATGAATACATTTTTTTTATAAATTCCTTTTATGGGTGTACCGTTCAAATATTGATATATTTCTCAATATATTGATGAACATAAACACCATTTTCTTCATTATTCATTTAATTGTTTACAGCAACTAATGTAGACTTTGTAGTGGCAAGAAGTAGTATATGTTGTTTAGAATTTCCAGGTGCAAACTTACTGAAAAAGTGATTTTTTTTTAAATTATGCAAATTAAATTCAACAGTCCCAAATAGTTGTATAATTTCATGTTAATGCAAATTGATAATTTTTTTTTTAAACACTGAAATATTTCTTAAGCCATGAACTGAATGCCAAAATTTGTTTTTAGCACAAGCAAGCGCGTCATACAAGTTCATATTGCATCTGACTGTCCATTGGAGTTACTACATGCATAGGTGTAATCCTTTTCTTATTCTGTGTAATTTTTCAGTGTGTACTAGTAATTTTAAGATTTGTATATATATATATATAAATATACATACATTAAAAACAATAAAAATTAACTTGGCAAAATAATTTGTTGTATTGGTTTATTTCACTGGATTGCATTTTTCTCAGAACCAATTTTTATAAATTATTACTTATTAAGAATGTTTAAGACAATTTGTTATTGTAATATAACTTATCAAATTGCCTTGATAGATTTAAGAATTTGAGATTCTAGTTATGCAGTTCTTTACATTAATTTATAATTTTCCAGAAAATTTCATTCAGCAGTACATTAAAGAGTTTACATTCTTCGTGAAAAGTATTTTTTATTATATCAGATTTATGATAGTAATATTATTTTTTAAATTTTCTGCTTAAACATGAAGTTCTTCCATTAGGTAATACACACTGTTCCAATACAAAAACAATTATTTCTTGCAAGCCCAATTACACATGTATGCAATTATGATAAAAGTTATAAAGCTTTTTTATAATTTATTCTTTCAAGAGGAATTTCAGCATCTAGAAGTAATTAGTAACAACCAGCAAAAACATCTATCTTTTATGTATTGTAAAAAAAACCACATAAAATACATACATATATACATAAAAAATAGTAAAATGCAATTTATACAAATCTTATTTACATTACCAAAATAATTCATTATTCACTGAGTGTTAAGGCTCGAATTTTTTGTAGAAATAAATACATATTAAATTCTTCAGTTTTCTCAGGTACTGGTTTAACATTTTCAGTTGCTTTGGTTTCAAGTTCTTCATCTTTATTTTCCCTCAGAGAAGACAGATCGAACTAATTCAAAAATAAAATCATGAATTGGAAAGGTGACATTTCATTTAGTATCAATAAAAATAATTAAAGTAATAATTTCAATAATTCTTATCTTAAATTCTTGCTCACATTTTTGAGTACTTAACTGTACATAAGGAAATATAATATCAATCTTTCATTAAATAAAATTTTTCATAGAATCCATTTTTTTTCATAAATATTATTTATTAGTATTAAATAAAATTGTTGAAAAACAAGTTCAGCTCTACCATAAAGAGAAACTTTCATGTTCTTTGAATTTCAAGCTCTTATAATAAATACTAGATTGCAATATGTATTAAGTTATGATAAATTTATTATTAAGCATGTTAATGAATTATTAGTGATTAATTGTAAATAGGGATATTACTTAAAATACATTAAAAATGTTTTCTTTTTTAAACAATTAAAATTCCATAAATTTAAAGAAACAAATTTTTATTTGTAATAATTTTTATTTTTATATAATTGTTTATTGGTAAGTGACATAATTTTTTTTTTACTTATAAATGTTAAGAATCCTTTTAATGGCCCTATTAATAAGAAGACAGGTAAATAATATTTTTGAAGATACTGGATTGAGTTGAATTTATTTCTTCAATCACTACCCAATATTTTCGTAAATTAAACCAATGGGACTTCCTTCCCCTCTATCTTCTCAAACAGGAAAGCATTGTACCGTTTTACGTTATTTTTCATAGTACAGTGAAAAGGCACAAAAATCGAAATACATATTAAGATGATAGGCTCTTCCATTTGACCAAATCGAATTTTGTAATATATTTACAATTTTGATATAAGACAATAACGAATATTTAGCCTTTTACATTTTTGTGTTATCATATTTAATCAACCGTGAATATTCAGACCAACAACTGATCATTTATTTGGCAAATTTGGTGCAAAATTTGGTATATTTTTCAATTCTGGTGATAAAATTACAGATGAGGCAGAGGCAGAAGTTTTCTGAACAGGGGGAAAACAAAATTTCTCTAATTTGCCTTTAAAATTACTCAGAATAAATTAATTGCATATTTAAAAAGTAAAGTAATTAATTATCCAGTTGCTAATTTATAATAATTAATTATTCACAAATGATATGATATTCGTGGCTGGGATAGCCTGGTCTGGTTGGTAGGGCATTGGACTCGCATCCCTTAAGTTGTGAGTTCGAACCTCGCCGGCTGAAGACTGTTCATGTTTGTGGTGCTGGCACACATGTAAATCTGTCGTGATCTCAATGACCTCTGTGTGAAGAGTAATACCACTGGTACAGGTTCTGAGGTTATCGTTTGCTGATTCAGGTCTAAATTACGATCTGTGGATGAGTGAATGATATGCATGCATGAAGTCCGCCCCGTAAAAAGGATTGTAAAGCATGAGTTGTTAAGTCATGGTCTTGGCCCTAGTTGGAGCCACTGTAAAAACAAGATCCACTCACTCGGCTTAAAAATTGCAGACAGATAACTGTCAGCAGGCTTGTAAAGTGATATTCAATAATATAACTTCGAATGAAATGTAGCACACAGATATTGGAAACAAATTTTCACATTATTATTTAAGTCTTATAACAAAATAAATTGAATAATAATTGAAATATGTGAAGATAATTAATAACTTATTATTAAACTTATGCTAATTGGATGGATGTTATATGAAGTGAAATCCGTTAAACCAAATGTTAAAGAATTTTTTGAAATTAAGTTTGGTTTGTTCACCAAAGTATCAATTGTAATTATTGTTGTTATTTTTAGTGAAGTAAATTCACTATTTCTGAATAAAAATTAGATATTAGTATAAAACTGTTAATTAAAAGCTGTTTTGAATAATTTTGCTGTTAAATTTCTAAATATAATTTCTTTTTAATTACAAGCTTTTATTTTTCTATTTTTTCAAATTAAATTATCTATACTCTTTTAGAACAAGAGTTATATAAAAAACATGCAAAGTATCCATGCATTCTAAAATTCAAGCAAATCTTTTAAATATTACTATTGTTTAAAAACGTGTTGTCTTAAGTTTGATATGCATTAAAAAGTAACCGTTGAAAAAATTTAAAAACATAAATGAATGCTAAAATTAACTTATAAAATACAAAAAAAATAAAAATAATTTTAATAAAAATTTCAAAACATGACAGGTGAAGAAATTTAAAATTAATTATAAAATTGTCTTTTACTTTAATACCCCTTACCCTTCAACATTTCCAGCAAGTTAGCATGACAGATTGCATGTATTTTTTTAATATAAAAAGAGTATTAAGAATGATCAGTTCAAATTTTCTATTTAACAGATTTTATTTTGAAGTGTGACAAATATTAAACTTTTTTAGTTAGAGATATTCTGTTTAACTGAAAAAATAAATTGTTCTTTTTTTTAAATGATCAAACGTAAAACAGAGTAAAATACTTAAAACTGATTTTATATTTAAAATTTTATAGTAGGAAATGAAATGAACATGTATCTTATGTAGCATTTGTATTATGCCAAAGGTTTTCCAATGTAGTAGGGGGAAAAAAAAACAAAAACAGCAAGATTTTTTTTTAGTTAAAAGAGTGGAGGGAGAGAAATGACTATCAACTTATTACATATTAAAAGAAAAATGAAGGAAAACGTTGCAAACATTAGCAAATATGAATGCATATATTTTTAGGTTTTAAAAGCATGCTTTTTTCAAATATCAGACGACTTTTAATTTATGCCAAAAATATTCTGTAGGAATGTAAATAAATTACCAACTATCCATTAAAAAAATTTAAACTATTTGACTTACTTTTTCTTTTATTATTTCATTCCAATCCTTTGAATATGGTTTATTATCAACCAGTTCAAGCACAATTCTGTTTAGATGAGATCTTGATTTTTGAACTTTTACACATACCTAAAATTTCCAAAAGTATTTGTAAAAAAAATAAAAGAATTATGAATGTAGATAAACATTTGAATGCAAAATTCTACAGAGGATATAAATTTTTATATAAGAAACTGCAAATCAAAAAGTTGCCACAGACTTAAAATATATTTGAATATTTCTTTCAATAGAAAAGAAGCGTTATAATTTTTATTACACACATATATATATTTAGTGACACAAATATATACAAATGATACCCCCCCCTTTTAGTTATTGTGTTCCTAAATCGACAGCTAAGATTCGAAAAATGTGTTTTTCAGACCTAGGGAGGAAATTCATTATTCGAAGTCAAACTGTTTGATGATTACAATATTTTCTCTTGGCATAATAGAAAATAAAAATAAAATATTTCTAGCTGTATAAAATTTACTTCTGCCTGGCAATAAAATTATTTTTTTCTTTGTGACAGGAAATTAAAATCTGTATACAACAAAATGAATGATTAATTGCTCAATTAAAATAACTTTTAACTCACTGTAATATGGTCAAAAATTCGATACTGTTGCAAGATTCCACCAGCACAAACAGTTAAACAAGATTCAGCGTTAGTCAGATGACCATCCACCCATTCAATAGCATCTTGGACAACAGCCACTTTTCGATCTTTATTACATAAACACACGGCACCCTTGATGCCATACTTGGGAATGAATACCAGAAGTCCATTGGCTCTTAAGGCATAGATAATGGCATCAACAAGGCAAGGAGATGAGTTTTCTTGCCCACTTAATTCTTCAAAGTAGAAAGTGAGGAAAAGTTGTTGAGCATCTTTTTCCAAATCTTGAGCAGCCTATGCCAATGGAAAAAAGTAAATGTAAAGAGATATGAAAAATATGCACATATAACCATATTGAATGCAATAAAGTATATTTTATTATTAGAAAATATGGAAATTTAACTTGTTACATTAACCTTTCTTTTTGAAATAATATACAACATTCTTTACTCAATTTATTTGGTTAAGGTTTTAGATGAATTTCACTATTTGGTTAGATAACAAAGACAACATCTGAGTTTTGGTATAAAGACCATATGATAACTTTCATCCATTCAGCTCAAATAGTTTTTGAATTATTGTATTCATAGACTGACAGACAAATAATTTTAAAAATATGTTTTCCAAACTCAGGAATGTTTTAAATGTGGATATTCATCAAAGTATTGCATTAGAATTTTTAACGACAATAAGACTTTGTATATAAGAAAGTAAAAAAAGAATAAACTTCTTTAATAAGTACAAGATGTGATATCTCTTTTCAATAAGGTCAGAATTTTTTACTGCGCTGTTTCACAAAAAATAACATCAAACTAAGACTTTTTTTTTAAAGAGAGTAGTTTTATGTTAAATAATTTTATATACATGGTTTTTCAATCATCTGTTATTAATTTTAAATATATTAACATAAAATTATTTAGCTATATATTTAAATAACAATGAAATCAAAGTGCATGCACTGAAATAAATAAAAAAATTTAAAATGTTGAAGTGTAAAAGTTACAAAATTTCAGGGAAGTAAGAGGAAAAAAAAAAGAAATAAAGAATGAACTTACTCTATGCCTGATATTCATATGATTACATAATTTTTCTATTTCTGTTGAATCCATGCTAAGATTAGAATCTGTTTCTTTAACAGCTGCAAGTAGAAGTCTGTGAACCTGCAAAGAAAATATCAACATATTTAGATAAATAAACAAAAATACAATAAATATAATACAAAGCAGCATATTTCAAAGGGATAAGGAATATTTTAGGGTGAAAATTGCCATAGATGGCACAAATGGCAAAACATTCTATTACAAATTCAATTCAGCATCTACTTCTAAAAACAATTTTAAAGTAAAACTTCAAGAAACAAAGAGAAAAATTAATCACAAACAGATAAAACAATAAATATTTAATACACTTTAATTAAACAGATATACTTACTAAAATATCAGCATATCTCCGAATTGGTGAAGTAAAATGTGTATATCGGTCAAGTCCTAGACCATAATGATACAATTCTGGTAAGCTGTAACAGCCAGTGCAGCAGTATGTAGCCTGATTCATAGTTTGAGTAGCTAAAATGCGAAAAATCTGAAAATACAAAATAAAACATGTAGCCGATTATATTGTAATACTTAGCTTCTGAGTGCACGTATGACATAACCAATATATAAATATCAAGTAAAGTCTGAATTTAAATACGAGGGTAAGTCAGAACTTAGATCATATTGTGCATATGTGAGAAATAGACAGAAATAGCAATGGCATTCTTATGAAACTGTATGTCGTTATTCTTTAAGAGCTGATGATTGAAATTAAAAGGCTCTGTTGCGGTCAATTTATTATCATGGGCAATGATACAATTTTTATACACTACAATCTTCTGGCAGTTGGGCAGCAAGAGAAACTTTGTGCATGTCAAGATACAATGTAGATTTGCTCAGAAGAACATTTGAAACTGTCGCATATCCAAAATTTTTTGAAAAAGCTCTTTTGGAATGTTTTCAATTCCCCCTCCCCTCCCACCAAACAGTCCGATTGGACACTTATTCATTACTAGCAGCTTTTGGGAATCTACTGTATTGTTGAGAATATTGGACATATTTAATTTCATTAAATCACTTAGATGTAACTTCATATTCATTATTCTATTAAATTATTAGACATTAAAGCCAAGTTCCTTTAATTTTTACATATGTTTAGTTTATTTTTTAATGAAGACCAATCCTACGACACCATCATGTTATTAAAAATGTAAATATCTTTCATCTGATATTCATGGCATTTATTTTGTAACTACACAATGTTAAATTAAATTCTGCTTCTTTAGCTTTCAGCTGTGCATGAAATCAAGGGACTAAATCTCTAATGAAGCAATGAAAATGTTGGAAATAAGACAAAAAGAATATTTTTTAAAAATTGTCAAAATTTAAAAAAAGCACAAATATTAAATTAGTATCACAAAAAAAAAAAAAATTAAAGAATTGAAAAAATTTAAGATGACAGAAAAACCATTTGTATGCTGAAATATTTCTGGAAATTATGATGAAAAAATGCTAATATTTTACTAAATTTTTATTTAAATAAAATGTAAGAAAAAAATTGCAACATGCTGCTTATTTCCAATCTCTAAAATATATAGGTGCCAAGTTTGGTAGTTGTAGGTCAAACAGGCAGGCCTGTAGATTGCAAACACATACATTCATTTTTATTAATAGTAGAGATGATTGTATTCTGTATTGCTGTAACAATATTGCCATAATTATGACAAATAATGACTTCATTAAAGTGTAATAAGTTCTATCAAATTATTTATTTATATACTAATGTTTAATTTTTTTTATTAAAATAGAGAAAAAGGGTGTAGAATTTTATTGATAGTGAACTACTTATTCTTCTCCATACATTACTAACGTGATTACTAAACTACTCCTTCATCTACTGCTAATGGATTGAACAGATCATCTACTTCTAACGTTTCTGGCAAAACTATTGGACAATTAGGTAAAGTTAACAATATCTTTTTCAAATATGCTTATGATATGTGTACTGTTACTTGAGAAAAATTACATTATTACAAAAATGTATGCACTAATAGCATATAATATTTCAGAAATTTTTTTTATTAAATGTTCAATAATATAATAGTTTTACATTTTATTAAATAATGAACAGTTTTTGAAGCTTAATGTTACATATAATTTTGGATTTCATTCTTTAACTGCAGAATTTTTAAAAAAAGTAGTCTAGTTAAAAAAAGAATTAAAGAAAAGGGTTAAAATTTATGAAAAATAATATATAACAAATCCTTTACAATTTAAGAGTTAATTTACATAAACAGCAAGTATTTCCAAAAAAAAAAAAAAGCATTTTTAGATTAAAGAATCTATGACTGTTAATTCAAATGCTAAGATTTAAGAAAGAATTACCTGATTTATACTAGGATCATGAAAGTCAACAGCCTTTTCTAAAGATGCAGCAAGCTCTTTATTTGAATGGATATTAAGACTAAAGCCTTTAGATTTGGCCAATTTCTGGAGTTCAACTAAATCGGCTTCTCTTGGATTAGGATGTCGTCGAAGCTATAAGGTAATACTTAACATAAAAAACAAACAAAAGATTCAGACATTATCAGGTTGATAGTTACTTTTCCTAAAATGTCTAATTTTGCAAACATTTTCAAAAAAATTGATAACTTACTACAGCTTGGGAAGGATATACATCATTTATCTTCTTAGCAACCCAATGATTAGCAAAAATCATACATTCAGCTACTGTTTTATGAATTGCTAATTCCTAAAAAAATACAAATGATGTTATTGAGTATATACAAAATATGTAAAGTGAAATATAAAAAAACAACCAGATCCATTAATAACAAAAAGAAAAATTGAGTTGAAAAGCACGCTATTTAAAAGAATTAATTATAATTTAGTAAGTTATGTTCTTTTTTTTAATATATTATTAGAAAAAATCCAATAGAATCCTACTATCATAGTTTTAGATTCTACAGATATATCAATCATATCATTTTTGAAGAAGAGGTCATATATTACTTTATGCTATTTGAAAATTTAAAAAAAAACATGTCTTAATATAAAAATGATTAGTTTTAATGAAAAAATATATAAACTTATTATTTATAAAACATAAAATGCATGTTGTTTTTTTCAATACATCATTAGAAAAAATCCAATAGAATCCTACTATCATAGTTTTAGATTCTACAGAAATATCAATCATATCATTTTTGAAGAAGAGGTCATATTACTTTATGCTATTTGAAAATTAAAAAAAAAAAAACATGTTTTAATATTAAAATGATTAGTTTTAATAAAAAAATATAAATCATTTATAAAACATAAAATAAGGGATTATAATATTAATTGTATTTTGGAAACATGTCTACATAAAATAAATGTACAGTGATTTTTACATAGAGTTAATATGCAACTTTTAAAAATATTTTCATTATTTTGGAAATATAAAAGAACTGCTTGATAATTAATAATAATCAAATCAATAATCAAAGATGTATACTATAGAGGAAAAGGTTTTTATTACTAAATATCAGAATAATTTTAGAAAATTACAATTTGAAAATATAATGGAATAAAATTCAGAAAAAAATAATGAATTTAAAAAAAAATAATTGTTATTTTTTCAAAACCTAGCAAGATAGTAAGAACTTGTAAGTAGTAAACATTGCTAAATACGTATTCACAGTTTATAAGTGAATGATAGCGAAATATAAGGCATTAGCATTACAATATCTCCCAATCAATTTGAATGTATTAGTATATTTAAGTACATAAAAAAAATAACGTATGTGACAAAAAACAAACAAACAACAACAACAACAAAAAAAAACGCTTTCATTATCAATTACTGAATGGCAACAGTAAATGTACATAAACCATCATATGAATTTAGGCCTCATGTAGCTAATTAATGGAGCTGGAAATTATTATCAGAATTTTTTTGCCTTGTCAGCAAAATGTATATTTAATTAGTGGAAAGAAAATATTAAAGAAATCAAGAAATAGGCTTCAAACATAAACTTTAATCAAGTGCAAAAATAGACTTAACCATTGCCAAATTTCTTAACTAGCCTACAGAAACTGATTACGCAAAGAATTACTTTCAAGTTTCATTTCCATAGAAATTTTCTCCTTAATTTCAATAATATTTTTTATTCAATTAGATACATTATATGTAACAAAGTTCTTAAATACTATGATGTATATATATTCAATTGACTTTTTTGTCAATCATACATTCCTTAATATTGCTTACTTTTGTTTTTATTTCATTATAATATATTCACTAATGTGTGTGTGTATGTACATATACACTTTTCAGTTTGCAGTAAGCTGATCCAATTCATGTTTTCCAATCATACCAAATAATAAGGTGAAATATTTTTTTAAATGCTTTCATAGATCATGTATCAACCTAAAAAGGCAATAAACTAGTCGAAAAGATAGCCACCAAAGGTAGCTAGTTTCTTTCTTTTTTTTTTTAACTACATTCATAGTCAACATGATAAATATCAGCAAATTAATACGATAGAGACCAAGCCCCATCATGAGAGATCCAAACCATTCTCAGAAGTGAATATTTTGGATTCACGTGTGCAAGTATAATATTTTAGAAAATGTGCATCAAAATTTATAGCTGGTATTTATTTTCAGTTTTAGAAATTAAATTAATATTTTAATATTAAAGTGGACATTGAAAAGTAACGTGCCGATTGTAAATTGTTTGTTTCTGTAATAATATTAATTATACAAAAGATCATCAGTTGATACTCTATGACTATATTGCAGTTTAAAACATTTTAATATTATTCATTTTAAATCATAGATTAAATTTTGAAAATGCCAACTAAAGCAATAATTAAAATAATAAAATCATTTTCATCAACAATATCAAAGAGTGGCAGTACATTTTAAACTTCACAGTACACTGAAACTTAATTGTTAGATTTGAAACAAAAATAGAGTTAATACTAATTTATCATAAAAAACTTAAATGAATAAAAAAAACAAACTAAGATACTAGTTTCAATAAAATGTTTTTATATTCATATAGTAGCTCATATTGAATATTTTTAATGGATGCCTTTAAGGTAACGATGCATAGAAATTTATATTATTAATTCACTGCAAATTTGAAGAATAAGTTTTAAACATTTAGATTCTTGTAAGTTGAATAAAACTATACAGAATTATATATTCTAAGCAAATATTGTAAGATTTAAGTCACATTTAATATGCTTTTTTAAAATATTGCAATTAAAAAAATGATAAAAGAATATAAAAAAATTAAGCATTAACCTGAGTTAATTTTTCCTACTATTTAAATTACAAATATACATCATTTGAATTTTTCAAAAAGATTGTTTTATGAACAAATACATGAGATGATAATAGGGGGGGGGGAACTTTTAACAAACCTTGGCAGATTTTACATCAGTTACAGCTGATGGAAGATTTCGATCAATTTCAAATTTCATGTTAATACTGTTCAGTTCCAATCCTCCAGCACCCAGTCTTTCTCGTCTAATGACATTAGCTATGTGATACAGTTTCCACAATGAATCCTTCAACTCCTGAAATCTGAAACATAAGTAGGAAAACTTATCACTAGGACTTCACAATAACAAGAAAAAATATTGAAGAAAGAATTTATAGTGAAAGAAAGATTTGAGCAATAAAATAAAAGTCATTTAAATGCAAAAAGTATAGAAAAATTGGTATTTTAGATAACTAATTTACTAAAAGAAAATGGGACATTTAATACAAATCTGGAAATTTTACATTTACCTGCAAGTGAATAGAATATATTCTTACATATTTTATAAGATAAGGCTAAAATATTCTTTCAAACTTTTAATTTAAATATTTCTAAATGAGTAAAACCTATTTAAACTAAAAAAAGAAACATTTTATGCTACATAGCAGTATATTTTGGTTTGAATATTAATTTCTAAAAGAAAAAAAAATCACATATACCTATTTGATTATTATATATATCTTAACAATATAGAAAAAAAGATTAAAAAAAATCATCGAAAAATTTTCTGAATTTATGGTAAGAAAGAAAGTTCTATTTTTTAATCTAACTTCAAAATAAACATGTAAATGAAATACTGATATGAGATTATCTCTTAAATAAAATTATTTGTAAATAATATGAAAAATATATATATATATAATTTCTACATACGAAAAAAAATAAATTAATATGCATTAAAATATAAACAAAGTTTTTTAACTAAATGTAACAGAACGTTTTAGAAAGAGAAAATTAAAAGTATATAAATACTGTCAACATACCTCATATTTAATTCACAGTCATCAAGTCCCTGCAGCTCTGGAATATCTGCAAGCATATTCTCAACAGTTGATCCATACAATATATCTTGAGCAGCCTAATTAATCATAAACAAAATTTTTTTCTAACTATATTAAGGTTTTTGAAAAAAAGAAATTAAGACTAAAAACTTGTCTGTTATTAAAAAAATTTAAAATAATTGATTTTCCATAATTTTAATTTGATATATATAAAAACACATACCTCATAACAAAGTTTATATTTTGACTTGATTATTGTTCTTCCATACCACACATCCTGCACTTTGCATTTTGAATCAAGTTTCCATAAAACACTTACAGAATAACTAAAAAACAAATGTCAGCAACTATACATTTTAAGCAATAAATTATATCTGTATATCTTTTCTGCAAGTTGAAAATTTTTAAAAATTCACAACGACAAAAAATGTTTAAGCAAAAATTAAGAAACTTACCGATCTACATTTCCTAACAATGAGCACAAATTACCACTCAGCACATGAGGAAGCATATCATATCGGCGATCAGGCAAATATACAGATGTGGATCTACTCCTGGCCTCAAGATCAACCACTGATAACTCTTGAACAAAATGGGTGACATCTGCTATATGGACCCCCAATTCTAATTTGCCACCAGGTAATACTCTGAATCAAACAAAAGAAAAATATTAATTTACATAAAAATATATCATTGTGAGCTTTTTTTTTAATAAGTGAAATTAATTTCCTAAATTTAGTTATCACAATATAATTCCACCTTTATAATTTGACAAATTTTATATTTGGTAAGAAATATAGTATCCAGGGCAAAAATTGGACTGAGTTAAGCTATCTACAATGTGAAGTGCATACTTCCGAACATAAATGAAATTTTCTAAAAGAAATATATTTTATTAAAATCTTTATTTGAAATTTCATTTTTGCATTTGCTCCTGTATGAATTTTAGTTTAGTTTAGTTATATTAACATCCTGATTTTAAAGCTACATTAGGGCTTTTGGGATGGACCTCGTCATTTTGAACTGCAATCAGATGACGAGGATGACACTTGAGCTGCCATCCCCTCTCTCCAAACTTCCGCACCCCACCAGCGGATGGTTCTTTGGTGGAACTGAACCTAGAACTCTCTGACTTCAAGGCCCGACCTCACCACCATGCCACTGCAGCACGTATGTAATGCTCCTACGTAATTAAAATTCATATTTTAATTCTAACTACTGAGATATTTAAATTGTAACCACTGAGAATTAATATATCTCTGTTTAGAACAATATAGAGAAGAATGTTCAACCTTTGCATCATAGAAATAAAAACCTATCTACCATCACAAAAGCATTTTTTTTTCTAAGAATCGATGTTACCTAACATGGAATGCTAGAATTGGAATAAAATATTTTAAATTCTTATTCATAAATAAGAATTTGCATTTAAATAAAATATAAATACCTTGTATACCATAATAAACAGTTGGTAATAATGGACAATAGAAATTATTAAGATACATTATTGATGAGAATTAACAAGTGTAATGGTCACCAATTTCAATATGTGGAGCTTTATATTAATTAATTTTTAAGCATAAGCCAGCTTCAAATTGTAACAAGTTTTATATTTTCAATATAAAAGCCTTAATAATTGCCTTTTATTAGAGAATATGATTAGTATGATATTTTTTTTTTAAAAAAAGGTATTTATAACACAAACACTTCAATGATATGCAAAAAATTGCAATAGTTTCTGTTATAAAACTCGTATTACCTGACTGATAAGGCATCATCTACATCTTCACAGCCTTTTGGATCAATGCTAAATATAAGATGAGAGTCACGAAGGTCTCGACGTTTAGATATTTGATCTGAATCTAAAGTCCACGGATTCTCTGCAGTACAGGTGGGAAGTTCATTTAGCTACAAAAATATTGAGATCTCATGGTAAATAATTCTTAAAAGCACAATGATTTTTTCAGAACTTCTATCTTAAATTATATTCAAATAATACTGTTTTTGTACTATTTAATACTATTTTTGAAGTTTGCATTAACAGAAATGATTAAATCATATGATTTTCAGATTTCTTTTTTCAACTTCATTTTGTACTATATGAGCTATTTTTTCTTGCCAAAATTTTGTGGTGTAAGGAAAAAGATCAATGCCATATTGATAAAAATGAACCTTTTTTTCCATATTTTTTATTGATAAAATATTGTCATCTTTTAATAATTTTTTTAAAAAATATAATCATTTCCTTTTATTTTTTCAACATCTAATTAATTTTTTGAAATGATCCCACCCATGCAATACTGAGGTACATGTACTGGATTAGGTTGATTAGCCCTACTATATTTTTAGTCAGCCAAAGGAAAAAATTATTGATCATAGTACGAAAGATGGATTAAAATTCCGTTTGAATAAAATCCATACATTGATACCCCTTCATATTTGCAGAGAATGTCAAGTCGCCAATACCAAAAAGAAAGATGGCATTAGCGACTCTACATTTGTTGATGATATGAAGATAACATCCATTAATGAATTTGAGCTGAATGGGATTCTTTTACATAAATTCTTTTGCACTATGAATGATAATATGTGAAACTAGAAGTCTCATCAAAATCTCTTCAGCCATTTGAAAAAAATGTTAGAATAAATACATACATATATATTGTTATGAAATTATAATATTGTTAACTGCCCTGCTAGAGAGATTTGCAAATATTCTTAATGGAAATAAGGTTATATGAAGGTTCCGGAAAATACAAAAATTCTTAGGAGCTGAGATTTAGAGGTTTTAGATAATTCCATCCCAGTTCAGAGACTACAAAAGGCAAAGCGCTCAAATGAGGAATAATTCGCTCAAAAAAGTTATGTTGAAGAAGTGAGCTCTACTGTGCACGCTGAGAAATATTACGGTTTTTGAATGAGTCATTTGATGTCTGCTTATATTTCTATTAGAGTTGTTCTTTGTGTATAATTTGGTTTTATTTTGCTACCATGCAAATCAAGTGAAATTTTTTCTTGTGGATTAAAGCCTTGTTTATCATTATCAATGTATGACTTTTTTTGCCATATCCCAAGAGTCAACTTTTGTAATAACACATATAGACAGATTAAGCACTATTTATATAAATGTCAAGTATGGCAATTTTTGTTGATTTCATGACTGAATTATTATTTAAATAAAATATTAGACTTGAATAATAGTTAAATGGTAAATTTTGAAAACATTTCTATTATTAACTAGAAAATTATTATATGTTACTCAACATCAGTGTTTTATCCTGAATAGAATACACAGTGTTAAAGCAATTATTTAAATGTGTTTGAAATAACCAAATAATAATTACAAATTTTATATGACTAATTTATCTTTTTGTAGCTGTGTAATGAAAGGTATAATCTTTGAAGGAAAAATAACATTTTTCAAGGCTTAATTCAAATTTAAAAAAAATGCAACTGACTTTGATTAAAATTTTGAAAATATAATAAAATAAAACAATTAAAAAGACAAGAGCCTCAAATTATTGAAGACAACAATCTAACTAAATTCCCCAAAAGATATAATTACCAAATTTTGAGCGAATTCTCGAAAAAAGACATCATGCTCAATTAATAAGGATTGGATTTCAGTTTCAAGGTCACCAATCTCACCCAAAGATTGAACAAAGTGTCCATTTGGGTACTGTGATTCTTTCTCCCAACCATCAATTCTAACAACAATTCTGGAAAAAAAAAATGCAGAATGAACAAAAAGAAAGTAAGAGATTGTTGACAAATTTTTTATTATACATATTCACAGAAACTACTGAAAAGAACAAAACTTGAAAAAAAGTAATTTCAAAAGGAGAAGAAAAATGAAATTCTGTAAGTAATATTATAGATACAATATTGTTACAAACCTGCAATGTTGCTTCTCAGCACGAATAGTTTCATCGTAAGAAAGACCGCTTTACGACCAGCCCTCTTGGGTGCTGATCTAGTGGCGCGGCAGTGATCTCAGAGCTTGGCGACGAATTTGGCGACAAAACCGATAATGCTGGAAATTTCGAGAATTTAAAAAATCCAGCCAGTAGGAGCTGAGATACGCCCAGAACCTTCTCATGCCGTCTCCTGGGAGAGTAATAGTCCGGCAGTCTCACGCTGCAATGAACGAGATCGGAATCGTCGACAAGTAACGCATCCTCGAGAGGATAGCGAAGCAATGGTGGAGTGCCAGAATTATGTCGCGCTCAAGCTATTGCTGAACTGGGTTGTGTGCCGAGTTCTGTTGTCTATTGTGGAAGCAGCATCAAGTTGTGTGTGGAGTAGCTAATCATATCGTAGTGAGTAGGCAGTTGGATACAGCTAAAGCGAGGAGACAATGAGAACTTCAGCCGTTTGGAGAGACCATAGAGCGAAGCTCCGAGGATACTCTCTCCTGCTGGATTCTGTCTGGTCGCTTTGTGTGCTGTGGTCGATTACTACTTGTGGGCCACTGTTAGCTGTAGTGTGCTATCCTGTGTGTACGTCTCGACTGTATATAGTTGTCGTCTTTGTATTCGTTGCCTGTGTTTAATAAACATCGCTCTTGTTTTCTACTGAGGCCTGATGGTTGTGTTTTCACACCATACACCCACTACAGGTGAAATCCGTAACAATATCCAAAGCTTAAATATGGGGTGATATTTAGAGAAAAAAAATAGTATTTTTTTTCCAATTTTTAATAATTTTTTATTGATTTTCTTTATATACAGCGCCTAAGTGCATGAGTTATTAACAGGAACATATTAATGTTGTTTGCGAAGTAGCAAGCCATTTTGCCAATCTCAAATCTTGTACCATCTTTTTGATTCTCATGATTTCCCTAGAGAGTTAATCAGTTCCAACTGTTATAGAAATATATTGTTACGAATCTGTGATGCTGCTTCCCAGCATAGTTGGTTCCATCATCAGAAAGACTGTTTTACAGTCATCTGTATTGGACGGAGTCCGGGTGTCGCGTCGGAGGTCCCAGAGCTTGGCGACGAATTTGGCGCCAAAATAGATTATACCCGAAACATCGAAAATTTTCCCAATCCGTCCATTAGGAACCGAGATACGCTTCGAACGTTCCTGATTGGTTGGGAGGCTTCCAGCTCCGCCTCCTGAGACCTATAAAAGGAGGCAGTTTGCAGCTGCCGGGGGTAGTCGGAATCGACGGTAAAGAACGGGTCTTTCAGAGATTAGCATAGCAGCGACGGAGTCAAGCTAGTGCTGAACTAAGCTGTGCGCTACTGTCTGCAGTAGAGTCTTGTTGTGTGCTGCTGTGTGCATACTCGGCTGAAGATAATTGTCTCCTCTATGCTGTATATAGTTGTCGTCTTTGTGCTGTCCTGTCCTGTCTTCGTGTAAATAAACGTCGTTGTTTTATTTTCTACTGCCGCCTGCTGATTGGGCGTTCTCCACACCATATAACTTCCACTATCCAAACGAACCCGGAAATTTCGTAACAATATTGATGAATGATCAAATACAAGAAAGTATCACTTGACTTACCATCGGATTATTTCATGCTACCATATATAGATATATACACACACACGATACCTTACATATTTTTAAAAATAATTTATAGATATGTTTCATGCTTTGCATAAAAAGAAAATTAATGAAAATATCTTTTCTTACTACCTTTTATTACGAATATCATCGGCTCGTTTGGTTGCTATACGTATTTTGGGTATGCGATAATCGTAAGGGACAGCAAGTATTCTTTCTTTACTTTTGAATGTTGGATTGGTAACCTAAACAAAATAAGCATATATAATAGAAAACTTAAAACTATTAACACTTTTCAAAATATCTAATAATTCATGTAGTCAAATGTACATCTAGATATCAAAACTCTCAATCTCAAGAACTTTTAAAGAAATGTCAATAAAAGATAAAAAAAAAAAAAATCTAAAAAAACAGGAATCTCAACAATAACATTTACATTTTAAAATGTTTCATCATGCTAAAGAATTGCTAAAGAAAATTCTTATCAATTGTGTTATCAATTAAAAATATCAACTAAGTCTTGAGATTTTACAAAATTGAAGAATTTTCGATTTCCAAAGAAAAGAATTTTCCTTGATATAGCCTAATTTCAGATCAAGAAGAATCCAAAAGACTTATCATCAGGGCCATTAATAAAATAAGAGAAATATCTTAACTAAAGTTTTGCAGTCAATGGTATAATAAATAAGTATTATATATCTCAAAGATCCGGGGATTAAACTTTTGTGTAATCTAGGAAAGTGGAATATAGTATAAAAACACAATTTAATGAGTGTACTAAATCGAATTCTACTGATTTTCGATTGCTATTTTCTAATGATAATTGCCTTTAAAACTTGCCGGCAATAGAAAGGAATGAATCAAAAGAAGAATAGAAAATGAATAAGATGTAAAACAAGATCTAAAATAATCCCGAATAAAGTTTAGAGGATTATTCTTTCTTATAAGCTTAAATTATTTTATTTATTGAATGTTTCTGTTAGAGAAAATTAAATCTATTTGGGATTATTGATAATGATTGACAGTTCTATTGACATTACTCAAGATTTTGGATCATCAAAAAGTGATTCCACTGGCAATAAAGTTTAAATCTTTTTTCCCTTGTCATCAGTTATAAAGAAAAAATACATCTAGTCATTGAATTTCCAATCCATTCATATAAATATTAAATTTGATAAAGTTTTCAAACTTTTATTCATTAAAAAAATAGATAAAAATATTCCCGTTTACTTTATTTTAAAAAGTCTTGCAATCAGATTTTTTTTTTCAATATTTTTATGTAATATAAAAAAAAATGTAATTTAATAACTCTGGAAGTTTACATATTTGCAAATTAAAAAAAAAGCAATGTGTGTTGAATAAATAAATGTAAAAAAAAAAAAGAGTACAAAAATATTAAAAAATATATCTAAACAATTTCATACATCTTCTTCAGGCAATGTAGCCACATAATTTCTCCAGCATCTTTCAAGGACTCCAACAACTTTGCCAGTGGGAAGTATAAGTGATGAAGCTTGGTTTTCATCATCATTATCATCAGAAGCTATTGATAACTCAGAATTATGAATAGGAATTTCATACAAATATATCATTGACATATGATTTAATTGGATTAAACAGCTTATTTTAAAACAAAAATTCAATAATTCTATCTTTTTTTTGGAATAATTTTTAATTTGATAAGCTTTTGTAATTATGGCATCAAAAAAAGCTGAACACTTGTTTTCTTTTGCAAATGGTTTGATTAGATAAATAAAAGTTATATGCTGCACTACAATCTATTTTAAAATTCTTTCCTCTTTATTTCATATTATCTCATTAAAAATTGTTGAGAAAATACTTAACATCTTGTAATACAGATACTGTAATCAATATTGTATCCTCAACAATAACAAAAAAAAAAAAAAAGTTGAAAAATATTATTGAAAAGAATAAATAGAAAATAAATAAATAAATAAATTATACCTTATGTATACTCTCTTGAATAAAAGTTTGCAATTTCAAAAATTAAGAAGGCTGAATTCAATATCACTAATGCCATGCACATTAATGCATAATAAATTCCATGTATCTTTTTAACATTTTTGTATCTTTTCTTACATGCTTTTATTTTTTTTTCTTCTGAATAATCATAAATTTGTACAAAAACAGAACTGGATTTTCTGATGCCGTTTTATCTCATTAAAATAAATTACTAAAATAAAAAATGAAAACTTCTAGTATTTTTAAAAAAAGATTTTTTTTAAAAATCTTATGTATAAAAATTTGAACAACAGCTCAAAAAAATCTTATGAAAAAAGACTAGTCATTAAAAAAAACTTTATTTGGTTTTTTATTAATTGACGACTATATTAAGTATAGAATGACACCAAATTTAGTAGTTTCTCATGAAGAAAACTGATTGATTAGATTAGCATCCTATTTGAGCAACACAAACTAGTTGCAAATGGACCTGGTAATTCTGAAATATGATGATGCGTAATTTGGTTTCATTAATTGTTTAAAATTAATTAAGAAGTATAAACACATTTTATTAAAATTTAAGTTCTATCTTTGTCTAATATTTTATGTATACAATAAAATACTATTATACTTTGAACAACAACAAAAAAAAGACATTAACAAGCTGTTTTATACAAACGATATTAAATAAAAACTAAAGTTAAATTATTTCCTACATGGTTTACAAAGAATTCAAATAAGCATGTAAAATTCAAAACACTTGATAACATAAAGATAAGAATTGAACATCCTCTCCATATTTCCATACCATACCAGCAGAAAGATATAAGGAAAATACTTTTTGTACAGTGTGAATTCACTGTGTAATCAGTTAATATTTTCTTTTTAATAAGCAATCATTTTATTTTTACTTCTTTTGTGCAAAGACAGCAATATCAATATGTAGTGTGAAAATAAATATTTATGTATTGTAGTCTTTACCAATTGATTTGATGTGAACCAATCAAACAATCTTATTTGATAAGGTGACCAGCTCTTTCACAATGAAAAGAAGAATATAAAAAAACTGAATGAAAAAAAAAGAAAAAAAAAAAAAAAAAAAAAAAGACACTAGATAGAAGAAACTTTTTTCATTGCAATAAACATACATAATAAACTGTAATATGATCAATGCAAAACATTATAATATTTCATATTATAAATAAGCATACTTTAACATGCTAAATATTAACCCTTCATATCACATGCAACGGCTTGTTTCAATACAGAATTTCACAAATAAATCTTCAAATATCAAATCCCTTTTGAGGGAGGACAAAATTCACAAATGGAGGACTGTTCACCATAAAGGAGAACATTCAGTGATAATATCTCAGTAAATAAATTACAGGAAAGCAAAATTAACTGTTGACAGTATAGTAAGTCGTAAATTAGAATGATTTAGAACTTTTAAGATTTCACCATTAGTAGTTTTATTGTTAAAAATTCAAAATATTAAAAAAAAAAAAATACTCTGGTATCAATCACAGTGTTATAGCAATGGGTGTGGTACCAAAAGTAAGTTAATAATATAATTGATCATAATTTAGAGGTTAAAAAACACGAGTTTAAGTTGATATAAAATCCTTGCTTAGTAAATCTAAACTTTTTTGAGCATGTTATTATTGCTGTATCAAAATGTGGTATATAAAATAAAGCATTCTATTAATTACAAAAAACTTGGAATATATTAAATACACTTGCTTTCAAATTATTGCATGTGATTGATTTAAGGGGAGTGTCATGAAGTGCTTAAACTCAAGGTTCTTAACTTCCAGGCATAACAGATGAATAGAATAATGGCACAGCAATGAGATTTCTAAGTAACATATTATTGAAGAAAAGGATTTTCTTAAAATATAACAATTAATAATAACACATGAAAAAAATGAAGATTTTAAATTAATAAATTTTGGCAAAATCAAGAGTCAAGTTGGTGACATGCAATTGTTGTGTGTTGTTATAAAATGCCATATGTTGCTAAGGGTTCATGCTATTTTATTGAAATTCTCTATATTTTATTGTTTGAGGTTTTTGACACATTGCATTTTGATTATCAAGCAATATCAATATCACAAGCAATATCAAGCATGTAGTACAGTAATGGAAACCCAGAAAAACAGTGAATTTTAGAAATAAAATTAATATTATAGCATTTATTGGCATTAATTTGCCCTGAACATTTATAAATTAATGATAGCCATATTTCTGCAATTTGCAATCTATGTAAAAGTCTGTAAAGTATAACTTAAATTTCTTAATTTCAGGAAACACAGTGTATTGAACTATAAATTTAATCTCTTATAAAATGATATATCTGCTTGCCTTTTGAGTCATTTGTATTATCCACCAACTTCAAACACCTGGATTTCCACTGATTTTCAGGCAGCAGCTCTACAACTACTTCATCACCATGAATAGCTCGATTTCTATCAACCATACCACTGATAAAAATATCTCCCACATCTTTTAAGGCTGTTCTGAAATAAATTTAAAAAATATTTTTGAGGAAACAACTTTTTAAAAGTATTTCATGTACAAGTGAGAAATAAAATAAACAGAAGGGGCAATTAAAATAAATATAATTTCCATATGGACAATAAGTTTTTTGATTGTCGAACTGAAATTCTCC
The DNA here is from genome assembly GCF_947563725.1 of Argiope bruennichi. Classification (NCBI taxonomy): domain Eukaryota; kingdom Metazoa; phylum Arthropoda; class Arachnida; order Araneae; family Araneidae; genus Argiope; species Argiope bruennichi. Next base: position 118,713,774 of record NC_079151.1, on the reverse strand, counting down.
CATATTGTTATAAGTAAAATTCATTCAAAAATTTTATTAAGAATTAATTTGATGTAAAAAACTGAAAAAAAGTTAATTTGATGTAAAAGGTGAAAAAGGATAATTCAAAATAGTCTATAAAACAATATTTCTTTTATCATTAAAAAAATAGTTGATTTTAATGTGAAATAATGCATGCAATAATTTATTTTTTATAGTTTTGAGTCTTTCAGCAATAAATGAGTCATTTCTTAGTACAATTCATCATTAGATTGAAAAACAATCTTTGATATGATGTTATGGCAAAATTTTAAAGCAGGAGAGCCAATACTGGCAAAACTACATATTTATATAATGTAGATTTCACAAAGATTCGTATATATTCAATAACACAGATATCATGAAATATTTAGATTTGTTCCTTACCTAAAAAGAGTTTTTCCAGCTATGTCAAATATAAAATTTTAGCATCTGATGACAGACTTTTTTGTTTCAGACAAATAATATATATTTCTATTAATAAATATGCATATGTGTCTGTAAACATCTGTGTATATTTATGCTCTATAAGGCAGATTATTAGAGATATATGGATAAACAGATCATCAAAGGTATAAGGTGTATACAGCTAAATTTTGGAAAGTGAGAATATGTACATTAAAAATTATTTTAAATAATGAAATATTAACGAAAATTTTGGAATTTTTTTGTAATAATCCTGAAAATATTATTGAAAAAAAAAAACAACTTTATACCAATTTAAAAATTGTTTTTTAATGATGGCAATTTAATTGTTTTTCAAATTTTCCCGAATTTTAACAAATAAATTTTTTTTTTGTATCATTTTCAGTTATAGATTTTATTGTTAAACTGAAATGCAAACCATTTTCAATGTATTCCCAAATATTTAAATACATTACTTTCTTCTAGTTCTGAAAAGTAAGGAAGAAGAATTCTACTTACGACCTGTCTACATAAAGAATAGGAAATTGAAGTTAAGTACACTGAAAATTAGAAAATAGATGAACTAGATCGTTATATTTTTAGCAGCATTATGATATCATGAGATTTGTTTTAATTAAAATGTTTCATGTATACAATGAATAGAACATATGTTGGATGATTAAAATAATATAGCTTTAATGTCTGCCACAATTTAAAGTTTAGAAGGTGCTCCCTCCTCCCCTGAGGTAATCATGGACATGAAGTTATATATAAAAGACTTAACAGACACTAAATGCAACCCTATTCTTGATGAACTAGATGGTTACCAAAAATGACCTAGCACTATGTGTCTAATCTTTATAATAAATATTAATTTACTTTCATATATGAATAAAGGCATTTTCAGAAAATTAGAACTTTAATTACCAAATTAAATAATATGTTATAATTCACCGAACCAAATTGATAATTACCTGAAACAAATGGAGAAATATTAAAATAAAACAGAAGTTCAAAAACTAAATTTCAAATAATCCTAAAAAATTATTTTACCTTAGACTGCTTCATACTACTAGCTGAACAATATTACTAATTTGATTTACATAAGAAAATGCCATTGATTTTATCTTATGAACTGCTTATCAATATAGGCACATTTTGCTTTAGAGAAAAGAACGAGAAAAAAAAAAGTTACCGAATTCAGATTTAAATTCAGTTCTTAAAACAGGAATATAGAGATTAAAATGAAAATGACTAACTTGGATGTAGTTACAAAAGCCTCCTCAGAAGCATTATGCTTATTCACTCTTAAATAGCCTCTGAAATAACGACCAGCTTTGATGCCTGCTTCTAATACATCAGCTGATAAATGATTGTCATACGATTTTGACAAATCTATAAAAAAATTAATGCATAGATATAATTTTCTATCATTTATATACAGAAATAAGATGAATATAACATTTGTACCATAATTACTTAGTCTCCAACTAAATATATGCTTTTATATTATGAAATTAAGGTGCTTATTAAGACTACTATACTGAATTTTTTTATGCTTATAAATATAAAAATAACTTTTACAAAAACAACTTTTATTATTAACATTTTTTTTAATAATTTGTATAAATACATGTTAGTGGTAGCTCATCAATTCAAAAATAAGCATTGTTGCAAATGGAATTTGATGAGTTTTAAACTTCTGTTAAAACATAATTTTTATCCTTTATTGTCACATTTTCTGAATTTTAAATATGAATAACTTAAATAAAAAAAGGGTTAATAATTTAAATAAGTAATATTTAATGTCTGTGCATGACAAACGGAAGAATGCTGATCTAAAGATATAATTCTAAATAAGCTTACTTTCTCATTTAAAAAAAAATAAAATAAAAATCTAATAAACAAGAAGAGCCTTACTTAAATATGAGAGCTAAATAATAATAAAATTACATCAAAAATAGTTTAGAAAAGTGAAAGGAGAATAAATTAATAAAATAAATAAGTAAAAGAGCTAATTTCTGAACTGTCTTTTAATTAAATGAGATAAACTAATTCTACAATGTCAGAAGAGAATAGAAGTGCCATTTTTACTTACAAAAGCATAATTTTGAACACATATTTCAGGCATGCAAAACAATTTGAAGTGTATTTTGATTTTTTTGAGTTTTACAGAGATATCAAATATTTTTGAAGCCAAATTATGATTATGGAATAGAAATAATAAACTATTTCTATTTAATAATTTCATAAAATTATTAAAATTTTTAAAAAGTTGAAATAATGTTACAAATAACTAAATAGATTTCAAAAATATTTTCTGGGATACTGTAGTTCTAATGAACACAATCCCAGGTAGCACTAACAGGCACTTTTTGAATGAAAAGTCTTTTGACACTTAAATAATTATTAATTGATACACAGCTGTATCACTTTAAAAGAATTTGAATAAACTAAACTGTTTATTTGAGTTTGAATAAAACCGAATCAATTCATTGCTCAATTTCCTTGTATTCTATAACTAAATGTGACCTCATTTTGAAATAAAATAATTAGAGGAATTGTAAGAAAACATATTAAATATATATTCAATAATAAAACAAATATTTTGATGTAATTTATTTATAATCAAACATTAAATAATTAAAGGAACATCTAATCCAAATCAAGAACAATATTACTATTTAAATAAGAAATAAAAGATTAAATTATAAACAAGACAAATTTTAGTTAGGGGAAAAAAAGCAGCACCTTTTACTGTTCCAGTAGAAAGTGCTAGATGCAAGGATTCAAAAAGAGGCAGAATTGATTCAACATCTTTCCACATATTTTCCAAATATTCTCTCATAGAATATACTTTAATAGATTCATGTTGCACCAGAGGTTTATAAGCCTACAAAAATTGTATTAAGTAATACACATGTTACAATGCTTAAGAAGCATTACATATAGCAAAAAAGTACTGATTAGGAAAATTTTTCAAGATTCTACATAAATTTTATTTATTACAAGCGATTCTAAAACACTTCAAATAGTTGAACATGAATTTTCACATAAAAATAAATAGTTTTTTATTAAATGATCACAAATAAGTTATTCTTAATAAATCAATAAATTCTTAAATTTTAATATTTCAGGTGAGGGAAAAAAATGACAGAAAAGTCATTTTCACCTATTGCAATTTAGAGCATGCTGAAAGGTTTTTAAAAATAGATTTCAATTTAAAATATTGTAAGAAAACTAGATTCTTCTTAGAATCAATACAATTTCTATTGTCACAATCCACTTGCAAACAGCTATTTAGAGGAAATGATGGATTGTAACAAGTAAAATTTACTTTTGTTGAAATAGAAAGATAACAATATACCAAAATAATGGAAAGAAAAAGTCAAAATAAATTCTCCTAAACACCTAAAAATATTTAGGCAATGTGAATATATAGATATATTAGTTTTAAAAACCTAACTGATAAGGTTATTTTATGAGAGATACCATATCAATTTTTAAATAGAATGTTATTTTGGTAAAAATTACAATTTAGAGTAATAAAGGAATTTTTTAAAAATGCATAGCAAGAGTGACAAAACATCTGTATAGAAAAAAAAAAATCATAGAACAAAAATTTATAAACAAATCAATACTTTATTTTAAAAACTAAAATAAATTAAAATGAGATCATAGAAATTAATCAAGTTAAGAATTGGAACTCTTAAATTTTAAGATAATCATAAAAACTTCATTCAGAAATTTGAATTGTTACTTTATTCTTTACCTTCATGATTAAAAATTTTTTTCTCTTAAAATTCACTTAAAAAATAAATTATTAAATGATTAGTACATCTCTTTGATAGACAACTCTTGCAAACAATAAATATTATAAAATATCAACAATATAGTATTAGGAATTAAAAATGTTTAGATTAGTTTATAAAATGAAATTTAAAAGAAAAATTCACCAAAAAACTTTTGATTAAACAATAAACAAACGAGTCATAAAAGAAAAAAACCTTTTATATTTTTACTAAAATTAGTTCAATACCTCAACATTTTCTGATATCAAAATAATGGGAATAGTCCCTTTTAAATGTTCAGCATAGAAGTTTGCTGCTTGTGCACAACATCTAAAATATAAAGAGGATTATCATGTAATATAAAATATTGAAGTTAATCTTGATTATTTTTTAACATTATATCTTTTTGAAAATACATGCATGCATATAAGCATTTTAAAATAAAATAAAAATCCTCTTTAACCCAAACTGTTCTTAAAACTAAATCTTTTCAAATACAAAACATAGCAGTAAATATTATTTTTATGATAAGAAAGCATACAAAATACAAATGTTTATAGAATATCAGTAGAAATATAAAATTGTTATCCTATACTAACATTGTTATATTTATTTGAAATTTTAAATGAACAAAATTTTTTAAACATATAAAAAGTATAATCATTGAAGCATGGAAGCCTGTTTATCATTAAACTTTTAACTGACTTTATAGTTAGTTATTATCTTTATAAATAAATGCCCTTTTTTTCTTTCCTCTCAAAAGTAGTATAAATGGAGTAAATACTTTTTTTGCAAACAATAGTAGTTTTTCCACTTTAATTATTTTAATCAATATCCACTGAAGAGTTTTTCATATATATTCTTAGGAAAGACTATGAATCCATATTAACTCTCCAAATGGCATGATCAGCTTTCTTCACTATTTGAGCCCTTTATTTTGAAAGTGGGGCAAGTCCATTTAGTTATAATGAAACTCTTACGTTTTTTAATAAGCACTATTGGATTATAAACTTACATTATCTGGTACTACAAAATACAAAAAATATATCTGTTAATACTTACCAATATTTTTAAATTCATTGAAATGCAAACCTTTAAATATCTCTCAATAACAAAAAGTGGACTTGCCCCATTTTCAAAATAAACAGCTCTTTTATGCTTATCTCTGAAGTTTTAACTCGTAGCTATTGCCGGATTTTCTAAAAATTCCATATTAAATTGTCTTTGAATAAAAAAATCTTCATTAATGCAAGAAAACATACAGATTACCCATTTAAAAGCCAACAATATATGGCTCAATGTTCTTAGATTGAAATAATAAACTATTTGGAAGGTTTTAGAACTACTTTGTAAGAAGTTCTGAAAGAGTTGTACATGCTTAGTTTTTGGAACCTCCTTCAAGTTTAAAGTAATTTTAATTAAATGTATAATTCAAACAAGACCTGCACAAAAAGTAAAAGCTGTACAAAAGTAAAAAGGGAGGAGAAACCCATAGACCATACAAAACTTCACTACCTATTTGTAAATACTTAAATTAATTGCTTTTCTCACATTTGAATCTATAATATATTCTTTAATGTTTTAATATGTAAAACCTTTGTGATAATTGTAGTAGGAAAAATGTTAAAATATTGTTTAAAAAAGTTGTTGCTATATATAGATAAAACTCATTATTGTAACCAAGTTTAAATATTTATGATTTGATCGTAAAAGCTCATTTTGGGGTGTTTAAAAAAATTTTTTTTTTATTTGTGTGTGTGCCTGAGTTGGCTCTAACATGATAAAAAACAAACTTTTTCAGTGATGGGGATAATTATTTCTTATGAAATTTATGTGTACAACCAGAATAATAAACTACATCAAAAAAATTTTTTTTCTAAGGATTTTGACAATGCTTTTAATATCCTATCATATAAGTAGTTTTAACTAGAAGAGAAATAAAGATCTGGCGGAAATTAAAAAGAACCATCATTATACCTCTTTCCTTCATTGAGTATATTATGCCCATATTTGGTGAATTTCCATAATTTAGATTTCTTTGAATCTTAAACAAGTCTTTTTTGGAATTGCAATTATCAGTTTCAGCGAACATGAAGACTCATAAACACAAGCGAGAATGGAGAAATTCTGCATGCGGCCTCCAACTGCAGATGTGCATCAAATTTTAGATGAAAAAATCTAAGAGTGAGTCTGACTGTCTGGTTATGTTCATGTGAATATAGCAATTTGAAGTTGCAAAGAACTAGATGGACTTAATTTGGCCTGTGGTTTTCTGTCTAGGATTTTAAATATACCTCTAATACCATTCTATTTGAGTGCAAGTCAACATAATAATTCAAAAAATATGTGCTAGATGGATGATTTTTAGCATGAGATTTTTATGATACAATATAAAAACCTTGATTCAAATCCAAAAAGGGCAAAGTTGTCAAGACAAATGAGCATGAACTCAGATAGAATAATTTAATGCTTCACTAGAACAATGACAATCACTACAAATACTTAATGAACAAAGTAACAGAGCAGCAATGAGGAGTTCATCTTTCTCTAATTAATACCTTACAATTTTTCAAAAAAGAATTCTGAAAGCCAACATCCATAATTTCTAGTCATATATACATAATTAGTTTTAACAATTGAATTCTTTGGAATCATATTATGTATGCATATATAAATAAAAATAAGTTTAGGCCTTGTAACAAGATAGCCAGCAATCAAGCTCTAAGCTCAAATTTATTTTTAACACATTTAAAATTTAAAAAAATTTTTGGTTGACTTTAGTACAAAATCAGTATATTAAATTTTTAGGCACTTTTGAATTAAAGAAGGGCCTGGATTACAGCCCAATAATACAGTAGGAAATTTTACAAAATAGTAGCAAATGAATCAATATTTATAATTTGATCATGCATGCAAATATATCATTCCAATTCTCGAAAAGAACATACTTATTAAACCATTCTTCAAGGGATTCTGATATTTTTCTTGGAACATATGACTTTTGACAATTTTCATTAAGAAAAATAATACTGCCACGGCGGATATCTTTACAGATATTTAGAAGACGATTGAAAGTACGAACACCAGAACTTTGAACAGTCTACAATGAAAAATATATTAGTATAAGATAAGAATTATTCTAAAATACATTTATAATGCTTATAAACTATTTTATTGAATTTTATTGAAACATTTATGAATAAATTTTCGACACATATAAATAAAGAGTTTCAATAAAGAAATTAAAAGGAACCTTGAGTTGTTGATACCACAATTATATTGAACAAATATCAACACTAAATAGTAATTTCTTATTGTACATTCTGAAATCTTATATTAATTATATTGTTATTCTTTGTTTAAATTGCATTAACTTACAATAAAAAAGAAATAAATACCATTTACTACATTATTACAGTAATTCATAAATAAAATAATAGCAGAGTATTTTTAAGAAACCCAATTAATTTTATAAAAAGAAGCTATTAATGATTCTTATCAAATTAACTTTATAATGAAAAGACCTAATTTTCTCCATTCCCCAATTTTGTCATCACACTTACTATTATGATTTAAAATAACCTAGTGTACATAAAATTAAATAACGAAATTCATTTACCTTTGAAGCAATGGTTTGCAAAATGATAAGGCCCTTCAATTCTTGGAATTCCAGCAACTCTAAATAATTCTGAACAATGTCATAGCAAGGAATGGCATAATGTGTGGCATTTTCAGCAAGCTGGATATTTTTTGAACCTATAAAGAAAAATCATACTGACATTAGTAGCATTGACATATAAAAAAATAGAGAGAGTTAAATGCAGGGTCATTCAAAACAACTATAATGATTAAAAATTGATATAACTTTCTTGTAAAAAATAATAGGAAGAACAAATCGCAACAGATTACAGGATAATGGCACTAGGTGATTTTCCTTGATAGGCAACATCCCTTCATAAACTATTTCACATCAAAATTATGAAAGATGTTTGTTCATTACATGCATATTTTGCTTCTGGTTATCTATTTCTGAAATTACTTCTTTTGTCTATATTATTTTTGAATAGTGAATTCTATGCACACAATTGTGTATAAATGGAAAATATATAGAGAGAATGTTTCACTTGGTAATGAAATGATTATCACATCAGTATTACCTGTATGACCAAAAAAAGTTACTCAAGGCCAGCACTATGTATACAAATAAACTTTTTCTGTATTATGTATTTGTTGTTTTCAGGAAAGTTATAGCCATTTGTAATTGGCATACTTGTTTTCAATAACCATGTACATTAACCAGATTAATATTGAAGTAACATAATTTTACTTAGAAATCAGAAAAGGATAATAACAGTTACATTCCAAAGAGATCAAAGTAAAAAGAAACAGAGATAATCTTTTAACAGCACTGGGAGTTTGTAGGGGTGTCTATAATATATATACAATGTCATATGCACACATCCTTAAAAGAGTAAATAAAATACAGCCAAACCTTGCTTAGTAAGTATATCACATAACAAATAATTTCCATAAGGAGGAAAAAAAATGTTAAAAAAAATGACTATTTTAAAAAGAAATGTTTTGCAGAATGATTGTAGGGAGACATCCTATGCAGGATTGGTCTGTATTTCATGTATCAGCATATTATGAAAGCTTGTTTGAAGAAAATTCTTATTTTTGGATGGAAACAGTTTTGGCAGGATAGGCACACAATTATGAGGAATTTGAGTAAGTATCGTTAAAGCCTTGACTGATGAGATTGTATCTTTGGCTAAGATTATAGTTACTGAGGCAGAAAAAACAATAGCATTGATGAGCTGATGGTAAATCATAGGCATAATTAATGAAGAGCTTATGGAGCTGCTTTGTGTGCCACGACAAAAAGTTGTGGATTAGATTTGGTCAAGATAAGAAGAAATAATAACCTCAACATTGTAGTGAAGGAGTTATTGCAACATAATAAATGGGAAATTATTGTATTGTACATTGAAAATCATCACCCTCATAGGGCAGTAGTAAACCAGTATACAAGCTATAAATTCATTAAACAATAATGTCATTTTTGCAAATTTTGAAATGTAGCCAAAAAAAAAGTTTTTAGCTAGCTTTTTTGAAAAATAATAATAATAATAATGCATTATAAATAATAAATTACACTTTTATAAATTTGTGAACTTTGTTCTTGGAATGGAATGTATTCTCTTCTTCATAGAATTTTTTTTGAAAGAAATTACTTTGCTTAAGGAGTATGATTCAGAAACAAATTATGTCACTTAAGCGAAGTTTCACTGTAACTTTCTCTCTCTTTATATATAATGTATTTCTTCTGTATAACTATGGTTAATCACATTATACAAGGGGTCACTTAGAATGTGCCCATAGAATGGGAGGGAGGTGTCTGTAAGGGCCATTACGAAGATGTATCAAGAAGATCAGAAAACACTGAGAAGTATATCGTGCAAGAATTTGCTAGCAGCTAAGGGTTTAAAGAGCCATTTTTTTTCACATTAATGGTATATTAAATATTTGTGAGATTGGTTTAAGAAAAGTATTACTCCCAAATGGCAAATTAAATAAAAATAATTTGATAGTTATTTTAATAAACAAATTAACAAATCAAGACACTTTATTAAAGTTTGCAATAAGAAATTTGAATATTGGCAAATTTGTTCCAGTGAAAAGTTTGGAAACAGTATTAAGTATTGGCATTTTATTATTTCAAATCAAACAATAATAATTATTTAAAAGTCAACTTAAAACCATAAAATATGATCAACTGTTTATCAATATTTTTTCTCGGTTTCTGAAGTTATTTAAAGGTAACAGCTATCAGTTCAATAAAAGATTTGAAATAACTTTCTACGGGCATTTAAAAATTGATAAATTTAGTGCAAAATATTTTCACATGGCTTAGGAAAGGATTATGTCACTTGATTAATAGAAAGGTTAAAAATGGAACATTAGGGGTTACAAGAAAAAATAGCGAAATTTATTGTGACCAACATTTAGTTCATATCTTAAATTAAATAGGATGCAATATCATTCAAAAATTAAGTGAAAGATTTCATCCAATTTCTTTTATAATACACATATGCACAAACCTACATATATATATAAACATAATATAATAAAAAATTTTGCCAAATAAAACATAATTTTGGCAGTTATGTTGCTGAAAGGTAGAGGCTTATGAAATTTAACTTCGATTTATTTCCCCACGGAAGTCATAATTTATACAAGGAAAAAGAATGACCAGACGTCTCTATTCACATCGCAGCACAACAGCAAATTTTCCCTTCAGTGATTTTACTATGAGATCCTGATAGGGTTTTCTTCGATACATACTAACTTAGGAAAGGAAATCTTAGGTATCTTTGAATAAAAGGTGTAAGTGATAGGGATTTTATATAAAGTGTGTGAAATTGCAATAGCCATCAATTTTTCATGAGCATGAGTTAAAAATAATTAAATAAAAAGTAGGATTTGTATTAGGAAATAAGAGAACATTTTAGAATAAAATAACATGGAATAATTTAAGATAAAAGTTAGGAAATTAATCAAGATTCAAGTTAGATTAAAAATATCATAACACACACACATATTTAATAAAGAGTAATATGTTCAGCAGTAGAAAAACATATGTTCATAAGCAGCTAAAAATTTTTGTACAATAAAATAACATAAAAAAGGAATTAAAATAATGTTTTTTAAAAAGCAAGAATCTCGGATAAATCTAATTAGTTTACATTTTCAGATAAATTATTATTATATCAACCACTTTGTTGATACAAAATTATAGTAAATGTTTAAGAAGTTTGTAATGAACTAGTATCTCAAATAAAAGGATGAATAATTATAAAAACTAATGAAGCAAATAATCACATGAAGTAAGAAAAAATTGGTACAATTCGGTTTTAATGATGAATGAAAAGCGTCAAGAAAATTTTTTCCCAAGTTATAAAAATATTTTTGCGGATTTCTCCTCACCGCCGGGTTTGTTTAGAGAGTGGTTGTGACATGGTGTGAAAACAAAATCAGCAAACCTCAGTAGAAACACAACGATGTTTATTTACACGAAGAGACAAATACAAGACGACGAATACACAGAAGACAAATATTTACAGCAGAGATGAACACAGCACAGCACACAATAGCCCACAAGTAGTAATCGTCCATAGCACATGAAACGGCTAAACAGAATCCAGCAGGAGAGGGGATCCTTGGAGCTTCACTCTACGGTCTCTCCAACAGCTGAATTTCTCACTTTAGTTGCTGACTCACTACTTCCCACAACTGGCTATTACACAACAGATACAATGCTGCTTCCACAGTAGACAACAGGATGGAGCAGATTGCGTGGAGCAGTTCAGCACTTGCTCCACGCAATGCTGGCACTCCGCTGTTTCTTCGCTATCCTCTGAAAGACTCGTTACTTGTCGATGACTCCGATTACAATTCAATTCATGACGGTGACTCTCGACGACACTCGACGCACAGACAGCTTGAGAGTGCCGGTCTTTTATAGTTCCAGCAGGCGGGGTTAGAATCTTCAAGACCAATCAGACGTATCTTGGTTCCTAATGGACAGATCAACTAAATTCTCGAAGTTTCAAGTATTATCCATTTTGTCGCCAAATTCGTTGCCAAGCTCTGGGATCACTGTCTCGGCATCTGACAACATCCAATATAGATGACTGTAAAAGGGTCTTTCCTATGATGACACTATTTGTACTAGGAAGCAAAATTACAGGTTTGTAACAATATACTCAAGTGAATTATCATTTATAATGCAAAATTTTGAAATTGCAAATCGGATGCTACATAGTTTGAAGATTCAAATCGCTAAATCAGTGAAATTTTTTCTTGGTGCTTTTTGGTAACCATTACAACTGACAAGCATAAAAAAAATATTTTTTTATTATTATTAATAACATTACATCATAAGACATGAAGCTTATTAAACAGAATTAGAATTTATAGGTTTAAAAACCAAAATTTTAAAAAAATAGGATATAAAAAAAAATGCCTTTACCCTCTAAAAATTACAAGCATTAAATATTAACCACATGTCATTGATGAATTTATCATTAACCGCATGCCACTTGTAGACAGATTCCCATTTTAGTTCTGAAAGAAATTATTAGCATGCAATTTTTGATAATTAATTGCTGGAATATGGATAACACTTAAGAACAAAATATTTCAAATATCAAATTTTTTTTGGTATGTATTTGTAAGTTACATTTGGAACTTAAATTTTTTTTCCTCATTAATTTATCAAGCTAGGAACGTGAGAATGTAATAATAGTTATATTTTGCAAAATTCTACTAAAAAGATTCTTAATACTCACTTAATTCCTAAACTATTATTTCTGTTAGGAAAACATTCCATGATTCTTTCTATGCATAAAAATTCTTTGCAAATTCAATGATACATATAAACAGGATAATAAAAGAAGTCATTGATATTTCAAATATTAAACATCGTGATGAATTTGAGAATTGTTTTCTAAATTAAAATTGAAAAATATCCTTTCTCTGAGATATACTCTATGCAGTTTTTTTTTATTCCAAAATTCAAATATGTGACCCCACTTTGCTTTGCACCCCATAATTTAAATGTAATAAATTAAAAAAAAAACTGGAATGTAAATCTTTTTTAAAAATTTTTCTTTATTCTATTTTTTATATACAGAAAATTTTTGTTGTGAACTTTTATACCTAAAATCCATAAGAATTCTTTGAATGGCTTTAAATTGGGTAAAACAACTTACCTATATTATTTGATGGGCAATTTTTACAAAGAGGACTGTAGCATGGAATATCATCCCTTAGATAATGTTCTCTAACGATTGTTCCGGTCTTGCCTTTCAACTTAACAAGTTTTATTGTTTGGGTTAACATATTTAAAATTCTTGTACAATTAAATAATAGAAATAAAAATTAATGATCTATTTTTGTTCACAACTGCAAAACAAATAATTTTTATAAATAAAATGATGTTTGTAAATTAATAAACACAAATCAGAAACTAAGAGAAGAATTTTAACTTAACATATAAATGAAAAATAATAATTAAACGGGAATTTTTGAAAAAAAAAATCAGTTCAAGTAACTGCCACGATACAGCTCACATCAAATTAATAACTATAACTGCCAATGTATAACTATCAAAAGCTACATTTTTGTGCTTTTCGAACTTTTTTCGAAAAAAAGTTAGCAATAACCTAATTCAAAGGAAGGAAGGAATGAGGTTTGTTTTCCGGCGTATGCTCCTGAACGGATTCTTAGCTTGTGCCGGGTTCACAAAAATCAAAACTCGAATATCACAAAAATTTTTTAAAATCTGTCAGAAGCCACAAAGAAAGCCAACATAGCCTTCACTTTATCACGACCCTGTACGGAGAAATCACAAATCCAGTCAAAAGAGAGTGGAACACAACCCAACTTAGCACGGAGAGAATTTCTCGCTGACTCGTATCTACTGCAAGAAAGAACAAAATGTTCACAAGTTTCTGGAATCTGGCAATGGGCACAATTTGGTGATTCAATGAGCCTACATTTATGAAGAACTGCATTTACTGGAAGAGTCCTAGATATTAATCGTAATATTAAAACCTCATTACGTCTAGATAACTTAAGTTTTTTAAGATTGAAAGAAACAAGCCATTTGTATTTTTCATAGTATTTAGAATTTTCCCATTCTAAATCTTGTTTATGTCGTACGATTTTAGTATAAATTGAACAAGCGTCTTCGGGCGAGATCCAGTCACAAATATTTGAAGAAGTTAACGCTTGCTTAGCTAAATCATCAGCCCGTTCATTTTCTGCAATTCCCACGTGGGCAGGAGTGTATATCAGTTCTAACGAGGAACATGTCTTTAAGGCATCAAATATAACGCGGGCCACAAAAAGGGCACTTTTGGGAGAATGGAAATTTAGGCATCTCAGGGCTGTCAAATTAGATAAACTGTCAGTCAATAAAATATAGTCTTTATGTTCTTTGACAAAGTTCATTACAGCCAGAGCTATGGCAAAACCCTCCCCTGAAAACACCGAGTTAATGTTGTGAACCGTTCCCTTAATGACTTCCTTCGAGGAGCAGTTTATAGCCGCCACCGCAGTAGAATTTTCATTCTTGGATGCGTCTGTGGCCAGTATAATTTGATTTGGGGATAGCTGTGATTTGAACTCGGCGAACAAACGTTTAATTGTAGTCGAATCCAAGCTCTTTTGTTGGAAGCCGAAGTCATGGGTTTTAATGGTAAAATGTTCACAATCATCCCAACTAACCGGGACCATAATCGGGATTATTTGGTCCAGGGACAGGTTTTTTTGATGGCAATATTCTTCTAAAGTGCCTGCGCAGGGAAGTCTTTGGAAAATGCGGTTAGAGATTACAGACTTCACCTCGGAAATTGATCTCGAAACTTCAGTGTATTCGCGGGCTGAGAACTGATTAACAAAGAATAACACGTTTTTCTTTTCAAACCTAAGTCTCATATTTATTTCATTTGATATTTTAAATAAAATTGGGATAGGTGTCCACCGTGGGAGTCCAAGAGCAAAACGAAGGATGTTGTTTTGAATCGTTTGTAAAGCTGCAAAACCAGCTTTATTCATCATGCCAACCGTATGTGCTCCAAATTCCATGGATTGTGTAATGCACGCATTGCAAATGTTTATCAAATTAGATGCGTTTGCACCCCATCTGGGAGCAGCCAAACTTTTGATCACATTTAACTTTTTAAAGGCTTTAGTTCTGATCTGGTCGATATGTGAACGGAAAGACAAGGTTGAAGCAAACTGAATGCCTAGATAGCGAACGTTATTAGACCAAGGGATACTACAGCCGTGAAAAAGGACTCCAAACCCCACTGGCGATTTACGAGATGAGAGGTTTATAATATTACTTTTCTGGGGAGCAATATCCATATGCCATTCGTCGCACCAGCTTTCCAGTTTAGTAACACAGAACCGCATCTTATTTTTGATCGCTTCGATATTGTTTTCTTCAACTAATATAAAAACGTCATCTGCATAAATAAAGCAAAAAACATCATTGGGTAAAATGCTATATATGTCATTCATAAAAACTGTGAAGAGCAACGGAGAAAGAACACTTCCTTGCGGAACGCCCCTTTCATGCTTAAAAAGTGAGGAAGACACTCCTCTCCATGAAACAAATGCTTTCCTTTCATGTAAGAACTGTGAGATCCACAGGGCAATCTTACCCTTAATCCCCGATTGTAAAATTTTTAGCATCAAGCCGTCATGCCATACGTTGTCATACGCAGACTTTAGATCAAAAGACATACCATACACAAGTTTCTTATTAGCTCTGGCTGTTAAAATTTTATTGAGCAGGGCTGCAGAGAGGCTGTCACAGCCTTTGTACGGGAGGAAACCAGCATGAAAAGGAGAGAAAAATCTTTTTTCCAAATAATACCGCAAAAGCCTGTCCAGAATAATCCGTTCAAAAATCTTTCCCAATACTGATGTTAACGCGATGGGTCTGTAGGATGTGATCTCTGCTGCATTTTTCTTGGGTTTTAAAATAGGAATAATCTTCGCTATTCTCCAGCTTTCTGGAACAATCGTGTTCGCCCATAAGTTATTGAATAAATCGAGAATTTTAAATTTATTTTCATCGGAAAGACAAGACAACATTTTCTTATTTATCTTGTCCATGCCAGGGGATTTGTTTTTCGTTCTTTTTAAGGCGTTTTGGAATTCCCTATAGGAAAACGGACGGTTCAAACTCATTTCATCATAATTTTCTGGATCATCTACTGAGAAATCTAAAGGAATACGCACATTTGGTGCTCTCTTAATTAAGTTAGCTGCAATTGCATTTGCTTGAGCAGTCGGCGCTATCAGAGTAGTACCCGAAGAGAGAACAAGATTGGATTCACAGGGAGACTCATCTTTGTTTAGTAGGGCTTTAACGATGCTAAAAGCCTGATGGGAAGAAGCTACCTCCTGACAAGTTTTCTCCCAAAAACTGCGTTTTTTATACTTAACATATTTTCTGAGAGCTGCCGCCATTTCTTTGTATGCAGTCCAGTTTAAGATGGAGGGATATGATTTCGCCTTTCTTAACAATTTCCTTTTGAGGGCCTTAAGGTAGTTACATCTAGCGTCCCACCAAGGACAGTGCGAGTGTGTTGATTTAGAAAACGAGTACGATGATGAGTTTGCGCTTACCTGGAAGATATTGGTAAGTCTAACAAGGGAAGAGACATCCCGATTACCTTGAAGAAGAGCATTGACCTTCTTTGAGAATTGGCCCCAATTGATGTATTTTCGAGTATAGGTAGACTTTGCATCTAAATTGCAAAAGGAAATAAAAATGGGACAGTGATCGCTGTCATACATATCATGCGAGATCTCAATATTAATCTTATTAATTATATCTGCGGAGCAGATGGACAAATCTAATAACGAAGGGGCTTGAGTCCCCTGGTATCTGGTATATTGTTTCGTGTTAAGCAAGCACATATGTTTTGTGCTAATCCAATCCAGGACCCGGTTTGCATCGGAAGATAAATGATCGCTCCCAAGTGCTGGATGGTGTATATTAAAATCCCCCAGTAAAACGAAAGGAGAAGAGATTTGCGAGTACAAGGATTCCAACCAGTTGTCATCAAATTTACCTCCAGGAGAGTAAAGATTGATAACCGTTAGTGGGAATTCTGAATTTGGTCCAAACCATATTTTAACCGCTAAGACCTCCACTGTTGACGGAGGAAGTGAGTGTGACAAAATCTGGGCAGGGATATTCTGTTCTACTGCAATTAACAATCCACCTCGAGTAGAATTTTGTCTTTCAGCTCGAAAGATTTTTTTGTTTTTAAGAGAAAAGGATGCAGACTCATTGAGCCATGTTTCCTGCAAAATTAAACACTGGGCCGCCGAAAAAGGGGGGGCCTGCAGCCAAGGGATCTTATTTTTGATCCCCCTAACATTCCACTGAATAAACCTCATGGAAAAAAATAAATAAAAAATAAAATTAATAAAAATTATAATAAAAAGTAAAAACTTTTAATTTTTCCCTTTTTTTTTTTTTTTAATTATCCGATACCCGAGAAATCCTCCGCAACACTGAAATGATTTATTTCAGCGAGGGACCGTTGATCGTGCACAACGCCTGGGCTCAGAACGTGACTATATTCAAGATTGGATTCCAGAAGGGCAATTTTAGATTGTAGCGAGTCAATCGTTGCCCTTTGAGTCTCGATTTGTTTCCGGAGAGTAATATTCTCTTCTACTTGTTTCTCTAAATTTCCTTGAGTCTCCCCAATACGTGCAATGCACTGTCTGTTGACTTCTTGGAGTTTTACGAGTTCATTCCCTTGGGGTATTAGAGCAGAAATTAGTTTTGTTAAGTCTTGTAAAGCCGAGTAGAGGTCCGTTATTTGTTTTTTGGGGATTTCGGTACACTGGACCGGCTGATCGCCCTTAACCTTTTGTGCAAAAGATTGCGATTTCGCTATCCTCCTTGCTTCCTGAAATGATATGTCTTTTTCTCTAACCAGGTTTATAATCTCTTTTTCTAGATTGTAAAACCTACATTTTTTGTCGAGAGCGTCGTGAGTCTCTTCGCATCTAAAACATTTAGTGGGTACCTTACAATCGTCGGCATGTGAGCCCCCACAATTTTTACACCTCTTATCTTGTTGACACCGGAGTTGTGTATGACCAAATCTTAAGCATTTATAACAAACTTTAGGGTTTTCAATAAATTTGGACACTTTAAAGATAAGTCTGCCGATCTTTATTTCGGATCGATTAGTTTTCCCAATTTCTTCAATAAGAACAATTGGGATAGGTTCTGCCGTCCCCTTCTTTTTAAATCTAACTATTTTTGTTGCGATGATATCCTGTGAAGATAGTTCTTCATTAATTTCCACTATGCTGTAATCCGTGTCAACATCACGGATGATGTATTTTGTTACAATATTCGTATCAATGATACGAATCCTTGCTTCCGGAACACTCTTTACAAAATCAGTTACTTTCTCCACTGAGCTTAAGTGCCGAGTAACTAGAACCAATTTTTTGTATTTGTTTAGGGAAAAAATGTCTTCTTTGTGGGTCAGTGGTCCGAACGTGGCATTGATTGATTTGGGTTTAATCCATGGCGACGGGCCATTATTACTATCAATGCACAATTTTATTTTGGGGCAACCCCTTTGAATTGCAATGTTTGCTTTGTCCCACACTGAGAACTCATTTGTAAGAATATAATTTAGTTTCCTATCCTTATATTTCCCCTCTGACTCAAAGTCTTCTGGTTTCCTCTTCGTCATTACTGACGAAGAATCTAATACGATGCAGCCAGAATCAAAACTAGTAGAAAACGAAACAATTAAAAGGAAAAACTAGAACAATCCTACCTTTATTTTCCAGAATCCAGTGCCAGCCACCTTGGCACCCCAAAAATAAAGAGAAAAACTTCAGCTGAAGTCAACGCAAAAAACTGAAAAGCAAGCTAGGGAACCACCCCCAACAGAAACACCATAATGGATTTGTTTAGAGAAAACAAAAATCAAAAACTGCGAACAAACCAATGGCAAAAACAAACACTCGAGACAAGCACAGCCTTCACTTCTAGCTGCCTTCCTTCCACGCACCAAAAATT
Organism: Argiope bruennichi; assembly: GCF_947563725.1. Classification (NCBI taxonomy): domain Eukaryota; kingdom Metazoa; phylum Arthropoda; class Arachnida; order Araneae; family Araneidae; genus Argiope; species Argiope bruennichi. The sequence continues at coordinate 118,694,916 of NC_079151.1, read as the reverse complement.
AATACAGAAAGTAGAGCCGGAAAAACACAACCTCCTACCTTCCTTCACGAAATCCCTCTACCTACTCTCCGACTCCAGACCCCTAATTCAAAACAAGACACATCCGTATTTGTTTATATTTACATTTTAAAAACCCCTTCATTTCAGTTCAAAATCATTTCAGAAATTCTTCCTTTTATTATAATAAAAAATATGTTAATCGAAAACATAATTATAAATGATAAAATTTCTTAAAAGAATAAATGATTAGTTTTCTTCAAATGAAAATTGCTTGAAAATTATTATATAAATAATCTCACTGATATGAATTCTTGAAAAAAATATCCAAGATTCCTTATTTTAAATTTTAATTCTCCTCCAAGCTAATTTCTTAAGCATGAGAAATATAATCTGCCATAGAAACAAAGAAAAATATACTTGAATTTTATTAATAAAGACCAAAATTATTTAAATTTCGGTCTTTATTAAATAACTTATGTACTTGAATTTTACTAATAACCGAAACCGGTAACTTGCAAAGGAGAGATAAACTCAAAGGCAGTCAAGTTTAAATAATACCCTATTTGGAAGGAACACCGAGGCATTTTGGAACAGATCTTGTAATTTTAAACTATCGCAGATGACGTAGCATCGCCTAATCTGGCGTTTCCTCCTTCCAAACTTCCACGCTATATTCAGCGTTAAATTTATCCTTATTACAATAGTATAAAAATGTAGGTAAACAAGTAAATATAGGTAAACTTTTATAAACAGGTTCTCAAAGATTGTGGACAGGCGCACATGATCATTAAAGTAATCGGATTTCGAGTATGACATTAAAAACATTGACATACAATTGACATGACGAGTAGTACAAAACAAAAGGGGGAAAAAAACCCCACTAAAAGCTAAATTTTGAGAATTTTATCCGATACAAAAATTTCAGAAACCTTTAATTTGCTTTGTTACACTTTATTAAATTCTCTAAGCAGCAAATGGTGACGCCTTAAATTATTCTTCCTTCATATAGGTATTCAGAAATTAGGATTTCCATAGAAAACATAATCCGGTCTACTTTCCCATCAAAAAAAAAAAAAAAAAGTAAAAATTATTTTGAAAGAAAGTTCTTAAATATCAGATTCTAACTAATTTCAGGTTCAGGAATACTATTTTCTTTCACAAGGTCGTATCTTATTTACTAACAATTCAAAGCTAATATGAATTTAATAAAAAATTAATAAGCATTTCTTACATTTTTGTTGAATTAGAATATCAAATCATTTTATATTGACATGTTTCCTTACTTATATTATTTTTCGTCTGAAATCTGTTTTTTATTATACGAAGTAAACAGACAGAAAGTACAGGATTATTCAAAAATATGGAGCTACTTTAAAATATTTATTTCTAATGAACGACCGCAGATGGAAACTCATGCAATACACCACTGGATAGGGGAAATAAGAAAGTTTTGTTCTATGCATTCAGTATGAATTCTACTTGTTAATATAGTCGAGTCCAGTTATTGCAACAAGTGAAGTAACGGGTCCTTGATTATTGAGCTTATTGGACTAATGATTAAATTCTTTAGACTTTGAAGATAAGCAGATTTAATTTTAACCCTTTCATTGATGAATGTCCTATTTGGGATATTTATTTTAATTTCTATAATAATACAAGGTTCATTTGAAATATTGAAGCAATTCTAAGTGATTTTTACATTTTCAATATTTCTACTTAATTGCAGATTTAAATCTGAAAATTCAGTAATTCGATGCGCATGTCAAATATTTAATTGTATGAGAAGAGTTTAAACACACTCTGTACGACTGGTTGCGAAATTTCAAGCTCATTGCATGTAGATTTACCTGTGGTTATTTTGACAGGAATTCGGATGAGCTCTAAATTTTCCCCATATGTACGAAACAACTAGTGATTTTCTGTTTGAATATGCAACTATCTTCTACAAATTTCTTGAGCCAACTGGAAATCTTTTCACAACGTGACAGCTCTTTGGGAAACTTATAAACTGCAATGCAACAAATGATTTATTCTTTATATGCCGCAGCTCATTACTTGACTTTTCTTGGTATTGCTATTTTCTAGTAGACAAACAACAATCCTAGCAGTGGATTCTAACTATCAGCTACCATCCTATTAGCACAAGATATTGTACGTTATCTCTATGATGTTGTTCGACATTCTTAATGTCGTCCAACATCGTGTAACTATCATGACAATGTTGGGCTTTTGGTGCTAATAGGTTGCTAGAATGCAGTGTATTTGACGAGCACAGGAAAAACTCCGAGCTTCGGTTGGATTTTGGTGCCCTCCAAAATAATTGGAAATGTAATAAATTATCATTCAACAAGAAAACCTTTTCGGTTGTTCTGAATTTCCTACAAAGTGCTTATTTATTTTAAACTATCTATTTGTTAAAAAGGATAGGCTCAAAGCATGTGTTATCTTGTAGCATAAGTCAATAAAAACACTCTTTAACAACAACACCTCTTTTTTTAGCGGGATTATTTGAATGCAAAAATGCAAAAGATAAAATTTTACATTTTATTTAGTGATGTGCAGTACGTGTCACCATCTACTGCCGTTCTTATTTGAAAGAAATATCTTAAATCTGCTCTCTCTTTTTGAATAATATTGTATTGTAATCATAAAAAAAAAGGAGTGTTAGATTTTGAAGAATTTTTCCGAGTCAGAAACGTTAACTCTTTGGAACGCACTTGAAAATTATTTTTGCATTGTCTGTGAAAACTGAAAAATTCTTTGAACTGAACGACATTTCGCATGTCGAATTTGCAGCAAATTTGCAGACTTCTTTTAATTTTTGAATGAATTTTATGCAGATGCCTATCTATTTGTCAAAATAGAAGTAAACACGACATCTACAATCTTTAAGGAATTGAATAAATCAAATTTGATAAATTGTTTTAGTTTCTGAAGAGTAGATCTTCACCACATTTTGATCATAAGCCCGTCTGTATTTTCTCATGCATATAAATGCAATAACTCAAAAATGCCATGATTTAGTTCAATGAAATTTAGTATACAATTTTAGTATCTAAACTGCAAATTTTTTTTAATCAAATTTCAAACTATGTTCGTCAAAAGGTTGTGCGGGTTGAGATTCGAACTCGCAACGTTAGGGTTCGTAGCCAAGTAACAAAGCCACTAGACAAAAGTGTACATTCTTCTCCGGAAGTTGTTAACTGGCTTATGATGTTACCACCACAACAGTCCCCCACCAGTGAGTCGGTAGAGTTTATCGCGCCAAGGCGACGGCGAGCGTGTGTGAGTGGTTGCTGTCGGTAGATGGAGCCACGACAGCTGAATGAAGGATGCGGTTGTTCAGAACCAGGGTCACCAATGTGCGGTTTGAGATTCGAACTCGCAACGTTAGGGTTCGTAGCCAAGTAACAAAGCCACTAGACAAAAGTGTACATTCTTCTCCGGAAGTTGTTAACTGGCTTATAATGTTACCACCACAGGGTTAACTATCTTTTCGTCTGTATTTTCGCATATGTGTAAATGCAATTACCCAAGAGCACAATGGTATATATAGATAAAGTTTAGTGCACACTTATTGTATTGTAATAATAGTACAAATTTTTGAATTAAATCCGTCAAAGGAATGATCCTTTATTACTTTCTCGTAAACGAAGTAAAGCAATCGTCAAAAAAAATTCGAACTCGAAATTTTGACGAATTTCCACATTTCAAGCCTCTCTAAATTCGAAAAACACATTTTGTTTTGAAAATATCCGTCTGTCTGTCTGTGACAAAGATAACTCATAAACGCTTTGTAACACAATAAATACAAATAGGAGAAAGGTAGATGAATAAAATTCGATACACAGATGCAACATCTGTAGAGTTGACATTTAACAATTTTTGTGTTAAATTCAAAAAGGAGTTAACCGTCTTGTGATGTCATCAATATAGAGCCGAGTGAATAGGCCAAATTTGTCTTTTAAATTTGTTTATTTATAACATCACAGTCGGACAAAACACACAACATAAAAAAACATTCACAACATATAAACAATAGGAAATTCATATATTACAATATTTGTAAATCCATTCCCACGACCATTATCTTAATCCATAAGATAGAACACCATCACAAGACATCTATGTCTTTTTTTTTAACACCACATAATACAACACAACATCACACAGCACAACACCACGCTGACTCTCGCCGAAAGAAATCTTCGTCTGCCAAACGTACTACCGGTGTGATGTCATCACATTTTTGATTTCCATCAATACGGTGCTGCCATCTATTTTCCAGCAATTAATCCGGTCAAATTCTTTACAGTCTGTAGGTCTGCTTGACACAAAACTACACTTTTAGCGACAAAATTAGCAGCCAAATTTGAAGTATTTAAGTCATTGCGGTTTTGAATGATCGTATTTACATGCTTCTGTAAGTACGGACCGACAATCGGTCAACTCCTTTTTGGATTTGACTTCAAATTTCATAGGTGTCTACATTACAGATGCTAATTATGAGTACCAAATTTTATCTATTTAGTTCTCTTTTTTTTGCAGTTATTGTATAAACTTATATTCACACAGCCGGACAGATCAGAAATCAGCTGATAAAAATTTCCAAATTTGGTGTTAAGACCTTATACCAAATTTCAGCTGCCTAGCTCAAAGCGCTTTCGAGTATTCTTTGTCACAGACAGATGGACATTTTACAAAAATGTGTTTTTCGAGCTCAAGAATGTGTAAAACGTGAGAACTCGTCAAAATCTCGAGTTCGAATTTTTTTTTTCGATTACTATACTTTCTCTATACTACGTTTACGAGAAAGTGAAACGTTATTTGTAAGTTGGCATCCAACTGCATATTATCGGTTTGAAAGAAAATAAATTTCAAATCTTACTAAATCTATTAACTGCTACTTAGCATCACAAAACAATGACTACTGCTTTAATGAGAAACAAACTAAGCTTGATATTACCAAATCGATGTTGGAGCTTATAAATATACAAGTTAGATATATATTTTTTCCAATTGCTAATTTTTTAATAATTTTTTTAAAAAAAGTCTCATTTAACAGAAATGTGCATGTTTCCAGTATGGGAGCATATGTTTTTTATATTTTTAAAATTTTTATTTTCAGTCTATATTATTACATTCATGTTTGGATTCTGAAAAATAGGACTGAACACAGCGAAATGTTTTAGTGATTCTTTAAATATCCGATTTACCACCATTAATATATCGTTTTTAATTTCCACAGAAAAAGAATGATTTTTGATGTCTGCTGCTACAATCTCACCTAATGAATTCTATAATGATCCTTTCATCATGATGACTACCGTTGTAGATCGATTTTTTTTCTTTTGTTTGCTCGAAGTTTTATAGTAGTATCCACTGAGTTTTATTCAGTTAATCATTTATTCATTCTTTTGTGACTTTTAAAATCACAGATTTTTTGAAATAATTTTACTTGCATTGAGATCGATAGTCTTGTGATCATCAAAAACTTGAACTCGAAATTTTGATGAATCATCATGTTTTAGAGTTCTTAGAATCTAAAAAGGAAGAAAAAGAAAAAATATTCAAATGATCTGAAAATTGAGAAAACGTGATCAGTGGTGCTTTTTTACTCCATAGAGAATGTGTAGTGAAATAATATTTTTGAAAAATCTTTAGAAAACGACGATTGGGGTAAAGAATAGAAAACATTTATGATATATTCGACTTTAAATGAATAAGATAATACAAAATATGGAACAAGTTAGACAATTAAAATTTGGTATGCAGATTCTAATAGAAAGTGTAGATTTTTATCAAATTTTGGAGGAAATGCATCTAAAATTTGATAAAAATCTTAAAATTTGATGAAATCATAAAAATTTGATAAGAAGGAAATGTTTGTCCTTCTTGTGCTTGCGAGCTTAGTTCTTCACCCAGCAGAAGGGGGTTCCCCGAAACTATCTTGCATATTCTCTGATAAATGTACTTGCGTATTATTAATTGTAAGCAAATGGTGAAAAATCATTATGAAAATGGCTACCTGTGATCTTTGCTATTTTTTTGGCAATTAATCTCTAGGATGCAGTTAACACACTAGGAATCCAAATGTTCATTTTGGATGCCTTTTTTCTCTTCCAATCGGTTAAAGCCAAAATGTTATGCAAAAATACAATTGTAGCTACAAATTTACGTATCATATTTTCTATATTTAAGAAATTATGTGTTTAAGTTATCCTGTTTACATGGTTGAGAAAATACAGACCGATAAATTTAAACTCCTTGACAGATTTGGTTCTGAATTGAATGCATATTGTGGTATCTGTTGAATCTGTAATGTTGCTTTCCAGATAGTTCCACTATTAGTTCCATCGTTATTGGATGCTGAATGGATGATGGATCAATGCTCCCCAGGTTTGGTGTCAAACCTGGTGACCACTTGGTGCCGAATTTGGCAGTTTGGCAACAAGATGGAAGATTTCAGAATCTTCAGGAATTTTGCGACCCTTCTAGAATTATAGCGAATTATTGCGATCCTTCTAGAAATTTCTGTACCCTGTCCCAGAAGCTATAAAAAGCCAGCAAACAAAGCCAGAGTAAGTCAGTCAATGTTGAGTCAGTTGGATCAGTCCAGAGAAGCGCAAGTGTTGAATGGTGTCCAGGCAATTAGAGGATTGAGTCATACACTCAGTCTTGGAAAAATGATAGTTATGTAGGTTTCAAACCCACGTTACATTTTTTGCAAACTGTAGAAAGATATGTATACAAGATTTTATCGCAACACATCGAAAATTTACTAAGACTAAACTCACAGTTTGGAAAAACCTGATATCGATTCTAAGGGACTGAATAATAAAGTGTCAGTCAAACAACCACTAATTCTCTTCTTTCTGTTAACTCGCTGTCTCTCTCAATGCCGCTACCTTTCTCGAAAAGAAACATTGTGAATTTTAGATTTTATTTCTCTAAGTAAATGTTGCCATTGTGACAAAATTAAATATCTTTCAATGTATGAAACACAGTTACGTTAGTGATGTGAAGAAAGTAGAGAATAGGCCCCAAATTGTGGTGAAAATTTGTCAAGTGATTCATATTCAAAAGAATTAATACAAATCCAAAATAAATCTAGAGTATCTTTACATAAGATTATATTTAACTATGTATGAAATACAGCTCATGAGTAACCTACAGCATTTAGGTGCTAGCATAACTGAAAGACAGGCTATAGTTCTGTTTGCTTGGGGTTTTAGGCACAATAGCCCTCATTATAGTTGAGTATGAAGTAGAAGGTTACGAACTGTTTTATATTATTTAAAAATTTTTTTAACTTTTTCTACCATATGTTTAAAATATTTTTAGTTATTAAGTACTCAACTTTTAAAGATTAATAAGATTCTTTCCAAGGCGATAAATAACTTCTGATTATACATTCTTGGCAAAGTAAACCAAAAATGTATGAAATTACTCTAATATATAGTTTTTACCTCTTGATCCATAATTTTCAGATATTATTTGGTGGATGAATTATAATTTTTTGTGCAAAGCAAACGTTTATCTACGATAAAAAAACAAACCCAAATTCATTTATTTATTTATATATTTTTCTGTTAATAAAATTATATTGCAAAACGAAATCGAAAATTTCGAATATAAATTTTGATTGCAAAGTATTATGTAATTAAAAATATCTGAATTATTGTCACTAAAATGTTTCAATTTTGAATCATAACCAAGATTATTTTGTTAGATTTTTTAAAAAAGAATTTTAAGTATTTTAATATACGAGAAAAAAAAACTAATTGCAGAAAAATTTTGAATAATAATATCCTAATAAAACTTGTAAAGAAATTGAATTTCTACATATCCAAATTGAAGATCATGAAAAAAAAAATTCGATATATTGTTATATTAAAACATAAATATTTTTTATATAAAGGAATTTCTATAGTAAGAAGTACATAAAACAAATATACAAAATAATTTTTTACTACAAAGATTATGAATAATTAATTTTTTTCGGATGAAAGAAAATTTTAAAGAATGAAATTATGGAATAAAATTCATTTTTTAAAAACACTGAAATAACAATAATTATTCAAAGCTGCTTATACTGAATTTTTTGAAATTTGATGCCTTTTGTCGATTTTTTTTTTTTTGCATTCTAAATCATTTATTATGAAGAATAACTTCATATTAAAAAATTTTCATTATACTCACTAAAGAAAGAAATCCGAAGTTTAAAATTAAACTGCATTTAAAATAAAAATATTTCTCAAGTTTTTAAAGATATTTATAGATCATGACAGCGCATGTCTATCCGAAAAATATTTATTTCTTTTTCATAAAAGATTTTCTTAGCTCTAAAATCTATGTTTGCAGTAAAAGTTTGCGTGGCTTTCATTTACTTATTTTTTTATGTCTATTTATTTTCAATGATTATGCAAATTTGATTTAATATGATTGAAGAAACTTCATTAGTTAATGGTTCAGTAAAATAATCGTTTGCAATATGGCATCGGATTAAAAATCAAAATAATTTCTCTGTTATTAAAGAGAAAAAGGAAACACAATTGTTATATCATTTATTCAATTTATTGCAATTGCACATTGAAACTAATGTCACTTTATTTCGATTAAAAATAATTTGATTTTTAGTCTAAGCAATAAAACAGAAAAAAAAAATCGTCAATTCTACTGTAAAGGAAATGATGCAAGTAATAAATGAAATTCTCATTTAAAGAAAAACTATAATGAAAAATGTTTAAATTAAACTAACTTCCTTTACATTTTATTTATCAAAATTTCGAGACATTGTTCCTTAGATCATCCTCATACTTGAATTTTTTTGTAACATATGCAGATATGTTTTTCTCGTGACATTTATCCTATTGGAATCATACTTTCAAATGTTTATAAACCATTTTAGAAATAAAAAAATAGTAATATTTTTACGATGACACTTTGCTAGAAAAAATGAAAGGAACAACGTGCTCGGTGTTAGAATTTCTTAAGTACTTCATTATTTTAGTGACTTTTTTTTATTCATTGTTGCAATGATTTAAGAAATGCTCCGTTCGAAAAAACAGTTAGAAGATTTATAAAAAAAATCCTTCTCAAGTACTTTAGTGAATTATCTAGTATTGGAATAAATATTTTACCAATACTCTGTAAAAGTAAAAGTGGTGCTTCAAAATTCTTTTTTTTTCATCTTTCGAACCAAAAAAAGTTCCCCGTAAAATTTTCCCTCTTCTTTTTTATCGCTGTGTAATTACTCACTTTACTGTCGATTCAGCAACAGATAGAAAAAAAAATAGAAATTAGAATTTAATTTGTTTGTTTGGTAATTAATCAAATTGTTTCGAATATTTTTGTTTCTTTTAAATGCTTCATTTGCTTATAAAGCATTCGCAACATGCAATTAAGTTTGTAAATTGTTAATTACGTACATTGGATTTGGTTGAGTGGAAAATAAATTGTATCTCAAAAAACACAGTATTAAAGTAAACTTACTATGAATCTTTAAAGCTAACAGAGTTGAAAATTGCTTAAATATTTTTTTATATAAAAAATTATTTTCATCCTTTAAAAAAAAGAAAAATTAAGATAATTAAAAATATATAAATATATTCTGAAAAAGTATTATTAGACTTTCTTCATGTAATTCTGTTTCCAGTTTCCCCCCTCATTCTGTTTTCAATCTTTCTTGCTTTTCGTAAACTTGTTAGTGCATTTTAATTATTTTTTTTCTGATTGCTTAGTTTTCTCCCATTCTGTCTAGTGCGTATGGTCTAAGAAAATAGCCTTATTTCAAACTATGCATTCTGGAATTTATTCCATCTAACTAAAGTTGTTAATTTATAAATAAGCATTTATTTATAAATTAACTAAAAGAAACTATTCATCAATCTCATTGATAAAAAAAAAATTGTTATTCATTTATTTTATTGTTTCGATCAATGCCATTTTTTTTTATTTTCTCAGTAGTTACATTTTTTTAACCTCAGAATGACATTTTTGTGTCACAAATTGCTTCTTTTAGTAGTTTCCTTTTTTTAAAATAAAAATTCTTCAATCTTTCCTCTGAAATGAGAGTAGCAAAATATATATTAAATTCCAATTTTATGATGCTGGGCATGAATATGACAATGAAAATAAGAAATTGATTCCATTCATAAAATATCTGTAACGACATTTTTAACATAAAGCAATTTGTGAACAAATGCATGCTTGATTCTTCCGCATTATCCGAGATGTTTTTACATAAAATATATGTTATAATACAGGGTAAATACATATTAGAGCTTTTCTTATTCTTTTTTTTTTTTAACTTTCGCGTATATAAGTATAGAGAAAGTACAGTAACTGTTAAAAAAAATTCGAACTCGAGATTTTGACGAATCTTTACCTCCCTTAATTCGAAAAGCACATATTTGGAAAATGTCCGACTGTCTGTCTGTGACAAAGATAGCTGAAAAACGCTTTGAGCTAGACGAATAAAATTTAGTAATCCAAGCTTAAAACCAATTTGTAGACTTATATCAAATTTTGTGCAAAATCCATTTAGAGGGAGTTTATCTGAATATAAATTAGCAAACGAACAAAGTACAAAGCGAAGAGAGGTAGACAAATGAAATTTGGTTTGCAGATTTAACATCTATAGAGTAGACGCCTGTCAAAGTTTGAGCGAAATTCAACAAGATGTTGACCGTCTGTCCAATTATATTTTCAAAAATACATAATCCCGATAACTCAAAAATGCAGTGATTTAAATATATCAAATTTGGTACGTGATTCTGTAATTTTTTGTGTAGTTTTATAACAAATCTTTGTTTGGGAAGAACCCTTTTGAAACCAAAATTTCATTTTTGGATATTTTTGGCCGCATGCATAAAAAATCCCCAAGAAAATCGTCTAGGATCACACGATCGATGCAGTAAAATTGCTAAATTCGCACCAAAAGATAATATTTCGTAACTCTTGAACACGAATGTCATGTAAAGTGTTCACTGCGATAGCATCTTTATTAGAGGGAATGCGAGACAGTTTTAAGGAGACCACTTCCACAGGTTTTAAATTGCAATCAGAGTATTATCCACAGAACCGCTCTAAAACCTTATGCTAACTGAAACTGAAATTAAAGCTAATTAATAAATTATAAAATATTTTTGAAGTAATATGATCTGGATGCTTTTTGCTGAAGGTTGATTCACCTTAAAATTAATTGTATTAATTTTGTTTTATCAATTAATCTTCATTTAATTATTGAACTTAGTTAATATTTGAATTATTCAACATGAAAGCTTATATTCAAGCTGAAAGCATTACTTGCTACGACTAACAGAAAAAAAAATTTAAAGGAAATCTACGATCGCTGATTTCAGGTTATCATGTGAGAACATTATTATTTTTTAAGTCATTATTTCTCTTAATTAATTTAAGTAATTAACCAGTTTAAATCGGTTTGAAACAATCATGAGACTTCTCTATCGGTCTCTATCCCCCCCCCCCGCCTCTCTCTCTATATAAAATGATAATTTTTTTTAAACTTTCATTTTCAATTTTTCTAGCTGGCAAACAAAGTTTTGGTGTTCGACCGATTTTGAGATAACAACAACACACATACACACACATACACACACACACACACACACACACACACACACACACACACACACACACACACACACACACACACACACACACACACACACACACACACACACACACACACACACACACAACCCCATCGTTTTTCTAAATATCGACGCATTCGTAATCTGATAGTCTCGTGATTGCTTCAAACCGGTTCAAACTGGTTAATGACTTAAATTAATTAAAACAATTCGTAAGAATTCAGAGAATGAATAATTTGGAAATCAAGTTGTAACTTTAGTTGGCGATAAATCACCAAATGTGGCAACCTTCTACAATATTTTTAATAGCCCTAAAAGCGAGAAATGTATGCCTCAAAAGCGATAAATCGCCAATTTGTTGCCTACGCATTTTGAGGCTTCAAAAATTTGTTGCTCACGCATTTTGAGGCTTCAAAAACCTCAAACCAAAACAACATCATGTTCTCACATGATAATAAGAGGAAAAAATAAAAAAGGGAAAATAGAAGTTTAATGTTTGAATCAAATTTTGAATGAAAATGAAAGTGCACCGAATTTTTTTCAGCCGATGAAGTTAATGACTTAGAACCCCATACGAGGGTCATCTGTTTTCTTCAAAATCTGACTGGCATATAAAAGGGAAATATATGGCGAAAAATAAATTTATTTATAAAAGTTAAGTGCAATTAAAGTTACTTTTTAGCATAATTGCCTTGAAGTTTTAGGTACTTGTCATATAAGTACACCAGATTTCCTTTCTCTTATTCAAAATATATTGCTGTCGGTGACTTGAGATGGGATTTAATGTTACTTTGAAGCTCTTCATCATTCTGAAAGTTCTTAGAATTTTCTTTTAACCGTCTCACTACTAATTCGTCCCAAATCAGCAAGGAAACAAATGGACCGGTTCGGGGCAAATTTCAGTTTTAAAAGACGGTTGAAGGATGTAAAGCAATTCATCACCAAAAATGCACTTGCAGAGAAAAATTTGAAGCTGCCACGACGACGCATTCTGCCTCCAAAGTCTCAATTTTAGCATATTGATCGACCAACTCGTTGCTTCGAATTCCAGTATCCCCCGTATTTCTGTTCAATCACTTGATTACACATCGTCGAACAAAATCTTCTGTTCTATTCTTGCAAAGAAAAGTTCAAGTTTCAAATAAAAATATATTTGCAAACACTGAAATATATGTTTCTACTTATAATTATTGTCCTGTTTTTGTATTTTCTGGTTTAAGATTATTGCAATTCACGACCAACACTTGCACATTTTGTTTTTAGCATTATTATTTTAAAGGTATTTTTAAGAATCTGCAATGCGGCTTTCCAGCATAGTTGGTTCCATGGGAAATCCCAGAGCTTGGCGACAAACTTGGCGACCATTTGGCGACTTGGCGACGAATTTGGCGACTTTGGAGCCAAAATGGATTATACCCGAAACATCGAGAATTTTCCCGATCCGTCCAGTAGGAACGGAGATACGCCTTGAACGATCCTGATTGGTTGAGAGGCTTCTAGCCCGCCTCCTGAGACCTATAAAAGGAGTGTCCCGCAGCTGCCGTAGTCGTCGTGACCCAGCAGTGGTGAACCAGGGAGTAGTGGAAGAGTTGTCGGAAGCGTCAGAGAAGAGTCGTCGTGAACCAGATCGGAGAGTTGTAGTCGGAAGCGACAGAGTGAAGAGTAGGCGGAATCGACGGTGAATTGAAGAGTCGTGGTCCAGTGGAGTCGAAGAGTAGTCGGAACCGACGATTAAGAACTGGCCTTCCAGAGATAAGCGGAGCAGCGACGGAGTGAAGCTAGTGCTGAACTAAGCTGTGTGCTACTGTCTGTAGTAGAGTCTGTTGTATGCTGCACGTCTCGGCTGAAGATAATCGTCTTCTGTGCTGTATATAGTTGTCGTCTTTGTGCTGTCCTGTGTGTCTTCGTGTAAATAAGCGTCGTTGTCTTTTTTTCTACTGCCGCCTGGTGATTAAGCGTTCTTCACACCATATAACTTCCACTATCCAAACGAACTCCGGAAATTTCGTAACAGTATGTTTTCGTATTAAATCAAAGATGCTCTCCATTTTTTTACTGACTTTTTCCTTCTATCTAGTTTGAGGTAGGACAGATACTCTATTGCTTGAAACCAGATGGTGCGCGCTAAAGTCGATCTCGCCATGCAGAGCACATCACTTTACTTAGATACCAAGTTTGTGGTAATAGCTGTCGCCATTATAAAATTAATGCTGGATTTCGAGGACCCTTATATATGAACAAGAAAAAAATTCCAAAATCTTCATGAAAGAGATGTTTTTACGATTTCAGATATTAATATGACATAGAAGCTTCAATGCTTTGATTTTTATTTATTTATTTATTTTGGGAAAAAATATGATGCAAACGTTTCAGAAAGGATATAAATTCATTATAAAGCTTAGCACTTTTTTCATTTATTGCTTGTATTTTTAATATCACGAAAATAATTCTTGCATAGTTTTAGAAGTCCAGTTCAAATTCGGGGAAAATATACATCGCATAAAAAAAATGTTGTCTCCCATCTAAAAGATGCCGAAATGAACAATAACATAAAAGATTAGTTATCTTTGCTAGTCGGCAAGATCTCCCTTACCATCGGTTTTATTTCATTTTCTTACAAAGAGTCTCAACATCTCTTCATTGCATATTGTTTTTCCTGTTGTAACATTTATCACATCCTGGTTGCTGAGAAACAAAATAAATAAATAAACTTTTTATTAGCTCTGAGGAGGTTGATAGTGAAGCCAACAGCTTTTTATGTGCTACCAATTACACCGACTTTGCGCATTATTTACAAGCGTTGTAAGGTCTCGTAAAAACTGTGTGTTCTCCAAACAAGTTAGGTTTTTTTCTTGATGCTTTTATATTTATATTCTGTAAGTTAGGTATTGATGCTTGAAGCTATAAAATAGGATGACGCGAAATTACTGGTGGCATTTAAAACGAACATACGTTACTTTTGTTAAAATTCTCAAAAGCTCAACAACTACAAATATTTGAAACAAGACGCACATTTTAGATACATCTTGTGTGAGCTAATATTTATACTACATTATTTTCAGAAATTAAATTACATATATCGTAGAACTGCTGTTATCAAAAAATTCTGCAAATCTAAATTGTGTTAGAAAATATAAACATATTTTTTCTTTTCTTTCATAAATTCTATAAATTTTTCAGTTTAATGTGTCGAAATTGGTGTTGAATTTAAGATTCACCGATAAACTTTAAGTAGGTGGTCGGCATGATATGATGTTTTGTAATTCAAGTGAGCGCACACACATTTTTTCTCTCACGCGCGCACACACACATACACACAGTTTCAGTTAAGCATTTGAATAGAGATGTGAGAAAATATGCACCTGTAAATGCAACAAAAAATTTTGCGATTTTGAGAAAGAGAAAATATGCAATTGAAATCTACTTTGATATGTTTTCTGCACATAAATAGCAATAAGCAAGCGAAATAGATTTTCTAACAAACATATGGCTGATTTATTTAGAAATTTTTGCTTTTATTGAATTGTACACTTGCTATTTATGTAGAACTATGAAATGGATTTCTTTTAAAATTTATTTACTAATGGAATGAAGCATAGAGAAGATTTCAGGGATAGTTTCGCATCAGTTATTAATTTTTCGTAATTAATAACTATTGCATATGCACAATATTGCTTCAGCAATCAAAATGGCGATGAAAAAAGAGTTTTTAGAAAACAAAATTTAAATAACCCAAAACATGGTAAAGACAATAGTTTTAATAAGTTTCATTTCACCTAATTGATACTCAAAAACGATTCTGGAAAATTCTTTCAAAGTTCTCTGTAATTTAAAAATTGATTAAAAATTTGACTATTTGCTTTTAAAACTAAAAGATGAATAGACTTAAAATGGTTGTATTCAAATCTAAATTGTCAAAGAATATTTAAGTAGTTAAGCACAATATTTAATTAAATTTTGTATGATTTTCTAAAAATGATATATAACATATGAAGAAGAAATTGTCTTTCTTTTTCGAACTATCTTTCTTTTATTTGATAATACGCTGAGGATGTAAGTGATTCTTTGAGAAATTATAAGATATTAAATTTCTTCAATTGAAAGAAAAATAATTGCAAAAGATAATTAATTTCGTCAGATATGTTAAAAATGCAGAGATAAACTTTTAGTTTTTGCCAATGGAATAAACTTTTGCCATGTGATTATAAATATAAAATTTATAATAAACTATATTTGAATATTGCTTTTATAAAATTTGATAACTTAGTATTATTTATTTTGTATGATGTTATTTTCTTTGATGTTATTACTCATTATGACTAAATATATAAATGATTTTCAATGAAATAATATCTAATATAGTCTGTAAAAATAAGTATTAGCATCGTTTTCATTAAGTTTTGCATAATCATCAATTTTGCTTGTAAAGTTCATTTGAGAAAATTATGAAAAAAAAAATGCCAATTCCATCAATAAAAGAATAATTATAATAAAAAAAATAAACTTCAATTGTATTATTAATAATAATCTCTTACAAATAAAAAATAATGTCAAACGATTTTTTTCCCACAAAAAGAATATTCTACACTGGATTAAATGTTTCTTCTTGTTTGAACCAAATTAAACGCATATTTGTTTGAATCTAATTCTAGAAATTTTACATATCTGCATTTTGAATATCGAATTCTTTCTATAGTTGACACTAGAGAAATACGAAAAAAATAAAATTCCAATTTTTACTTTGCCCAAATTATGTACAAGGTGTGGTTGAAAAAATTTCACTTCAAAAAGGCAAAGTTCTGGAAAAATAGCTTTGGGTGCATTTCGAAGATATAGATAGAAAAAAAAATATAGAATCTGGTCTGACCAGCAAAAGCTTTCTTAGTAAGAAACTTTTCTTTCATATTGTTGGTTATTTTTGGCACTGTATCGTATCTTTTGCTGTTTCACTTCTTTCAAAATATTACTCAATTTTATTGAAGGACACCTCCTTGGGAGTTAGAGAGTTTCCTTTTCTAAAGTGATTTTATAACAAAAATTTCTATTTTGAAAAATCTATTTTCTTCCGAAAGTTTCTTTTCTTGAATGTTGCATTTGCACGTGATATTTCTGCATTTTGTTAAACCATAAGGCAAGATTTTAGAATATTCTTAAGAAATTTTACACTGTTTTTTATGTTGTACAGATAAAAGTAATTATATTTGTTGTTATAACAATTGCATTCGATATTATATTGTTTCGTTCTTAAATTTTAAGCGCTTATTTTTTATTAGAGTGATTTTATGCTCATGTACTGGTATATTCGTGTCTAGCATTATTGCTCTTATAGTGTCTTTTCGGACTAAATCACGCGCCCTACAAATTTATAACTGATCTTTTTTGGTCTCCTACTTTTTTCGAGGTAGAAAAACTAACTCCATAGATGTGTCGTCAGGTTACTCTATAATTGATTTCACCATGCATGGTCACTTTACTATATATCAAGACAAGTTTGTGGACAACATGTATAGCATGCCAAAATAAAAGGAAAAAACAGCGGACAGAATGTGTGGCGTTTTGAAATGCTCTTTGGATAGGATATACCCTTTCTTAAGAACTGCGAAACTTTAGATGCAATGTCAAGTATGCATTTATTCTCACATAAAAAAATAAACACAGTATAGAGATTTTTTAATAATTTCATGGATGCAAATTAATTAGCTTATTTTTAATCAATCATTCAAGCAAAATGTTTTGAAAATGAGCATGCTCATGCCGTTAAAAATACGCCACTGACAGTTACAGTTTGTTGAATTGCTTATTTTTGATACACCAATTCATTTGGTTAAAATGAAATTAATTAATTAGTAACTTTCTCTTTTTTCACTTTCTTAAATACGAAATATACAAAGACAAAATATTGTAATCGTCAAAAATTCGAACTTGATATTTTGACGATTCTCCAGGTTTCAAATCTCTCTGACTATGATAAACACATTTTTGGAATTATATCTGCCTGGGAACACGATAATTCAGAAACGTTTTGAATTGGACAGATTAAATTTGGTATAGGATTTTCATATCCAGTTGTAGATTTTTTTTATCCAATTTTGAACAAAATCACCAGAGGAAATTTGTTTGTCTGTTATACGAATATAAAGTAAAACGATAACTACAAACCGAAAAAAGTTAGACGAATTAAATTTCGTACGTAGATTTAGCATCTAAAGTGCATATCCGTATTAAGTTTTTAAACAAGTCCATCAAAGAGTTGAGTGTCTGTACTTTTGCATGCATGTTAACAAGATAAATTAAAAACGTAATGACCTAAACAAATGTGACTACAATCAAGGATCTATGCCAAATTTTCATTCAAAGTGCACATTTAGTGTTCAGTTGCTTGTGCAATAATTCTTCCAGCAATTATTACCAAAGATCGCACACTATTTGGCTCTTTCGTAAGTATTGCTCCCCATTGGTTAATAATACACTAGTACATTAATTGGAGGATATATGAGAAAGTTCTAGGGAGACCATTTCTGATGTTTAGAATGTTATAGTTTAGTTTAGTTATATTAAAGTCCCGTTTTAAAACAACACTAAGGCTATTTTGGGACGGACCCCGTAATTTTGAACCGTGGTCAGACGACGGGGATGAAAACCTGAACTGGCACCCTTCTCTCCACATTACACCGCACCAGCGGGAGGACACTTGGCGCGGACGGATTTAGCGTGCACCAGACCCGCTTACACGACAATTTTTCGGTGGAATCGGGTCTCGAACCTGAAACCCTCCGGTTCCGAAGCCGAAATCTTACCACCAGGCCACCGCGAAACCTAGAATGTTATAAATAGGTGGTGGCATTATTATATGCATTTTCACGTATGTTCCAAAAATATCGATTAGTTTTACCGTATTGTGAAGAGAATGAATGCGCATTTTCGCATCTTACCTCATTCAATTCATGTATTTGATACATAATTTGACATTGATCTGCAAAATTGATATTAAAATTAAACTGAAATTCTAAAACTATTATATATATAGTCTTTTCGATTTAAGCTAAACATACAGACAATCAACGTATGGTGGACTTCAAACAAAATTTAATGTACATTTATAAGTGTGGTGATAAAATAATATGCTAAATTTCATCTGTCTCATCTGTCATCTTTTATATCTGTAATTCTTGAATAATCATAATAATACAGATCCTAATTTTGTTTATCTTTCGACAAAAAAAAATGAATCCAAAATTCTTATCCATCCATTCATCAAAACATCTAGATCGAATTTTGTATACATACATTCATCAAAATATCGAAATCGAATTCCCTTTTTTTTTAAAAAAAAACTTTCGTTAACAATATTCATACTCTTTATGAAAAAAAGTAAAAGATAAAAACATCCATTTTTTTATACTTCTTTTTTGTTGTTTCAAATTCATTTTATTTTTTCGATATGTTACATGTGTTCGATTATAACAGTTTTAAATGGACAATGAAGAAATTTGAATTTAATTTTAAGGCACTTATTATATATCCCTTTTCATTCACAAAACCAGCGGGAGTGTTTTCCTTCAAATTTTCTCTCATGCCTTCTAATAAATGTTTTGTATATTATTAACCATATGCTGTTGATGAACAGTAGTTACGGAACAGCCTTGGCTATTCAAAGCTGGAATATTTCCAGTGCATAAATGCCAGAAAACTGAATTTGGATGACAAATATTTTAGAAGTATTTTTACAATCGATAAAATCCAAAATTTGCCACAGAACTATAATTATAGACATAAAATCACATATCATATTTCATACATTTAAGTTATTTCCGTTTAAGTTATCCTGTTTATATGCTTGTGAAAGTGCAGATAGACAATTAGAATCGAAATCTTAATCGAACTGTTTTTAAATGTGATACATATCTAGATCTTACATGTCAGATCGGTGCACCAAATTTTACAAATCTAGCTTTCTTCGTTTTGTAGTTATCATGTTATATTCGAACAACAGGACAGATATACTTTATCTGAATGGATTTCATTCAAAATTTGACAGAAACAACAAATTTGAAGTAGAGAACATACATCAAATTACATTTGTCTTGTTCGAAGCATTTCGTTTCAACAGAATAATTAGACAGACAGCCGAATGGACAGACAGATAGATGGACATAATTTCAAAATGTGATTTGAATTGGTTTTCTAATTCAATCTGAAATGCGAAAAATTCATCAAAATTTCGAGTTTGAATACATTATTTTCTCTTTGTATCCGTCCTATCTGAGAAAGAAAAAAAATCCAATCAAACATTTTATTAAAACACAAAACATTAAATTATAAATTTAACTGACGAACAATTTCTAGTAACTGCTTTAATATTTTATTAAAATTCATTTTCCATTTTTTCCCCCGCTGATTGCACCAGAATTCTTTCTTTAGACAAACAATGCCAGTAACTTCAAAGAAAACATTGATTTTCCTCTTCCAAACGTGTAGGTTGGGGAGGATCGTATTACTCGAACATCCATTACTTATGAAAACAACTTCTTTCATTATCTGCTCAGACATCAAAGAAACAAAACAGAAACTATTCTCTTTTTTAGAACAAATCGCTCATATCGAGTTGCTCTAGAAATTACTCCAACCTAACTCTGTTATTGCAAAGTATATTTGTTTAAAAAATGATATAGTAACCAATAGTTTCACTAAAAATTCACAGAGGATCTGTTAAAACTCCAAAATGTATGTTTAGAATATTTTTCTTAAACTAAAACAGGCATAATGATCAAGAATTGTAAATATACCTCATTCAAGGACTTACTGTAGAATGTAATGGCTGGTTAGAAGAGTTTCAAAACTTTTAGTACTCCCCTTGTCCCATAACAATTGTGACTAGTGAATATTTAAATTAAAAGTGATAGCAAATGCAGCTGAAAGCTATTGTACTGTCTTGATCTCGACTGATCAAATAACGAAGCAGAATTTCCAGACAATTCTTTATTTTACAGCCCTATATATACAAAAGAACAACTTGTTCTAATCTTGGTTAAATAAATAGTTATTTACACCTGTAATAGGAGACACAACAGTCGAAGTCGAAGGTTTATCTTGAAACTCAGTTCTCCATCAATACGGAGAAACAACACCACAGGGAACTAACAGGTTGTTAGTCAACACGACCACTCCAGGGGTAGTTCTCGGACTCCAAACTCGTAGGCGTAGTCCAACAGTCTGCCTGCAATTCGTTTCTTCTCCTCTCCCTAAAAAAATCTCCGCACTTTATTTCGGCGACAATCTCCGCCTCTTAATTTACATTGGTCATTTGAGCTCTCTTTTGGCCAATCGGGGTTCAGCAATATGCTCCCTTAGCGGCACCAGTAGGTCGTGGGAAGGTTCTTTTAGTGATGCACCTTTCATAACTGACTATTCTGGAACACGGAGCTATCATAGTCCTTTCACAATGAGAAACATTTACCATCCAGATGTTTGGGCACCCCTTTCTGCTTGCAGGTACTATCAATATCTCTTGGATGAGGAATTCCCACATGTGGTCTTTCACTGTAGTCGCTAATGAACAGATGCGAAACCACCCAGGTGAAACGATCCACTATCTGGCTATCTCGAGGAGTTTAGTAATTCACAGCAACTACACAGCTGGCTGTAAATGTCTTATCAGTACTGTGAAACGGAGAATGTTACACTATGCTGTACTGCCAAATTGCGAAGCCATGCATGAATAATTTACACGAAATCCATGCTTACTAAAAAGCGTGGATTTCGTATAAATAAATTAATATGGTTTATCAGTAAGAGTACTAAAGATATGTCTTACTAATAAGCCATATTAATTTCGATTATTACTTATCCTTTTAACATTCCCATATTTTAATATTTGGAATTTTTTGAATTATATATTAAATGCTTGTATTCTCATCTGTTCAAAACAGACACCTTGTAAAAAATTATGTTTCTCTCTCCGAAATCTAACAAAACAAATTATTTCACGAAAAACCGACCATTTTTTCTAAATAAGTTTAATTATTAATTAATTCATTAATAACATTATCAAGCAAAAAAAAATGTAAAGCAATAAAATATTTAAAATATTAATTTTGGAATCTTTTAATATTATGCACTAAAATAAATATTTTTCTAATAATAATAATAATTTTTCTCTAAAAGTTAGAATTTCCGTTTAATTAAAAGAACTATTTAATATTAAATCATAAACTATGAAAATTTTGAAAACAAATATCTGTAACAAATGTTTTTAAAGAAAAGAAAAAGAAAATACACATAATTAGCAGAAAATGATGATGTAGCTGCAGCAAGAGGAAAAATAATTACGATCATTTATTTGTTCTTGCTAATTAAGTGTCCGGTTACTAATAGATTTTTTACAATGCCGAAAATTCTAAAAACCGAAATGAATAATTTTTTAAACCATGAACACCTCATTTTTTTTAAGTAAAAGTTTTCGATAGTGTGTCAAATTATTGTTTTATTGATATGATTCGCTCCATTAAAAAAAGAAGTTGAAAATCAATTTCTTTTCAGCTTTTAAATATGAGAGGATGTACATCAGCTGAATTTGTGATAGATGACGTCATTTAATAAGAAAAATTGAAAATTGAAAAAGTATCGTGTTCCAAGTACTTTTTTTTCGTTTCAGAAAAAACAACTCAAGCAAAATCAGTTTTAAATTTCTTTGAAGCTTAAAAGAATGATTGCTCCTTGCTGACGTCATTGTTTTCTTGCTTTTGACGTATTGTGTGAAATTTTCGAATATTCATAAAAAAACCTTTTCTTATGAAAAATGAAAAAAAAAAAACAAACCTTATTCGATTAATAAAACAAGGCAGAACCTAAGTGGTATGGTTGAAATCTAATAATTTATAAACAACTTCAACGAAAAATACATGTTTATATTAGATTTAAAAGATGCTATTTATTATGTTATTTATGATGATGATTTAAAAGATGCTGCTTCTGAATTATGCATGAATTCTCGGCTGGTAGGCATGTATCACTGATAATTCATAATTTTTATCAATGTGAAGTTCATTTTATTTTTTTAAATCTTTGAAAAGTGAAAAAAAAACAACTCATCAACCTCTAATGAAAAATAAGATTATTGTTTCGATCAGCAAAACAAAATAGAATGAAAGTGATATGCATACAACAAAATTATTTGCATACCGATTTTCTGAAAAAAAAATCATGTTTGTATCAAATGGACAATACAATAATCTCGAAGCATATCATTACACAGGTTAGTATGTGTAATTTAATTACAGGTTATTAAATGCTATTACTAAAATAAGGTTACACATGAATGGTCGGTTGTGATGTGTGTGCCACCGGTGTCACACATTTTCATATCGATATTATCCTACTTCTAATCGGAAAAAACTTTGCAAAGCTAAAAAAAAAACTATTTTTATTAATATCTTTGCTTACTGGATAAAATATACCGACTTTATTAAGAATTAAATTTGCAGAATCCATTTGGAGCAATATTAACTAACAAATCATTAATTAAAAAGAAATGGTAAATAAGGTAAAGTGAAATGAATTGATGAAATGAATAAAATAATGAAAAACTACGACAGCCTGACATTTTTAAAAAGTATTTACGCAAAAAGTTCTCCTATAATTATACGAAATCAAGAATTAATCCATACTTATAATCAGTGACATGAAAGCAATTTATTTAATGCCAAAACAGTGCATTTAATAGTAGTATCTATTTTTTAGAAATTTTTTTTGAATAGAAAGACGAATGCCTGATAATACATTAAAAAAGGATATTTAAAAAAAAATATTTGATTAAAGAATTTATTCATAAGCTAATCATATTTTACAGTAATTTAAAAATAGTTTCTTAAAAATAGTTTCTTTATTATTGAAGTAAATAAAATTTAAAATCAAAATTTTTGGATACATTTTTGAAGAATTTATATATTACACTGAATAAATAAAATATTGCTTGGTACAATAAATAATTTTAATTGAATACTTGATGCTTTGAATCGAATGGGTTGTTTAATTAAAAAGGAATATTGTTTGGTTTTATTCTTTAAATAAAATGTAAAATTCTACAACCTTAGTTTTCGAATTCGGATGCTAAATTGAAACAAATTATCACTGGTATAATTTAATATTTTTTTATTTCATTGAATTTTTAAAAACATTCTAAATTTCCTAATTCTTTCCATATTATTCTATACAAAAATAAAAACATTAAGAAATTCTTGAATTGTTGAGATATAAAAACTAATCATTAGAAAACTATCTTGAAAGAAAGGTATCTAAACTAGGCAAATTAATAAAGAACGCTTAGAGCGAAAAAAAGGTGATGTTTATCCTTACATTGTTTTTATAGTGGATTTATCCTTCTTACCAGTATAATGCAAGTAATCATAAAAAGAACAACTTTATTTTATTTTATACTCTACAAGCTCTTCTTTTTACAAATAAATCTTTTCTTCATACTGTCTCACTTAAACGAAAAATACCAAACGATTTTTGAAATAACAAAACCATTTTAAAGTAAAAAAATAAATAAGCAAAGAAGGATTAAACTTTATATTATTTGCATTTATTTACAGTCTTTTCAATTATTTGAAGATTATTTGATTATAATTGTATCTAGTAAATATACAGAACAATTTAATAATAAATAAATAAATAAAAATTTACGGATTTAAATGAATGTGTACTTTTAGTATAATTATAAAAGCATTTTAAATATCAAGTTCCAAGAATTTAAAACAAATAGCATATTATTTTAAATATAAATTTTAGATGTTAATTTTAGTTTAGATGTTAATGTTTTATTAAAAAACGGATAAAAAAATTAAGATACAAAAGCATCACATTTGTGTATTATATTAAAAGCAATAATGATTTTATTTTTTAACTCGTATGATATTAAAAATTAAAGCTTGTAAATTATAAATCAAATATTCAAAAATAAAGTTGTTGGATTTTTGCCCTTAAAAATTTAACATTTTCATTAAAATTAGAAATACTCATTAATTCGTTAAAAGTATAACAAAATCAATCTAGTATTGGTATTTGGTTATACAATAGGAAAACATATCCAAATTGCACATTGTGCATATTTTTATTTTTTTTCGATATTATGAAAAAAAAATTCTAATGCTTTTTTCTAATATTTATTATTACTTATTTAATTATTAATTAGTTATCTTTTATTTTATTTCAAAAATCGACAAATAAGCTATTTATACTTAGGTATATATAACAATACGGAATCTCCATTATATAATATGGTGATTCATTTCATATTACATAACAACAGCTATTTATAAACAACTAAAACAATATCTTAACTTTTGAAACTGAAAATTTATTTTAAACTTCAAGAGTTAGTAGTGAAGAACTCTTAAAAAATTTTTCGATTTTGAATTTAAAGCAACTATTTATTAACTAGTAGCTTTCAGCTGTCACTTTTCTAACGAAGATTTTATCACTTCTCAACAACAACAACAAATATATATATATAATCTTGTTTTTATCCGTCTCTCGAAGTTACATAAAATGTTTTCACACAATTATAATGTGAACTGAAAGTTTATGACTAAATGTTTTGTCACTAGCTCTCCATTTGGGATGAGATTTTTTTTTCAGAACCCTCATAGTTGAAGAACAAATAAGAAAAAGAAAACATTATTAAGTGGCGACCGATAAAAAAGAATAAAAGTCAATCTTAATATGAATAAAAGGCATTGTGACAGCGTATGGATTTTTTTTTTCTGTTTCATTTTTTTAAATTCATCAATCAGTTACTGAAAATTATAAACGGTTATATGTTTTCAAACTATTTTAATTTTTTACAATTAAAATTTTTTATTATTTGGAGAATTGGAATATCTATTCTATATCAGATGTTTGCTACTCGAAAAGGATTGAATTTGTGTAGATTCAAACATGAAGATGAACCCTGGCATGAAATTTTCTGCATACATTTCAAAAAATACATTTGACATTTTAAAATGCATTTCATACACTTTTAGAGAACATATTTTTATAGCGACAGGCATTTACAGTTTTATTGTTCAGCAATTAATTTTGGGATAACGAGCAATGCCCGGGCATGTTTATGACTAATTGCGCCATTGTATTTTTGGCACAGTCAGTCTACCATCAGTATTTGCGTTATTGTTTAATTTTTAAAGAATTTCTATATTTATAAATGGTAAAAGAGAATTTCTTTCTTGTTTCATTATTCAATGCCTCCACTCAATTTTTCAAGAAATGCTATTTTAAGAATTCTTAAAAGCGAAATGTTGTCTTGATTCATAAACGAGCTAACTGGAGTTGAAAAGCGTTTCATCATGCTTATAAATAAGCCCTTCGTATCCAGGATAGAATATTGTGCGCAATACATATCCAATATTCGATATTGCTGCATCCCTTAGATGAAAGTATTTCGATTCCGTATTTTAGAGGGATAAGAAAGAGTAACGTGACAGAATTTTCAAAACCGTTTGATTTTGTGCCGAAAAATTCGTGCTTAGCTCAAGGACGTGATTTCAAACATAGAAATATGAGAATAGAGATAGATAGGGAATTTGAGGATTTTGACTTATGAATAAAAGTGGAGCATTATTGTCTCATTTCTTGATTTTTTCATGAGCACACTAAATCGCTATCAAATGTCTCATAAGTCTGCGGATAATAAGAGTTGAGCATTCCTGTCTTCATTTCTTATTTTTTCATGAACATTTTATATCGTTATGAATTGCTTCACAAGTAAAGGTATAAAAATTGTACGTGGATTTACATGAAAACCATGAGAGTGTCCTTCCACCCCCCCCCCCAAAAAAAAACTTTCTCACATGCTCTATAATAAAGGTGTTATTTCCCCGCAATATATGGTTGTTTAACTCAGGCAAGGCTGAGAACGTCAAAGTACGTAGATTTTTATTTTTAGGATAAGGCACATGAGAAATTTAGGCTTTCTAGAAAAAGGGAGATCATCGAATAGGCTTTTGGGTGTCGTTTTATTTTCTCGTATACATAGTATAGAGAAAGTATAGTAATCGTCAAAAAAATCGAATGTTTTTTTAAAACACTCTTAATTAACGTGACGCTTTTAAATATATAGTGTTTTAAAAATGAATCTTTTAAGGTAGTCCTGATATCAAGACCGTGCATAAACAAGAATAAGTAATTTTTACTTTTTCGCATACAAGGTATATAAAAATTCGAATTCTAGATTTTGACGAATCTTTACATTTGAGACTTCTCTGAGTTCGAAAAACGCATTTTAGGAAAATGTCCGTCGGTCTGTCTGTGATAAAGATAACTCAAAAACGTTTTAATCTAGATGGATGAAATTTGGTATAAGGTTTTGATACAAAAGTTGTAGATTTCTGTCAAATTTTGAGCAACATCCGCTCAGATGAAGTCTTGTCTGACCGGCTAGCGGGTATAATTTAACACGATAATTATAAAACGAAGAGAACAAGATAGATAAAACTCGATACACACAATTAACATCTATAGTCTAGACACCTATCAAATTTTGAGCCAAATCCAACAAGAGATTGATCGTCTGTCGGTCTGTACTTTTAAAAGCATGTAAACGAGATAATTCAAAGAGCAATGACTTAAATATATCAAATTTGGTATGGAATTTTGGGACTACAAGTGCAGTTTTGTGTCACGCTTTTGTTTCAATCGGTTGAAAAAATCATGTCTAAAATACAAATTTGATTTTTTGATACTATTAACAGGATGCCAGAGATGAATCGCCAAATAACCCGCTAAGGATGGTGCGAGAGATTCAGTAAAAAGGCTAAATTCTCGCTAAAGTTTATATTTCGTAACTATTGTACGCCAATGCAATGCAAGGCGTTCTCTGAGATGGTACATTTAATAGAACGTATGCGAGAAAGTTTTGGGGAGACAATTCTGGCTGGTTTTTTAAATAGATTGAAACAAAAATTTAATATGCAATTATAATTTTAGGTAAGTTAACCATCTAACTCTCCGACCCGCCACGAAGGCACACGGATTTAAACCATAAAACTGAATGACCGGACCGCCGCAACAGCACATTGGTGGGAACTGTGGTTGAGTCCTAAGGGCCGTCACCGGCCACTGTACAACCCTCCCCGAAGGGAGTACGTCCCGTCATCGATGGTAAGAACCAGATCCCCTACCTATTAGTGTACCCTCCAGAGTGGCGAGATCCAACCACCATGCCGGAAGCATCTCATCCTCATTTCGAGGTGCCCCCCACCGGGGGTTTATAATTTTAGGTAAAAATCTCACGAACTGAATCACATTTATTTTGATTGGTGTGCTTTAAAACTATTACGTTGACAAACTTTCGAATTTACAGACCCTACAAACCGTCAACAGCTGAAGAATTTGATTCAAAATTTGAAAACCAAATCTACATTTTAGATGCTAAACCTATGTGCCAAATTTTATTTATGTTTCCGAATGCTTTCAAATTTTCGTGTTCAGTTGTTCTCAGACAAACATACTTTTTCAATGAATTTCGTTCGAATTTTGAAACATATCTACAGTGATGTAAAATCTATATGTCAAATTTTATCTCTTTATCTTAACCCTTTAAAGAGCCATTTTTTTCTAGTCATATTATGCAAAAATATTTTTTGGCTTGCAATTAGAATAAGAAAAGGGATTCATTTAGTTTATTAGATAAATTTAATTTTATTAATTAATTAATTTGGTTAATTAACAATTAAGCTACAAATCAAGACATCATTTTGTCTGAGATAAAGAACTGAAGCATCTAAGTTTTTGACTTACTAAAAAAATGTGTCAGAACTTATGCCAACCTACATAATTTCATACAAAGATTGATAAATTTGGTGGGAAGCATACCTCCCACTGCCTTAGAAAGGGTTAAAGGGGCATTTTTCGAATTCTGGGTGTTCTGACACGTGGAGATTCGTTCAAATCTCGAGTTCAATTGTTTTGACGATTGCAATATTTTCTCTAAAATAAAAAGCTCACATCAAATATTGTCTGCTTATTTTTTTACGTACCGTTTTTATAAGGATGCACAAGAAATGCTTGATCCAAGTATTCACAACATTTCAACATTTGGGACTTAACTTTTTATCATTTTTTTCTCCTCTCTTTTTTCATTTACTCTCCTTTCATGCTTTGTATTAAAAGTTGCCTCGCTTTTAACAATAACAATAATAAAAATAATAATAAAAACCTAACAGGTGTGGTCTCCTAAAACTTTCTCGCTTATTCTCTAATAAACTTGTAATGCCAGAGAACGCCCTACTTGGCACTGGCGTAAGAAAATGAAACACATAGATTCGTTAAAATCAGGCAGATTTCTTTTAAAGATTATAATATTTTCTCTTTGAATACATCTTCACGCGAAAGTAAAAATGATGAAAAAAAATTCAAATGGGACTTGAATCTCTTTTTTAAAACATAGTGTCATAAATAAGCTGAAGCTTGTTTGTCTATCTTTGTTTTGGTTTTAAATATTTGTTTCTAATTATAGCAACGGAAACGTATAGACAAGAGCCAGTGGGAGTGGTCTTTCTCAAACTTTCTTGTACATTATCCAATACAGGTCTTTCCTTCCCTACCTGTATATAAAACTGTTGACCTTGGGCAAGGTCGCTAATGTCTTGCAAGGGACTAAAGAGCAATAGTTACAACGTAAAGATCTTTGGTTTGGATCTAAAAATGATGATGAATCTATCGTGTCAATATATATTTTGGGTCTCTTTTTTTAAGACTGACTGAACCAAAATTTGGCATGGAACATCAGTTGTAGTCACAAGAGCACATACGAAATTTTATTGATTTAAGTCATTGAATTTATGAGTTATTTCGTTTTATATACCTGCGAAAATACAGATCACCATATGATCAACCGTTTGACGAGTTTTTTTTTTAGAAATTTTATAAGAACCTATATTTAAAGGCTTAACTTCTAATCAAATTCTGAACCAAATTTGCCAAAGGATTGAAACTGTCAGTTGATTTGTACTTGCGCATGCATGTAAACTCTATAACTCATGAATTCATTGACTTAAACCAATAAAATCCCGTATGTGTTCTTGTGACTACAGCTATTGTTTTGAGTAAAATTTTGTTTCAATCAATCGGAAAATGGACATTCAAAATGAATACAATAGATTCAATATAAGATGGATTCTGTATGCCCCAGTATTTATAGATTCATGCCTAGTACCTGTATTTCGTAACTATTGTTCGCTAATTTTCATGCAAAGCATTCATTGTTTTACCCAATGAAATTTCAAGCTGGGGAAGAGGTAGGACAAAACCTTTTATTGAAGAATAAGCGAGCCTGCCACTTTGATTTCAATAATGTTAGGGTTTATTTTACCTTAGGTCTCGAACGAATCAAATAATCTTAATATCATTTGTAGAATTTCTTTTTAATTTTAGATTTCACTTTATTTTTCATAACATTATCATTTCAAAGCCCAAACGAATGTAAATAATATTGAAACACCATCGCATTAACTTATGTTTAAAATTAATAAAACTCATAATAATGTTCCATAATTGTTTCATTCTTCAAATGGAAGTCAAATTCAATGTGACTCTTGAGTTTGTTTGATGGGGACGAATTTTATAAAATTATTATCAAATGAAAAGAGATGTCATCTATATGCTTCACACCAAGTTAACGACTCTATTTGTTTGAAGAATTCCGTTTGTCATCACATTCTTCCAGAAAAATCATATAAACTAGAAGCGATTCATTCAATTTCTGGAATAGAGATTTCGTTCATTGCACGAACTGGAAGCTGATATACCGAGTGTTCCAAAAATGACCGGTATATTTCAAAAATCAATAAAAACTAAACGGGCAGCGATAGAAATATACTGTTTGTTGCAATATGCTTGGGACAACAGTACATTTTCAGGCAGACAAACTTTCGAAATTAGTTACAATTTACAACAACAGATGGCGCTGCAGGCGATCTGAAATAGAAGAAAACGCAGTCCGAGTTCGCCATTCTGTAAGTCGTCTTTCTGCTTTAAGCGTGTGCTGTTCACAGATTGCAAGTTTGTTGTGAAAAAATGGTTTATTCCTTAGAACAAAGGTTTTTTCTGGTGTTGGAATTCCACCGCGTAGAACACAGTGTTGTTTCAACAAGACGAAGTTTTCAACGAAAGTTTAATGTAACCAAATAGCCGAAAATCGATACAATAAATTATCTCTTTGAAAATTTTTGAAATCACTGGACATGAACCCCTGCGACTTCTTTCTGTGGGGACACTTGAAAGATCAGGTGAACCGCCACAATCCAGAAACAATTGAACAACTGAAGCAATGCGTCTGTTCTGCATCTGAAGCCATCCCACCTGAGACGTTTACACGAGTTTCTGCTTATTTCATTCTGAGACTACGCCATGTTATTGCTGCGCATAGTGGATATTCGGAAAATATCGTAGTTTAAATTTTTTCCAGACTACAGAGCCATCTGTTGTTCAAAATTGTAACTAATTTCTCAAGTTTGTCTGCCTGAAAATTTACTGTTCTCCCAAGCATATTGAAACAAACAGTGTATTTTTATTGCTGCCTGTTTAGTTTTTATTAATTTTTGAAATATACCGGTCATTTTTGAAACACCCGATAGGTAGAGTGCTATTGATAAAGATATTCTGTTATTAAATTTGCTGTTAGTTACCTGCTTGTGTTATTAGTCTCTATAAAATGATATTCTTTGTATATATCTAGGCTGTGTTTTTACTATTTGTGTTTCATGGAGTTTTTTTTTGAAATATTCCTGAAATAAAGCATTATACTTCATTATTTAGCTTGTTGTACGAAATTCATTGTCATTGTACATCCACTGGGCGATTTCCACAACAATAGAAGATCGATTTAACACTGAATTATTATTATGCTTCTTTTACCTATGATTTATATTAATATTGTTACGAATCTCTGATGCGGCTTCCCAGCATAGTTGGTTCCAGAGGAGGTCCCAGAGCTTGGCGACCATTTGGCGACTTGGCGACGAATTTGACGACTTTGGAGTCAAAATAGATTATACCCGAAACATCGAGAATGTTCCCGACCCGTCCAGTAGGAACCGAGATACACCTCGAACGTTCCTGATTGGTTGAAAGGCTTCTAGTCCCGCCTCCTGAGACCTATAAAAGGAGCTGCAGCTGCCGGGGAGTGGTCGTGAACCAGATCGGGGAGTCGCAGTCGGAAGCGACAGAGAAGAGTAGTTGGAATCGACGGTAAAGAACTGGCCTTCCAGAGGTAAGTGGAGCAGTGACGGAGTGAAGCTAGTGCTGAACTAGGCTGTGCGCTACTGTCTGCAGTAGAGTCTTGTTGTATGCTGCTGTGTATGCTGTTGTTGTTGCACGTCTCGGCTGAAGATAATCGTCTTCTGTGCTGTATATAGTTGTCGTCTTTGTGCTGTCCTGTGTGTCTTCGTGTAAATAAACGTCGTTGTTTTATTTTCTACTGCCGCCTGCTGATTGAGCGTTCTTCACACCATATAACTCCCACTATCCAAACGAACCCAGGAAAATTTCGCAACAATATCTAGTAAAATTTTGAACTTGAATTTTTCATAATTATTAGCATAATATTATTTTTTGGACAGGAATAAGGAATTATAAGTCCATTACGTCCTTTTTTCATTTTCTTCCTTTATGCTTTAAGTTATTTTCCATTACCAACACCAGTTTCATGTATTTCTGCTTGTTCGTCTCATACCCCTGGGACTACATTTATCACGAGAAAAGAACTTCTGATTTACAAGTTTAATTCCAATACCAGAAGTTAATTTCTGATGCTTCATTTATATTCATTTTAAGAAGAAGACTAAATAAAATTTTTAGTACATTATTGAACCTGTACGTAAAATTATATAATGTACTGCTTATTTTTTAATTTACATATGAAAGCGCAATACCAAAAAGGAAAAAATAAAAATGGTTGCAAATATATTTTTTTTGCCCAAGTTGAAAGACATTTCATGTCCTTTTTCGATTACAAGCAACAGACTTAAAAAAATTTAATATTGTTCATCCAGTTTGAATCATTTATTCCCTTATTTCCTCGAATATTTTCAAAGAAAATTTCAAAGAACAAAGCAATTTTTTTTATTGTAGATACATTGGTTATGACTTGCTTCTAAAAATTCCTTCGCTGCCATTGTATTTTAAAGAAATATTTTATTTTTACTTTTAAGCATGTAATGTTGTAATAAAAATTCACGAAAACTTATTTTACTGGGTGATTTCCTCCGAGGCACATGAATTATTATTACAAAAAGGCAGACATTTCTGCTTTCCTTTGATGTTTGCTAAAATAATGAAAGAAGCATGTTTCCATAAATAATAAAAGTTTAGACAATGCGAACTCTCTCAAGACGTCCATCTTGAAAGGATAAAAAAAGATGTTTTCGATCTTTTGATGTTTGCTGTATAGTCTCTGTGTAAGTAAAATAAAACTTTTGGTAGATGAATAAACATACATATCATTTCATGTCTATAGTAAAGAATACATTTTACAATAATTTTATTTTTATAATTAATTTTTAATATAAATTTGTGGCAACGTGATTTTCTATTAAAGTGTCTATGTAAATAATGAAGAAACAATTTTATCATCTAGATGAATTTTGAGTTTTGCGGTTTTGTCAGTAAATAAGTAGAAGATAATAAGTTTAATTGCTTAATAAATATAAATTGTATACATTATACTTATTATACAACTTATACTTACTAAGCAAGAAATTATAATTTACCCTTTAATAAGTTGGTAAAAATTATTCTCAGAAGAATATATCTTAAGATGTAGATATAAATATTTCAGTTCGAACATTATTACATTATTTTAATAAATCTGGATTGCAAAACAGAAACTTGAAACTCTTTTCCTATGGCATTCATATATCATTTTCACACTTATAATCTTAAACTGAAAAATAATGCATTTTTATACAATCTTGGCTTGTTTCACTTTTATGATGATAAAATTATGTAATCGATTTTCTATTCATTTTCTGATGTGTTAGAGTTCTGAAATGTAACCCACTTATCTCTACATTTTTTAATACCTTCTGAACTTAATTATCAATTAGTCTTTTAATTCTGATAATAAATTAATAATTAAATTTTGATTTCATGCAACTGGCGCCATCTCTTATTGAATTTGTAAAAGATAGATTTAAAGAATCCATAATACTTATGCTGCAATTGGCGCCATCTCGTGGTGAATTTGTAAAAGAAATATTGCAAGAATCCATAATATTTATAAAAATGGTTCGTAAGAGAAAATGTAAAGTATAGTTAAAAAATTATAAATTTTAATATGGTAAGGATGGCATTTTTAAAAATATTATTATTATCACCCGTAAATTTACGTTTATAAACGTATTCAAGTGTATAAGCCATAAACGTATTCAAGTGTATGTTTTTTTCCTTCAAAAATTAATCAAAATTTCAAAATTTGTATATATTTGAAAATAAAAATATTGAAATAAACATGTGGCTTTTAAACATGTTTGCCAATACGGGGAAATATTACAAGGTGAATAGTGAAAAAAAATATGTGGAATATTTTCCAATAAAGTCTCTATAAAATAAAAAGTTCAAACACCATGTCTAATAGTTGAAATTACGATAACTTAACTTGGATCTTGCACATTTCCCTCTTCTCATATGTTGTCTTGTATATGATCTGTTTTACCTATGCTAATCTTATTTCTTGTACCATTTTATTTTATGTTTGATACATGAGCAGGAAAATAACACTTATCTGGACAAATTTCTACCATCATATTTGTGGAAAATTCTAACAACAATATGGCTGCTCGACATTACACCGTAATTTCTTCATCCTACACAACAAACCAACAATAATAAACTATTTCGAAAATACAGCAACTTTATTTGTACAAAAAGAATAATTCATCTAATTAATTTTTTTTTCTTAAACTAAAAGTTGCTATATTTATCTATTCATTCCTAAAGTCCGACTAACAAATGTACACCTACATTTTAGGCAAGATTAATACGTAAGCGGACTCCTCTAATTTAGTTTGAGAAAAAGTTTTCAAAAATTCTTTGTTTATACATAGATGTATACGATTTTCATAAAGGTCTTTCAAAATCTTAGCACAGTATAATACAGTCAAGATGTCGGACAACTTAGAATGTTAAATAGCGGGTGCACATTGTATAACAGCTGAAGATGTTACATGACAGGTGCCTGTGCAGAATATAATAGTTTAATTTGTTGTTTTATCTTAAACATTTCAAGAGAGAAAGATCTTGAGCTCGAGAATGAGAAGATGCTCAAGTAAGTAAACAGGCTGTCTCTTCTCTAGAAACTTAATAACGGCAGAGACGCTGATTAAAACTCTCATCTCCGCTATCGGGACATACCTCCTTTCATGACAAACTTGTAATGGAGTCTATTTAACACGATTCACAGTTTCTGTATCTTTGTTTCTAATCCAGTCTTTCAGATTTTACAGTATGTTAACGCAACGAGGAGATCCTTCTTTGTGATAATATGTTGAATGACATGTTTGTTTACATTTGTATGGTACTACACAAATGAACTCCATTCGAATAGTAAAAAAAAAACCCTGAATCGTCAAGTTTAATTTTAATATAAATAAAATGTACCGGGTGTCCCATAAATTTGTAAATACTTTAAAAATTCATAAAAATT
Source organism: Argiope bruennichi (assembly GCF_947563725.1). NCBI lineage: Eukaryota > Metazoa > Arthropoda > Arachnida > Araneae > Araneidae > Argiope > Argiope bruennichi. Next base: position 118,659,597 of record NC_079151.1, on the reverse strand, counting down.
GAAGGAATGAGTATATGTGAATGCGGTTTGCGAAACTGTTATTTTCATGAAAAGGGATTTTTTTTCCATACAAAAAAAAAAAAAAGTTCAAAAATTTGTCGATAGAGGGAGCTAAACACAAGCAAAACATACAATTCTACGGGAAAAATACTTTTATTTGCATGCAAGCAATTGTTTACATGCGTATCACACCAGTACTACAGTACTTGTTCTATGTGTCCGCCATCATCATAAATAACAGTTTGGAAGCGGGAGACAACACTGGTAACTGCATCATATAGCATATCCGGATGAATGCATGAGATTTCGTGGCGAATGTCTTCTTTTAGCTGCACTAACGAAGTTGGCCTATGGCAGTACACCCGAGACTTAAGGTAACCCCATAGCCAAAAATCAAGGGGTGTTAAATCTGGTGAGCGTGGGGGCCATTCATGTGTAAAGTGAAGGCTGATTATCTGTTCTTCAGTAAAAGTTCTTCTCAAAAATGCCTTCACTTCGGTATCGATGTGAGGATGTGCCCCGTCTTGCATGAATGTCACTGTGTCAAGGACATCGTGTTCCAATAAGGACGGTATCACTTCCTTCTGTAACATTTCCAAGTAACTTGTTCCATTAACATATCTTCCATCCTGCTTTTTTACAGGGCTTTTCAAAGAAAAAGGGCCTACAATAATGGATGCAGTGGAACCACACCAAACAGTAACCCGTGGTGAATGCAGGGGCTTCTCAGTGTAAGCATGTGGATTCTCATGTGCCTATATTCTACAGTTATGGGTATTAACTGCTCCATGCAAAGCAAAATGAGCCTCATCTGTCCACAATATTTTCAGTAGCCATCGCGGATCATCTTTAATTTTCGCCAAAGCCCAATTTGAGAATTCCAATCTCTTAGCTGTATCATTTGGTAAGAGCTGATGTAGCGATAACAATTTGTATGGGTACAAATGCAATACACCATGAAGGATACGGTACACCGAAGTCTTTGGTATACCAGTTATTCGTGCCACTTCTCGTGCGCTACTGACTGCACTTGTCGACTGTTCCCTTAGCGTGTCCAACTGCGAAGAGACATCGGGTGTACGGACTGTTGTTAAACGAGGTGCACCACTGCGTGGCCGATGACACAAACTTCCAGTTTCTTCGAAACGGCATACTAGGGAAACAAGTCCAGCAGGAGTGATCGGACCTGAACCTTTCTTCAATCTTTTCTGGGTCCTAAACTTCCGTAAGGCTTCAGCCGCCGATTCGTTGCTGACATAAAACAACTTTACCAATGGTGCTTTATCCACCAGTGTCAACATCTTAATACAAACCTTATGCAAACCTTTAGAAATGATGTGTCAATCGCTCACTCTGCCTTTCATAAGACTTTAATTTGCATATTTCCACTGATTTGCTTGTGTGCAGCGACCTCTATTGACAAATTTTTCAATTAATTTTTTTTTCTGTATCAAAAAAAAAATCCCCTTTCATGAGAATAATAGTTTCGCAAACCGCATTCAAATATATCCAATCCTTCAATTTTTATGAATTTTTAAAGCATTTACAAATTTATGGGACACCCGGTATATATGTCCCACATCTTTCCCTAAAAAGCTTGACCGAATTAGCAAACGTATTATATAAGACAGGAGACAGAACACAGTGAATTTTTTAAAGTACAAAAACTAATTAATAATCAATTAATTAGAAACTAATTAATTTTTTTCTTTTTTTAACTACTTCGCCACTATTTTTTTTTTTATTTCTCTTTAATTTTAATGAATGTTTTTTTGAGTGTACTTTTATTGCCAAAAGGTAATAAAAGTATTACAAAAATTCTTGCGCACTAAAGTGCTGATTCAAAAAATGTTTAAACGCAAGCTTGAGTCAATCAAACAAACTCAAATGAAGGCAAGGAAAGCAAACTCCATAGGTGCAAATGGAACTGATGATCGGTAAGAGTATGGGTTTCAGGATATGAAGGACTTTGACAATATATCACGAGCAGAAGAATCTTAAAACCAATGGAAACGTTATCTGCAACAAAGCAAGAATCTTTTCAATGATATAAATTCATTTCTGTGCGATATTTTCTTACTTTTTCAAACTTGTTTAAAATAATTGAATAGTTACAGATGAATTCGAAATAAGGAAATTCATAAATACCATTTCTATCAAAAGTGAAAATTTGAACTACATTAGCTTATATTTATTGATTTTTGTGTTTTATTTTTAAAAAATATTCTTAACCTAGTTTTTTAATTTTTTAAAAGAATTTTAAAGTTTATTAATTAGATATAAAAGATGGTTCCCTGCTAAAATCCCTTATATTTATATACGTTTTAAACAAAATAATAAATAAGCAATATTGTATCCAAAAAATATATAGAACTTAAAGTGATGAGAGTTAGAGGTAGTGACATAAAAATGCCTAAAAGAAAACGTAAGCCCGTCATTCAAGATCAAAAGGAAGTAAGGAAAGTAAAGCTTTCGCAAGGAAATGAAATATTTTTCATTGTTTAAGACCAAGAATGTATGAGAAAAACTGTTGTCAGAATAAATCGAAAAAATAAAGAGACAAAAACAGACTATTAACAATTTATATTCAGAAACAACTACTGATTTTGTTTAATTTATTTTTTATTAATGTAAAAATAATTATTTAATTAATCGTCTCAAAATGATCTTTAAAACCTTTCTTATACTTTAGAATTTGAGAATAAAAGGACTAAGGGCTAATATAAAAAAATTAATAAATTACCGTTAAAATTAATTATTGTTTGTTTTTAAGAACTGTCTGTCCAAGTGATATTTTTTAAATTTTAATTAGAAAAATGATTTTGTATATTATAATGCCTTATGTAAAAGTAGATTTTATGTTTAAATATATTAATGTCTGAAAAACCGAGCTTTGCCCGGCAGATTTTTTTTTTGTAAAGTCGCGTTTTTTTTTTGAGAAAATATTTAGATATGAATCTCATACTGAATTTTAGATTTAAAAAACATGAATACACTTAATTTAACATGTTATTCGAAACAATCTGCTGTATTACAATATTCATTTTACAGTTTATCCAACATTACTTATATTTTTGAGCTACATTCAGTTTTGTCAGGGTAAATCGGTCCGAGATAGCGCTACATGACATCGTCAGCATAAGAGCAGCTATAAAATAGTTCTAATAGTGAGTAATAAAAAAAATTTTTTTTTGGGAGCAAAATCGTGTTTTTCCAGGAAAGGCTCCTATATAGTAAACTTAAAAAACAAAAACTTATCTAAATATAAAATTTGCTCCAAATCTTTAGAATCATTCCCAAGATACACGGAATAAATAAACAAAAATTGTTAAAATTAAAAAAAACATGAAAAGGTCTTTATCCCGAGCGAAGCTGGTATATCAATTGGTATGGTATGAGTCTATTTAGCTGCCATGAAATTATGTAGTCATATTGGAAGAAAACGCAAAAACAATCTGAAATTTCGAAGACATCGAGCCAGGTACCATAACTATTACTTTTTTAGAAATTCCATTAAATTGGGGCCTGCTTACAAAGCCGGCTTTCTCTTCAAAGGGGCCTGGGTGCAAAAAGTCATTTGGGGCCCTGATTTTTTGTAAAGAAAAAAAAATACAAATTTAAACATATATTATTAATGCATGTTTATTTAATGCGTGATTTTTTTGCTAACACATCAATTACTTCAGAAAAATTACAATTTTTCGCAACTTCTTTTTCGATGCTTAATACAGCAAGTGCATTTAAGCGTTCTGAACACATGCTTGACCGAAGATAATTCTTTTTAAATTTTAATTTGCCGAAAGAGCGCTCAGCACTTGCTGTAGTAACTGGCAACGTAAAGAAAAGTTTTAACACAGTTAATACATTTAGAAATAACTCATTGCAATTATTATTTAATATGAATTGCAATATGTCTTGTGCGTTATTTACATCACTTTCATTCAAAATCAAATCCCGTAACAAACAAATTTCTTGGATTAGGTTTTCATCTACATTTGTGTTATAAAACCTTGCAAAGTTTTTGGAACATTTCTGTAATTCATATTTTGTGTCTTGTGACAAAGCCTGACGACAACTACGGAAACACCTTCAATAGCTCTTAATCTCTCACTTTGAATAAATTTCATTTTTTTCTGGCGTCTTTGGGGTTTCTTTATACATGATTTTTTCTTTATACATGATTTCAGGGTATAAGACTGAAATCATGTATAAAGCTTAAAGGATAAATGTAGGAAGAAGGTATGCAGATTATTTATATCATCATTTTTTAAAGTATTAAGTTTTTTCATGTATAAAACAGATTCCTAATTAAAGATGAGTTCAACAAAAAATGAAAAAAAAACACTACAAAATACAAATTATATTTAATACATTTCATATTATTAAATTTTAACAAAATGAATGATTGCATTTCACTTTCTAGGTTTTGAGCATTATTTGTGCCACTTGAAGCTTCAATTCAGTTTCTGGATACTTTTTATAGTAAGACACAGTATTTAAAGGTTCGGTAAGGCTTAAGATGAATGTCCAGTTACTTGCAAAACATGACAAAATAGTGCCAATTTTCTGAAATTTCGTCAACAGTCAATCAAATAAGGATGGGTTGACGGTGTGCCTAGCCAGAATTTATAACAGTTAAAAAATATAGTTTATACATAATAATTTAAGTATAGTTTTATATCTTATAATAGTTTAAAAAAAATTCGAACACCATATTTTGACGAATCAGCACTTTTAGATCTACCAGAATCTCAGAATCTTATTTTTCAAAATAAAATCACGCCTATGAGTGAACACAATTATTCAAGCGTTTTCAGCTTGATGGATGAAATTTTGTATATGGTATGTACTTCAGATTTTTAAATTTATGTGGAATTTTGAACGAAGTGCATTCAGAGGAAATTTATCAATTCGGTGGTCCGAAAGTAATTTAATACGATAGTAACAAAACAAAGAACGCAAAATGAGTAATATTTGATGTACAAATTTAACACCTGATTATGTCGTGTCTGCGTTACAACGGAAAGAGGGGTCCAGTAGCTTCTGAGGATAAAGACCCCTGAATACCCGAGGGCAGAAGTCTGACTTCCAGTTCAGATGACACTCACACACTCGCTTGCACAATCTCTTTTTACAGGGGGGGGGGGCTCTTTCACACATCTCACACATAGAACACAAGGTAAAGAACAACCATGCCCGAACCAGGACTCGAACCCATGACGCCCAGATCACGGAAAAGACGAGCTACCCCTAGGCCAGTATGCCGGTGATTTTACATCTAAAGTATTTCAAATTTGGAATAACCGTCCGTCGATTTGCTCGTTCACAAGCGTGTAAACGTAGTAACAGCGACTTTATATGATAATTGATCTTATCATTAAAATAGTTTAGTATGCAATTTTGAGTTTCATTTGGTTGACAAATGAGCGTCCAAAATGCGTATTCGGTTTTCTTCATTATTCTACGAAGTACTAAACGCTCATGTAAGGGATTTTGAAAATTGATGGTTCTTGATGTTTGTTACTGAATTAGTTTCGCGTGAATTTTATCTTTCAGCATATTTTTGCGCGTTTCTTCTCTTTTTCTTTTACCTTCCACTTCCTTTGTTTAACTAATTATTACACTAATATGAGGTTGCAAGTTGTGTCAAATACAGCAGAGGGCAGAAACTTATTTCTTAATATATTAAGTAAAAAGGAAGTTTGTTCTCAAATTTTACTCAACATATTGTTTACAAATTTTAATCAATTTCAATCTCGATCGCTAGTATTCGTTTTAAATCCCTCATAAAAAATCTAGTTAATATTCGAAAAAATATATAAATTAAAATCCACATAATTTAATTAAATATTAACTCCCCTCTTTGCCCCCCTATGCTTGATTATTAGATTTATTCCATTGTTAACTTAGTAATAATCATTGGTTATATTTCAGTTGTTATTGCATGCAGAAGATTACAACAATCACTCTTATTATTGTTGTAAGCAGAAATATTACTGTTTAATGTTAAACAAACGCACAAAATACAAACAATATAATAGATGAAACAATGAATCCACCTTCTGCTGCTCTGTTAAGAATCATTTCTCTTTTTGCAACTGATCGTTGTGTGACTTTTTTTTGCTGAGCTATGCTTGGTGCGTTTTGTGTACATTTCAATGAGGCTACGGCCATCATTGGATGGATCGTCCTATGGACGATCTTGGAACTGTTGAAATATTACATGTTCCCCCACTTACCCTCAATCGGAGATCTGTTTTTCGATCCCGATTTGGATCAAGATGTTGATACACCATCTGATCCACCTGCGCTTAGAGTAGAATCCGTCCCAGTGGTTCGCTCTTACACGGTATTTAGGATTTGCCAGGCTTTAGAACTTCCAGCGAAACTGGCTCCATCTGCAATCCAGAAGCCTGATATCACTGTTGTAGAATCCTATATGGTCTACAAGCTGTGTTCTGCTCTGGGTTTGCCTGCACGGATGGCTCCTGTCGGAGTACCAGTTGTAGAATCCTTTGCGATCTACCAGTTCTGCTTAGCCTTGGATATTCCAGTGAGATACCGGTCGCAGAAGGACGCAGTTTAACATCAAAACTGTCGTCGGCTGCCCGATGCAGTTTTCAGATCAGAACTGTCTTCGGATGCAGCGATGGAGGGTGGGTGGGCGGGGAACAAACGTAGCCCACCTCCACGTGGTGTTCCCTGGGCAACGGTGCAGTTCTTTGGAACTGCATCGGCTAAGAGGCTACTCAAGTATAAAACAAATAATGAAATTTTTATTTAGTTTAACATAACTACACACCTAATCTTTGATTTTGCGTTTTAATGCCCCAAAATTTCATTATAATCATCCAATTCAGAACATGCAGAACGTGTATTTATGGTAGCAACAACTGCAATGATTTTTAGATATGCGTAAGAATTATATATTTTTTATTCTAAAAAATAAAAAAGAATTTAAAATATGTATTTGACAAAGAATTGTTGTAGAACTCACACATACAGAAAATCAGTAGCGACGACAGTCATAAATATGATGGAGGAATCTTATAATGACGTGAATTTGAAAAATTATAGTGACAAAAATTTACAAATTCATAATATAATTTGTCGCCATATATTTATAGCCGGTTATGACAAAGTAGATTGAATGGCTTATGGTCAGAGCCGGCCTTCTCTTCAAAGGAGCCTGGGCGCAAGAGATCATTTGAAGCCCTGATTTTTTGGTAAAGCAAAAAAAAAAAAAAAAAAAAAAAAAAAAAAAAATCTGCGCATTTATTATTAACGGATATTTATTTAATGCTTGATTTTTTTTTTTTGCTAATACATCAATTACTTCAGAAAAATTACAACTTTTTTTGCAATTTCTTTTTCGATGCTTAATACAACAAGGGCATTTAAGCGTTCTGAACACATGCTTGACCGCAGATAATTCTTTATTAATTTTAATTTGCTGAAAGAGCGCCCAGCACTTGCTGTAGTAACTGGCAACGTAAAAAAAAGTTTTAATATAGTTAATACAATTAGAAATCACTCATTATAATTATTGTTTAGTATGCATTGCAATATGTCTTGTGCGTTATTTACATCTCTTTCAATCAAAATCAAATCCCCTAACAAACAAATTTCTTGGATTAGGTTTTCATCTACATCTGTGTTATGAAACTTCACTAAGTTTTTGGAAAATTTCTCTAATTCATATTTTTCTAAAGTTGTTATATCAGTGATTAATTTGAAATCAGAAATATTATTTAGTATACTTTTAAACCAATCTTCTATTTGTACAATAACAGTATAAATTTCAGAGTTAAAAAATAACGTATAAATTTCTTTACCCGTTTTTTTATAGCATAACATAAACATAATAATAATTCGGAACATAATCTTTCCCTTTTTTCGAATTCGTTTTTCGCAAAAATGTTCAAATGATGTGCTAAAACTTTTGCTTCGTCGAAATTTTGGATTTCAGTTTTAATTTTATTGACTAAATTGAAAGCTGAGTCAAGAATAATTGTTTCTGCTTGAAATAGTTTATTGATAGGGTTAATTTTGGAAAATATTGCAAACAATACAATTAAACATAAAATAAATAACATTTATTGCTCTTAATAAACTTTTAGTTCGGACACCGCTGTATTATCGTTACTTACATTATTTAAACATCAATAAATTCTTCTAGGGAATTATAAGTTTGTTCAAACTGTGTATACACTGCTTTCACCTAATCTATTTTGGCTTCCCAACGAGTGTCACATAATGATTTAAGAGTAATGTTGAAATGCTTTGCAGAATTTCCCTTCTTTTTCCCATTGCAGAAATAAGGAATATAAACGTTGTAATATCCCAAAAAGTTTTTTTTTACTATATATACTGCTGGAAGCGGCATCACAAATTAATAAATTAAAGGAATGTGATAGGCAAGAAACATAAATTGCATATGGATTTAGAGAAAGTATTCTTTTCCCTTTCATGTTACTACCGTTGTCATATGCTTGCCCTCTACAATTCATAATATCAAGCTCAGTAAATCTTTCCAATAGAATTTTTGTTAGTCCTTCTAAAGTCATATCAGTTAATTCAATAAACCCTATAAATGACTCGTTTATAGTTAACCTTTTCTCTTCAAATTTTACATACCTAATAATGATTGAAGTTTGTTCCTTATGGGAAATATAAGAAGTACAATCCCTTTGAATACTATAGTACATGGCTTCTTTTATATCATGTTTAATATTATTAAGGATTTCATTTCTTGATGCTGAGATAGTTTGTTCTTTTGAACTATGTGCTAAATGATGCACAGTTCTATTTTTCGAATTTATTATTTTGTTTACATGATCCATTAGCACAGGGTCGTATTTACTTAATAATTAGATCAAACATAAAATATTTCCATTATTAGGCTATCTTTTTATTTCCCGATTTCCTCCAAGTGGAAGATTAGAAAAATAGGACCATTTAACTTGATTTGTTTTTCCAATAGTTGAACTTAAACTTAGTCATTTTAGTAATTCTTCCCAAGCAATAAACGAATTAAAATGATAATTGGAACGCTCATGATCTTGGATTACAGTTAACAGCTTTCTCCAGTTTTTATAGCCACCTATAAATCGTGTAGTTTGGTCACCTCTTCTTCTTTTGGAAAAAAAGTATACAACAAAAACAGCGTTTTTGAATAAATTAACCATCTGCGAAGTTAGATTTCACCATTTGGCATTTTTTTAAAGTATCAAGTAGTGGAAAATGATCTACCTTCAGCATTTTTAGCAAAACATCTCTTTTGTTGTATAGGTATGCTTTAACACAAAACATTCTAAATTTATCAGTTATAATACTTGGCCATAAATCAGGATCATTTATACTCTCTTGATCGTACTTGTTATTGTCATTTCCGTCATTATTTTCTGCTTCTGCAATATTTGTATAAACACACGGCTCTTCAACAAATTTCACCGTTTCAACATTTTCATTGCAAGACTGTGTAGTTGGAGTAGAAATGTCTTCCCAGTTGAAGTTTGAATTGTAATTTCTGAAGTTGAAGCAATTGCTTTTCCAGAATTATTTCGAAGACAAGAAAAATGATCTACTTGGGAATTCTTGTGAAGTTTAGCTTTTCTTCTTTTTTCTTTTCTGATAATTTTCTTTTTTGACACCCAGAGCGATATTTCATTGGCATGGACAGTTATCTTGCTCATAAAGTTACATAAGCAAAGCATTATATATATGAACGAGAATGGTCTTGGACTCTACGGACCATACTCGATGAAAATCTGTAAGAAGTTTCACGAAGTCGAGTCATGAGAACCATTGCAATGGGCGGTCTTCCTATAAGGAATCTACCTAAAATTTCGTTATAAATCTATCTTCAATGTTTTCCATTAACAGGCCTATTTAAAAAAAATAAATCATAGAATTTACGTGATGATGGTAAAATTCTTAACAAAAGATTTTTAAACGAACCTGCAAATTTTTTTAAGATAGAACATATTAAAAGCATTTTCTCCTTTTAAATCAAAATAAAGTTGTAAATAATAGAAAGATTTCGTATATTATAATCTTTTGTGCTAATGTTAAATATATTTCTTGCATATTTTTTTGCATCATATAGCTAATTTGATTCTCGATAAATTTAAGTTTTTATATAACTATTTTTTCTGCTTTGAATAATAAGAATTTTTTTTTTACAAATAATGAAGTCTACATAAGATTTTATTTCTATACTTTTTTATGGTAAGGTTTAAGATTGTTTCTAAAAAAATTATTTCATCTCGAGCAACAATAGATGTATCAGGTAGTTAAAAATAGCTATAATGATCTGCAGAACATAAAGAAAAAAACATTTTGAGAAATTTCTTAGGAATGTAATAAATAATTCGAGACGAATTAAAAAAAACAGGAATATGATACAAGAGCTAGAAAATAAAGAAGCTTACAGAAAAAAAAATGAACTTTTAACAGAACAATTCTTGAAATAAATTTACTTTAGTCTGAGTAGCACTCTTAACTCCAAATACTGCTCCTTATAAAAATTGAGCATATATTGAAGAAAATAAAACAGGAAAAAATATGATACAAAGCCAGAAAAACGAAAGAAAAGTTTCATATCTGAAGAGCTTTGGATGGTCAGCTGAGATCCGAGAACCACAGCTATGCAGCTTTTTCTTCGGAATTTTGGGTTTTAAAGGTCATATTCTTCCAATTCGCTGTATGCATACTGTCGCGAAAGATAAGAATATAAAGAAAAGTTGATTTTTATTGCATCAGTGTAGTTGGGCAAAGATGCAAATAATCTGAATAAAACGTTATGAAAAACCTTCAAAATAGTTCTGGCCAAAATATAAAAAATATAAATAAAAAATCACATAAAAACATAACTATATATAATAAAAAGCCAACTTATATATAATATAAACTAACTTATATATAATAAACTAACATAATGTTACGAATCTGTGGTGCTGCTTTCCAGCATAGTTGGTTCCATCATCAGAAAGATTGTTTTACAGTCATCTGTATTGGGAGGAGTCCGGGTGTCGCGTCGGAGGTTCCAGAGCTGGGCGACAAACTTGGTGACCATTTGGCGACTTTGGCGCCAAAATAGATTATATCCGAAACATCGAGAATTTTCCCGATACGTCCATTGGGAACCGAGATACGCCTCGAAAGTTCCTGCTTGGTTGAGAGGCTTCTAGCCCCGCCTCCTGAGACCTATAAAAGGAGGCATTCTGCAACTGCCGGTGTAGTAGTCGGAATCGACGGTAAAAAACGGGTTTTCGAGAGATTAGTAGAGCAGCGACGGAGTCAAGCTAGTGCTGAACTAAGCTGTGCGCTACTGTCTGCATTAGAGAGTCTTGTTGTGTGTGCTGCTGTGTGCACGTCTCGGCTGAAGATAATTGTCTTCTCTATGCTATATATATTTGTCGTCTTTGTGTCGTAGTGTCAATAAACGTGTTATGTGTTCGTCTACTGAAAGGACTGATCATTGTGTTGTGTTATCTTCATACCATATACAACCACTAAATACACACAAGTAAACGAGCCCGACGTATTGATAGTGATAGAGGGAAATCCGTAACAATATATATATTATAATAGGTCTGAAAAATATATAATATAAATAATATTAACTTACTGTCAATCTCCATATAAGAAAAAATACTTTTGTGCGCACATCAGGAGACGTTTATTTCACCAAAATTTTGGGCAAAGAAAGATAAAAGAGAAGACATTTATTTTTATGAGTTGAATTCAGATTATTCACAATAGAAGTTTCAAAATAAAATAGTGCAGAAATTCGAAATAACAAGCCAGGGACAAAAAAAAAAAAAAAAAAAAAAAAAAAAAAAAAAAACTGAAAGAAAATGAATCCCACCGGATGAAAGTATCTGACGAATTACAACATTTCTCCATAACAAACCTGAAATGTGAAGTTTAGTAAATGTATTTAAAAAGAGAAATAAGATTATTTACTATCATTCCTTTTTGCATCTCAAAGTATTTGAAAAAATTAGCTTTGAGACTCATCTTATTAAAAAAAAAATATGAAAACGATGAGAAAGCCAGTGAATTTGTTTGGAGAATGTAATGATGCTTTTACGATGCCTTACAAATCTACTAAATATTGCCTAAACTTGCTGTAATTGGTAACATACAAAAAAAGTTTTTGCTTCACAGTCAATCTGTTCAAATTTGATAAAATGCATCACTTTTATTAATTTTTAGTTTCTGTCCGTAAACATAAAATAAATTCCTGATCGACGAAAGTATTTTTCAATTTAATATAATTAATAATAATAGCAATTTATTTACAGATACATTATTAAAAAAATTTTAAAAATTAAAGTAGGAATATTTTCAACAAATAACACAGAATTCCAAACGATTTATGTTTGATATGCTTGTAAGCTGAATCGGGATATGAAATGTTGTCATCCAGGGAATTAGAAGTCCTTTTTCGATTATAAAAAGAAAAAAGTTAAAGAGCGACAATAAATAAATGACACAGTTTCTTGAACCCAAATAGTACTATTTTTATTACTTTTATCTATCAGAAAACAGCAAATATTTTTACAACAGCGATGAAAATGGAAACAGGAAAATGAGATTTATCGAACTAATATTGAAAATTTTAATTAGAGAAAGAAAAGTTTAAATGAATGCTGGTCGTCAAATATATATTGGAGTGAATAAACATTGTGGAAGCAAATATAGTTTATTTTGAGAAGTCTGTTTTAAATTTGTCCGAATTAGAAATTATGGCTGCTATAATCTCAAAGCTATGTATAATTCAAATATTATTGGATATTTGTAATATTTTAGAATGCTTGAAAGAAAGAAGTATCGATTTTAGTATTATGGTATCTTTAAAGATTCGAGAAATGTTATAAAACAACTAAAAAGATCATTATTATCCTTTTATGTAACTCCAAAGATCGATACTTGACTTATAGGAAAAGAATAAAAGTACCGAGAAAATTCAATAATTTCTTTTGAAAATAGGTAGGTTTTAGGAGACCTCATATCTTTTTTAAATAAAGTGTAAACTAGGTGTAATTGGTAGCAAATAAATTTTTTTTTATTTCATTATCAATTTTCTCACAGTGAATAATGTTTCGCTTTGTATTTCTGAGCAAATAACGAGCGGCGTTTGGGTTCCTATAAATATGAAAACATGAAAACTGCTCTTAATTATGTTTTGTTAAACTCTGAATCAGAGAATGAAATATATATATATATATACAGTGGCTCAAAAAATTGAGAGTACACCTTACTTTTATTTGATAAATCCGACTTTCAATATAAATAACACATTACCGAGAAGAGCAAACATATTTTTATTTTTACCCATAACAAATGATTTAATTTAGAGTAAAAATAAAGGAAAATCAACAAAAAACTTCTAAATTGAAAATTTTTAGAAATATTTAAAAAAAAAAAAAAAACTCAGATTTTTGCCTCAAAAAATTGAGAGTACACCAATGAAATTTTTGCAATATCTCGCATACAAACAAAGTGTCACTGTTAAGTTGCATGTCTTTTGGCTTCTATAATGGCCTCTAAACGTCATGGTACCGATTCGACCCATTTTTTGACGGTATCTGAAGATATTTTATACCATTCTTCTTGCAACACTTATTTTAAATGGGTTTTGATTTAAATTTTGTGTTTCTGTGCCACTTTTTCGTGTATAGCCAACGAATATTTTATGGCATTGATGTCGAGGTACTGTGGTAGTGTGTGTAACTGCTGTTTACAATGAAAAAGACACCATATTTTGACGTTACGCGCATTCTGTTCGGGGTCCTTGTCCGGCTGGAAAAGGGAATTTCCGTCTAATCACAAATTTTTAACAGTTTTCATTAGATTGCTGCGACCATATGGTTCATCCAACTTGCTGCAGAAATTTATCAAATCATAGGCAGAAGTGTATGTGCTGAAACTGTGCTAAATGCCATTAGACAAGCTGGATATAAAAGTCGCATTGTTAGAGAGAAACCGTTCATCAGCTTGCAAATTCAGATAAAGCATTTGAAGTTTGCAAAAACTTATTAATTGAAGACCAATTACTTTTGATAGAAAGTTATATTTAGTAATGAAAGAAAACTCAACATTTCTGGCAGTGACAGCCATCGTAATGTATGGAGAAAGCCTAAAACTGCTTTGGATCCAAAAAAATTTACATCCTACAGGTAAACATGGTGGTGACTAAGTCATGGATTTAGGTTGCATGGCTTCATCCGGGGTAGGAAATTTAATTCTTATAGATGGCATTATAATTCATATGGTTTACTTGGATACACTTCGCAGCAATCAAAAGGAAAGTGCTAAACATTTGAGTTTACATGGGAATTTCATTTTCCAGTAGGGCAACGACCCCAAACAGAATGCTCCTAACATCAAAATGGGGTGTCTTTTTCATTGTTTCAGCAATTACACATACTACCTCAGTACCCCGACATTATTGCCATCAAATATTCGTGGGTCATACTCGAAAAAGTCACTCAAAAACACAAAATTAAAAAAAAAATAATTTAAAACAAGTGTTGCAAGAATAATGGTATAAAATATCTTCAGATACCGCCAAAAAATGGGTCGAATCGGTACCATGACGTTTAGAGGCCATTTTAGGAGCCAAAAGACATGCAACTTAACAGTGACACTTTGTTTGTATGCGAGATATTGCAAAAATTTCATTGGTGTATTCTCAATTTTTTGAGGCAAAAATCTGAGTATTTTTTTTTAAATACTTCTAAAAATTTTGAATTTAGAAGTGTTTTGTTGATTTTTCTTTATTTTTACTCTAAATTAAACCATTTGTTATGTGTAAAAATAAAAACATGTTTGCTCTTCTCGGTGATGTGTTATTTATATTGAAAGTCGGATTTATCAAATAAAAGTAAGGTGTACTCTCAATTTTTTGAGCCACTGTATATATGCTGAAAAAAGATTTTGCTGGCCGGCGAAAATGGACGGTTTCTGGTGGACTATCTTATTTCGTCAGATTTGGAAGAAAGAAACGTAGCTTTTTACTAGATGCCTGTTTTGAAGGGATGGGAATGGGTAAACAGATAAGTTGTAACGTGAATTATAAAGTGGGAAAGTGCGTTTGAAATATTAAAATAGATAGGCAATAATTGAAATAAATATAGCTTATTAGTAAGATGTATCTCTGATAGATAAAACTCAAAATCCAAATAAATTTTAGTTAAAAAATTTCACCCCTTTTCTTTTTAAGAAAGTAAGCAATTAGTTTCGAAAAACAGAAAGAAATGTGAAGAACAAGAATTATATGGTTAAAAGTTTATAAATGGCTCTTAGAAATAAGTGGATATATAATATATTGTTACGAATTTGTAATATTGCCCACGTCTAAGTGTATGTTGACTTTATGCTATGATGCAATAAATACAAAAATTTTAATAAAAAAATAACATTTAAAGTTTAATAAAGAACGAATATAAAGATAAATACAATTCTTGCAATTATAGATATAACTAATATTACCTGTAGAACATAAAAAACAGTGCAAAATTTCTTAAGAATGTTGTGAGACTTACCATATGATATAAAAAAAAGCAGAAAGATTTCATGCAAATGTAAAACTCAAAAAAAGAAGAAAGCTCGCAGCTGAAAAAATAGAACTTTTAAAGTAGCAATTTTTGAAATAAAATCATTTTAGAAAGGAAGCACTCAAAACTCCAGAGGAGGGGCCCTTCAATAAAATTGAGTAATACTTTGAAGGAAGTAAAGTTGCAAAAAATACGATACAATGCAAAAAAAAAAAAAAAAGAAAAAAAAAAAAAGAAAAAAGCAAATAAAATTTTGTATTAGGGAAGTTTTAGCTGGTCACTCTAGATCCAGTATTTTTTCTGCCTGTTATCTAAGAGATGCAACTCAAGCTCTTTTTCTTGGAATTTTGCCTTTTTGAGGTGAGATCCTTCCATTGACAACACCCTTTGCATAGTTTGTGGAAAGAAAAGAATTGGAAAGTTCATTTTTTTTCGTATTGCTCTAATGTCAGATTTGTAAAAAAAATCCGATATTCAGAACGCAAATATGTAAAGTATTTTTTAAAAGAAAGAGGCTGAGAAGAATATGCGTTTACTTTCATTGGAAAAAGAAGAAAAATTTAATTCTGTGTAAAATCTCCTTTTTGTTGGAAAAAGAAAGCAATTTGAAGTGAGTTTTCGTTTTCTGTAAAACGATGACTCTAAAGTTTTTTTTATTCTTCTATTAATGAAATTAACATTTTCCCAACTTTTTAAAATGAAATTTTAAAATAAATTATAGTCGAAATTGATAACGATATAAAGTGAATCGAGAACGAGGCTAATATTTGTTTTAATCCTACTTCATTATATATCTTGCATTACTCATAGTAATATATAACAGCTTCAATGCAAACGATTTATTTTAAAAATTTATGTCGCTGAAGCTCCATGTGATTTTGCAAACGATTTAGACATTTCTTAATTTGATGCCAGTTATCACGTGACGAAATGTTTCATGAAGAGATTTCTTATTAAAATGATCATGGACGATTTTTTTATAAGGTTTTATTTGGGAAAATCAGAGAATTTGATATAATTGGTAAGTAAGTGTTGGTAAATTTTAAATAACAAGAGTTAAAAAAATTAGGAAATAAAATATTCTGAACATTTTTTTATTTACTAAGATATTTATTTTATTAACTTATCTAAAAATCATTTCTAAGATTTATTACAAACTAGCCGTCTTTGGAGACCAGCCGGTTCACCAATTTTAATGCTTGTTAAAATTTTAATAATTAAATATTTTATGCAATTCCTACTTTAATAGCTTCTTCATCACAATATTTTAAAACTTCAAATTTTGATAGTCATATAATTCACTCATAATATTATATAGGTCTTCAGTCATAACGTAATGTGTATCTCTCTAATTTTCTGTTAGCTCCCGTAGAATTTATGCTTTAAATTAAAGTGAAAATGATTAATCTGCGATTAATACAAGATTTTTGACTGAAACAAAGCTTTTTTTTAATAATATGATTACTGAAAACAGAGTCACTGAGCATTTAAACCTTATGGACAATAAAGAATATCTTTCTTAATTTATGTAATATCTCAAGAATTTGTCAACAAAATTTTCTCAGATTCATCATGAGCAGACAGATTAATTTACAATGTTTAATTTTAAATGCATGAAACAATAAGAAAATAAACAGAATCGTTTAAAATAATCGGTCGAAAACGGGTTAAAAAACTACTTAAAAAACGATGTACTTAAAACTATAAGTATATACAAAAAATATATAACTAACATAAATATAATATAATTACTAAAGCATACAATCAACCTAAAAATAATTTAAATCAAGTCAGCATCCGTTGAAAATAGTTGTCAACAATCAGAACACAACGCACATGTGTGAAGTTTCAACGCAAATGCGTGAATTTTCTACGCTAGTTGGGTAACGTTATGCAGATTAGAAATTTTTAATTTCCTTTATTCTGTTTTATTTTAATTCAAAAGTCCTTCACAATGAATCGGGAAGATCGATTAAATAACAATGTTTAATTTTAAATGCAACGGTCAGTTCATATAGTTAAAAAGGAATTTTTATGGTAAAACATGAGAAAGTATAGAACATGGGGCAGCAAATACAAAGAAAGTTTAGCACAGTAACTAAGCTAATTAAGTAAAAGAAAATTACGAAGAGTTAACTTAATTAAAATTGAACAATTGAAATAAAGGGAAAAATAAAGAAAAGGAAAACGATATACCACATAAAGTGAATATCACATGATTAATAGAATGCAAATCAGCAATCATAGCATGGGTGGCGAGACCTTTGAACACTTATTTTAAACATTCTAAGAGTTTTATTCGTTGATGTTGCATTCTATATGCTCTGATACACATGAGTTCTATAGGCCTTGTTAATTCTATTGTTAATTTGCATTTTAAGAAACTTATATTGTACTCTCTGCATGGTGTATTCTCTTTTTTAAAATTAATTGACAATAAACAACCTATAGCGGCCATTATATGCGATTGCAATTATATTTTTTTTTGTAAAAATGATTTGTTTCTATCTACTTGACCCATTATAAAAGATTGTAAAGGACTTTAAATATTAAATCTTGTATTGAGTAGCTAACAGAGCTCTACAACACTTAGGTATAAAGTTATAAATAACTTATAAAATCATCAGGAAGAATATGCGAATAAGTCGGTTAATTTTTAAGCATTTAATGAATTACAAATAAAATGTACTTAACTGTTATTTTCCGAATTTAATTTATTGATTTATTTTAATTCCGAAAGCAATGAAAATATATTTCTAACCACGCAGTTTAGTTCTTGAAATTAAAATGAATTCAGTATCATCTCATTTGCCTCTTTATTTAACTGGGGAAATAGATAAGGTAGAAATGAAACGAGATTTATTATTTGTTAAGCATTTTTAATTTAAAAAAGGAAAATATATTGTTACGCTTAAAATATTAAAAAAAAATTTGAAAAAAATTATAAGGCAAAAAGTTAGTATTATTGAAAAGTTAATTTTTTAAAATTTTAAGATGCTGTAAAAGTAATTTTTCGTTTGCAAAAAATTACTCTTAACTTTTAATTAATTAAAATTCTATTTAAATATCGCTTCGAGGTGCACATTCCGACCTCCTAAAGTATAAACGTCTCAAGTGTGATAACTCTAAGTCAAACAGTCTTGTCTGATGACAACTCAACTATCTGTCTAGTCAACTTTTAAATCTAAATAATTTCTTTTATTACAAAATATCACAACATGATCAGTTATTTAAAACTTTTCGGCTAAACTCCCCTCCAATGCTAATTTCTACACCTTTTTTCTGAAAAATGTGTCGAATTTATAAAAGAAAATGGAAATAACAAGTATATTTTCTGTCGCTATTTAGATTAGGAGAAAAATTTTTGATAAAGACCCGATACTCACAGCTCTACAATATATGTAATGTAATATCTGAAAATAAGATAGAATAAATATGTACTAGTTCACACAAGAGGATGTAGCAAAAATGTACTTCTTGTTTCAAGCAAAGGTTTCTTTGAAAATATCTGTAGTTGTTGTGCTAGAGATTTCTTCTTGTCTCCCTAGCTCTCAACATCAAGTGTCATACTCATAAAGACTAAGGGAAAATAAGTAATATAATATATATATAAATTCAAGTCAATTCCCACTTTGATCAACAAATTTTTTTAGTTACTTTTTATTAAATAATAACAATTAATATAAATATGTATATACATATGACAGAATTACAATATTAAGTGACAAAACAGAGCTTGCCGCCAAACGTGGCGACCATTTGGCGACCAAATAGAATTTACTGGACAAATTTATTTAATTAATTAATATTTGAAAAAAAAACTGTATTAAGGGGACAGTGGACTTTGAAATTGCCAAAAATTGACTAAAATATGGAAAATTTTTTTTCCATATATTAAGATTTTACTCATATTACTGAATCTAATACAAAAAACCGCTAATGTCTAAGTTAAATTATTAAAAAGTTATAAGCATTTAAAAAAATTTAAAGGGACTCAAATGTAAAATTTAAAGGGACACAAAATGTAAACAAAGAGCTGTCATGATTTTTTAAAACATTTTATTTTATTTTAGAATTAATAATTTTACATTTTCTTCACTGCTCGCCTTAGCTGTAACTGTTAACTGTACATTCTACTGTTTTGTTTACTTCTACCTCGTGTTTTACCGAGCGGGAATAGCGTTATTTTTACCAATCAACTATTTTGAATTTCGAAATTTTTTCAACTTCATTTGTTAGCTGCTGTTTGCTTTCCAATATTATTTACCTAATCAAGGTTGTATTTTGAACTTCCGATTTGCAAACAATATTAATAATTGTTTCATTTTTATTTACATACTATTTCGATAATGGATACTATCAACAGGCGTTATCGAAAACTGAAAGGCAGACCTTCTAAGAGGAAACGTATGTGTTCCGCTAATATTAGCAAGAGATGGAATAAAAATGTTGCAGAGAATTCTGAAAATGTAGTATCTGTGGAAAATTCTGTTGCTATTGAAGAAGTATGTATAGATAAAAATAAGAAATCATTTAGTGCTAGTGCTAAAAAATTAGGATTATTTCCATCAACTTCTTCGTCCACTAGCAATGTTACAGAAAAAAATTCCTATATAATGATGAACAATGACATGTGGTCTTCTCTTTTATCAAATATAAAATGCAGTGAATGTGACATGTGCTCATTGGATGTTGAATCTAATGGTGAATATGGCTTTTCAACAAAAATAGAACTGAAATGTAAAAACTGCAATAAAATATTTAGCTCTATTTTTTCAAGTCCTCGAGAAAAAGACAGTAAATGCTTCGAAGCTAATAAAAAGCTTGTCGAAGCTTTTCTAAAAATTGGGAAAGGGCATGCGGCTTTGGAAATTTTCTCCATGGCTATTGGTATTCATGCAATGGACAAAAAGACATTTTCAAAATGTTTGCACCAGTTGTATGATGAAAAACAGACCCACAAAGATGACATTTTAGAAGTATCTAGGAAGATTGTTCGAAAAAAGCATCAGGAGTTATCGTCTGCAGTTGAAGAAAATTTAGATGATGCGATTGACATTACAGTCTCATATGATGGGACATGGCAAAAGCGGGGACATTCATCACTGTATGGAATTGGTATCATTGTAGATATTTTAACGGGACTTATTATTGATTTCGAAATAATTTCGAAGTATTGTCCAGAATGCACAACTGCTAAAAGAGACCTTGGAGAAAAAAGTCCTGAATTTTCCATATGGTACAAAACACACAAATCTGATTGCAGTAAAAACTATATGGGATCTTCAAATTCTATGGAGACCAAAGCTGCTGAAATTTTGTGGAAAAGGTCTATAAAAAATTGTGGTATGCGATATGTGAGTGTCGTGTCAGATGGTGATGCCAAGACATACCAACATGTATCAGAATTAAATGTGTATGGTGAAGATGTAGAAATTACCAAAGAAGAATGCGTAAACCATGTGGCAAAGAGACTTGGTACGGGGCTTCGTAAAAAGGTTAAAGAATGTCAAAGTAAAGGAATTACACTTGGTGGCCGTAAAGTGGGAAGTTTGAAAGAGAGCACCATATTAAAGCTAACAAACTATTATAGAAAAGCTATAAAAGAGAATGTCCCTGATGTCCAAAAAATGAAATCAGCAATATTTGCATCTTTATTCCACTGCTCATCGACAGATAAAACACCTAAGCATAGTAAATGCCCTACTGGTTCTACTTCATGGTGTTTTTATCAGAGGGCTCTAGCTAACAATGAAGAGCCAAAATCACATTCCACAATGAAAACAAAATTATCGGAACTGGTGCTGGAAAAAATTCTACCGATCTATCAAAGGCTTGCTAATAATGAATTGTTAGCGAGATGTGCTTCTGGAAAAACCCAAAATGCAAATGAAAGCATCCACAGCATTATTTGGAAAAACTGCCCCAAAGAAATTTTTGTTTCTAAAAAGAGATTGGAAATGGCAGTAATTACTTCTGTAGGGGAATATAATTTTGGCTGTTTCAACAATATTACTTTAGAACAGAGTGGATTTAATGCAGCATCTTTAGATATAGCCCAAAGACGTGACAAACGGCGTATAGCTCAAAGTGAGAATAGAAGTTCTGATATCTGGAAAAAGAAAAGAATTGAAAAAAAGATTGCTAAATCAGTTAAAACCACAAAAAATATTAAAAAAGAAGGGAAAACATATGGTTCTGGCAAATTTTAATATTTTTATCTATTTTTTTTTTTTAGAATAAATTATTTTTTATTGCGTTAAATAAATTATGCCGTTCTTAAAAATCTCAATATGCCAAATTGAGCTGTTTCATTTTAATATTTTATTCTCAAAAAAATATGCTTTGAACTGAAGAATAAGATATAAATATGTCTGTTGTTCAATAAAATCAGCATTTAGTTGCATCAAAAAAACAAATATTAAAGGTAAGTGTAAAAATATTATTAAAATGCCTTTTTCTCAAAACTATATTTTATCAGTTTTGCGCGCCTTTAAAATGTTCCATGCGTCTTAATTTTTGAGTAAATTTTATGAAATTTCATATACAGAATCCTGACATGTACTGAAATAAATCTTGGTATCCATTTTACATTCTAGCTTCATTTAGATAGTTAAAAGTTAATTTTATTTTGAAAAAGCCTAAAATTTTTATGAAAATCAAACACATATGAACAAAAAAACCTTTTTAAAAATCAAATTTTAATTGAAATGACAAAATAATACCTAAATGTATTTGAAATACCTTTATAAGTAGTAATAATGTAAAATAAAGTCAAAAATTAAAAAATTGAAACGCATGGAACATTTTAAAAAAATTAAAAAATTACTTAAATTTTTAATTTTTTTAAAAAAATTTTTAATTGAAAATATTTTTTTGAAGGATATTTAGTATAATAACACTCCAGAGATTATGAGCAAAAAATTTCATAACTCTAAGTTTATTTTTAAGAAAAAAGTTATATAGAGTCCACTGTCCCCTTAACATCAAGTGTCATCCACTACAAGTTTAAAAAAATGTGTTTGAACTTGAGTGGATGAATAAAAAGTATTTTATTAACGATTGAAAATTTGAACAAGATATATACAGAGAGAGTGTGAGATAATAGTAGGAATTGAAAAAGCACCACAGTTTCTTTATATACATTTGTATTCGTAAATATCAATCAGAGTTTTTCTTCGTTACCATTAACCAAATTATTTTCCATCTGATTTTTATAACTGTTCCTCATCTACTATGTCTGGATAACAAGTAAACACAGAATTCATGTGTATTTTCATACATTTTATCTTTCTCCATATTATTAGTTCAAATATTTTTTCTTTAATTTTTAGAAGACGAAAATCCTTGTAAACAGTTTCATTTTATTATCATTTCATACATGTTTGTAAATCCTGTACGTAGTTATTTTTGTTTTTTCTACTGTAAATATTTTGTTATTTAATAAAATTCCCGTAACATGCCCGTCAAACCGTTCAGTGACCAGAATGATTACGGATGTGGGGGTATGAAAACGACGTTCTGTTCTGTAGTTGTTGCACTTTTAAGAATTTTAACTTACAAGAATCCCATGTATGCTTGAAATACTACCAGTAATTCCACGTCATCCTGTTTTATAGCTTCAAGTCTCAACACATGACTTATATATAGGAAAAGTATAAAAGCATCGGGAAAAAGAACTTAACTTGTTGGGGGAGCACGCAGTTTTTACGAGACCATACAACGCTTGTAAATAATGCGCAAAGCCGGTGTAATCGGTAGCACATAAAAAGCTTCGCTATCAACCGCCCCACAGCTAATAAAAAGCCTTATTTAATGTTATTTTTTTATTTCCAGGCAACCAGGATACGATAAATGTAACAATATGTAATGAAGTGGCGTTTCATTCTCTTTGAAAGAAAATGAAATAAAACTGGCGCTGAGGAGGATTTTACCGGCTAGCGGAGATTGTCGGTGTTTCAAGCTGTTCATTTCTTCAGTTTTTAGATGAAGTTGAGTATTTTTTTATGCAATGCATTTTTTTTCAGAATTTAAATCGAAGCTCTAAACTAATACAGTGGAAAAACTATTTTTAACCCTTTCTAGGGCCGTGGGAAATATGCTTCCCACCAAATTTATCAATCTTTGTATGAAATTATGTAGGCTGGCATCAGTTCTGACAATTTTTTTTAGAAAGACAGAAACAGATGCTTCAGTTCTTTATCTCACACAAAATGACTTGCCTTGATTTGTTACTTAATTATTAATTAACCTAATTAATTAATGAATCATATTAAATGTATCTAATAAGCTAAATGAATCCCTTTTCTTATTCTAATTTCAAGCTTAAAAATATTTTAACATAATATAACTAGTAAAAAATGGCCCTTTTAAGGGTTAAATCGTTTTTCAGGTTTCTG
Source organism: Argiope bruennichi (assembly GCF_947563725.1). Classification (NCBI taxonomy): domain Eukaryota; kingdom Metazoa; phylum Arthropoda; class Arachnida; order Araneae; family Araneidae; genus Argiope; species Argiope bruennichi. The sequence goes on along the minus strand of NC_079151.1, from coordinate 118,635,629 downwards.
AAAGTACAGATCGACGGACGGTCTTGTTGGATTTCACTCAAAACTTAATAGACGTCTATACTAAAGATGTTAAATTTGTGTGACAAATTTTCTCTACCTAGTACTCTTCATTTTGCAGTTGTCGCGCTCACTTAGATTCGAACAGCCGGATAGACAGACTTCATTTGAACTAATTTTGATCAAAATTTGTCATAAATCTACAAAATTGATGCTAAATTTGTATACTAAATTCCATACATCTAGCAAAATAAATTAAATGAATCTCTTTCCTTATTCTAATTTCAAGCCTAAAAATATTTTAATGTAATATTAGAAAAAAAAATGGCCCTTTAAAGGGTTAAAGTATTAAAATTACAAGCAATAAATGAAAAAACTCCATAAAGCTAAGCTTTATATTGATTTTATTCTCTGAAAAATTTACTGTTGATAAAATACATTAGTTGTTTTTATTAATGAAATTGATGAATAGCTCCTTTTGGTATAATAAATGCTTATTTATAAATTAACGGCATTAATTAGACGGAACAAATTCCAGAATGCTTAACTCTAAATAAGCCTGTATCCAACAGAACACTCTCTCAATAGACAGAATTGTAATTTCACACATTCAGAAAAAAATAATTAGAATGTACTAACACGTTTAGAAAAACAAGAACGATTCGGAATATAGCGAGTTAGAAATGAAAAAGTATCGTAGCAGAATTACATAAGTTAAAGGCCAATAATAAATATTTGACAATATTTTTTAATTTATCATCAGTTTTCTTTCTTGTTTTAAAGTTTGAAAACACCTTTTTTTAAAAATAAAAATAAAAATTTAACAATTTTTAATTTTGTTAGCTTTGACGATTCATATAATTATTTATAAGTTTGATGCTGAATTTTTGTAATACAGTTTATTTTACATTTACAGAATTCAATGTACGTAATGAAGAATTTATAAGCTTAATTGCATGTTATGAATACTTTATAAGCAAACGAAGAATTTAAAATCAACGAACATATTCAAAATAATTTTGATTAATTATTAAGTAAAAAAATTAAATTTTGGTTTCTATTCTTTCCATCTATTAAAGAATCGACAGTAAAACGAGTCATTAGTTAGTGATAAAAATGAAAAGGAAAATTTTTGCCTGGAGCGTTTCATATTCTAAAAAAAGAAAATGTTAATGTTAAATGTAAGTGCTAGAATGTTCAAGTACCACTTTTACTTTTACAGAGTATTGGTAAAATATTTATTCTGGTTTCTTAGATAACCCGAAGAAATCCTTGAGAAGATTTCTTTTTATAAATCTTCGGATTGTTTTTTAGAACAAAGCATTTCTTAAACCATTTGAACAGTGTAATAAAACACTCAACAAAGTTCTGAAGTAGTTAAGAATTTTGAACACAAATCATGTTGTTTATTTCCTTCCTTCTAGAGGAGTCTCATCGAATTAATATTTTTTATTTTTTAAACGGTTTATAAACAAGAAAAAGTATGACACTCATTGGATAAATATCATAAGGAACCTATCAGAAGATGGCGCGAAATATTTCAGATATAATGACGTTTGAAAGAACGATATATGGAAATTATGTTGATTTGAATAATTCAGCAAGTTTTAATTAATCGTTTTCATTATAATTTTTCTTTATTTGAATTTTTTTTTTATTACTTGCATTATTTTATTTACTATAGCATTGAGTATTATTTTTACTTCATTGCCTAAAGTAAATTCCAAATTATTTTTATTCGAAATAGTTGTTGTATCAGCTTTAATGTGCAATTGCAATAAACCTGATAAAAAAATATTTTATTTGTGTTTTTTTACTCTTAAAAACAATGAAGTTATTTTGATTTTTAATCCGATGTCATATTGCAGACGATTATTTTATCGAAACCTTAACTGATAAAATTTCACCAATCATATCAAGCTGCAATTACATTATTGTAATAACTATCTGATCTCATTGAAATCACGCCTTTGCTATTTCTGCTAATAAGCCATTTCTATTAACTCCCTTATGAATAAAATTGATAATGGCAGACCTCATTAGGGTGACATGGATTCCAATTTTGTCCATCAACAGTATTAAGTAAAGTTGGACAATTACTTTATTTAAAAAAATGATTTTATAAATGCAGCTTTATAAAATGGTTTTCATTAAAGAAGAGAATAATTATTAGATAAAAAAGATTTAATTTGAAAATATGTTGAATGCATAAAATACACTTACAATACATTTGAGTGTTAAAAAATATACAGTGGCTCAAAAAATCAAGAGTATACCTTACTTTTATTTGATAAATAACATTTCTAGTAAAGTATTTAGTATTTAAAAATTTATTTGATTAAAACGGAAATGTGGAAAGATAATAAGTAAAACCAGTGACCTGAATTTTAGTTTTTTTTACTATGAAAATGCTGGATTTTTGTTCCAGTAAAATGTAATGCTTGAATTTCCTTAAAACTCATTAAAGAATGTCTGTTATTAATTTACATGATTTGTCATACTTAAACGCATTTAAAGGCATTTCGGTAAAGAATTCATGTTTCATATTATAGTTAAAATCAAATAACCGAAACATAAAAGAATTAAACCAAAATCGTTTTGATACAAGTTTTCGCTGGTACTTTTTAACTTTATTGATTTCACTTTGCGAATCTAAAAAGTTGCAATATGTTTACAAGTGATAAGGGCATTAAACGATTCAATTGATAAATTAAACTGAGAGCTTTTTGAAAAGTAAGACAAATGAGCACCGAATTCATAACAACACACACACACACACACACACACACACACACACACACACACACACACACACACACACACACACACACACACACACACACACACACACACACACACACACACACACACACACACACACACACACACACACAATGTAAGCATAATAATTCTCAAAAGCGGAAGGCAGGTTCGATGATAGAGAAGACACTTTGCATTTTTTATTTTGTTTAATCCATGCCGGGAAGGCATAATTATTTACAAGCAGAGACGCGGATAAGGCACGCTAACCATAGCGCGGCACAAAAGCAGAAGTGAGTAAGAACGAAATAAATTATCCCTGGTCTTATATAACATGAGATTTCTGACACGTGTCGCTTCTAATTGGAATTTCTTACACGTGTCAACCTTGACAAGAAAAACAGAAGAATCCTTTAGAAGAATCTGTTTACATCAGCGATTCTCTATCCTTTCACTCGGCACTGGAGAACCGCTGACGCAATAATTTTTACGAAGCTTCAGTAGAATTAATTGAAATTAGAATTTAAAATGTCATTACATATATATTTATATCCGTAACAGAAAATTTTCGAGATATTTGTTAATTAACTTGATTAATAAGTTTGTTGATTGGAAATAAACCTATCCTCTCTAGCCGTTTTCATCAACACCAATATTGTAAAGCTGCGAAAGTAATTAAAAAAGATGCAGAGCTCTTCCAATCTTTTTTTTAATGACTGTACTTTATCTACTTCTATACATAAAAATAAAATTAAAAATTAATGGAATCAATATTTAAGAGTGAAATTATTGTTGTTAATCATGAGTCTGCTTTTTACTGTAAAGTTGAATTTCAATCGGTTGTGAATTTTCGGTTCAGCTTATTAACTTTCAGTAACGTCTTTCAGTTCGTTAAATTCTTTGCTAAGGATCTTTCAATTCTAGGATATTCTATAAGATGCTTAATGGATTCTAGGATTCACTTGACATGGCGCACTTGGAGCAGCAATTTAGGTAATCGATTTTCAAACGAGGTTCCATTATGTTATATTCTTTCTCTCAGTACGTTTTTTATATTGAAACATTGTATGATTTAGGGATAAGCGATCGGAAAGCTATATTTTTATCATTAAAATAATAGTTTTAAAGTTTGTATTGGTATTATCACCAACTCAATCGTCCGTTAAGAATTTTTAATAGGAAAAATATGTTGTTTTTCTTAATAATATAGTGCAACATGAAGAATTTTAATAACATTGAGAAATCTTAATTGTGATAAAAAGAATTAAACTATGAAATACAAATGATTACTTAATGAGTTTTTGATAAAAAAAATTGTATCCTTTGTTTTATCTCATTTCAAGATGTAAAAAGAAAAGAAAAGAAAAAGCAATAAAAATAAAGAGAAACACAACTATACAAAAAGGATAATGTTTTTTTTCTTTCATACCAATTTCCTCTATCACAGAACAAAGCTATAACTTCAAACCAGGACCGTCAAGGAAAAAAAAGTAAAAATATTTTCCGAAGCAGTGTAACATTGGGAACAGTAAGAGATTCGAAAGATTAGTTTTATATCTAATAAAACTTTTGTGACGGTTTGGTGCAAGACCTAATATTAGTTTAGTTACACCTCAAAAGTACTTTCTTTTCTTCTTTTTTTCTGCGTTTACCCTGTCAAAGAAAAGAGCAAAAAGTCCTGTTTCTTTTTTCTTCATCTTTTTTTTCTCCTACTCCTGTTTACATAAAAGTTAAATAGAAATTTTTCCACCAAGCTATGTGCATACTTAAGACAGGCACAGAAGGTTTTTGGCGCAGCTCTTTTTTGATGGTCCTAAAAATAAATACATGACATAGATCTTGGCAGAAAGTGTATATTAGTGAGAGTATTTTCGGTTCAGCTTATTAACTTTCAGTAACGTCTTTCAGTTCGTTAAATTCTTTGCTAAGGATCTTTCAATTCTAGGATATTCTATAAGATGCTTAATGGATTCTAGGATTCACTTGACATGGCGCACTTGGAGCAGCAATTTAGGTAATCGATTTTCAAACGAGGTTCCATTATGTTATATTCTTTCTCTCAGTACGTTTTTATATTGAAACATTGTATGATTTAGGGATAAGCGATCGGAAAGCTATATTTTTATCATTAAAATAATAGTTTTAAAGTTTGTATTGGTATTATCACCAACTCAATCGTCCATTAAGAATTTTTAATAGGAAAAATATGTTGTTTTTCTTAATAATATAGTGCAACATGAAGAATTTTAATAACATTGAGAAATCTTAATTGTGATAAAAAGAATTAAACTATGAAATACAAATGATTACTTAATGAGTTTTTGATAAAAAAAATTGTATCCTTTGTTTTATCTCATTTCAAGATGTAAAAAGAAAAGAAAAGAAAAAGCAATAAAAATAAAGAGAAACACAACTATACAAAAAGGATAATGTTTTTTTTCTTTCATACCAATTTCCTCTATCACAGAACAAAGCTATAACTTCAAACCAGGACCGTCAAGGAAAAAAAAGTAAAAATATTTTCCGAAGCAGTGTAACATTGGGAACAGTAAGAGATTCGAAAGATTAGTTTTATATCTAATAAAACTTTTGTGACGGTTTGGTGCAAGACCTAATATTAGTTTAGTTACACCTCAAAAGTACTTTCTTTTCTTCTTTTTTTCTGCGTTTACCCTGTCAAAGAAAAGAGCAAAAAGTCCTGTTTCTTTTTTCTTCATCTTTTTTTCTCCTACTCCTGTTTACATAAAAGTTAAATAGAAATTTTTCCACCAAGCTATGTGCATACTTAAGACAGGCACAGAAGGTTTTTGGCGCAGCTCTTTTTTGATGGTCCTAAAAATAAATACATGACATAGATCTTGGCAGAAAGTGTATATTAGTGAGAGTATCTTGCAGTTAGAAGCCGGAAAGAGAACGTGAATTCAGCATTTGACGAGAGTTGTGTTTCTCGTTGGATTCTGACAATGATATCTCTGAACTCATTTGAAAATTTCAAACACAAAGTTAAGATGAAATAAATGCTCTCAATTTAAGGATTTATTATTAAATATTTGTTGTTGTAGTTGATTGAAATATATATACTTCAAGAGGTAACATTTTTAAATGTTGAAAGCAACGATCATAATCAACGATCTTCAGTAAGCACTCTTTTCCTCATACAGCAAGCATCAATCCTGTAGTACAATTTTTATTAAATCTTCCAAATCTTCGAAATAGACCTCTGTCGAAATAGACTTTTTTGTATTATAGACGTTTTTGAATATGATGGTCGTTGGATATAGTCATTAGATATGCACCAAATATTTTACACAACTTGCTCATATATGTAATGAAAACTATATTACTGAAATTCTTGGAGCATTATTAGCTACAAGAATATTTTGCTTGCCATTAGATGGAAAAAATATATTCTGGATTTCCTTTGCCATCTCAGAATTCATATAAAAGAACGTCGAATCATCTAATTTTAATATTGATCATGATGGATATTACTGGACTAAATATATTTTATTATATTTCATCATTTTTTTAACTATTCAAATAAACCAAATAAACAAAAAGAAAAAAACCCCTTGGGATGTGATTTAGGGTTCTTCGTAGCCGAAGTAATTATCAGTTGTTTCCATCAGCTCACTCGATGTAATTAAGCGCTATTGAGGATCAACACCCATGCTAAAATTCCTGCACTTCTTTTAAAACCATCCCTTTACAAATGTCGTGAAAGCTTATAAGCCAGTTAACAGCTACGCTACCCGAGCAATTGCTTTTATATCGTGGTCATGTTACTCGACTGCGAACCACAAGGTCCCAGGTTCTATCCTCGCTCCTAACAATCCTCCACATTCGTGACCTCGGACGATGATCCTTCAACCTTCGTCCAGCTGTTGTGGCGCCATCTATCCTCAATCAAACAGACTGACTTGACGCAGCAACCAAAGTCGCCAGACTCAGTTGGCGCAACAGCATCAACATCAGCAACTCGTTACACAAGTATCCAAAGAAACATACTGTGATAAAAGGAGAAGTTATTAAACACTTGAGATGTTGCATTTCAAACGTGAATATATTAACCACCAAAGTGCATCTATTTTATATATTTCATAATAAAAATATGGAATCGGAGCATTTATTCTAAATCTTTCCGCATTTTAAAAAGTCAGATTTTGAAATAACGAGAAGATTCTGATGCAAGATGCTTCCCATAAATTTAGAGATACCTATATTTTGAAAGTAAAAAGTTAACTCACCATGGTAACAAGTATTTTCCACCAGTATGTTAATATTGTGGCGGTTTGTATTGAGCGAAGATAGAACCTGGGAGCTTGTGGTTCGCAGCCCAGTAACATGACCACGATACAAAAGCAATTGCTCGGGTAGCGTAGCTGTTAATTGGCTTATAAGCTTTCACTATAGTACTCTCCCTCCAGTGAGTCGGAGGTGAGACGAACGATATGGCTGTTGAGTGGTGATGTATTAGCTGTTGAGTCTAATGTGCCTGTACCCATTTGAGTAGCGCCAAGCGTTATGGCGAGTATGTTTGTGTGTGGGTGAGTGGTTGCTGCTGTTGTTGCTGTGTCAAGTGAGTCTGACGACTTAGGGTTGCTGCGTCAAGAGAGTATGACGATTTTGGGTTGCTGTGGGTAAATAAGGCCACAACAGCTGTACGATGGTTGAAGGATCATCATTCGAGGTCATCAATGTGGTGGGTTGGAATGCGCGAGGATAGAACCTGGGACTTTATGGTTCGCAGCCCAGTAACATGACCGCGATACAAAAGCAATTGCTCGGGTAGAGTAGTTGTTAATTGGTTTATAAGTTTTCACCACAATATTTTCGGAGTCGAATAGCATTATGAGAAGTAATACTGAACGAGGCAGAAAGCCTATTGGAAAAATCTAATGTAAAGCATTATATACCTCTAAACGTGGGAAAATGCCCTTATTCAATATTGAGTGTGCCATTACGATTATCTGATTTGGTTTTCGATTTCAAATCGTCACACACTCTTCAACTCAACAATAAAATTCATTTTAAAGTTTAATTTTATATTTTAATAGCAAATATTTTTTTAAAAATGGAATAAGCTGTTTTACAAAATGATGTTACTTTTTATAATTTTATAACACTTATTCTAAAAAATTGAATTTTCTGTATGCTTTGAAAAGGAATAATAAACATAATTTTTAATTAGCATGAAAAGGGCGATACATAGAATAGATAATTGATTTTCTACCAACTCACCATAGAAGTGATTCATTTTCAAAGTTTTATCTGTAAAACTTCGATAAAATTATTATTTGGTTAAAAGTAACTCTGTTTGGACATATTACAAATGAGTTTAAACATTCTACAGATAAATAATTAGTGGGAAAAGACACTTTTAAACGATATTTAATGTCCATTGACAACTTTGTAAATGATTGTGATATATTCCATTTCTTGTTTATCATTTTCTACAAATGGGCAAAAAGACTACATGGTACTCCCTACAGAAGCTCAAAGAAGCCGATGTATTGTAATGTCTTGATTTAGGCTGATAAAATAGCAAAGTAGAATTCCCGGACAATTCTTTATTTTACAGCTCTATATATACAAAAAACAACTTGTTCTAATCTTGGTTAAATAAATAGTTATTTACACCTGTAATAGGAGACACAACAGTCGAAGTCGAAGGTTTATCTTGAAACTCAGTTCTCCATCAATACGGAGAAACAACACCACAGGGAACTAACAGGTTGTTAGTCAACACGACCACTCCAGGGGTAGTTCTCGGACTCCGAACTCGTAGGTGTAGTCCAACAGTCTGCCTGCAATTCGTTTCTTCCCCTCTTCCTAAAAAAAATCTCCGCACTTTATTTCGGCGACAATCTCCACCTCTTAATTTACATTGGTCATTTGAGCTCTCTTTCGGCCAATCGGGGTTCAGCAATATGCTCCCTCAGCGGCGCCAGTCAGTCGTGGGAAGGTCCTCTTAGTGATGCACCTTTCATTACTGACTATTCTGGAACACAGAGTTATCATAGTCCTTTCACAATGAGAAACATTTAGCATCCAGATGTTTGGACACCCCTTTCTCTTTGAAGGTACTATCAATATCTCTTGGACGAGGAATTCTCACATGTGGTCTTTCACTGTAGTCGCTAATGAACGGATGCGAAACCTCCCAGGTGAAAAGATCCACCATCTGGCTATCTCGAGAAGTTTAGTAATTAACAGCGACGACACAGCTGGCTGTAAATGTCTTATCAGTACTGGGAAACTGGGAATGTTATAATATTAAGGATATGCCAGCAGATGGTATTTTTAATTATTTGCACATTTCTGATTTTGTCAGGATAAACATCGCTTCTGAGACAGATTAGAAGTCAGACTTTTAATAGAGGATGAACTGGTGATTGAGGTAGCCATAAAATGTGAATATGCGGACAAATAATATCGTCTAATAAAATATTGAGCCTTCGACACACGTGCCAATATGATACAGAAACTGGCCATGAATAAAATCGTGACGGTCGAGATCCTTCCTATAATTCACCTTCGTCTCGATTCACACTGGACAGAAGTTACAGGTTAAATGTGGAATAGTATAAGGCTACTTTTTAAAGAATAATGAACTAGACATAAAAGTAACACAAAAATGACAACAGAATATATTTTAAGTGAATGAAGTGGAATTTAATGAACATCTTTAATCATTTCTTGTGTCCGAATTCTGCAAGTTATTCTTGTGGAATACCATTTATGCAATGATCCTCACACAAAACTCATGAGGATAAAATTCTTGATTTAAATGTCTTAATGGTGACTTTCTGAAACAATACTTTAAGGAGACACAAATTTTTATAATCTGTCTTTTATACAGGGTGTTCATTAATTATTGTAGGGGTTTCCGTACCTCATAACTTTCGAATAAAAAAAACCGATTACGTATTCATAAATTCCTTTTCAAAGAATTTTATTAATGCTATTAAAGTGTAAAGCTTCCACAATTTGCACTTTGTAGGCATTCAGCTGAAGGCGATTATGTATTCGTAAATTACAACTCAAAGAATTTTATTAATGATATTAAAAAGATTAATGAATTTGCACATGGCTGCCCTTCGTGGCTCGTAACACATCGAGACGAAATTCCATTTCCCTCCAAATGTTCTCCAGCATTTGTGGGGTAACATTTTGGATCGCAGTAACAATTTTGCGCTACAGTGCATCAAGGGAGGGCACATGAGTCTTGTACACAATGTTCTTGACAAACCCCAATAGAAAAAAGTCCAGCGGTGTTATATCTGGTGATCTCGGAGGCCATGGGATTGGTCCACCTCTTCGCATTGTTGCCACGTAAAATTCTTTGAGTTGTAATTTACGAATACATAATCGCCTTCAGCTGAATCCCTACAAAGTGCAAATTGTGCAAGCTTTACACTTTAATATCATTAATAAAATTCTTTGAGTTGTAATTTACGAATACATAATCGCCTTCAGCTGAATCCCTACAAAGTGCAAATTGTGCAAGCTTTACACTTTAATATCATTAATAAAATTCTTTGAGTTGTAATTTACGAATATGTAATCGGTTTTTGCGTAATATTTTTTATTCGAAAGTTATGGAAACCCCGAAAGTTCGGAAACCCCGACAATAATTATGAACACCCTGTATTTTCAGGTCTAATAAAACTTACATTCCAACATTTTTTATTTTACAGAGGTTTTAAAGAGAAGATTCACTATCCATATTTTCATTTTCTATGCTAAATATGCATTTCATATTTTAACTACAATTTTAATCAGATAAGTAAGTTCATGAAAAATTAAACTAAATAGATTTTAAATACTACATTGTCATTCAATTGGAAATCATTCGTAAACTTACATTCGTAGGAACAGATTTCAATATTGAATTCTGCATAAAATAAAAAATACGTTAATTTTTGAAATTAAAATTAATTTCTTTTCCTTTCCCCCCTCTCGGTAAAATTGATTTCGGCTCTATTTGTCCTTTGTTCTAGAAAAAAAAATTATTAGAAATTTATCTTAAGGTTTAAATAGAAAATGAAGAAACCAACAGTGAAAGCATCTTAATGAGATGATCAGAAATGGTTCAAAAATAATTAAAAATTTATTTATTTGCTAACTAATTTTTAAAAAAAATCCTGATTTCTATTTTTTTTATATTTAACTACAAAAAATAAACAATTGTAAGGAAAAAAATTATCAAACTACCAGATTTAAATATCGATTCAAGATATTTGCATTTTTTTTCACAGATATATATGAAAATATGCATTTTTTCATTTTTTTTTTCATGAAATATTTCGTAGAATTTATTATATAAGGACATTCATTAAAAACAGTGAAAAAGTAACGATTTGATTGTTTATTTATTGTGTTTGTTTCATTTCCTTATATGCAAAGTACAGTGGAAGTATTGTATTCATAAAAAAAATTCGAATTTGAGATTCGAATTGAGACTCCACATTTCAGGCTTCCCAGAGTTAGAAAAACACATTTTTGGCATGGTGCTTCTTCTATCTATCTGTCAACCCGATTGCTCAAAAACGCTATGAGCGAGATGGATGAAATTAGGACTGAAGGCCAGATTTGTAGATTTCTGTCAAATTTGCAGTGAAATCCATTCAGGAAGTCAGTTTGTCTGGTTGTTCGATTACAGGTGGAATTATTAACTTCAAAATTCAAAGAGCTAGGTAAATACATTTAGGTTTAGCATCTAAAATATAGAATCTTAACAAATTTTAAACAGATTTGTCAAAGAGTTGACCGTCTGTCAGTTTGTATTTCTGCATTAATTCAAATGCAATAACTCCTAAGCGGAACGAGTTTAATCAATGAAATTTAATATGTGATCTGGTGACTACTACTGTAGTTCCATGTCAAATTTTAGTTTTAGAGGTTTAGCGAAAATATACACTCATGTCCGTAAATTAAAGATAATTTAGAGACATGCTGAAATCGAACTCTAAAATACATATATCATCCGTAAAATAACTATATACATCTTCAAAAATCCTATGCAAATTGCAGGAATTCACCAGATGACACCGATAGTACGTCTCAATGACGAGAGTGTAAGAGAGTGATGTATAAGGAATACAGGCAAAGAAGTAAAATTGTTCGCAAGCGCTTTATAAAGCTTTTAATGCAATAACCGCATAGTTATGACACAAAGGACGCATTTGATGATTTTTTACGTAGTAGAATTATCGGCCTTCTGGAATGTGGACGTACCCAGCTGGAAGTATCCAAGGAATTTGGAATCGCCCAGAGTGTCATCTCCAGGCTTTGGTAACGATTCCAAGATGATGGTAATGTGAGTAGACGTTACAGCACTGGCCGCCCCCGAGTTACAACGCCGAATGATGACTGGTATTTGCCAGTTACTGTCAAAAGAAACAGGCGCAGCACAACATCAGACTTGTCTCGTCAGCTCTCTTCAGCCACTGATATGAGAGTTTCAAGGCAGACCATGAACAGGCGCTTAGGGCTGATTGGTCTATATGCTCGTAGGCCTGTCAGATGTGTTCCACTTACTGCGACTCACTGTCGCCTGCGGTTAGCCTGGAGTAGAGAGCATGCATTGTGGACACCGCAACAGTGGGCTTGTGTGATGTTTTCCGAAGAGTTTAGGTTTAGCTTGCAGTCTGATTCTCGCCGGACTTTCATATGGAGAGCGCCAGGTACCCGTTACCACTAAGAGAATATCATTGAATGACACCGTTACGGTGGTGTAGAATTGCTCGTTTGGGGAGGAATTATTCTGGGTTCCAGAACTGATCTGCATGCTCAAATTGGAACCATGACAGGCCAAATCTATCGGGACGTCAATCTAGAACGACATGTACGTTTGTTTCGGGGCACCATGGGCGCAGAATTCCTGTTTATGAATGACAACGCTCACCGTGAAAACATCGTGAACGAATGCTTTCGATCGGAGGATATCATCCGTACGGATTGGCCAGCATTCTCACCGGACTTGAATCCAGTAGAGCATGTGTGGGTAATGTATGGACGACGAGTTGCAGCCCGTCAACCTCCTCTTACATGCCTACCGGAATTTCGAATAGCATTGCTTGATGAGTGGTGTAATATTCCCCAAGATCAGATCGATAATTTGATACTCAGCATGCCTAGGCGTTGTACGGACTGTATTGCATCGTCTGGGAGACATACTATGTATTAACCATCATACCAACCATGCAATATTGGTTTTTGTAAATAGGTTTTTTTTTGTAATTTGCCCCAGGGAGCAAAATGATATTTTTATGAATGATATCAAACATATAGCATCTTTTTTGCTCTTTACCTTTTGTTTAATAAATAGGCTTTACAAATAAGTTACATTTGTTTTGCTTCTGACTCTTTTATTTCCTGGACTTGCATTATCCATAATTTATGGACATGAGTGTGTATTCACACGATAGAACCAGTAAAAATTTTAGATTCAGGCCAAAGATCTATATTTATTAACTATTGTTCGTTCATACCAAGCAAGGCATTTATGTTCTTGCCTAATATTCATAAGTTTATGCAATTGGAGGAGAAAAAAGTCTTAATGGGGAGGGAAGATAAACCAGCAGGGGCCATGTTTGGTTTTGATGTCAAATTTAGAAAGATAATACATCACATACAGACACATAAATTAAATATTTGATTTATTAAGTGAGGGCAAAAGATGATCAACAGCAGTAGAAAAAGTTGTTTTAATGAAGTTGGCACAAACGATATCACAGTTACATGATAATGTCATTGGTGCTTAACTTTACGTAAAGTTGTGATCATTTTTTTGTATTTTCAAGACACGCTATAGTTCTAATATTAATCAGTAGAAAAGTAATTCGATGCAAAATTATTTATCTAATGCAAGGATTTATTTATTGTTTTTCCAAAAAATAAATATACATGATTGTTTTAAGTTGAATTTCCTCGAAAAATTCAAATCTTTTTACCATTCTGTAGGCATTCTTAACAATCAAAATTGAGAAAAATAAATAAATAAAAAGTCTTGAATGGTGCCTAAGAGACATAATCCAATGGCAAAGGGTTAAATTAGAGATGGGCTCGGGAGTTTTGATATATTAATTGCCGCTAACGCCATTTTAATCATGCCTGCGGTTTTCACCTTCTCTAAAATTAGATGAATCATTCTTTATCATTTCTAAATTGTAGCAGAGAAGGGATTTTGTAATTCGAAAGAAGATGTGTATCACCATAGAAATTCATGGAAACGAATGCTATTTGATTGAATTAGCTAAAAACAGATTAAATGCCATTTAAAATAAGAAATACTATTCTTTAAAAGTAAACAAAGCATTTAGCACATGTTAGCAACCCTTTATAAACTTTTACAATAAAACTTAATATAATTAAGAATAAAAATGCAATATATGACATAATTTTATAAGATAAATATTGTTTCGTACAATGGCAAATGTAAAGGTAAATTTTTATAAAAACGTAAAAAATATATATATGACAGCAGAGACAGAATGCTTTTCATTAAATATGGCGTAAACAATGATTTGAATTCATTCGTACAGTCATTTTTAAATTAATTTAATTCAAACTAACGACAACTTTAAATTTGTTCAAGGACTGTTTTGAGTTGTATTTTAAAATTTTAAATAGTTATCAGATGACCAGAACGACATCAAAGACAGCATATACAGTGGTGGCCAAAATTGTGGACACTTTTGAAAATTTTTATGTTTTCTGACTTTGTATGCTTATAGAAAATGTAACATTTTACAAAATGCAAACTCTTACGTATCATTTTAAAGAGAATTTAATGCTGATTTCAATACAAAAAGTAAAATTGAAATATTTACAATACAAAAAAAATTGAGTGGCAATAATTATCAAGATACATTAGATGCTGATGACTGCAGTGAGTTATCAGTACTTAGAAGGGTATATTAATTTTTATTACAGTTTCACGCTGATGCTTCATTGAGATGACGAGAGTTTTAAGTTCTTTTTTCATTATTACATGATACCAGAAAACATAGCCTGAATTAACTCTCTTTTATTTGATGAACGCTTCACATGTATAAGAGTTTTCAAACGATGCCATAAGTTCTCAATAATTTTGAGGTCAGGACTGTTTTCTGGCCATGATATCAATTCACTGCTCTTTGTATTAAACCACCTTTTCGATATTTTTGCTGTGTGTCAAGGAGCTGAACTCGGCTGAAAAATATATGATGCTTTTCTGAGAAAGCGATCACTGATGGAAAGTGTAAGTTTTGGCTCTTGAATAGTGTATTTTCTTGCATTTAATTTCCCATCGATAACATGAAGGAGACCAATATCGTCTGCTGACATGCATGACCAAATCATAACACTAATTGAGTTCTTCATAGTTGCCTGAATGCAGTCAGGATGTGGCTCTTCGTCTATTCTATGTCTTACATATTTTCGCTACCACTACTGAACAACAATATGTTTGTTTCATCACTCCGTATTACTTGTGGTCATTGATCATCTGTCCAAGTAATGCATTTCTTTGCTTACTGTAATTTTTTTATACGCTGCTGTAAAAAGAGATAAGGATTTTTTGGTTGAACTTTACCTCTTAGTCCAACATCTAATAATCTTATCCTGATTATTCCTTGAACTCACAGAAAAGCCAGAACCATTCAATTGACGTCTGATGGCCGTTGATGACATTCTTATACAATATATTGGAGACATAGTCTTTTTATTCTTCTGTCATCAACAGATATGGTGCACCTTTTCCAGCCTTTTCATGTTTTGTTTTTAATTGAATTTGTCTGCTGATATCGTAAACAAAATTTTCGGACTCCAGATACAGTTACTGAACCATCCACCTGTCTTAGAATTTCAACACACGAAATACGACATTCATGTAACATAATCTTAGTTCTCTTTCTAGGTATCCGATCTATTTTTTTATTTGGTGTCATTTCTTCTTGACTAAATATGAGAAATATTTACAAAAATTCCAACTATACATTAAAAAGTTTAACAAAATTTCTAACTTGCAATTTGATTACATAAAAAAGCAATCTTCCTTCTACAGAAAAAAGCACAATAAGGACTTTCTTCGACTTTACACATGATGTCAGCTTCGGCTAGCAGTTATTAACATTTGATTGGTTCCGAGAACAAAAACAGTGATTTGTCAGGAAAGTAAGAATTTAAAATCCACTTAATCACTTTATTTGTTATTCAGATTAAAGTAAGAATAATTTTTTTATATTGCAAATATTTGAATTTTGCTTTTTGTATTGAAATCAGCATTAAATTTTCTTTAAAATGATATGTAAGATCTTGCATTTTGTGAAATATAACATTTTTCTATAAGCATACAAAGTTAGAAAACGTAACGATTTCCAAAAGTGTCCACAATTTTGGCCACCACTGGAACTCTCCAGATTCCAAGATTCAATTGTATATCACATAGATAATATACTCTAAAATCAATAATTTAATAATTAATGTGGTCTGTTTTTTTAAAAATTTTTTTGACATTATGTTAAAGTAAAAAGGTGATTTCAAAATACCATTTACCAGGGCAAATTCAATTTAAAATAATAAACCCTAGGCTTTATAAATAAGCTCTAAACACATATTAACAACAATTTTTATATCTATTTTTAAGTTAAAACATAATATAATTAACATAAAAATACAATGTGTGACATAATTTTATAAGCTGTATATTTTTTTTCATACAATGATAAATGAAAATATTAAGAAATGTAGTAGCAGAGACAGAATGTTTTTCCTTAAATATGGTAAAAGCAATGACTACATTTGGAATTTGAACTTATCCGCACATTGCAAGTTTTTTTAAAATTTAATTCATTTAAACTAACGCCATACTTTAAATTTGTATGAGGATTATTTTGGGACGTATTTTAAAATTTTAAACAGTTGTTAAATGATGAAGATAACATCAAAGACCACATATATTTCACCAAATTCTAGTACTCAGTTGCGTATCACATATAGAATTCACACTGAATCAATAAAAAGCAATGATTTAATAATTAATGTTGTATGTTTATTAATTTTTAATAATTTTTTAAAGTATAAAGGGGATTTTCTTCTTTCTGTTAGTACGTTGAAGACATGCGCACTGACATTTGTCATGTGATCGCACAAATTATTTATATTAGACAGTAGTGAAAACTGAACTGCCAAGTTTTCAACATGGAATATGTCAGTACGTTATAAATTTACCCAATCTCATTGCAGAAAATGTAAAAATAATCGAAATTTGGTACGAATTGTTTCAAAGCCATCAAACCCATTTTTAGAAATACCTTTAAAGGGTGCATGCTTATCGTATTTCAATAGATGGTTACATCCATTTTAAAGAAAAGAATACTCTAACAATTCTTTCACGAGATTCGCGGATATAATATGAATTTGCAACGAATCCTTTGGTAACTCAGTTATTTATCCTCACTGTAAGGTATTTTAAACAAATATACCATTTCTGCTGACAAACTTACTTCGTGATAGAACAATTGGTTTAAAGTCATTTCTAGGGCAATTCGATATGAGAGGATAATTCTAAAAAGGAGAAGAGTCTCTATTATTTTCCTTTGATGTCTGCGCAAATAATGGAAGAGTTGTTTTCACAAGCAATATGGTTTAGGGCAATACAATATCTATCAGAATATCCGTTTGGAAGAAAAGCCAATTCATTCTTCGAAATGACTCGCATTGTTTGTGCATACAAGGAGTTCTGATGATGGTGGTGGAAGAAATAAGTTTAAATAAAATATTAAAGCAAATGTTGCTTGGAGTCGTTCCACCTAAAGTATGTTTTCTATGATTATGTGCTTTGTTGAGATGCCTGATTGATATTATTTTCTGGAATAGATGTATTTATTATGAATATAAATGCACAGCGAAATATATTTAACTTCAGAGATTTCTGTCACTGAGTGGAAATAAATAAATAAACGGATACATTGGAAAAGGTTAAAGCTGAAATTTCAACGGCTATGAATCGATAATTTTTTAGAGAAAATTAAACTTTTCTTTGGTAATGTTTTAATAACTAGGTAGGAAACTATGCTGAAAAGTCGATTTTTAACGAAATTATGACATTTTTTATTTAATTTTTTTATTGTATGAACAAGTTTCTTCATAAAACTGTCAGAATTTTGTTTCTAAGTCTATTTTTTGGAAAGTTTTATTGATTTTTATATTTTTATTTAAATATATTTTAGAGCTATCTTACATCTTAAGGTGCTGTTTTCTCAAATTCTAATTTTTGATAAAATTTTCTTACAAAAAACTCCATAAATTAAAATATAATGCATATTTTTTTGGTTAAATTTGGTACAATTATTTCTCAATATATTCTGTAGTTCCCGAACAAGAGAATATGTAATTTATTCATTCAGAAATATAATATAGTCGTTTTAATGCTTTATAATGTGAAGGGAACTGAAAATTTGTGTTATTTATCAGTCGAAACCCAATATTTAAAAAATGGATAGAAATAAGGCATACTTTTGAGTTCAGGAAGTAGATGATATATTTATTAAGCGAGCAGCAATAAATAAATTATAAAGCTTCTAGCTTAGATAAAACTCTAAGCTAGAAGATTTTTGCTTTACACCTCCTTTTAGCAAAAAAATAATTTTTTCGAACACCTCTCTCTATAAAATCCATTTTTTTTCAAAAGCTTTTACCATTTAACTATTATACTTTAGTTTCATATGTATTATGCAAATATACATTTTTCATATGTATTATGCAAATATACATATTTCATATGTATTATGCAAATATACATATTTTATATGTATGAAGTATGAGCCGCTATGCTACTGCCTCTCCCTCGCCGCCTGCAGATGGCAGTAGTGTTCCGCTCGGACGGAGAAGTAAGGCAAACTGGAGAAAAGAGACGTTTAGAGCGGGAGAGTGTGAGCGTCGAAGTTGAAGGATAACAGCCATTCTACGTTCGTCTAAACTACAACCAACCCTATA